>NC_045559.1:105388674-105988674 GCF_009819795.1 Aythya fuligula
TATTTATGAAGAACTTCTCCTCTGGAGGAGAGGAGAAGGAACCAAAGGATGTTTTATTTCACTCTCCATCAAAATAATTATTATTTTGGAATGAGTTTGTTATGTATTTCTGGCTATTATTTTTCCCAAAATAGTTTCTGAACGCAAGGCAGAGTCAGAGCCAGAACCCAAGGCAACCTGTGAGGTTGCTGCAGAACAACTTTGCCTCCAAAAGGTTTCTGCCTGCCTCAGCCTGCAGAAGGCCTTTCCAGTGAGACTCCAGTCTGAGGCTTGTGCTCCCCAGAGCCTGCATGTTCTACCCCAAGAGCCTTTTTCTTTGGCTGCATTCATAATGTTTATTTAAATCATCACCTGGTTTGTCTTCAGACCTAGCCAGATTTCTAGAAGTATGTAAGAGAACAATAAAGTCCTAGAAGATTAGAAAAGAGGGATATTGGCAAAAGAGGGGGGGGGGGGGGGGAATTTCATTTCCAACTACAAAGGAAAAAAAAGGGGGGAAAGGTCCAAGGAGCAAGAGTATCTATGAACAGTATCTCCTCTGTCTTGAATCTGGATGTAAGCCATAGCCAAGCAGTGTCCAAAAACTCTGAAAAATTTAGGGGGTTGAATTTGATATTGTAGAAATCAATTTATTAGGGGGAAAATGTAAAATACAAAGTAAAACGGCTAAAATAAGAGAGTATATAGAGGGGGAAAAAAAGATTTTACTTTCAGTTTGATACATTGAAGGACAAGAAACAACTAATAAGAGAGTTCAGTTTAGGATTATTTCATATGAGATTAAATTTACCAGAAAAAGGTAAGCAACAGCAACAACAAAGATTCTAAAATATCTACAGATTTCAAGATTTCAATTAGAAATTAGATCTTCAATTAGATGAAGATTGCAGAGCTCAGAATGTGGATATTGTTACTTTAAAAAAAAAAAAAAAAAAAAATTACAGCCCAGATGGATTTAGGGGCTTAAGTCTTTTTAACAATTTAAATAAAGTCATAGTTGATTTATTGAATTAGATATGCCAGGAGGCTCCTACTCTTGGACTGAAGCAATTGTAACTGCAATATACATTACAATTCACAAAGGGGTGGGAGTGAATAACTCATTCCTGATGCACTTCCTAATATAACACTTTCTTTTAAAGCAAACTGTTAGTAGACAGAATAGAAAGTTTCTTTGATACATGTATTTGTGTCAGCAGGATATACTATAGGAAACACCTCGTAGACAAGGGATTTAGATGTGATCTTGACTAACTACTGCCCCAGGGCTCTTCATGTCTCCAAACAGAGACGCTGGCTGAATGGAAAAGGAGAGTGGGCACACTCCTCCTCTCTGCTGGACCTGAGTAGGGGTCCTGGCTGAAGGAGCATCATTACAATGAGTAGCAAAGGCTCATTGAAGAACAGTCTCATAGGTGCTGACCCCAGACAACTGTGAGAATTAAAGGATAAAGTTTGCCTGGGAATCAGTGTTCAAGCAGGACTATGAGTCCAATTCACCTGACTGGTTCAGTAAAGGTGCCATGAGTAAATGAGCCTGGTCATTTGGGACACATGTCAAAGCACTGCAGGAAAGTAGCTAGTGGACCGCAAAAACTAAATTGGTATTCATATGGCAGTAGGCAGAGGTTATTTCAGTGGTGTGAAATATTTTCTGATTCCAACTGAAAAAAAAAAAAAAAAAAAAAGTGCCAAAGCAATTTGCCAGTGACAATAATGTGTGGTGTAATTTTGAGGATGAAAAACTTTTTGCTGGGCTTGACCCGGTATAAACCACCCCTGTAGAAAATCCCTGGGCCTACTACAGTAATACTTAGTGTTAACCAAATGTATCTGTGCTTTTTATCTAAGTAGTATCTGCCACTTGAATATTGATACATTATGTCTACACTTAAGGCAGAGCCCTTAGTCTTGATTTAAGACTAACTCATGCCTTTAAATCATTTCAGTGAATTTGTAAGTCCCATCCTTAAAAACATATAGATATATATATATATACACACACACATATATATATTTCAGTCTGCTATTTAACACCACAGTGTGATTCTAGCCAAGCCCTGAAATCCCACGCAAGGCAGATTATATTCAGTGCTCTGGCTGTCTACATATTTTCCTCCCCTATGTACCTTACAAGCCAATGCCTGAATACAGTCCTCGAAGCATATCCTTAGCATACAACCAGGAGACCACATTTAGCATTCTGTCACCCATCGTATTGAACTGATTGATTCTACCAGGATTGTTAATAAAAGCATACTTTCAAAAAAGTATCTTTACTTAAAGGCTTTTTTTTTTTTATGGCATAGTAGTTATGGCAACTGCTTCCTGCCACCTCCGCTGCCAAAAGCCACAATCCATCCATGAAAAAGCGTTCCACCATCCAAACACATTTTTCAGTGGACAGCAGCATTCCCTGGCTGGAGCTCACTCTTCCCTTCCCTTCTAGCAAACTGGAAGCCAAACAAAATTTGTAACAAATGTGAGCTGAAAGTAAGGAATTAAGTGAACTTCTTACGAATGATTTTGTGCTTTTACACGTATATACAAGGGGAAAAAAAAATTAAAAAAAATAAAAAAAAGGAAAAAAAATCTCAGGGAGGGATAAGATGGGGCAGAAAAAGCCATCCACCTCATAAGGTCTGTTCAATGAAAGAAAATGTTTTTCTTTCCTAGAATACATGTTTGGGATTCAAACTCTCTAAAAGTCTTGGCATAATAGCAATTAAGAAGTTGGTGAGTTAGTTTCCCGTCTCTTTCTGTTTTATTCTACCTTAGAGGTAAGTGACTTGACTTTTTTTTTTAAGTCTGGTGTATTTCCTGCATAATGATCAACATTTCCTTTATGATTTTGAAAATAAAGTGTTATTGTTCTTTACTGCTACTGAATCTCTGCTTCCATGAGCTGAATAATTCTTGAATTTAGCACTTGACAGCAAAGGCGAAGCCTTAAAAAAAAGCTTTAAAATTATCTTTATGGACTTATTTCTAATATTACTTTCCCTCCTTCAGCTTAATTCCAATGCACAGTTGTATGTAGCTTCCTTGTCTTTCCATTGTCCCATTGCCTGTGACCTTTTACCCACTCAGAAAATAATTAACACATTTTCCAGCAGATAGTTGGATGATTTCATGCTCTCCTATTATGAGAAAACATCATAACAGACCTCTTCAGCAAACACTCTAACATACTGTTCTTCAAGCCACTGTACAGGGAATGAATGTGAATGGACAAGAATGTCAGAATGCAATGAATCTGGAACCACAATGTTGAGATAAGTAGCCACTTACAAGGAGTTCTCTTATAGGCTGAATTAGGATTTGTTTGTTTTTTATTTTTTAACTACAACACAACCAACATAGGTCACCTCGATTTTTAGCTGGGGGTAAGAAGAAGACTTGAATTCCAGTAATAATTTGGCACTATACTCATCGTTGTCATTAATAATTTCCACCACAGTAGCTTCAGTCTACAAGGCATTTTGCAGACAAATTGCAGAAGCACAGTGTAAGCAGCATAAACACCCAAAAGCACATACACATATACAAGCTTAAAATTTACAGAAAATAGAGTGGAAGCAACTTCAGAGAGAGAGAGAGAGGTCCAATCCAAAACTGTGAGGTCAACACTGCTACAGTTTTTCTTCCAAGCCCAGCAATAGGACTGTGGCACCTAGTGTTCTGTGTCACGATGGTTTTCACCAGTTAGGACCCTTTTTCTCCCCATGAGGTACTTATCTTACTGACACTTTTGCCTTTAGATGGATTTTCACTGCCTCCATGAAAGTGATGTATTAAATAGCTATGTCAGGAATTTTGGCTTCTTTTATACAATAACCATACAAAGCTGTTGCAACAACAATTCAGGGTATTTAGAAATCCCTTCCCACTGGTTAGCTTCATAGCAGCAGTCATCAAGTGCCCCCCTTACACGTTCTTAGCATGCACGTGAGTTATGATTTCCAGGAAGGCAAATGGCTAATGGTGGAGTTACGTGAGTTCACTCTGCAATTCCAAAACAGAAGAATGCTTATACCAACAGTGGTCTGCTCCTCGCTTTTGTCTACAGTTCCCAAACTTGAGACAGAATGCATTGCAATGGTATACAACAGTAGAATGAAAAGAAATTAGAAGAAGGGGAAAACACATACATACAACCCTGCAGCTTACCTTCTGATATATGTTGTTCATACTGCAAAACAAAAAAAAATTCATATTTCCAAGGATTCACTGATAAATTCATTGTTTGGATTTTCTCCCAAACAAGTTATGTTGGGTTGATCCAGGACCAAGCTAGCTTAAAGAAAGGGCTGCCATTCAAAATGTAATCCCCAAGTTTCTGATAACTGTGAAATTGAACTGTAAGATTTCAGAATTCACCTATGTTTACCTAGGTCAAATGAAGTGGTGACAAATAGAGAGGCACCAGAAGATACCATTATCCCTGTTTCCCAGAGGAAGCAACTGGAAGACATAAAATCCATAGTTATCCTGTTTTAAGTCACACAGTGAGCAGAAGCACAGCCAGTAAAGTACCATGGGCTGCTAGGTTCCCAAACAGCAATCTAAAATAACTGTTCCTCTCCTACCAGTGTTTTTAACGGTTGCTTTCAGCATCAGGTTGGCTCTCTAGGTTATTTTTCTCATTCAGGCTTCCTCTTGCAACTGCATCCACAGAAGCAGTTCCCCACTGCTGATGGAAGTACTATTTCTGCCTAAAGCAACTCTTGAAGTGTCTTTAAAGAGCCAACCTGGGCACCTTACCTAGTCAATGGAGAAAAGCAGATACATGGAAGGTGGAACACTTGGGGCTTTTGCCACTGATCTTTGATAAGACCAACTGTGTTCATGTTTCTCTCAATTGACTGCAAAGAGGGTGGAGAGTGTCCAAGTTAATAGATGCGGAGGAGGCTGTCACTGTTGATCAGATGAATCCATCCCTGGCCTCACACTGCTCTACAGACTACTTTATGGTACAATGGTTGATATTTATGCAAGTTGTTTGATAAAGACAAACACTGCTGTCATAAATTATTTCCAGTGGCATGTTGTCTGCCAAGAGTATAAACTATAACACTATTCCACTTATCCTTTTTTGCATGTAAATACATGAAACTGTAGCAACTGTTTCAGTCTTTCAAAAAATAAAAATATAAAAAATGACACTGTGGAGGGGATTCCTTAGACTTGGAATCTGCATATGAAATAGTCTTTATAGGTACCTTTTAGATTCTACAGAGGAAAATGGGCACTTCACACATGCTATTAATTTCACCCTACAGTAGATGTCCATAATAGGCTAGATGAATTGCACATTACAAATGCATATTTCTTTCCAGTGACAAAGGGACATAGGGTTCAGATGCAGACAGCTACAATGCAGATGTCTAAAGCTGAGTGAGATGAATCTCATTCCAGGTCTCAAAAGGGCTGAAAGAGCTTGCAAGAGATATCCTGTTTCCAAGGAGTTTTCAAGTAAAATCTCAGTTCCAAATGGTACTATAATTCTTTCCAAAAATTGACTGGATGGAGGAAGGTTTGTTCTGCAGCATTTTTTTTCACTGAGCTACCATTGTGAGAATTAGTAATGTTCCAGTTCAGACTCTTACTCTCTATCATCCCTCCCCCTTACCTCCTCCAACTCTTACTTCATTGCAAAATTATCTTTAAGCTTGTGTAAGAAACTATACATCCTCTTCAGTACAGAAAATATCTACAGTGAGTTCAAAACTCTTCGCAATGTAAATGCTGTGTATATGCATATTGTGATGATTTTAAGAAAAATGCTTCTCTTCCCCCCCTTCTTTAAAATATATTTCTGTAGAGCGTAAGTGGATCTCATTTGTTTTCTAGGACTGTTACTTGCAGAATTTTTAACCAATATGATGTTGTTTAAAATCAAATTATGAAAGTCTTGGAGAGACACCAAGTTATTTGCATCATTTAGCCTTAATATACTATATTTAAATACTATGTTACTCCAGACCATTTTAAGTTAATTACTTACGTATATTTTAGTACTGACTATTGCAGCTGAGTATCCCTATTGCACAACTAATATTGGTAAGACTTTAGCTTCAACAAGCTGTGACAATAAGGTTGAAAATGTCACCATGCACAACCTGAAAAGGCCATGGTGGCTTTGTACGCTCCATGCTGTGCAGAATCTCTCACTTTCAGTGAGCAGATCTTCTTCCTGTGCTAAAAATAATAATAATAATAATAATAATTTTTTAAAAAAAGGAAAAAAAAAATAAGAAAACCCACCTCCTCACCCATTCATTCTGTGCGCTTCTGCTGTCTCTTCTTTTTTGGCTTTTTTACCCATAGTGAATAAAGGCAACCAAGCCAGCTGGTGCTTCCATGCCTGTGCACAGCTTTTCCACAGGTGGCACTCAGTTCTCTTGAATACACTCCAATTTATTCTCTTAAGAAAATCCCAACATCCATGTTTCTGTTTTATTACAACAAAATAGCAGTTGCAATCATATTGTAACCAAATGATTATATGAGTCAAATGCCTTTCCTGAGCTGTCAAAAAAGAATAAAAGAAGAAAAAACTCCACAAACATAAAATTTTGACTTCCTTTTCTGAGCCAATACAATCAATTTAAATGCCTTTAAATTCATGAGTGCATAGAGCTATGGAGAACTCAATGCTTCTTAGGAGTCCATTCTGGCTGTGTCAGTAAGAAATGCAGAACTGAGCAAAATACTAAAGACTCACTGAGGGAACAAGCTTTGGAAAATGTGGTGAAAGAAGTTTTTGTATCCAAGCAGACTTTACACTGTTTGATCCCCGCATCTCTCACAGTTCCTGGGATGTTTTTTGTTTGTTTGTTTGTTTGTTTTTATCCTTCTACTTTATCTCTGGGTTAACAGGCAACCACATTCAAAAGAGAAAATACATGGGAATCAAACATTTGTGGAAGGCAATGGGTCTCTCAAATCTTTTTGGTACCCAAGTGACTTCTGCTCTAAGCAAAGGCGGTGTTCTTTCATTTGTGTTGTTTACTTTTACATGTGAGATTTGATTAAAGTCGTGAAACTGAAATTGTAGAAAGAAAAAAAAAAATGACTCTAGGATGTAAAGTTTCTTCCTCTAGTGCTTTTTCTGAACACTCTCATCGTTAAGTTGTTTGTTGTGTTTGTTTGTTTTTTTCCACCTTCAGCTATTTCATCATAAACTGGGAGGTGACTAGTAGAAATATGTCTTGTTCTTCCCGGCACAGACCAACTAAGCTAATTTAAAAATGAAAATAATCAGCCCTACATGTTTAAGAAGGTAGTGACAATAGGCCAGAGTCTGTCCTTGCTAACACTTGCTAGTGCATGCAGCTCTGTTTGGATTGTTGGAATTACTCCACATTGCACTCACATAAATAAAAGCACTTCTGGCCCAACAACCACATATTTACAGAGGTCAATATATAGTGGTGGCATCGGTAGCTCTGAAAGAATCAAATATTTTAACTACAGTGCCTAACTCCTGAGTAATTTTAACACAATTATGCTACTCACCAAATGTCGCATTGTCATGTTTAGAAAAGTATAAATGTTTTCATGTGGTGTAGAAAAGTAATATTTACGTACAAAGTTTTTCTGCTTATATAAGTGTGCTTGTCCTCAATTTTACTGTTGGTCTAACATAGAATTATCTAAGGGGATTTCTACTTTTGCACACAAAATTACAGAACTAAGCTATTGAACTATTTCTTTGAATATTCTTAGCTATTTTTATGCATGCATGTGTTTGTGTTTGTGTATGTCCATATAGCAGGTAGAGCAACTAAAGGTTTTTTAGTGCCATCTTTTGGGTGGCCCTTATACTACAGAACAGATTATTCAAATCAATTACACATTTGCTGTCTTTTCCTAACCACGTGGTACAAGCTTCTTAAACTTGTTTCTAGAGTGTCTGGAGGTTGGTTGAGGGTGGGGAGGGTTGGGGGTACAATAATTATTTTATTTTATTTTCAGATTACAGCTCTCTATAAGATTTTGCTTTCTAAAGTGTATTAGCATTTAAGGTCTCTAAAGAACAAATGGACAGAGTGCAGAGATAAAGGGGGCTGCACCAGTTACAGGCTGTGCTAGTTGGGGGTGCAAGTGTGGGGTCACTATTTGCTGCCATGGGACCAACCAGCCAGGATCCATGAAAGGAATGCAACAAGGTATGACTGGTCACAGCCAGTGTAATACACCATAGAGGTAGACCAGTGCTCAGTAGCTGGGTGAGAAAATATGTGTTTAGACCTTTGGTTTGGCATGAGGGTGTTGTGGAGCTGCTGGGGATGGGAAGTGCCTTACCAGTCTCATACCAAATTGCAGAGTTGAGGGAAAAAATGGGTCAGAGGAGTCTCACCCACAGCACCTCTTTGAAACAGGACAGCTATTACAGTTCCTGTAAGCTCCTTTAAGGCACTCCTATGGTGAAGTATATGTCCATACTTGCAAAACCAATCAAATGTCATATTTGGCTTAGACTATTTGGTTCATGATGACTGCAAATTACCCTGATAGGTAGCAGACACCTATGTTAAACTGCATTTTTATTTTTGTTTTTCAATTTTCAGGAGACTGTTTTTAAAATTGCTTACCTTTAATTACATGATTTTAATCTTCTTCCAGAATCAAAACACTTCCAGCCCTCTCTACAACCACAGTTAAGTGAAGCCCATACATGGTTGAGTGGCAGTAGTCAGATAACAGACAAGCTCAATGTGAGGATGAATTGCTGGGAGTGTTTCCATGCTGCATAAAAAAAAATCCCCTAACCCTTTCTTAGAACACAAATCCCCAAACCCTAAGCCAAAAAATATTTTCCTATTTAGATATACTGTTTTTTTCCAACTTTGGCTCGTGTTTGTTCAGTTTTATAAGATAATCATCTATTTATCCCAGTCACACCCTATATCACAAACTTTCTTCTTTCTGATTCCTAACATCAGACCAACAGTAAACTCATTACTTCTATTCCATCTTTATTCCATATTCCTTCCTACCTCCAAAAACAGATCATATGTCAAACATTTAAAAAAAAAAAGCACCCAAAAATCCAACTACACACCTACATCCATGCCATAAAATCAAATGCCTACATGAAATACTACACCCAGGGTAGTGGTAACTAATAACCAAATCTAGCCATAAAACTGCCCTTCCACAGATGGTCTAAGATAGAATTAGATGACAATGTCCCTTTGAAAAGGCCTGTTGTCAACTGATTTTGTCTTAAGCAAGAACAAATTCAATGGAGTGAAGTATGAAATTCTTTCAGCAGGGTTTTCTTCCACCTTAATGAGAAGAGAGATGCCTTTCTTCTCCTAATCCCTTACTACCCTGGGACAAACATGCTAACTGGCTACTCCCTATGGAAAAGTGTGCCATAGGAAGAGTACAGGACTTGGAGATAGCTGGGCTTTGGGTATCCCCTTGCCAGTAAGGTAAGCACACACAGAGCAGGTCAAGGTTCACGCTGTGCTTCCTGACTCATGATCCCAGAGACTGTATAGACAGAGCCAAAGGCATTATTCATGTGTGTAAC
Organism: Aythya fuligula; assembly: GCF_009819795.1. Classification (NCBI taxonomy): domain Eukaryota; kingdom Metazoa; phylum Chordata; class Aves; order Anseriformes; family Anatidae; genus Aythya; species Aythya fuligula. Next base: position 105,398,222 of record NC_045559.1, read on the forward strand.
ATTTACTTTAGATATTTACAGCATTTGGCCTTGAAGTCTAGAGCACCAGCTGACCCTTTTTTGCTAGCTGTTATGCTTGAAATGACATATGCACACACTGCAAAATTTTGGACAAGGCAGCCTCCCAAACAAAATGCTGATGTCTGCAATTAAACTTATCTCTGTGTGGAAATGCTCCCTAGGCACCAATTCCTAGGCCAAGTGCTTGTTGGAGGCTTTCTGGAGGTGTCAGAAGGTTTGCATTCCCCTACCCTTGGATAATCAAACACAGCTCACAAGCTTGTTTGGATGTTGAAATAAGCCCAAAGAGGGAGTTTATGCATGTATAGTTTATAGCATTTTAGGCATGTGAGCCTGGAAGGTATTGCCTTCATTAGTGTATTCCTTCCTCTGCTGTGACAGGAGGTAGATACAGGTAATTCAGTTCAGAAATTCATCATGTGCCCTTTTACAGCCATTGTGCCCTTTACCTCCATCCCTCCTCTTGGAAAGCATATCTACCCATGTGCACCTGGAAGCGAGTCTTATCATGAAACTGCACCTGCAATGGTCCACATAGGCTACAGGAACAGCAGCCTCCAACATCAATAACCTGATGTCCTTTCATTGGCACTAACAATTAAATGTCTGGCTTGTGGACAGCCACCATTTATATCACTCATTGTTACAGCTTTTGGTACTTCTCACATCACAACTATATAATCAAATGATCCACAGGGGAGTTAAAACAGATACGTGTGTATTTCCATAGCCCTTGCAGAGTTGCAGTGGTACAAAAGACCTGCACTGTACTAAGAAAGCAGTGTGTGTGTTCCGGGGCGCTGCTGTGGACAGAAGCTAAGAAGAGACTTTCTCCTTTCAGCCACACAGATCAAAGCCCTTGAATGCAAAAGAGATGCTCAAATGACATGAAGTGAATGGGCCTCTGTTCAAGCGCAGCTGTCTGCCGATATGTAAAAAATACTGTGGGATTAGAGCCACAGAGATTAACATAAAGCAACAAGTGCTGGCAGTTTTAGCAGTGGATGTCCTCACCTTAATTGACTTTTGCTTTTCTGCCCTCCCTGAAGTAAACATCATGAGCTAATGTTGCCACTTACAGTTTCTGAGCTTTTGGTGTCTTATGTCATAGCTTTAGCGTTTATAGTTTTTCAGCTTGTTTCCCATACTATGTTTGAGTTTGAATCCTTTTGAAAAGGTAAAACGACAACATTTTTCTTGGAAAGCTTTGAAATGCACATTAATAAAGTTGGTAGGGCCCTCTCAGTTAAATTTGGTTTCAGTTTTTTGTCTCATTAGTAATTTCTTTACACGACCTATTTTTGCTCATGTATTTACCATATAAAGCAATGACAGATCGTTTGGCATCACTAGAATTATAAAAATAAATGGTCTTATAAGTGGAATTTTTTACATATTTGCTAACTTACCTGGTGATGCTTTGGTTTTAAAAAGTGTGTTACATGTGACAGCTGTGCATATTTGTGCTGTAGCTAGGATTTTTATATTACTCCCAGTTCATAAATATTTTTGAGCAACAACCTAGAGAATTTAAATGTTTAAGAAATAAAATGTTGAGAAAAGCAACACACAATAACAGATTTTCCATCTTCTAGATGACCAGGAATTGTGTTGTTCTACTTTTTACACGTAAGAACAAGTTCAGGCTCAGACAGGAACCCTCCCACGGGACTTTGACAGTCTCAGAGAAAAAATTTCCCTAGCTGTTTTCATTTATGCCTTTGAAGCCACATGGTGTGCAAACAGCTTTCAGACCATGGGATGTCAGCCCCAGAAGATCAGAAAGTCCTCTGCAGTCAGTGCCCCTCATCAATTCCTACAGGACTTCCCCAGACTGTCCCTGGACCAACCCAGTGCCACCTTGTGTGGAGCTGGCCCTGGTGGACTTACATGGGCAAGAGTAAAAGCTCCTGGGTTGGGACCTGCTGGGAGCTGCAGGCAGGGAGTTATTTACTGACGCTCCACTCTTGCCTGTGCACCACTGAAGAGCAGCACATCCATCATTGCCCAGGTGACTTGGGCCAGCAGCTCCCCCAAGTCTGAAACAGCCCAGAGCAGTCAAAAGCAGCATGGAGGTCACTCTCTTGCTTCTTCACCCACTTGTATTTTGTAAGGGGCATGTAAACGTCCCTCAGCACACAGCTGACCCAGGCAGAGGCAGCTGCAACCCAAGGTTTCTTTCAAAGGTTGGCAGCAGATCTGTTCCAGAGAATCTGGGGTTGCCTCAGCTGTACTCCTAGGGAGCCAGAGGCCAAAGTAGACATCAGACTGAGCTCTCTTTCACAACAGGAGAGCATTGCCAGTGAGTGCGGGTGACACTTGCCTTCCAGTTATGCCCAGTTTATGATCAGAAATGATCACTGATTTTAGGTAGGCATAAAATTATTATGTTAAAAAAAAAAAATCCATGTGAAACTATGATGCATTTATGCCCATGATATTTTAATCACACATAAATACATTTTGAATTAAAACACATAACCCTTTAAATAAATAGAAGGTGGAACTCAACAGTAAGAGAATGAGACAAAGTACAGAGACTGGTTGGTAGATATAGATCCACATATTCCTAGCAGATTTGAGACATTTCAAAACCTGATAATTTTTTCTTGATGAGCCTTAATCATATACCCAAATATCTACCTTTACCTTAAGTATAGCTTTTAACTTTAAAGCATGTATCTGGCAATCTGAACCATTCAGTCAAATAAATTGACTTCAGCATGACACTCAAGGAAATATGAAAGAACGTATCATGAATGGTATCATGAATGTCGCTTGCTCCCTGATTTCAGTTTTTTAATACCCAAAACTATAACATAGTTGTGCCACACTATGTAAAAAAGAGCTGGTGGCAGAGCAAAGGCAGCACATCAACAGAGGTCCCATGCTTAAATTTATGTCCATGGGAGGGAAATCAAAGGACCTATCTACACATGTATAGTGAAGACTTGCATAAATGTGTATTACAGCCAAAAGGAGAAATTTAATGATGCTAAATGGAAGTTAAAAAAAAAAAAAAAAAAAACACCAAAAAAAAAAAAAAAACAACTAGGTTTTGTTTACCAGCTTATTGGTGTTTGGTCTTAAGCAGGAACTTTTTTTTTTTTTCCAGAAGATATACTGGTAACAAGAGTGATGGTACAAATCTGGGTATTTCTTGCTGTACTCTCATATAATCTCTATGGTACAACCTGACAGAGAGCATGGGTGGAAGGGAGTTTTGTTTTAAAAACTACATTTCTTGAATAAGTCATTGCACATGCTTCCTCTTGATATAATTTGTAAACAGAATATTTTAGCCAACATTTTATTATGTTTTCAATTCTGCAAACACTCGAGGGGTTAATAAGATGCCAGAACTCAAGCCTAACTATAAATATTTCCAGGATTGGGGTCTACGTGTCTGCTCAAGTTCTCTTTGTTAACATTATATGATTGAGCTGTGTGTTACATCACCACAATAACGGCTCCTCACATGGGCAAAATGTATTAATAGTCTTAATATGGAGTTGTGCAAGCAAGGTTATGTGCCAGAGGAGTGGCTCACTTGAGCTGCTCCAGATTGGCTGGGGAGATAGCACGTGTGACTGTGCAGTGAACTATGACAGTAATTTAAAATCTTCCAAAAACTGGAGGGAGTAGCAAAGGGAAGATCATGCTGCCCCAAAGCTCAAATTCTTTCTGCTAATGGCTACCGGTCTGATCTGGCATGTTGTTCTGGTGGTCACATTGCTCATTATTTCACTGGTTTAACTATTTCTGTAAAATAGCTAAAAGTTATTGTTATGATCACAGTTTCTAACAATCCTTTGGAACCTTTCTAAGATGAATGGAACTCCCTCTTTCTTTCGCTGCTTTTGGTGGCGGTGGTTAGGTTTTTTGTTCATTTTGTTGGTTTTGGGTGGGTTTTTTGGAATACTCTCCCAAGTGCTCATGTGCGTAGGCATCTACTTTCTTCAGAAGTGACAGTACTCATTGCTGTACTCATTTGATGGAAGAGTGCAGTAACAATGGCATGCAAAAAGTGCATATATACCAAGGGAAGCAGGGCAGTAAGAGGCTTCTTTATAGAGGAGCAGAGAAAGTGTCAAGTATTAGATTTTGCATGCCTTGGAAAATCTTACACTGTAAACAGGCAAATGATAAAAGCTGAGGATATGAGTTTCTGTGGCAGCAGCAAACATGCCATTTCAGTGGCCTTTCCCATCACTGGAAGATGGGGGATTCAGTCTGAACATCATGAAACATTTTTCACTGTGAGGGTGACCAAGCAGTAGCACAGGTTGCCCAGAGAGGCTAGGGAGTCTCCATCCTTGGAGATGTTCAAAAGCCATTTGGATGTGGTCCTGGGCAGCCTGCTCTAGGGTGGCCCTGTTTGAGCAGGGAGGTTGGACCAGCTGACCTCAAGAGGTTCCTTCCAGCCTCAGCCATTCTGTGATTCTGTAATCCTGCAATTTCTTGCTTACTCCTTACCTAACATTAAAGAAGTGCAAAGAAGTAATCTGAAGCTCCAGTCTATAAACAGAAAACAAGGGGAATCAAAAGCCGAAAAAACTAAGAGGTAACCATCCCATGTCCTGTTCAAAATGTGGGTTCTGCTGTCAAAAAGTAAATACAGATTAACAACATAATGAGCCCTGTCCTGAATGTCTTCAGTAGCTGAAGTTATGGCTCTACAGTTGAATTTATGAAGTTATGAGTTATGGCTCTGCAAGGCTCTGAAGATATATATGAATTGCATTGGTAATGCCAAAGGTATTTTGTCTTGCTGCTAATAACTTGCTGAATCTTTTTGTGCCTCAGTTTTCTACCTGTTAATTAAAGATAAGGTTCACTATGGGCTTTTGATACTCTTTAATGACTGAGTTGCTCATTTAAAGTCTCATATGCACAATGAGGGAGTCAAAAATACAGTGTTTAGAAGGAGGCAATTATTACTGATGGCTCTGGAAAGCCAGCAAGGTTTTAAAAAACAAAGTTAAGCCAGCTACTGGATTCTACATATTTATGGCTTTTGTTAAACCTAAGTTTAGGTGATTTGCTCCTCATCTCAGAAGGAGTCTGTAGCAGAGCTAGGCCTCCCAAAAGCTGCAAAGACATCTTATCCTATTTTGGTATACACAAAAAAAAATTTTGGTATACATCCTATACACATAGGACGGTACTTAAAACCATGACTTTACATTATAATCTCTTGTAGCATTTCCGAAATATTTGCTTAGGCCATGGTATAAATTGATGAATGGCTGGATTAAAGCATCTAAATAAAGATCCTGATGCAAATCCCCAAATTTGCTGTTAAGTAAAGCTGCCTTTTAAGGTTGTCCCTCTTGAGGTATGTATTGCTGAGATTTTTACTCACTTACATGTTATTTCCATCAGTTCAGAATAAAATAGATGTAGGCAAGAGTATTTCATGCTTGGCTGGCTAGCACCTCTCCACTTGTGATATAGGTCCAGTTTGGCAGCAAGATAGAAGCTAACAGCTGATCTCCATTACAATTGCTTGCAGATAGTGCTGAGATTAGTGAGAACACTGGGGAACCTTGGGTAACTACTCTTTTGCCTTATAAAAGTTGCACTGCCACATCAAAATCCCTTTCTTTCGAGAAGTAAAACTCAAAACTATGAAGGCTTATTATTCAATTGCTTCATGCAGAAATGCCTAACTTGCTATTTGACCAAAGTTTTGCTCTGCTTTCGAGCAATGAAGGCATTTCTCCATTTAATTGTCAAATGGCTACTGTTTCAGAGTTGCCTTAAGACTCAGAATTCACTGAATCACAGAATGGTTGAGATTAGAACAGTCCTCTGGAGGTCATCATTATGTCCATGAGTCCAACCCCTCTGCTCTGGAAGGGTCACGTAGTGCTGGTTGCCTAAACAGGTTTTGAGGATCTCCAAGGACAGAGACTCACCAACCTCTCTGGGCAACCTATGCCAGTGCTCAGTCACCTACACTGGGAAGAAGTGTTTCATGATGTTCAGGTTGTACCTGTGTTCCAGTTTGTGCCTGTTGTCACTTGTCCTGTCACTAGGGACCACTGAAAAGAGTCTGGCTCTGTCCAATTTGCACCCTATATACTATACACTGACTCCACATACAACCACAGTTAGAAAAGGCCTAACTTTTTTTTTTTTTCCTAGACGGCATGGTTATTCAAGATGGAAAAACATTATGCCAAACAAAAAGAAAGTTTTTGCAGGTGCTACAGCAAAAGCATTTTACCCAACATCAGCAATCTCCAGGCACATAGAGAAAAGTTGAGGCTCTTTGGAAAGGGAAAGGGAGAAAGAGAGGGACCCTCTCAGAACAATTGAGACCAAAAGGAGCACCAAGAACTGCAGTTCAAGGAGGCCAGACCCAGCCCTGCACATCAAGAGGAAATCTTATCTAAATCAGCTTTTATCAAGACATGGATTAGATGAGTCTAAACATGTATATAAATTGTTTGGGGAGTGGAAAGTGGTTAAGCACTTTCCTTAATGATTTTTGTTCTTTGTTAAATATGCTTACTGCCAACTATTGAATAGCCAGCATAATGGGGAGGAAGGGTGCAGCAGAAAGAGCTGAAATAAATAAGGGGAAGATAAAGGATGTAAACAAGACTACCAAAATCATACAGGGAGAGTGTGAGGAAGAAAAAGGAATGGATCCTCATATTAGTAAGTCCTCGTGCAAGTTAAGCTCTGCATAGTATTACATGTATGTGGCAGTTTAGGTCTGGAAGCTGTATTGCAACCAGCTAATAAACCCAGTAATGGTAAGACAGCAACATCACATCAGAGTGTTTCTTTCTCTCCTGCCAGGCTGAGCTGCTCTTTTCCATGACTTGCTGGGATGCATCATAACCTCCTCTGCTAAACTGACACAATTGCTTGTGCGGCTGGCAGTGTGAGAATTAGGGTGAATGAACTGCCCAGCTAGAAATTTAAAGAAAATATTTCTTATTTGCGTCTAAATTTCTTGGTATTTATTATAATGAGTATCAGGCTCCCATCACAAAGAAAGACCAGTGGATGTCCAGTTAGACCAGGACAGCAATAAGGAGAGCACTGTCTAGCAAGATAGAAAGCTCCCTGGAATCAGTGGTTAATGCCCTCATCTGCTGTGACAATAATTTTCTCCTACATCACGTGAATGTTTTGAAGGTAAAAAAATATATATATAGGTACAGTGATGAGTTTTCATTATGAAAACTTTCATGGGAAGTGTAACGCTTCTTGCAGCACTTGTGCCCAAAGTACACTGAGAAAGTGTGGTATCTTGAAATTGCAGCGTGATAAAAATATCAAAATGTCAGTGGAACTCGGGGTATGCACGAATGTGCTTTGTTCTCTTTGCCAGTTGCCAAGGGACTTTGCAGCCAACGTTATGGTTACGGTTATATTTAACTTCTGAAACATTTTGCAGACATACTATAATGCAACATTTTGTTTTGCCTGATTCCTTTTATTTGATCCCTTCTTTCTAGGGAGATTTTTGTATATTTGACACTAGCAGTTGTTTTGACCATGAAAATTTGGATTTAGGTCAGCTGTTCCATTAGCCATTTAGATGGTAACACAAATTCCTCAGTAGGAATACTTCTACCACCAGGAAGAGAAATACATGTGTCAGACCCCAACAGTCCTCTAAACCACTTGCCTGTGATATGGTCATGTCTGAATTCACATTCTGATGCAAACATTCAGACCAACTGTGCTCTGGTAACAGATTTTGCTAAGGTATGTGACTGATAATAGTTGGGGGAAGAGATTAACAAAAAGCTTAATGCTAGGCTGCCCCCTCCCCCTCAGGTGTTGATCTAGCCAGAAAAGTGTTATTAAATATATGTGCAGCTTTGCCTCCACTAGTCTCAGAATGTATCACTTAAAATGCATTAGCTCACAGGTCCAAACAAGCACATCAGTCAACAAACAGCCAGGAGCTATTAACAACCTTTGATGTCTTGGATCAGATAGGGATACTATGGTAGACAGTAATATACATGGTTATGAGTAGAGCCAGCTCTTGATCAGGATGGAGGCCTACTCTCCCGCACCAAGCCAATTCAGGTCAAGCGTGTCAGCCAGCATAGACCATCAGTGATGCACTGCCATCCTCCTTCGGATGCAGTCAACCACAGAAGGAAAGGTGCTCTACATCCATTCAAGTGTGACCCACATCATCATCTTCATTGGATATGACCTACTGTTACTGCCAGGAGCAAACTACGAGTTGTGGCTGTAAAATGAGGAGGACACTGAGCAACAGGTGACTAGAGGGGGTTTACAGCTGCCTAACAAACAATAAGGGAACATTAGGACACATTACTGCACTCCCTGTACACAGAGCTGACTTCTGCCCTCCCTATTTTTAATTTCCCTCTGCTCCTATCCTACAGCAAAAATGGACAAAAATATTTCATTGTGGACAAAACTCAATATACTTTTCACCACACTAATTTCAGGAACAGTTAAACAGTTAAACTGCTTGTAAAACCTTTTATAAAGAAGCTTCAAGAAAAAATCAACTGAAAGCTAGTTTGGCAACTGATAACATGGTCTTTAGGAGATCCATAAAGTAATCTCAATTACATATGCCTCTACCTGTGCTCAGCAAAAAAATGTTAAAGAGAGAAATTATGCCATCATTTATAATGCCTGCAATTGTATTAAAATCATTGAGGTGGTATTACATTAAGTCAGTGCAAAATATCTTTGTGATCTAAGTAAGGACTGGCATCAACTAAACGGATTCTAATTTCTACTGGTTTAAATTAAGTTAAGCTTCCTGGCTGCCCTTACCTTTACAAATTGAACTAGCCTAAATCCTGAATCCAAAAGTCTGGTGCATTATATCTGCTGAATAATAAAATTATTGACTCATGCAGCCAGAGGTACACTAAGTTCCCATTCGGTTCGTTTCTGATGAAAGCTTACTAGTGGAAAGCAGAAAGAAATGGTAGTTCTTCATTTTGAGTGCATTCAGGCCTATAATATAAGCTATTTGGGAATAAAGTCTGGTGGGTCCCAAAATTTGTGTATTTTTCAGCAACTTTGATTGTTAGCTCATGTAAAAGGTGAAACTATGGGAAAACTGTTAACCAAATTGAATCACAGTTCCCCTCCTCCAAAAAAGTTCCTACTAGTCATTAAAGTTGAAGTCATTAAATCAGAGTTTTCTGTCATATTCCACTTTAACATCTTGTTATCCTGCTTAATAAAAATTAAGTGTTAATGACATCAAAATCTATAATAAATGGAAAAGAGTAATAAGCTTTGCAATTTTGTATATCACAAAAGACATTAGAGTAGATCAGAAATCCATAAACAATCTTGTTCGCTACAGCCATTCATCCTGAGTGACAATGGATTCACTTTCTCTGCACGAAGCCAAACCTCTCAGATGGCTCCATGTTGAGTAGGGGAATAGAAGTGTTGTTTATGGGTGAGCCTTTCAGTAGTAACCAGCAGTGATGGGACAAGAGTTCTGCAAAATTAGATCAATTTCTGGAGAAAAAAATAAAAGGATTAAGGTTATTGGAAGTGTTCCTTTGAGCATTTTTTTGTCTCCCATCCTCTGTTCAGTGGGACTAATGTGCCATCTGCTGTTTTAATACTAAATTGTTATCATTTTTTAAAGCTGTTATCCTGTTATCATTCTGCAGCATTTGAACAAAAAGGCTGAAAAAAAGTCTTTTTTTTTTTTTTCCATTTTGGAAACAGCAGCTTATACAAACACTGGAAAAGAAACTGAAACTTCACCATTGTTAATATTGCTCAGATGCTGTAAACATTTATGGGTAATCCACTAAAAAAAAAAAAAAAAAAAAAAAAAAAAAAAAACCGCACTGCTGACTAAAATACGATGATCTATTAGCTCCATCTGGTGGCTATCTTTGCATTACAAGGTCTTGAATTTTTCCCGAGAAACACTAGAACACTAGCGATTTATTAAAAAATGCTTTATACCTTTTCTAGGTTTTAATCTCATTAAGTGAAATTCTGCAAATTTTCGGTAAGTTTAGCTTTCTAAATATCATAATTTTAATAGGGATTTTCATTTCTACATAATATGGTTGCAGATTTGATATGATATGGATTGCAAATATGCATACACGTGCTTCCTAGTCTTGCACAAGACAATGCATTGTCTTATGCAAACTACACAACTCATTGTGTAGTGCCACTACATGTCCGCTAAGAGCCAGACCTTTTGCTTGTAGTTGTAAATGCTCCTTCACCCATGTTCACTTACTGCAAATCGTTTCCATGCCTTTTTCACAGCAGCACATCCAGCAATAGGAGAACAAGGCAATTGCTGAGTGGTTGCCACTTTCCTAAAGCACTTTCTTGGACATTATATAAAAAGCTTTAAACCAACTGTCCTAACTGCAGAAGGACTGAGAAGGGTTCTGAAATGTAAGCGTTTCTTCCAGAGCATAGCTGGAAACCTGGGAGATGAACCGTAAAACATTGTTCAAGAGAATTTTTTATAAGCGAGTGCCACCTGGTGGAACACAGTGAAGACTTTACTCACAAAAAAAAATATTTTAAGGTGGTCAGGAGATTTTAAATCGGAGCTTTTAAATCAAAAAGGACCAGCAAAACATTGTCACAAAGCTGTAGATGGCTTGGTGGCCACTGAAGTGGCCCAGCTCTAGTCCCTCCTGATGCATGCACTGTATCCATACAGTGACAGGCTGGAGGTTGCCGTACTTTTAATGGGTCTCTTTGCAAGCATAACTATTTTCAATCTAAAGCTCAAAAATAAGTTACAAGACCTCCCTTTCAATTCTACATTTTATATGCCATATTTCTAGACTACTAAACTCATAATTCCCCAAACCTTCAAAACACGTATAACTGCTATCGTGTGCAACACAAAACTAGCAGCGTGAGTGGGCCACACCTCTGTCATGTCTCCTGTCCTGGGAAAAGCATGGTACAGCTGGGTGCACACTGCTGGATCTCAAAGGTAAGGGTAGAGATCACCACTCATCTCCAAGTCTTGAGAGAAAAATCAGGCCTCTGTTAAAACTGAACGCGTATTTCTGTCCCGAACTTGTTAATGGGCAGCAGTTGCAGTTTCTCAAAGCCAAGGCTCTGCTAAAAATGCACAGACTTTGGCTGCCGTATCCCAAGTAAAATCCCCCATTTGATTTTGCTCATCGTTGTGTGGGACAACAGCACTTTTGTGGAGTAAGTAACTGGAAAATCCAGTTCATCTATCCATGTGCTTTTTTTGCACAAGTTGAAAAGTTGGATGTTTCTAAAAATGTAGGATTTACACAGCGCCGTGGGAAACAAATGTGTTATCTGAACTTGACAGATAATTGGCCTGTGCAGTTGACACTGAAATACAGCTCCACGTTTATCTGACGTTGAGTTAGGACAAAAACCCTTCGGTTTAGATTTAGGTGCTCCTAAGAGAATGGTGGATGTGTGAAACCATCGCTTCTGTAACAAGGATGGTGCGTGTGAGTTTTACCTTTGTGTTAAGTCACGGCATCACCTGATGCTGAAGCATTTTATTTTGGGGATTGTCACTGATAGGTGCAGCAGCACTTGTGTTTGTATCTAACACTGTTTCTCGCCAGTTCTTTGCCCTCGGCCTCCAAAAGGCCTCCGCAGCAGGGGGAAGCAGCCGTGCCCATCGCAGCTCAGGCCGCACGGCGGATTAGCTGTACCACCACGGCCCGAAAAACCCTGGCTGCCCCTACGTGCGCGCCTCTGTTTAAGCGATTTACAGCACGAACCATTTCCCAGAACTACAGGTGCACGGCCTAGTAGTGCTGGGAGCGGGTGAAGCGTGTGTGTAGGGGAAAGAAGGGGGGGGAATAATAGGAAAAGCCGCGCCCCCGACCCGCGGCTCAATGGGAGGGGGCACCCCGCCGTCGGAGGGGGCCGGGGCTGCCGGGGAGCGGCGGGGGAAGGGGCAGAGGGGCCGGGGGAAGGGGCCGGGACCCCGTGGCTGCCCGCCTCGCCGCGCCGCGCCCCGTCCCGCCCCGCCGGGGGCTGGTGGGGGGGCCGGGGGCGGGGGCCGCCCGCCGCCGCCGCCTTACGCAGGCGGTGAGCTCAGCGGGCCGGGGCGGGGGGCGGCGCGGCGGGGGGCGGCGGGCCCCGGCGGGGTGGGGGCGGCCCGGCAGAACCCCATAAAGGGCGGCCGCCGCCGGCCCCGGCCGCCGCACTCAGCCCGCTCGGCGGAGCCGCCCGGATCGCAGCGGAGGGCCCGGGGCGGAGGGGACCGCCCGCTCGCTCGCTGTTTTATTTTATTTTGAATTTTTTTTTTTTTTTTTTTTTTTTTTTTTTTTTTTTTTTTTTTTTTGCTTTCTCGTCCCGCTTCTCTCCGCGGGGAAGCGGGGTGTCTCGGCACTCGTCCCCCAGCACCCGCCCTGTGGAAGCGCACCCGAGGCCGGCCCGGGGCTGCCGGAGGGGACTCGCCGGAGCTTCCTCCCCGCTCGGAGGGCAGGGAAAAAGAGGAGCGGCGGCGCGGAGCGGAGCAGAGAGAAGGAGAAGGGGGCCGGGAGGCGCTCGGAGAGCGGGGCCGGGCTGCCCCTCGCACACCCTGCCTCGCTCCCTTCCCGCTGCTGCCATGGGGAAGTCGCCGCCGCCTCTGCAGTGATCGCGGGACTGCCGGCGGAGAGAAGCCTCCACCGCCCGCAAAAACCAACACCCCCCCACCACCAAAAAAAAAAAAAAAAAAAAATACATATATATAAGCAAATCTCGCTCTCCGCCTTTTACAAATTAACGACTGAGGCAGAAAGGCTCCGCCAGGCCAGCAGCAGCCAGCCTTCCCCGCCCCGAGCCCGGCGGCCGCGATGAGGACCGGGGGGCGCCCGCTGGGGGTGCTGGTGCCGGTGTTACTGGCGGTACTGGTGGCGCTGGGACCGTGCAGCGCCGAGCCCCCCGCCACCGCCCGCCAGGCGCTGGTGCGGCCGCGGCGCCTGGGCGCTGCTGGCGGCCGGGAGCGGTTCCGCCTGGACGCCTTCGGGGAGCGGCTGACGCTGGAGCTGGAGCCCGACAGCAGCTTCCTGGCCCCGGACTTCACCCTGCAGTACCTGGGGGGGCCGCCGCCCTCCCCCTCGCCCTCCTCTCCGCCGTCGGGGGACGACCTCTCCCGCTGCTTCTACTCCGGCACCGTCAACCGGGACCCGGGCTCCGCCGCCGCCCTCAGCCTGTGCGCGGGGATGCGCGGAGCCTTCTCGCTGCGGGGCCGCCAGTACCTCATCCAGCCGGCCCCCGGCGTCGGGCACCGCCTCGGCGTCCACCTCCTCCGCCGCCGCCGAGGGACCCGACGGGGAGATCCAGCAGCAGCCGCCGCCCGCTGCGCCGTGGCCGAGCCGGGGGCGGAGGAGCCGGAGCCAGAGGGGCCCGCAGGTAGCCGGCAGAGAGGGGGGCGAGGGGCTGCCCCGACGGGGGGACGGGACGGGGCCTGCCGCAGCCACGCCTCGGGGGGAACGCGGCTAAGGGTGCCCCGAGGTCGGGTGCTGAGTCCCGGTGGGTGTCGGGTTCCCCAGTGTGGGGTTGTATGGCCATCCCCTGTGCCGCTCACGTGTGCTTTGCCCCTGTCTCCCTTGCTTTCCAGAGGCAGAAACTAGGAGCAAAAGGAAAAAGCGGTTCGTGTCCAGCCCTCGCTACGTGGAGACCATGCTGGTGGCCGACCAGTCCATGGCTGAGTTCCACGGCAGCGGGCTGAAGCACTACCTCCTGACGCTGTTCTCCGTGGCGGCCAAGCTCTACAAGCACCCCAGCATCCGCAACTCCATCAGCCTGGTGGTGGTGAAGATCATGGTCATCTACGAGGAGCGGAAGGGACCTGACATCTCTTCCAATGCCGCCTTGACTTTGCGAAACTTCTGCAGCTGGCAAAAGCAGCACAATCCGCCAAGTGACCGGCACGCGGAGCACTATGACACCGCAATCCTCTTCACCAGGCAGGTGAGGGACAAGGAGGCTCAACCGACCCTTGCGCACGTTGCCCCCTACCCCCAGAGGCTCTGTCTGCTGGGAGTCCCCCAAAAATGTGTTCGGGGGCGATCCAGTGGCATCACAGGTTCAGCAGAGCAGGCTGCAGTTGGAATGAGTCCCTTTTTATTTAGCCGTTTGTTTTACCGTTTGTGCTGTCCCAGGTGAAACTCACGGTATATGCAGCGTGCTTCTGCCTTATATTTCCAGCAGGGCTAGTATGGAAATTATGCATTTTACTTCTACGTGTAAGCCTTGTGTATGTTCCAAAGACAGATTTTTGCCATCGTACCCATTGAAGTGCTGAATATTTATGCTCTTTCCATAAGTAAAGGCAAACTGCCAGGGTTGGATGTTGCTTGCCAAGGTTAAGTCTCTGATCTGATTAATAATGAAACTGCCTTTTTTTTACAGGACCTCTGCGGTGCCAAGACATGTGATACTCTTGGGATGGCCGATGTGGGAACAGTTTGTGATCTAAACCGCAGTTGCTCTATCATTGAAGACGACGGCTTACAGGCTGCCTTTACAACAGCCCATGAGCTAGGTACTTGCAACTTAGAAATGAGGTTCCGGCTGATTAATTGAAGCTGGCTCGATGACGTAAAGCCCAGAGCTCCCCAGCCCTGCTGACGGCTCAGCTCGCCCTGCGGGGCGCGGGGCCCCTGCACTCCCCTGGCACAGTCAGAAGGAGGCAGAGCTTTGCTGTGGAGTGGGGTTGAGCTGCGGAAAGCAAATCCAGTCTGCAAGAGCCGTGTGCTGGACTGTGGCTGCAGGAAAAAAGCCTTTGAGGAGAGGGAGGATACACTGTAATCTGCTTAAAACTTGGTACCGTCCAGATCAGGATATTCTTTCAGCATTTAAAGGCCAGGCTTTGAGTAGCTCTAGGGTTATACATACAATAGCCTTGGTAATGCATAGGACAGACTTCCTAAAATCACCAACTTTTTTCCTTTTTTTTTTTTTTTTTTTTTTTTTTAAGGCCACGTGTTTAACATGCCTCATGACGATGCAAAGCAGTGTGCTGGTATTAATGGAATAAGCCGGGATTTCCACATGATGGCATCTATGCTTTCCAATCTGGATCGCAGCCAGCCTTGGTCTCCGTGTAGTGCCTACATGATTACAACATTTTTGGATAATGGTCATGGTAAGATTATTAAGCTTTCCATTCATGTGGCATTTATGGTTTTGTGTTTTACTGCTTTGCTTTTTTTTTTTTTCTTTTAAGGGAGTGCTTTCTGCTAAAGAATAGTGTTAACCTTTTATGTGCTGCCAATGATTTTAGAAGGACCTTAACTTTACAAAACTTGTGGCACAAATTGGCTTGAAGACTTATGCTACAATGCAAATGTAGTTCTAGAGATACAAATACATTTTTCCCTGCTGAAACTGAACTCACTGACAGAGTCTGTTTCTTTTTTTTCCCCTTTTTCTTCCTTTTCAGGTGAGTGTTTGTTGGACAAGCCCCATAAACCGATCCAGCTTCCTTCTGACTTGCCTGGCACATTGTACGATGCCAACAGGCAGTGCCAGTTCACTTTTGGAGATGAGTCCAAGCACTGCCCTGATGCAGCCAGTACGTGCACAACGTTGTGGTGTACCGGCACTTCGGGAGGACTGCTTGTGTGCCAAACTAAACACTTCCCGTGGGCGGACGGCACCAGTTGTGGAGAAGGGAAATGGTGCATGAATGGCAAGTGTGTGAATAAAACTGAGAAGAAGCATTATGATGTAAGTATAAATGTGTGTGTGTGTATATATATATATTGGGTTGCAGAGTAGCACAGATAATGCTTCAGTGAGAGCAATCAAACAGTTGTAAGGGCTTGAATAAATGGCGGTAGATAGCTAATTAAACAGGCTTAGAGCTTTTTTTTTTTTTTTTCTTTTAAAAAGTGGCTTAAGTAAAAAAAAAGAGCATGGCTGCAGGTTTTGTGGTTTTGTTTTTACTATATTAACACTTTCGTTCTCCTTCTTGTCATTACAGACCCCGGTGCATGGGAGCTGGGGCTCCTGGGGAGCATGGGGAGAGTGCTCCCGGACTTGTGGTGGTGGAGTGCAGTACTCCTTCAGGGAGTGTGACAACCCCGTCCCAAGGAACGGGGGAAAATACTGCGAAGGGAAGCGGGTGCAATACAGGTCGTGTAACATCGAGGACTGTCCGGATAATGATGGTAATTTTTTCCCTATTTTTGAGGTGGAAAAGGGGGATCTTGTAGAGGAAGACCATGTAGAGAAGATGATCTCATGTCCACCTGTCTTTCCTCTGCCTACAGGCAAAACCTTTAGAGAGGAACAATGTGAAAAGCATAATGAGTTTTCCAAGTCTCCCTTTGGAAGCGGACCTGCAGTGGAGTGGACACCCAAGTTTGCTGGTGTCTCTCCAAAGGACAGATGCAAGCTGGTCTGCCGAGCAAAAGGAACAGGATATTTCTTTGTTTTACAGCCAAAGGTATTTCAAAACTCTCCCTCATCTACCTAGTCATGAATCAGACTTTTATTTCATCTGACTCTGCATGTGAAATTAAGAGTCGAGACATGTAGAATTCTGAAATTATATTTGTTCTTCTTGTATGTATGCTAGATTCTTACTTTTCTTCTCCCTACATGTACAATCTGATCAGTGCAAGCATGCTTTAAATATTCTGGCACAGTCCCTACAGTTATTTCACACATACCACCTCATCTACCCACTCCACCCTAGTTTCCTTTCCGCTCCTTCCACGAGTTTGATTAAACTGAGATATGTTTGGAAAACTGTGGTGGTTCTTTGCCAAAACTTTGGTGCTTTCTCATACCAGTTACTAATATGTTGACGGCTTAAAGTAAACAAAAGGAAAAATAATTCGTCCTGCGTAGCTACTTGAACTCACTGTCGTAAGATGTTGAGAGCCAGTAACTACCAGGGTGATGACACAGATGTTTATTGTCGAGCAATACTCCTAGAAAGAAAGGATTGATTACGCCATTAAAAGCAATTTTGGTCCTGTACTTTGAGGACATGACTACCTTCTAGTGACATTATAGAAAAAATGTTCTTTCTGTATAGGAAATTATTAAAACAGTTCTGTGTTGGCTCTTTTCCAGGCTGGGAAGGGAGTTAATAAAAGCTGAAATTGGTTGTTTTCTCCTGTCACCATGGCATTTTATTTTTTTTCAAGTGAGTTCAAGTAGCACTGCATACCTCCAACTGTCTACAGGCTGCTTGGTTTTTAGTTTAGCCTTGAAAATACCGGTGCCGTAGGTCTTCTCGCTATTCATCTTCTCCATTTTGTATGTTATCTGTATTAGGCATTTTCAAAGAAGTATGCATCTTCTAATCAAATGCCCTACTGCTTGTTTCCTGCTAAGGTTGTGGATGGTACCCCATGTAGCCCCGACTCCACCTCTGTGTGCGTCCAGGGACAGTGTGTAAAGGCTGGCTGTGACCGTATGATAGGATCCAACAAGAAGTTTGACAAATGCGGCATCTGCGGGGGCAATGGATCCACGTGCAAGAAAGTGTCTGGCACACTCGTGAGAGCAAAGTGAGTGCATGACTGCAGCTGCTTTCTGTTCTGGTGAATGTTTTGTGGGTGTCAGCTTTTGGTTTCCAAGTCAGTGAGATACTGTCTCGGTTTATCCTTGGAACTGAGATTTGATGTGTCAAAGACAGTTGGCTGATAATAATTCACAGTGCGATCCCAGTGGACGGAAGCCTCTGACATGCGGGCATGCCTCTGCCATAGCAATAACGTGGGATGTGGCATTGCAAATCCCTTAATCCCTTGGCTCGAATAGGTCAGCAGCTCGTGAGCTTCATGCTTCATGCTTCAGCTTCAAATGAAATTCAGTCTTGTGCCAGGCAGCTTCTTCCCTTTCCCGGGGATGAGCAGAGGGCTCAGTCTTTCTCTTTTCTCTTGGACAGACCTGGCTACCACGATGTCGTCACCATTCCAGCTGGGGCAACGAACATTGAGGTGAAGCAGCGAAATCACCGGGGTGCCAGACATGACGGCAGCTTCCTGGCCATCAAAGCCATGGATGGCACCTACATCCTCAATGGTGACTACACGCTGTCGACGCTGGAGCAGGACATCACCTACAAGGGCAGCGTGCTGAGATACAGCGGTTCCTCTGCTGCCCTGGAGAGGATCCGCAGTTTCAGCCCTCTGAAGGAGCCTTTGACCATCCAGGTCCTCACGGTGGGGGACCTGCCACAGCCCAAGATCAAGTTCACCTATTTCGTGAAGAAACCTGCTCAGCCTGGGTCAGAGAAGGTGCCCAGTAAAAAGAAAGAGTCCTTCAACGCCATCAAGGAGATCATCTCTTCCGAGTGGGTCATCGAGGAGTGGGGCGAGTGCTCCAAGTCATGTGGCTCGGGCTGGCAGCGGCGGGCAGTGGAGTGCCGGGACCCCCGGGGGCGGCCAGCTGCCGACTGTGCCCAGGAGCTGAAGCCCAGCGATGTCCGTCCCTGCGCTGACATGCCCTGCCAGCAGTGGCAGCTGGGGGACTGGTCACCCTGCTCTAAGACATGCGGGAAGGGTTTCAAGAAGAGATTGTTGAAATGTATTTCTTATGATGGCAGCGTGCTGCCCCAAGAAAGCTGTGAGCCTTCCAAGAAACCGAAACACCTGATAGACTTCTGCAACATTACGGACTGCAGTTAAATAGTATAAGTTGGGAAAGCTAATTTTTTTTTTATTTTTTATTTTTTCCTTCAGAACAATGCACTGAATATACGAGGGTTAGAGGCAGCGCATACGTTCTGCATACAAATTCACGGTGAGGATCCATTGAGGTGGGACAGTGCAAATAACCTTAGTTGGCATTGCACCCTAAAACTATCCTGCCAATTGCAAGTTTGATAGGATAGCAGACCAATGTCACTCACTCATCTTCAGCAGATAAGGCCCTAGGGCATTAGAATTTCCTTTTTTAAAGTCTGTTACAAATTAAACCAAACAGGAGCAGTGGCCAAAGCATGTTTCAGCAAACATTTTGGGGTTTGGTTATTTCTCCCTTCTTTTGGATTTATATTGTGGTACTGATCAAGTCCCCATGTGTAGGAAAGGGGAGCAGAAAAGATAGCTTAAAATAATTGGTCAGGGTTTACCTACCTCACGAAGGGCAAAAAAAAAAACAGGATTAGAAAAGGAGCTTTAACTAAGTCATTAATGGCTGCTATTGTTTCAGAGAATAGTTTTATATAAAAATAAAGCCATATTCTCTACCTGTAAAGATTAAGAAATGTCAAGAACAGTCAATTCCACAAATAACTAGAATTTCTTTTTTTTTTAAAGCATCATTATGTCATTCCAACGTGTCTGTCCATTTCTCTCATCCACTCTGATGCCGTTGCAGTGACATATGTAGTCCAGAGGCTAGAAAAAGTGGAAAACTTCATGGAGCAGGTAGCGTCTATGAGTAGTTGCTCTTTGTGCGTTCTGCATACCTTCCATGAGCTTCTTGGATTCAAGCTTGGTCCTGCCATCCTGTCAACCAGACTCTTGGCAGTGGGCGCTTGAGTCAACACTTTGACATTCAAGTCTTTTCCTTTACACCAGCCAATAGCAATTATTTGCATTCGGGTAAAAAGAGATCAAAGAAATCCCGCTATGCATGGGAACCTCTCCTAAATGGCCTCTGATGAGTTTGTAGTGCTTAAATCACTGATAAGGCGGGAAGACAAAGCTGAAGGATAGCAGGTCCATCCACAGCAGTACGCCAACATTCGCATAATTAAAGTTTGTGCCAGTCCATAGACAATGAGAGAATATGGCTTTCCATATGTATATAGTAAAATATATTACTATAGATGTTACATACTTTATAAGTATTTTATATTTCTTTCCCTTCTGGGAAGGGTTATAATTTGTAATAAATGCATATAATGAGCGTATTTATTTTTATACTTCTTGTCTAATGTGATCTTCTAAGTTATCGCTTTTTTAAAAGGACATATAACAAGGATAGAGTATTTATACAGTATAATATGTTACTAGAGGTAATAAATGAACCCTATAAATTTTGGAAGTGGAGTGTCGTTATTTCACTGGAGTAAAACTAGTCTATCAAGCAGAATGAGCTTGAATTCTAAGGCTTTTTTTGTTATAAAAAAAGCTAAACCACGTTTCTCAAAAATACTGGTAGCTTAGGCTACTAATTGACTGTGTTAGTTAAGGGGTTTGGAAAACCCTACCCATAATGTCATATACCACGTTTAAACGAGTAATTTTGTATTTTATTGCTTAACCACTAACTGGGTGCTCAGCACTGTTGTTTCATCTTCAAAAAAAAAAAAAAAAACAAAAAACCTGCCACTAGACTGATGCCACTGATTTTAATAATGGCTTACAGAGGGAATATTGCTGTCAGTGGTGTTTATAACCAACAAAATATGTACAAAAGTAGCAGTTTTACCTGCTCCACTTAGCTTTACCCTACTGGGAAAGATGTATTCAAAATTTAAAACCATTAACTAGCAGTCAGAGGTTTCCCTCACAAATTTCTGGAGGGCCTCAGGATCATGCTTTTCTAATTAGAAGTACTGTATGAATGAACTGTTCTAATGCTGTTAGTAACACGTTTTATAATGTTGAAATACATATTAAGCATTAAGAAACTGATTTTTGCTCCCTCATTTCTGATCTCATGACCACTGAAGTCGAGGGAAAATCTTCTGTTGAGCTCAGTGGGATTCTTGCCATGGAATTTGAGACATCAGTCATTTATGGATACTTTTGGCTTTGTGTCATGTAAAAATCTATTAAAACTTCCTTTGCCAATGTTTGGACTCTGTCTTGAAGAAATTGTTCCCACTTTATTCCATGGATAAAATCCTGGCCCCTCTAAAGCACATAGAAAAATTCTCATCACGTCACACTTCATTGAGTATTACTTTGTCTTTGACATGCACAAATGCTGGGGAAAGTTTTACTTAGTATTATACGTAGTATTATTTAGGAGTCAATCACTTTATTTTTTCATAAATACCTAAGAGTCAGTGCTTTTTATTTACATATTTTTACATACAGAAAGGGTGGTTAGGTGTTGGTAGGCATTGGAACAGGCTACGTAGGGAAGCAGTGGAGTTGCCATCCCTGGAAATACTTAAGAGTTGTATGGCTTTGGTGCTTAGGGACATGGTTTAGTTGTGGACTTAGTAGTGTTAGCTGATGGTCAGACTTGATGATCTTAAGGGTCTTTTCCAACCTAAATTATCCTCTCTCTCTCTCTCCGTATGTCTATATTTTACTACAGCAGGTTTAAATTAGGCATATATATACATTTGCAAGAGAAAGAAAACTCATTTTTATTTTCATTTTCTGCTGTTGCTCTTACTCCTTGTAGACTTCATATTCTAACACATAGCTGTTGGTTGGTGTTACCTGAAACACTCCGTTTAAGAGCCCAAGGAGCTACTGTCCTGAAACTACAAGGCTGTTCTGTATCTATGGAATTGGCAATTAACTTCTGCTTGATGCCCAACTTTGTTCTCAACCTAGAAGAAATACTCAGTAGGGCTAAGAAAGGTCTGCAGAGGAAACAGCTTCTCATACCTACCCATATCAATTAAAGCAAGCTCAAGGTGCTGACATACTCGACATCTTGCAGTAGCACTTGAGGCTGTTGGGAGAGAGCAATGGTATTTCACAGGAACCGCCTTTTATGCTCAGGGGAATTTGGATCCAAGTAAGCGCAGCAATTTCCCCTTTTTAAACAAAAGGTGCTGAAGTGTTCTGCCTTTCCAAAGCACCTGTATTACCTGGGTTAGATCAGTCAGCCGTGTAGTTAACCATAGCTAAGTGAGGAGTCAGAAGTTGCGCGGGAAATTAAAGATATTTAGTATTTTACACTAAGAAATGGCAGTCGTAACAACTTTTTTACCCTCTTGCAAATGATTACATAATAAAATGAGTGATGGACTAATAAAAGGTTATGATGTAATGACAGCCTATTTTCTATGGTGTTGTTCATTTCTTTAGAGTATAAATGTAGTAGCAGCAGGCCAGCTTATTACCAATAGTTGTAGCATAGTTGACCAAGGCTGTATTTCCAACTTGTAGTTTACTGACTACATATTTCTCCTTGACTGGTCCTTAAATTCAGAGCAGTTGCATCTGTTCTTGAAAATATATGCCATTTTTAATAATGGTGAGCTACAGAGGACATGCTCCAAATAATGTTTTAATTTAACAGTGCAGTCAAAGGCCTGCTCCCTTCCAAAGCTCCCTCTAGTTGCAAGAAAGCTTGCCCTGTGTGTCCCAACACAGGAAAACTAGCAAAAACAATGGACATGGTTCAGCTGGTTAGCGGTCAAGACCACACGTGAATTAAACATGCCCCCTGTACCAAGAGTCTGGATATTAATAGCTTTTATTACAAGGGGCTGGATAGTTAAGTGTTTTTTGTGTTCATGTTCATTATTGTCAGCAGGAATTGCAACACATTATCGCTGATTCATCAGGCACACTCCTGGGAGCAGAAACAGCATTGAAGCTTATGTTGGGACATCAGTGAATATAAGAGCTGGTGCTCTCTGCCAGCCGAGGAGCCCACTACGTGCCTGTGTGCTCACCGAGGCCAGGGCAGCTGTCCCCACTGATGTCCAAATGGGCTTCAAACCCTGAACGAAGGTTGTTCTTTTCAGCCAGGTTTTCTTATCTGTCCAAGGTGGGAGGGAGGTTTCCAATGCCCAGTGTCTCAGCTCAGGACAATCTCCCACCATCCCACCAGTTTGGAGCCATTTTTTTCTGCCTTCCGTTTCAAGTTCAAAGAATCCAAAAGCCATAGATTTCTTTAAATATTTTGGCACCATAAAGTAAAGGTGTAGCTGAGTAGTGTGAGCTTGGTAGATGAAATTCCTATTTTCAAATACTTTCAGAGGCAGGTGTCTGAATGACTGAAATGTGTCTTCTTTAATCATGCTTGGTTTTATTGCTTTTGAAGCTGAGCTATCTTCTGGTGTTTCGTAAGGCTACAAGTCTTTCTGTTGGTGCAGAGGGGCAAATGAAAACAAGTCGCTATTGGTAGCTCTGCCATTTCAGTCATTATGATTATGAGAAAAACTTTCTCCAGCCTTCCAGTGGCCTTAAAGAGATTAGAATTGGAACTGAGTCCAGACTGAGTGCTAGATCTCCAGAACCCACTTTTCAAGATTGATCATGTAAATTAGAAAATAATTGGGAATTCAAGGAGAAATATGAAGTTATTCTTCAAAACTACTTTTCAGATTGATTTGGATGTAAAATTTTGGCATCCATGCTGGATATGCACTGTAAATGTGGCTACTAGAAAATTTGGAGTAGCTGCTGTAAAGATCAGAACTAATCTAATTTACTGCTTGGAACTGCATTAGTAGTAAATAGGAACAAAACAGTATGTGATAGGATTCTTAAGCTGCTGTGCTCCCCTCTCTTTAGTCCAACAGTTGTTATGAAAGCAAGAGTGTGGGTGTTTCCCAGATAATTATTTTGCCACTAATGGTAATACATGTGGTATCAGAACAGAGAAAGGTTGGTTGCTATTACAGAAGATGTCTCTGTGTGAGCTTTCACAGTAAAGAAATAATTGTATGCATCTGGGATGGAAAAATCTTGAAATTGCCTAGAGCTGCTATGTACTTTAGCAGCTGATACCTGCATTCTAGAGCCATCTGTTGCCTGCGTGCATTTGGAGCTGTTACTTTTAGCATCGGGACATTGACTTAGAGAATAAAGCTCTCCAGAGTTACATATATGCACAACACTTGTGATTTGTCAGGGACTAGCAAAGTTGACGTTTCACCTCTGAAACACAGCCCATGTAGCCTGCAATATGGCAACTAAATTAAATCATTTGTAGTTTTACAGCACCTTTCACTCAAATCAATATCTCCCAGTGCTGTATAAGTTTCAGTAAAAGTCTGGCACACCTTGTACAGAGAAACAAGTGAGACCTTTTCTTTTGTCATTGTCACATCACAAGCAGGTAAACACATGCAAAAAGCGATGTTAATTGGTTTATTGGAATCTGTAGGACAAATAGATGATTTCATCTAGGAAAAAAAAAAAAAAAAGGAACAAAAAAAAAAGTCTAAACCCACTAGCTAGGTTAGGGAATGGAGTAGAAAAAGCTCCAGAAGAAATATAGAAAGGCAGCATGAGAAGAATAGCCCAGACTCCTTAGCAAACACTCCCACCTTAATGTCTGGTTTCTAGTCATCAGCTGGCTATGAAATTGCTAGCACAGCTTTGCTTCGGCAGCCTGGTGTTGTTCTGGGCCTCATACACCTGGGAACGCTTTTCATCCCATGCAATTTCAAACATGCCTGCAAACCACCACTGGAGCAAAGATCAAATCCTGTGTGTGATATGGTCACGGCTGCTTAGTCCTCCAGGCAAAGAGGGTATAATTAGGTGAAAAGCTTTTCCTAGTAAAGGCCACCCAAAGATAGCAAATTAATTGTCCTCCTCCGCTCCCCCCAAAACAGAGGCAAATCCTTAGGACATGCCTAGGCTACAACAGGAGTGTAATTGCTCAGCAGTACCCATCCAGCATGCTGCCCTGTTTTGCATAAACAGCATATGTTCTTATAACATACGGACACAGAGAAAGGACAGAGCAGGGTATTGCCACCTCTCCTAGCACTGCCTTTCCTGAATCTGTTGTGTAGTTGTTCCAAACCTTTATATTTTCCTTGTTAAACAGCTAAAAATATGCATTCAAGCTTGGTATTCTCCCTCAAATCACAAAACAACTTATATCCATGGAAGGGAAGTCAAAACATAGCTATCAGGTTCACAACAAAGAGTGGTATAAACACAGTATTTCAATAGATGTTTGTGATCTCAAGGCCTGGGGCAGACTGATTATTGCTGGCACTGCACACAGTGTTGTCGGGACGCTCAGATTTATTTTATGGTACCTAACAGCACAAGAAGGTCTTGTGCAAGAGATTTAGTGTTGGGCAACAGAAGTACTGTTTCATACAGCACCTTTCCCTGTAAGCTAGCTACATTTGCTTGATATCTTCAATGTGTTAAAGGATAGTCCTTTGTCTTATTTCTGCCTGTGACCATAATCTAATGGGATCCACCATGCATTGACAATATTAAACTTAAGCATCCCAACTCTAAGTCAAACCACTACAAAATCTGTCATCCTTTATATCCCAGCATTTGTGCAAGAAAGCTACAAAACTAATTTGAGTTTCTATCAGCTCATGATTCTTCCCAGATACTCCATTTGAAAATGAATATTTTATCCAGCTTTAGTTGCACTCAGATATAACATATTTTCCTACAAGCACAGAAAGGAGTGGGTTGTTCCAATACAGGGGAAAGAGCGAAGTCATATGGTAGAGATTACAATCAGGCAAGCTGAAAGCACTGGTTGTTTTAATTGTGCACCAATATATTTTTCAGTATAACTAAGGCAATATGCCTGCCTTCTCACAGGCAAATTAAATAAATACTGTCACTTTATAAGATTTTCATGTAAGAAAATTGAGATGGTATTATCTATAAGAAATGAACTGAAGTTCAGTTGTTTGGATTAAAAATTTCTCTGTGAAGCAAAACATGTTAATGGAGAAACTTTTCTAATTTTCTATTATAATTCAAATCAAATGCCAACAAAAAAAATATGAAGCTTTAAAACAATGCAATACTGTTTTTCTCATTCTGTCTACTGAAATTTTCTGACATCTGGACTCTGGCAGGAAAATCTGTGAGCTGTTGTATCACAAAAGAGCACTACTCAAAGACGTACACTGAAGAGACAGATAAGAAGAAAAAGAGTGGGTCATTCTGTAATTTCTGTCAGATGGGAGGTGGCTAAACGTGACATCACCAGGGCATCATTTATTTATGTTAGAAATGACTTCAAAGTTACATAGATGCCAATCACAACCTACTACAGACCATACTTCTTATGCTTCTTGCACATATGATCCACTTTTGCAGACTAAGAGGTTTGAATAATTCATTTAAGCACCAAAGCCATGAGGTACTCTTTAAACCAAGACACAAAACTGTTGAGCCTTGTCTGTAGCCACTTTAATAAAAGAAAAATGGCCTTGTGGTTACAGCTGTCATTCAACAGGGTGTTTAAGCTCATTCTTACACCCATTGTTATTTAAGACAGCACTGAGTAAACCTTAGAGACACAAAATAAAAGGTTGCCTTCTTTTGTTTAATCTGGATCTTAATTACACGTTGAATTAACTGCATTAATTTTTGGAACTTATCAGGGGTTCATGTTTAGGCATGCTGCTATCTAGATACTTGGGATGACCAATAATGCTTAATGTAATTGGTTGGCTACAGTTTAAATATTTGATTTCTTAATTATATTGTTGTGTTTTAAGCAAACATATCTTTTATTAAAAAAAAAAAAAAATGCTGCTAGCAATGATTTTAGGTATATTTTTGAATTCTTTAGTCATTTGCAGAACACTGAATGTAAGTACCACCCTGGTGTCTCTAAAAGGGTATCTGAGTGGTGTAGTTGGTGTCCTCCCTGAATTCCAGAGGCCGAACTGTGAATATAAGATTTTCATACAGGTAAAACTGTTTTCTGCAGATGAAATCCACAAGAGAAGGAAAAACAAACAAACAAACAAAAAATTTACTTAGGCTTGTTAATTGTGAAAACTATTGAAACATATACCAGATATTGGATTTCACAATCAAACCTGGCCAGATTTAGAAGAGAATTAAGTGCAATGCAATGTTCATCTCCTTTTTCTCTTCCAGTGAACCAACATACACATTTGGGGATATGCTAGGATAATGAAGAGTGATGTTTTCCATTTCTCTTTATCTTCCTCCTGGAACAAGTGCAGAGCACAACACGGAAGCACTAGAGGGACTCAGCTGCCTTTGATGAATCAAACAACAAAAATAAGATTAAAAAATCTCTGCACGTGTTTCCTCTTGATTCTTTTAATTTATACTTTTATTTATTTGCACTTTCTAAGGAATAATAGTTGATGTCAGAGAGGAGAGCACCCGGAGTGATATCTGAATTCAGGTCCAGCTGGAGCAGATCCAAGGGGACACTAAACAGCTGCCTGGCAGACAAGAAGGTTGGAGGCATTACATGTAAAAAATCAGCATTAAATAATTTCAAATCTGGTACAAGCTAGCAAAAGCCAGGCAATTCAGAGGCAATTCACAGGCAATTAATGTGTTTTTTGTTTGTTTGTTTGTTTTGGTTTGGTTTGGTTTTTTTACTGGCACGAAATTTTATATAAGCCTGTTCCCAAAGCTCCATCTGAAGTAATAGATACTACCCCCATACAGACATAGGCATCAGTAAGTCTAAGTCACAATACTTACAACTATATCCCAGGTTTTAAATTAGATTCCTGTTGGTCTGGCTTTAAAAATCAGTAGATGGTTAGTATTTAAGTCTGCACCACAGATGGGCTCAGCACTGCATGACAGCTTCAACTGCAACCAGCAAATTAGAGCCCTGCCTGCAGAGCACAGAGGGGGCAGAGGCTGGCACTGTCCTGCTGCGGGCACCCCCATCTCTCTAGGACTGAAGAGTCAGTAAAGACTTGAAGAAGAAGATGAAGATACTGGGAACAGCAGCTGATTTAAAGTAAGCTAATAATATCATCTCAGTGCCAGTGGTTTGCAAGGCAGCAGCTCTCCCCGGGCTCTGGGGCTGCTGGTGAAGAACAAACCCATTGAAACACACTTGGTGGGTAGCCATGCAGAATTGTACACACCCCACGGCCAGGACAAGGTTGATCTGAGCTCCAAATTAAGCTGTGCATTTGGAGTTATTGATTCTACATGCTGCTGTTTTCTCTCAAGACACATGGTAGCATGCAAATTCTTTGTTCAAAGCATGAAAAATAAAGCCAAGACATGTACACTACATTACCTAAAGATACCAGGGGAAGGCCTCCCATTGGAAATGGTTGATCTGGTGACTGCAGACTACCTGATGTGCAGTAACAAAGGTGCTTGTAAGGATGCATAAGGCATAACTTTCAAGAGAAGTGGACAGGTCCCAGTCATTCAGCCCAAACAGCTTTGCCATGGCAACCCTACAAAGGCCTTCGTTAAATCAAAATCTAGTTTATTTTCTCCAGCAGAGACTTGGTTTAGTGACTTGGCCGGAAGAGGAACAATGTGTCAGAGAAGAGAAAATACAATTGCATGAAGTTGCTGTACTTATTATCCAGGTGTTTCCAGCTGTCAGTTCTGGGGGAAAAAAACTTTTCTTCTTACTGTCAGTGACAATTGAAGGTCCTTCGACAGAATTGGGTTGAAGAGTGAGGTCTGACCTGGTGTTATTATCCAGACAGTCCCAGCTCTGCAGTCCATGATGCTCTGGCCTGTTGTGGAGCAGTGCAGGGAACTGTGTATTGGAGAACAAAAAGATTGTGGATATTTTCAGTGCCAGGAAAATGTATTCTGCCATTTGCATTCAGTTTCAGTTGGGTGCCAGGAAAGTGCTTCAAAGAATGGAAATGATTTTCTATTCAAGACCTGAACTACAAAAAGATAAGTGTTTGGCACATGTGTCTTTGAGACTCTTGGGGAGAATTTTTAACTTGCAGGCATGCTGTTTAGCTGCTTTTTGCACAATTCACGTGGTCATGGGTTTTTCCATCTACCTGTGTTTCTGACATCCTGAATGTCAAGTGGACTAAATCTACTTCACGTTATCCTTCAATGGAGTCTGATGAATATTGTAGCCAGCTGTGGTGGTTTTACCGTGCTGGGCAGCTAAACCCCACAACCGCTCTCTCACTCCCCCTCCTTTAGATAAGGAGGGGGAGAAGTAAAGCAAAGAACAACTCACGGGTTGAGATAAGGATAATTTAATTAAAGGGAAATAATTATAATAATTAAATAAAGACTACCATGAACTAAACAACTTAACTAAGGGGAAAATAAAAGGGAAAGGGGAAAAAGGGAGGAAAACAAACAAACAAAATAAATGAAAGCTATATGGAAGTGCAGAGGAAAGAAATTACTCTCTACTTCCCACAAATGAGCGATGATTGACCACGTCCTTGAAGCAAGGCCTCAACGCACGCAGCCGGTGTTCGAGAGGAGGACCGACGTCTTCTCAACGAGAGCCCACCCCTCCCCTCTTCTTCCTGTTTCCACCTTTTATTGCTGAGTGTGACACCACATGGTATGGAATATCCCTTTGATTGGTTTAGGTCAGCTGCCCTAGTGATGTTTCTCTCCTCACTTTTTGCCCACCCCCTAGGAGGGTTAGAGAAAGGCCCAATGCTGTGCCACTGCTGCTCAGCAGTAGACACAACACTGGTGTGATAACACTGCTGTTCCAGCTACAAGTACAGAGTACGGCACTGAATGGGCTGCTGCCGGGAAAGTTAACATTCCAGCCAGACCCAGTACACCAGCCAGTTCTCCTCTTGCTTTGGGTCTGCCTACGCGTCTGACTAGTGAAAGCTTGTTTGCTTTTGCTAGGGGGTGTTTGACAAACTCCCACAAGACCTGCCTAAGTAAGGCTTGCTCTTAAAAGCATTGCTGGCATAGTAATGTCACAGAAGAACAAGGAAAAGAAAAACACAACCCAATTTGTTATAGCTGTAACAGCAAAAATCCTAACGAAGAAGCATTTATACTGACCTAAGTCCTTTATTCTATTCTGAGAACTGATCTAAGCTATACCAACAAGGAAGTTTCATTCGCCCATCTAAATTAGGTTTTGCACTTTCACATGTACAGAAATAGCCCCACTGGCTAAAGCCATGTTGGCAAACCCAGTTACATACAGACAAGCACTAAATAGCTTTCTCTGCCTTGGGCACATTAGGAACTCAGTCCCCCTTCTCCCTCTTGGTTTTCACATTGCGTGGAAAGAAAAGGGAAGCAATACCTCTACTCTCTCTCATACCCCTCCTTGCTGGCCAGAGGTGCAGGAGATCACACAGGCAGAGCTCTTCTTTTTCTCCCACAACTATGTGGGATTGTAGTCCCAATGTGTTGGGTCTGCAAAAGAGGTTGAATGTTATGTTTCTTATCTTACATATTTCCATGTCCCTGCTAGTTACCCACTACTTTTAGATACTTGGATCATCAGAAACCTGGAGAAGATTTCAAAATATTTCAAGAACTGGGTAGCATATAGGGTTTACCAATGCCTCCACCAAAAATAAAAATAAATTAAAAACAAACAAACAAATAAAAAAACTTAATTGACATAACACAAGTAGGAAGAATGAAATTTTCACCTCATTTGCTATTTCAGCTGGCTGGAGATAATAATTCCTACTCCATATGCAGTTCAGCGGGGTCTGTGATGGAAAAGCTGACAAATCTTCAGAAGACAAAGTACTGCAAGCAGCACTTTAAAATCCGAGGATGGCAGCATTATTTCTGGAGACAATAAGTGCTATTTTTAAACAACTTAATATTACAATCTTTTGAAATCCAAATGAGAAGATATTGTCATGCAGAAGCAACAGTAACAACAATCTTGTTTAAGCTTAAATTTAATATTGTATAGTCATTACAGGCAAGCTGTGTTCCCTAGCAATGAGATGGCTGCATATTACAGATGCACAACTCCTTCAAAGAACTGCCAGATTATGGGATTACTCTAAGGAAAATTTCGCAACAAGGTTTGATTCCTTCCTGATGAAGTGATTTTCCACAACACTTTGCTCTTATAGCATATTGGCAGATGAAGAGAGAACGGGGAATGAAATGCATTTGCTAGTAGTACACAGTAATGATAAACGCAAACCCTAGTGTCCTGCCTTTGGATATGCTTATAACAGTTAAATTACGTGAGGGCAATGAGATGCCTGCTACAAGCAAGGTAAGTGTAGTCTGTGTCTCTTAGCCAAATCACCACAGGGAGGTTTGGGCCCACAACTGTTACCACCACAGTTACAACTGGAAATGCTTATCAAGGAGATCTTGAAATATTCTTACTTCCTAATCTTCCCAAACTGTCTGCAGTACAAGGATAGCACAGCCACAGGGGAAGAGCAGGGACACACCAGGCAGAGTGCCTCCCTAGGCAGCAACAGGCAGGGACAGCAGCGCACACGGGTGAGGACCAGACATCCCAGGCCACCAGGTTGCCTGTGCTTTCTGTCCTTAGTCCATGCCAATTAGTTTAATGTGGCTCAGGTGGCAGAGGCAAGAAATCTGCCCTGCAAGAAAAGACAGAGGGGGAGCTGCTGGCTGCAGGGGCTTTCTCTCCTGTCTATAAAGTCTGTGTATTCTGCTACTACAATAACACAGCTAATTATAGGCCAAGGTTTGCTGTAAGTAGCAGAGGTTAAGGTGTGCTGTGATGCAGTCTTTAATTACTAAATTTCCTGCCTTTTCGTACCTTTACAACCTGCATGCTCTCTTATGTGTGTAATAAACGGTGAATTGATCCTGCTGGCTAGTTTAAGATCAAGAGTCAGAGCATTATTTTACGTGGCGTTATCAGAACTGACTATTTTTGAGAGCAGGAAGCTTATCTCTTCTGTTTGAAATGTAAACGTTGTGCAATGGTGTATGCACTGCAAACACAGGAATTTTCAGGAATTTTGAAAAGCTTTTAACAGGTGCTAGAGGAAATGGTGAATAGCTCATTTATAACTGCTGGAGTACAGAGTACAGATAACTTATTCCTTATTGTTTTTAGGAATCTATAAAAATCTATGAGTCTCAGTAGTTGCACAAATAAGCAAACATTCAACTTTGTTGTTAGTTTAAAATTGGCAAAGATAACATTATTTGCAAAGGGCTGTGTAGGTCTTCCAAATGTTGCAGTGGGATCCACGTTAACTAATGTCTTAGTGTTATTCAGTCATAACAGTGAAGCATAAAGCCCTGTTCCCACATGCTGCACAGCATGCAGCCATAGCACCCAGGTTGTACGGCCATCTCGTTCCCCTCCATCCACACTTTCTGACTGTGAAGCTTGCAGCAAGGGTGCTGCTGCTCTTCACGAGCTCCACTCGACACCCAGCCCTTTGACCCCAGCCTGGGCACCACATCTGCTCAGTGCTGGTGTCTTAGGGGCTGCTCTGTGACCCCCCCCACCTCCTCCTCCCTATTCGTGGCGGCAGGGGCCTTTGGTGCTTTATGATCCCTTTGATCCCAGGATGAGGGCTGGGACAAATTAACCTGTCAGGCCGGCTGGAGCCGGTCAGGTAGCCTCTTCCCTGCCTCCTCCTTTCCCTTCATGTTTGCCGTGGGGTAATTTATCTCTGCTGCCATTGTGTCTCTCTGGTCTCCCCTAACTGAACAGGGTGGGAAGCCCCATTTGGTATAACTGTAAAGTCAGGAAGGACAGCCCTAACCAGGTAAAGAGATGCCTGGATGATGCTCACTAAAATGAACCAAAATGGGCAATATCCATCCCTTGATATTCTCCACTTCAACCAAACCAGGGCAGATCCTCTTTAGCAAACAGGGGCATGTATGCTTTGTGTTATACACAAGCAAGCCCAGAGAAATCAGTGAGAACAAAGCAGGACACGTGCTGAGATGCTCAAGGGCTGGTGAGGGCAGATAGGGAATGAGTGTGGCTGAGGAGGCAGGAGGTAACACCTCCTTTGGGAGGTGGGCTCTGGGCCACAAAAGTGGGGTGGAGAGGCCTGGCTGCAGGCGCAGGAGACCTCTCCATTGTTCTCTGGTACTTGTTTCCCACAAAGTGTTTACGCAAAGTAGTAAACATAGCATCCAAGTCCTTATTTACAGAGGTCAAGCTGTGAGGATGGAAACAAGCACCATGCTTCTGCTTGTTGGTGGAGAGCAAGGCAAGTGGCAAATTGTATTTCAGGAGGTGGGGGTGGGAAGCACAGATGGTATCTAACAATCTTGTTTCTAAAGAGAAGAGAAGCTTAGACAATAACATGAATTAATGAAGCCTGGCAGTCAGTTTGCTTTTCAGAAGGTTTTAATTCAGAGACATTGAATTGAAATTACCAAGTACTTGTCTCTAAATTTCCTGGGCATACAGTTCCACTTATAACCACCAAGAGCAGAGGTACCTAATTTTTTTATTCTCTTATTTTTTTTATTTTTTTTTTTTTGGTGGGGAGAGGCATTAGCAGGATGAATACAAAATACTTTTTTTTTTTCTTTTCTCCTGGAGAAAAATTTTAAGACTGTTAAGTAGGAAATCTGTTGAACAAAATTGTCCACAAATGCTCCAGAGCAGGTTATGAAGCCTGTGAACAACTGAAGAGGTAAATCAGCTGGGCAGGAGTCCCTTTCCTTACACAAGCACTGAAGAGAGGAGGATCGAATTAAATGGAAAGTGAAGAATAGAAAATGCTTTGAGGAAATCCTATCTGTACCTACAGGATTATAGGACAGACTGAGCCTGAAGGTACTGCTTTTCTCTCAGTTTTTGTTGATGTTACTTTAGCTTCCTATTAACAGAACTTCCTATCAGGAGAAAAGCCTCATTGGCAGTAATTACACTGCGATTTTTCAGTCTGCATTTCATGTTATCCAGATGGCTAGTGGTCATCACATCTCAGACCTCTTGCAGATATGTCTTTGCGACTCAGTCATCTGCTACATGCCACACACAGCAAGCTCATGTGAACTTGTTACACAATACTGCCATGCCTCAGGTTCCCTCTGCCAACTTGAGCACTGCATGAATAACATACCCACCATGGCTCTGAGCAGCTCACTGACTTGATGCTGATCACACCGAAAACTTATACGACCACACAGTCATAAAATAAATGTTCTAGTTCATCAGCTCCAGGCCAAGCAGTGCTGGCACACTCACTGCCCTCAGATCAAATGGCAAGGAAAGGTCTTTGGGATATAGGCAAGAGTACAGCATGTAGCACCAAGATGCTTCAGACCACGGATGGGATGCTCATGCCTTAGCACTGTGTGATCACCCAGTAGCAGTTTAAATTTTGGTTAAAAAAATTATTGTAGAATAGTTGGTGGTGCTGAGCATTCATTGTGGCTGCCCCAGGCAACGTGCTAAACGCAAAAGGATTGAGTTCAAAGTCTATTGCAATAGGAGAGAATCAGATAGTATTCACATATGGGGCCTCATGACTCTGGAAAGTGACGTCTGAGTACCTAAGCTGGCGATGAGGACTCCAGCGTGGTTGTAAAGCCTCTGCAGAAGAAGGAAGATACCCAATTTCTTAGAAAGTATGGGATACCAGATTGCTTGACACTCAGGACTATCCAGAAGCTGATACTGTGACTACCTTCTTGGCAATGTGTTTAGGTGCATTATGGAAAACTACAGTTCCCAGTATGCTTAACAGAAAAAGATGGGCATGTTAGAAATAAGATGGAGGTGGCTTAGGAGATGAAGTAATTCAAACCATGAAGGCATGTCCCCACCTGTCTCCTCTTCCTGGGGTCATGCTGCTTAGGCTTGGTGTGACAGGTGGCTACCTCCAGCCACATTCAGGCATGCAAGTCCTCTTTCCATGGGGAGTGGCCAAATGTTAGTATTTTCATGATGTTAGTGCCCACTCCCCTGTCCCACTGACATATGGTCTCAGGAACAGGGGAGAGAGAAAAATAACTTTGCAGAAAGTCTGAGAGCAGAATTAGGCGTTAGTGTCTTCAGTTTCCTTTCTCTGGTTCTACTTTCTTCTAAGAGACAAAGGTTTGGCAAAAATGGATCCTTTTGGGAACAACTGTCCAAAGAATGATTTTGCATCAACACATGAAAGCCAAGCTTTAAAATTCATGTGCCAAAACTTCATGCAAAATACCTCAGTTCTTTTTCTCAGACTTGTCCAAAGCTAGACAAGCCCATGGGAAGACTGTTGGCAAATAGAGGGGATCACACTGCAGTTATGGTCAGGTATGTTTCAATTTTCCAGCATCAGGTTCTTTTCTATTAAATATTATAAAATAATAATATGTTTATGTTTGTGATAATAAATACTTAAAAGTCTATGGAATAGATTAGAACCAGGAAAGGGAGATGACAGCAGTTCTTCACACATTATATGATTTTATGTGACTTTTAGTTTTGTCATATCAGCTCACTAAGTAGTCTTAAGCTCACACCTAATGGTTTGTACTCTAGAAACACTTCAATTTGTGTCTGGTGGTTGTATGTGTTTGTTTTTCAGCTAAGTAAAATAATAAAGGTTATGTGAACATGAATAATCAACCTCTGAAGTAATCTTACAGATATATCATTTATCGTTCTAGACTTTGTTTCTAATATTTTTGCTTTATATTAAGTGATTTTTCTCCATATTCTTGGATTTAGCTAAACAACATGAAATCCACAGTGTAGGCAAAGCCATATGTGAAGAGAAGAAAAGCCCTTTAATGGTTTTCTTACTCGCAATCTCCATGGTGTGTTTTTTTGTTTGGTTGGTTTTTGTTTTTTGTTTTTTTTCCTTAAAAGCTATCAGTATTTCCAGTTACAAAGGTTTGTGAAGGGCATGCAGCCTGTGTAGTTACATCATTTTTCCCCCTTACCAGTACTTATATGAAATTCTAGTTATTTTCTTCATCACTTGGTCTTGCACAATTTGCCAGTGCATTCAGTTTCAAATAACCTTGTATCCATGCAGTATGGCAAACCGATTTTTCAAATCTGCATAAAAGCATAGGAAAGTTCAGGACCGCAACATTTATTTATTAAAATTTTGCTTGGTAGGCTAAAATACATGAATGGAAATGAATCTTCTCAATTTCAAGCATGTCCTAAGGCAGCAGCTTGCAGAATAATGTTAACCATGTCACTGGTTCTAATTTTAGATAATTGAGTAGTTATTTCACAGTACTCTGCCTCTTGGGGCAGAGCGCCTGGCTTGTATGCACATGCAGCAGAGAATCCTTGTAACTTCTTATTCCCAGCCTAAATCCTTCCTCCCATTTCAGTGTCTCTGAGGAGGTAACAAGGTTTTGTTGCCCCTCCTCACTGAGACTCCCCTCTGCACATCCTGCACCTTGTCAAGTTGTAAGTTTTCCCCCAAGCTCTTTGATTGACAGCTTCTGGTATTGGACAGCTTTCATGTACCCCTCCAGCTTCCACAGTGATTGACTGATTATATCAAAAGTTTTGGTTTTACCCTGTGTTTCTGACAGCAATTTCCATTTTCCTTTCTGGATTGTTGAGAGATAAGTGACCGTTGACTCCTCTGACAGGGCTCGTTAAGTGTTATGAATCCATTCAATGTATTATCTGATATTTTCATGACAACTTGTTTCAGAGTTTCCACATCTGTGTGTTGAGATGGAAAAAACGTACAAGCTGAGGTTTTCTGCTTACAAATCATCTCTGTAGGTTTCCAATGACCAAATCTTGCTCTAGTCAGTGAACACAGCTGCCACCTAGGGACCTCACTCCTTCCTAATTACACATTTTGGCTTTCATATTACTGCCACTACAGATAATTCACTCACCTCTTGTGCTTGCACAAGATACATGAAGATAAAGCTGTTCTGACCCACTTACAGCTTGGAAAGAAAGCCCTTTCAATCGCATTGTCCACAGCAAAATGAAACAAAGAGGAAAATGGACAAGTAGGTATATTATTTATACAAGCAGTTTCAAAGAACTATGACTGGTCAGCTTCATGGCAGGTGCCCTCAACTACAGAGAAAACAATTTTAGTTCATGTTGGAACTGAGTGAAGACTTCACTGAGTCTTGGTAGTGTTCAGTGAGGGGATAAATTCCTTTTGTGCTTTAGTATAATTAAGGTTCACAGTTCTTAATCTGTAAGTGTTTACAGATTTATTTTTAAATTTATATACTCCTCTAACCAAAGTCTTTCTGGATTTTCCTGTTTGATTGTTTTGGTGTATTCTTTTGTTGTTGTTTGTTTTGTGTTGTTTAATGTAAGTTATTCCACCAATTTAGTTTTCTATCTATGGTGTAGTCTATACAACATTAATTGATATCTCTACCATTTCTTTGAGCTTTAGATTGCTGCACAATAGTCTATATCATTTCTAACAACAAATGGAGTAATAAACTGTCATCCTGACTTGACGGAATAAAAGTACTATCAAGGACCTCTTAAGAAATCTGTCATAACAGCAACGAAACTTGGTATTGATTTAAGTTAGCATGGTTGGTTCATAAGAAAAAGAGTGGCAATTAATTTGGAATCTGGCTTTGCCTAGAATACATGGGCTGTCTCTGAGCCATGAGACACAAGAGATTACTGAAGAGAAATATGCAGAATATGGCATTCTCCCTTCAGATCTCTTATTCAGCTTGAAATTGTTATATTACGTTCCGTTCTGTTTGTTTCTGTTCATCGCTGGCCTTTGTTTCTCACCAACTTCAGTGTGCCAACTGGCACAAAGAGAGGACAGGGTAAGCTGGACTCTGTAAGTCTGATGTCCTTGTGGTTGCCCTCACTCCCTTTCCTCCCTTTGCCCATTTCTCTGACAACGACCTGAAGTTCTTAGATTACTTCTTTGCCTTTGCAAAACATCTGAAAATATTTGGAACATTTAAAACTCATCTAGACTCTCAAATTTCCACTTATTATTATTATTATTATTGTTACAGACTTTGGTAAGAGAATAACTTAACATTCACAACATAAAATTAATAGCAAGTGCCTATTGTCTGAAGTGCTATTTTCATTATGTTTTTGAAGATAACAGTTGCAAGTCAGAAAATATGCAATCTGGGAAAACTCATCAGATTTTTCTTTTTTTTTTTAACCAGGGAAATGCAATCCAGTTATGTGATTTCAGTTTCTTTAATTGTCATGGT
This sequence comes from Aythya fuligula, assembly GCF_009819795.1. NCBI lineage: Eukaryota > Metazoa > Chordata > Aves > Anseriformes > Anatidae > Aythya > Aythya fuligula. Next base: position 105,435,868 of record NC_045559.1, read on the forward strand.
CTGTAGAGAGACAGTGATTCTTTAGATTCTTCCTTGTCCTGTTTCAATAGCCTCATCACTTCTCCTCTCATGTCTAGCTCTACTTCTGAACATATGTTTGTATTTTGAAACATAACCTGAGAGTAGCTATGGTCATTACTCAGCCCAGGTGAATTTCATGGTAATTAATGTTTGGGTAATTTTTTTTCACAGGCCATTGTTTGCCTAAAGGGCCATATATATTTATAATTTCTCCTCACTCCACACATGCCCTGCCTACACCCTCCCCTGCACACACCCTACCCCTCCCTTTGGCCCTAGACTTTCTAAAATAATAATCATATAAATGTACTTTGCTTTTGATGTAGTGGTCATATTCATTAGGGGGAAATGTTTGTACTTCTGCATTTCCTGTTTAGTTCCTGAACTGTTTGTCATGTGCAAAAATACATATTTATATATATATATTTATTTAAAGGGCGGGGTGGTAAAAGCCTTTAATGTTAGCTTAGCTTGGAAATATTCTCACAAAAATACAAGGAAAAGAATTTCTGGCCAGAAACATACGTGCTCAGATTATTCACTCACTGGACTTATACATGCAAAACCCCACTGCTATAAATTGCTCATTTCAAGAGAGGATCTTTCTTGAAGAGATTGCAAGACTGGGCTTGCGGTGGCTGATACTTTCTGCTCACCTTATTCTTACTTTCTTCTAGCCCCAAAAAATGTGTATGCTAGCATGTAGGTGGCACTAAAATAACTGAAGTGATTAATTTGACTCAGTGGAATACAGTCTTTTATAAGGTCAGTATTATTTTGCCTTACGGGAATGCAATTTCTTCAAGCATGCTGACTGATATAATTCTATTGCTAACAATGTAACAAATTTCAAAATTAAAATTGTTTAGAAAAAAAATAAGTATAAGGCTTGTAAGACTTAAGTAGTGGAATGAGCACTCAGTATAACGCTTTGCTAGATATATAAATGTATTGCAGAGATTTATTTTTTTTTTTTCCAGTATTTCTTACGGTGTTTCTAGTCAAAAGGCAGAGGGGAACTGCTCCCACAACATTCTGCCTAACATATTTCATCAGTGCTAGCTATCAGTAAGTCCAATCTTGTTCATGATTATGTTCTTTCTCAGTTATTGCAAGGCTGATGGTGGCATTCTCAAAACAGTATCTATTACTAGGTTATACAATACATAATAGGCTATATGTTTTACTGCAACAAAAAGTCAAACTAATTTTAAAATCTACCTGTAACTGTAATTGAAAACTGAAATTTCTCAGGTATCTGAGAAATGAGTAGGAAAGCTGGTAAGAGCATATATTAAAAGACAAATGTCATTCAACGACATGGCCTTAATGATAAGAGTCAGAAAACACCTCCATACCAAGCCAGCTCTCTAAAAATAACCACTCTAAAATAAATGACAAATTCAAAATAAGCTATAGCACAATGGTCTGTACCTCAGTAGTGCGGCATCTCAATTCATCGTTCCCAAGAGAACCATATATATTTCTAAAAAACCTATCTTATTAAGACTGCAGTCTAAGAATGCATTCTTTCGGTAGTAAAGCAAGGCATCTGTTACATATTATTGTTTCATTTGTACGGTGCAATCAATATTCTAATCTGTTATGGTGCTTTCACATTAATGTTATTATTTTCAGAATAAGCAAACGGCAAAAATGGAGAGGAAATGGAAGAAGGGAAGTGTTCCACAGAGAGAAACATTTTACAAACAGCAGAGGATCATCCAAGCATGCTCTCTGCTGTGCTTCAGGAAAACAACTCATTTACCAGATGTTTCAAATTGTGTGTAAAATATAAAAGCGCTTATTGGGGAAAATGCATTTAATGCTACAATACGTGTCTGTCTATTGGAAGAATACAACACAAGAAAGATGAGCTAGCTTAAAAATATTAAAGTGCATTCTATTTTACCCTTGAAACATATAGCTTTATCTTTGTCAAATTATTCTCATTGCTTTCAGGATCTGAAGAGTTTTTAGTTGTTACATTTTTCTATTTGTCAAAAATGAGCTGATCCTTCTTTTTCTTTTTTCCCTCTCCCTTTATTGACTTTTTTCCCCTTTATTATTTCACAGTTTTTCTATGGTGACTCTTTAAGCAGGATAGAGATGTGGAAATATACAATAAATACTTGGGTGAATGGCAAAAGACAAAGACCTACTATTCCAGACTTCATAAATGGGTAAGAGTCCAACCTATGGAGATTACAGACCAGGTGCCTGCTACACTGAGTCTGCTAGAAGCAAGAGAACAGAAGTGTATTTTAAAATAGGTCAATCCAAGAAATTTGTTTTCTTAGCAACTCCTCATTGCAACACAGTGGGAAGTAATATGGGCAGGTACAAAAGCTGCCAAAGAAGTGGGAACATGATGTCCTGTGATACAAGTTATTACATGGGGCACTCTCCTGGTGGTCAGTGATAAGTGAATGAAAGATTTTTTGTGTCCGGACTTGGCAAAAATTGAAAGTGCAGTCCCGTGCACCCCTAGCCTACATCACCACCATTTACATTTCCCAAGTAACAAGCAAATTATAGCAGGGCACGGCAAAACCTCTGCAATGAGTTTCACATGTATTTGTACCTTGATTGTGAGCCCTAGTGTATCCTTTGATGTCTGACAAAGTAGAAATTTATAGTGCTTTTTCTGTATATTATGCATACTACGAGAGAGTGGAGAGAAAATAAGAGAAAGATAATATTGTCTTGCTTCTCTAAGTGCTAAAGGGATTGTATGATGCTCACTGTTCCCTCTGAGCAAAACTGGGGCCCACACCCACAAAGGAAGCGGTCATGGCAGGTGTCTGCATATGAGGAGGACCAAACCATGCCCTAGCCCTAATTCTCCATGGTCCTTTGTGAAATGACACTGTGGTGACATGCATGGGCTGAGGGTAGGCTCAAGTGCAACAGAAGCTTGAATGGTTGCTTTCAAGGTGAGCTGACAGAGCTGTGCTGAAACAGAGGAGATAGATACTATATGGTAGCAGTCCCAACCTGAAGGGGCCTTATCCTGAAAGACATGACTCTATTGAAAATGGGAGAGTAGAAAAAAGAGGTAGGGGAGCAGCTGGAGGCATTACCAAGTCTTCTAGTGACACTGCCAGGTGAGTCCTATTTTCACATAATCTTTTATAAGCTTTTCCTGAAAAGACATTACTCAAAATATGGCTAGCCTCTCTTGAAGTAATGAACTTTCCTGTTAGCTATATGACTTAGGTATAACATTTGGGGTTTGCAGATTCTTGAGAACTGGCTGATTTGCATAAGCACGTTTTTTTCTTCTAAGCGGAACTGGCAATACTGCCAAAAGTTTCACTTGGCCAGCAATTTCCATTGTATAATCCTGCTTCTGCTGGGTTAAATTATTTTTCAGTGTTCTGAAATTTCTTATGCCAGGCTTCTGCCTCAGGGTGAATACTTGCTATTTTGTTTTACAGTTACTGAAGTGTTTTTGTTTTGTTTTTTACATTTTTGAAAAAAAAAAAAAAAAAAGAAAGAAAGAAAGAAAGAAAGAAAGAAAGAAAGAAAGAAAGAAAGAAAGAAAAAAATCGTCTGTTCTCAAGATAATTGTAGCATGATGCATTTTCCCATGTCCCCAAATTCTTACAAGTGTTCTACTGGGACAGGACAAATATCATTGTGCTTTGTAGTAGCAACTTGACTTCTGGACAGGGAGAGCCCTGTGTGCCTCTGCGGAAAAACTGCTTTGTTCATGAAATTTTGCCCAAATGTGGTCAAATGCATAAGCCTTTGAAGCATCTCAGTTCCTCTATGCTAATTTGAAACTCGCTAGGGTTTCTTGGCCAAAGCTCTGACACTCCATCTCCATGGGTTCAGAGGCTCAGAGTTAAGCAACATTGCATCGAGCAACAGATCCAGGGCTGGAGCAGCCTGTGGCTCTCCCAGGTCTCACAGTCTCTCTAACAGACCAAGAACCAGCAGGGACCATCCGGCCTAAGTGTGGGGAACATAAGCACTGACTGGATTACTGAGTCCTTGGGGGAAAAAAAGGATAGAGCTGGTTTGATTCAGGAAGAAGGAGATTTCTGTACATCTCATCCAGGAACCTCTACTTTTTCTAACTCAAAATAAAGCCTGAAAATTTTGAAAGTGTTAGAAATTAAGAAAATGAGGGTAAAAATCATCCATCCCTTAATTCTCCCTGCAAGGGCTGGGTCTAAAACCAGACTCTGGATATGTCCAGTCTTAGGATGGCTCAGTCACAGTTCCAGAAATAAGTGTGCTGCTTAAACTCACATCAGTTGCTAGAAGCATTATTTTACAATGCTTCTAGTTTAATCAGTACAATTACATAAAATTTGATTATATTTATAATCTCAAAGAAAAAAAAAAAAAAAAAGTGATAAATAACCCATGTGGCTTTAGAGTGAAGGGTATATCTAAGAATAACCCATGCAACAGTACCAGTCTAATAAAGGGGGCCTACGAGAAAGCTGGAGAGTGATTCTTTGTCAGGGAGTGTAGTGATAGGACAAGGAGTATAATGGCTTTAAACTAAAAGAGGGTAGGTTTAGATTAGGTATAAGGAGAAAATTCTTTACTGTGAGGGTGGTGAGGCACAGGTTGCCAAGGGAAGCTGTGGATGCCCCATCCCTGGAGGTGTTCAAGGCCAGGCTGGATGGGACTTGGGGCAACCTGATCTGGTGGGAGGTGTCCCTGCCTATGGCAGGGGGTTGGAACCAGATAATCTTTAAAGTCCTTCCAACCCAAACCATTCTATGATTCTACTACATACAAGAAAGATTCTAATATGGTCTCGTGGGGCTGCTGAACACCACTGCCTTCACAAAGGTATGGCAATGAAATAAAATTGCCTATCTTACATAAATATAAACAAGAGACAGCAGACCGAATCTAAATGCTTTTCAATGTGCTGCAAAGATAAACATCAGAAATATATCTAATCATTACATTTGATGGAAGTCATATAGTCAGAGACATTTATAGGACTAATGACAAATATGTCCAGCCTGACAATTTCTTACCATGGGCTAATACCTCTAGTCCTTCTGGTCCCAGAGGAACCTAATGACTTATATCTGAGATATTTTTTGTATATGAAACAAACACAGTGGTATTTATAACACATGACAAATATGTGAGAGGAGAGAGTCTGGTGTTTGAGAAAAGGAACTTTGGCTGATTTGCATATGTTTTGTTGTTGTTTTAAAACAAAAAAGACAGCAACAAGACCACCAATTAGAGGACTTTTAGGGAAGAAAAATGCTTGCATTAAAGGGAGTTGCTGGAAGGGCTAGCTGAGATAGGACTGGGTCTGTCCAAAAACCCTGGTGTTTCCTGAGGTCTGTACAGCCAGTCACCTTGGACAGTACCGCCATCTGCCCTGTGATCCTTCACGTCCTCCCAGTCAACATGAATCCAGGTGAGAAGTGGGTGTAAAACAGTGTCCTCTAAAAGACAATGATGCAAGCAAACAGGCTTCAGGCAGAAATTAGTTTTAATTTAGTCATTGTAGCCCTTTGTTTTAGAGAACATGGGAACTGTTGTGTTACATACTGAAGAAACAGACCTGATCTATTCTGATCACAGTCTGACTGTATAACTCACACTGACAAATAGCTTCTTTTATACTAAACATCTGTGGGAAAGGCTGCTTCCCATGCTGGCCACATGCCTGCTAAATAAAACCCAGAGGAAATTGGCCAGGCAGTTCTGCATGCCATTGTGAGAGAGGTTAAGGTTCTGCAATGACCTCTGGTCTCTTGCCCCTTGAACTGATGGGGCTAGATGCACCATGAAGTTAGCTTACTAAGTCTTTGCTTTGCTATAGGATTGCCCTGACCAGTTAGGTTATTCTTTAAAGGGATTAGCTATCACAACTTTGGGGGCATGTTTCAGATGGTCAAAGTCCTACTTTTCCTTCCCCATCAATAACACGGGTTGCAAAAATGCAGAGTACAAAAACATTAGAAATGTTAAAATACAGAAGCTAGACTGAAATATTTTTTAAAGCTGGTTGATTTATGGAAGGGAATTTTATTAATAGTAACTTACCAGTTGTGTAATTGGTTGCATGCAGAAATCTGTGAAATTATAGACCAATAATCTTTTTAATAAATGCATTCATCCCCATAAAATTACCAGCGATCAACTGTGAAGCAAATACTAACTATACTCTAAAGACAAATTTTAGTGATGAATGATCCAATTAACCATAGTGCAGAACTCTTTTAAAACGCCTTTTTCACTCTTGGTGAAGTATCTTGGTCCTTTCATTACATGTCCTATAACAAACCTATCAAAGGGACTGCAAATAGAAAAGTCACATTGCAGTATGATTTTGCAGTGCAGTGTTTGATGATGGAGAACACGGCGTGCTGATGCATTCAGCGTACCAAGGAGGATAGAAAGAATTTCAAAGAAGCAATGGAGTATTGTTGTAAACTTAGTGGCAAGGCCTCTGATTCTTTAAATATTTGGAGACTCATTTAACTTTATACAGCAGTAGATCAATTTAAGACAAATATGCAATAGTTGGAGCTAAACTCTTATATATATATTGAGATGATTGGGTGTATATTTGTATGTGGTTACTCCCAAAGTTGGGTAGTTGGAGGTGGTGGTGAGAAATTCTGCTTCATTCAATTCAAAAGATATAAATCAAATTTAATAGCTTACAGGTCTTCAAAGAAAGGAGGAGGTCAAAAATTGAGGAAGGGACTGTCTTGTTTGAACAAAACAGAGATTTACTTTGCCTGACCTCATGCACATTTACCTTGATATTAGCAAATTGTTTTTCCTGCAGAGAAGTGCAAAGAAACAGAACATTTTAAAGAGGTTATTTATGGAAAGTAAATATTGAAATCCTAAGTACAAGAGCTTGCTGAGATGCTTGAGTTTAAATGTCACTCAGCTCTTAAAAGAAAAAGCCTGCTTTATATGTCATCCTAAATACAAACCAAAGGGTGTTAGGAATACTGAATACTTATTAGTCATTGCAAGTAATCTACTAAGAGTGATTCACTTATAATTGGTGATAAATTTTAGCTATACTTGTAAAAAGTGATCCTATTCCAGGCAAATGAAACATCTAACTTGAGCAATTGCAGATCTTTTTTGGTTCAGATCAAAATGTAATGCTTCATTCAGCAGTGTTGTCCAATTCATAAGACACCAGAGAATGCAAAGAAATGTGAGTTATCTTGTCCTTCTCTGACTGTCCTTGTTTTTGTGGGTATTAGTCAGACCTTAAACAATGTTTGTGTTTTTTGTCAAAGATAAGCTCTCAGGCAAACAGGAAGAGAGGGTGTAGTAAAAAGTGAATGTAAGCCATACACTGGAACTGCTGGTGTCCAGAGATTTTATCATCCTTTTCTTTTTTATTATGTCTGTATTTGCCATATATTTAACCATTGTTTTTTCTTTTCTTGCAGAGCTGTCCCTTAGTGCTAGTAAATTCTGTATAACACAGGGTATTTTCATGTCCAGACTGAAAACTCTTATGCAGCATTCCTTTTGTCTACATGGCCTTTATGAATTTGCAGTTTGTGTCATATATCGTTGGCTTACAGGTGATGGCTTCAGGGGAACAAACATCATGAGGAAAATTCAGTCTTTCTGTGCATTTATTCAGCCGAGTAGCAACAACCCTCTGTGTGTTTCATGTACAATAAAAAAACTCATTAACACATGTGATCTGAGGATTTCAAAGCAAATCAGCTGATACAAAAGCAAATATTTCAGCTTCAAAAAAGTCAGTGATATGCAGAAACACTCATTGAATCCATCAGTAAGGCACCTTTTAACTTTGGCTTTCTCATACAGACTACAGATACTGTGAAATAAACCAAATCCCTCCAGAGGCTAGAAATAATTTGGCCCTCTGAAGAAATCACTTGGGTAATAGAAACATTCAGCACATTGCCATCTCTTAATTTGTCTCTAATTTTGGCTCATCCTATTTCTCTATGAACAAAACCACGCCATCTCCCAGAATTTTTTTTCATTTTAGATGTAAGACAGCATCTGCCATAGTCCCTTCCTCTGAACGGAGAGCATTATTAGTAATACTTTTTACCATCTTGTTTGTTCAGACTTATAAACTCTTTCAGGAAAGCTGTCTTTTATTCTAGGTTTTGTTTTATAGTGTGTTTAGCACAGTAGTTCCCCAGGCTCAGTTGAAGCCAGCGTATAGTATTGCCATATAAACAGAGTTCTGTTCTTTCATCTGCATAGTACAAAAGAAAAAAGTAAAAAAGAAAATAAAAATTAATAAACCTTTAAAGCAGCATTGGAATTTGGTTGTTTAAGCTATTAGCATCTCAGAGTATATTAAAAAGTTGCCCAAAAATATTGCCTGCCTTAGCTGTCTGAAAGTTGTCTTCCTGACCCATTTTACCTCAGTAGGAATTGTATTGTGTGACAAATTGTGCTTAGAAATGTCTGCAGCAGTTTACCTTGATTTTGTTATTCTGATTATGATTTTGCTCTCAATTACGTGAGGTATTTGCAGGGCAACAGAACTGTACAAAGCTCGGTTCTCCTGAGGTAAGTCCTGAGGTCAGGCCTTATATTACCCTTCATTTTCTAGCAGACGCGTTGTTGTTTTCTTGAGATTGCTTCTACCACTTTAAAAACAAGCATCTCAGGAATTTTCTTCTGAAACAGGCTTTCCATTTCCAAATCAAATTATACTATTTCAGCTGGGTCATTTTCAACCCCTGATGCATTGTTGTTGTTGTTGGTTTTGTTTTATTGGGTTTTGTTTGTTTGTTTTGTTGTGTTTATTTTTTTTTCTTCTGATTTTATTTGAATATATATATATCCCTGCCATGGGGAAAGCAAGAGGAGTTTTCCCAGAGCTGACATATGGCTGTGCTCCAGCAACCCTCATGGCCACAGTTGTCTGTGGTGGGCTCCCACTGGAAGCCAGCAGGGATGTGGCGCCGGCTCCCCACTGCTCAGCATCACCAGAATCCCCAGTGGCATTGCTGCCACCCCACCACCTCAATCTTTAAATTAGCAAAAGCAATTTGGAGTTAAGGTTGACATTTAGCATTGCCCTTTGATTGCCCTTGCATAGTTTTTTAACAGAGGGCATGATGTCAGTGCGGTGACAACAGATGCCATAAAATGTGTCCAACAAGCAGTGACTCTGCACTGTGACTGCAAAATGTAGTGCCTGCTTGTTCGAGGTGCATGATCTAGGAGAAAGTACCATCAGCAGTATCATCAGAATTTCATTAAAAAAGACATTTTGGTTTGAAGGGATAATTGTAGAAAACTTTATTAATTAAAAAAAAAAAAAAAAAAAAACAAAAAACAAAAAACAAAAAACTTTGAAGCACTTCCATAGAGTTTTCCCTCTAGCAGTATTTCTCTGAAGTGTCAATTATCATTTGTGTTGTATCCATGTATAAAGACCCTCTTGTTATGGGTAGTGAAAGAGGACAATAATGAACCACATCACTGTCTTCAAAAAAGTGGACATCTGTTCCTAGAAGACATTTAAAAAAAATAAAATGTTGTGGAATTAAATGTAATTTCTTGCTTTAAAATAAAGTATAACATAGTCTTGTGCAATTAGCGTTTTTGCTATCTGCAGAAAGTTGTTATCCAGGATTTATGGGGATTACTTAATACAGATTTTTGTTTTAAAGAAACCCTTACATTTGTCTTTCAAAGGCTTCTTGGTCTTTCCTAAGAGAGGCCTCTGAGCAGCTGCAGAGGATGTCACTGCCGCGCTCCGGGCCAGCAGGCACGAAGGCACTGCTCATCTCCCAGCCAGGCAGGGTGACAACGAGCACTGCGCACAATGAGATATTGTGGGAGCCTTTCAGTAAGCCTGGAGGCGCCAGTCTGTGCCTGCAGAAGGACTTTAGAACTGGGAGGATGCCATTTCCCTACTTAGGTGTCTTTTTGTTGGAGGGCTGGGCAAAGGCCTCGTTGTGTAACAGTTTGCGTTGCAGCCTGGCTTTTCAGTCAGCAGTGTGTTGCTCAGCAGAAACAGTGAAACAAATCAAGTAGAGAGGCTTTCAGGACTGGAACACATGTTCACTTCTGTTGTGAAACACCGTATAAATTTTCTGAACGGTTGTGCCACACACAGTGACAAAGGGCGAAGATGTCTGTCTCTGACAGCTATCACTGCTTCTTGCTTCAGCTACAGTGCTTTATCTCTACAGCTGGAAAGAGGCTTGAGGTTTATAAAATGCCTGAATCTGGGTCAGGAAATATTTCTTCTTATTGCAAGCTGATTTCCTCATCTGATGTATGCTGGAGGTGTAGAGAGCAAGATTTTGCTGCACAGTTGCTCTCCCTTCTGATACTGAGCTGCTCGGAGGCCAAGAAGAAAACTCTGGGGCAAAACAGCAAGGCAAAGCTGCAGCCCGCTCTATTACCTGATATGTTCCTGCGCTTCTATCATCATGTAAGTGTTTAACCCGAAGAAAAAACACACATCACAAACACACATATCCAAAGGGGCACCAACCAGCAGACAGGACAGGAGAAGGACATGTTAAACACAAGGTGTGAGGTTTGTCCATCAGTTGTGGGTTGGAGTCCCTGGCGTCCCATTTCACTTGTCCCTTTCTTCCTCTGTTACTACCACATGGCAGCATGGTAAGGTCTTGTCCTCCTTACCAATGCTATTTCTTACACTACAGAGAAATGGGACTTAGTCTGAAGTCCTGGGAAAAAATAAATAAATAAATAAATAAATATTATATATATATATATTATATATATTATATATATATATATATCACATATATTTATATGTACTTCACATAAATATATGTGTGTGTGTGTGTGTGAAATAGATCCAGCTGGGGAGTGAACCGGTGGGAAGGAGATATGGGTTCAGCTGCAGCTAGTGTGTGTCTTAGAAACACCTTCCAGGTAATAAACCCTGTTTTTAGGGGTCTGGCACTCTCATTGTCAGGGGAGGTCACCCTCTGAGCTGTAGAAAAGTATCTCTGGGAGTTTCACCTGCTATTTTCTGCTAGTTTTGCATCTCTGTTCCCTAGCTAGATCTCAACATTGTTGGAGCTGGAACAGGTGCCAGATGAGGAAGAAGAGTTAGTGGTTCAGGAAGACTGTCTGCCTTTGTCTCTGCACTGCCAGTGTTTCAGGTTAGTCTAGGGCCTGACAAAGTCATTCCCAGCCCTGTACCGTCGAAGCAGGTGTTGCTGCATTTACAGTTACCACCCCTGTTGTCCTCTGAGACTTTTTCTTACTGTCCCAATCTGCATTCACTGCTTCCCATCTCAGGGGTAGTTGTATTTCACTACTGAATGTGCTGCATGTTTTTATTTCTGTTCATTTTGTACATCATTTATCTCTTAAGATTAAAAATACAGCAGAAATCAAGATTTGTAATGTTGTTGTGATTGTTTTCCTTCTTACAAACTGCAAACAGTAAATCGCTTAGTCTTATTTAATAAATCATGTCATCTAAGTGTCTAATATTTTTATGCTCTTTCTTAGTTCACCTTGACTCTCTTTTCTTTCCAATCATATTAAAATATTTGAAATTATATACTGGCTTGAAAATAGGACATTTTTCAAAAAGAAATCTTTATTGTCTAGTCTAAGAAGGAAACTGCTGCATATGGATGTTTGGTTGCCTGTATATTAGAACATCATGTTGAAATACATTTTTAACTTAGGAAAGTTAAGAGTCAAAGCCTCTACAAAATCTTTTACTTTTTTGTTTTTACTTTTTTTTGTTTTATTTTGTTTTAAGCCAAATTATTATTATTATTATTATTTATTTATTTTTTAATCTGTGGTACAGAAATGCAAGGAAGCTGGCTTGTTTGGGGGTTTTGTGTGATGTTTTTTGTGCCCTTTTCTTTTTTGGGGGGTGAGGTTCTTTGCTTGTCTGTTCTTATATTTGTGATTTTTTTTCTCTTCCTTTTGTTTCCCTCTGTCAGATATATCACATGAAATCTGTTTTTGGCTCAGTCCCCTTCACAGGTCTAGTGAGGTTAAAATATAACACAGGTTATCAGTGGGATTAGGAAAGCTGTACTTCAAAGTGGTCAAAATATCATTAGGATACTCTCTAGAATATGGAAAACTCAGATGTACCAAACATGAGAACAATATTTGAACACAAGCTTCCCATACGCCCTGCTTTATGTTGTGGAGGGTTGTCTGCTGTTTTGTGAATGGAATCTTAACTCTGAGCGTGTGGCCATGTGGCTGTGTCAGGACTTTTGTTTATGAGCTCAGTCACTGTTTCCATTTCAGAAAAAAATAAGATAAATCCTTCTGACATTCCAGAGTTTTCTGTTCTTGGCTGTAACTCATGGTGAATAGTTCAGATTTGGCAAAGAGCATTGTCTGCCCTAAAACTACATTTTTCAACAAATAAATGATTTGCTGGTAGAAGTTTGCCAACTCTAGTCAGGATTGCAAAGTTTCTTATCCATTTCGAACCTGAAGAAGAGCCTGTGTGAGTTTTTTTCCAGCTGTCTTTTGTTCTAGTAAAAGATAAGGCCTCTTTCTACAAGCATTGTATATCACCATAGATACTCATGGTTCTATATCTGCATATATTGTGCACGCCTTTATTTCTGTAATGACTGCAAAATTTTTGTCACGTACTTTGCTTCACCATTTTAGAAAATCATGGTGTTTTTTTTTTTACTTGTTTTGTTGTTGTTTAAGACTTAAGAAATAAATAGATGAAAGTTTATTACCATAATCCGTTAGTCTCAGTAAGTAAATGGCTCTTGAAAAATCATTCCTCTAGGATATACATGTATTTTATGGTTATCTGCATGCTTCAGAAAGCTATTATGAGAGTTCCTCTTTGCATCACTAATAAGTTAGGGCAGGACCATCAGCTTACCACTGTTAAAACACTCTACTTTGGGCAGCAAATTCTTCAGGCAGAAGCACAGCAGATCTGTATCACTAATTTCTTGCATGTCTTTTTCTTCTTTCTTTTGGAAATTCTGATTAGAAACTTTATACCTAGACAAATGCAGTGTTTTCCACTTCCATTCTTTGTGAGGTAGAAGACATTACACATGAGATAGGAGTAAGCTTTCATAGCAGAAGCTTATTCATTACATAAAGTTAAGGAATTTATTCACAATGTATATTCTATGTTAGCTGATGGAAAGGGGGAAAAAAAAAGGAAAAAAAAAAAAAAAAAAAAAAAGACGCATACTTGCTTCTGCCAAACAATTTCATTTAGTAGGCATGAGGATATGAATGTGATAGAAGCAGTACACCCAGAGACATATCCTTCATGGATTTTGAAGGAAAGTCCTACATCATCATTTCTGTTTTAATTGTGACAGACTAATATCTCACTTGTAAATTGAATGAGGCAAACTGCAGAGAAAGAAAACAAAACTGGAAAACAAGAAACAGAGAGAAAGAAAAAAAAAAAAAAAAAAGTGCTGACTTCTTAGATCTGTTGAGAAATACCCACACATGCACTTATTTTTGTTCTGTTTCTTTTCCTTGCTTGTTCAGTAACAGGCTTCTTCCAGTTTTTTTAAGTGCATTTGAAAATGAAGATCCAAACTTTTACAGTAAGAGCCTTGGAGAAGTCTGTTTCTTCTGAAAGGAAAAATCGTATCTGTTGAAATCTAAGCAGTATTTTATTAGACTTCTCTACACAGCTATTCATCTGCAGCCAATAACAAACGTATATATTATTTTGGATGTGAATATCAATTGCTCTGAAAGAGCAGTATAGGATGCTGAGAATGCATTGCAGCTTCTGAAAGATTTTTAAAAATGGAATAGATAACATCAACTGTTTAAGCATAGACTTTGAGTTTTTAATTTTGTAGATACAGATACTCATGCATCAAAGATAAGCAAAGTCATCCATGCTGTCTTTTCAGGAGAGAGAGAAGAAGGAAAATAATGAGGGTTGTACTGCAGCTTTGTGTCAGTTTCTGTCACCTGAGTGCCCTTGCTCAGTGGCTTTTGTTAGCTGTGTTACTGGGTAGCAAGCAGTGAGGGAGGCAGCAATGCCTCTAGTACAGGAAAGCCCAGCTGGCATCAAGTAATGCATTCACTACAAATGGAAGCTGGGGAGTGAGTTGTTCACCCAGGTCAGACTGATGAAACATCTGTGAATTGTACATAGGCAACTTGCAAGGCCCTGAAGTTATTCATGTCCCTTTATTCAGGTGTGAGACAGGGAATGCCTTCACTTTTCTCTCTGGCTTCAAAGTACTTCTTAGAAAACCTGTAAACAGGCTGCTCAACAACTAGCCTAAGATATAGTGATTCATGTGGGTTTGGGATGAATTTTCAGACCAGCTGTGGTTTTATCACTTACACTGAACTTCAGTAGAACTTAAGTGGCTCGAGATGTCTGCTCACAAGAAGGTTGAACAAATTTGGAAATGATGGTTGGTTTCCCCTCGGACAGCAAAACTAACCAATCAATATGCACGTGGCAATCACTGTCTGTTTAGGTGTTGTGCCTGTTTCAGTAGTTCCTTGGTCTTGGGTGAAGTTAATGATAAAAACTCTGCTGTAGAGAGGCTTGCAGGTTTTGAAAAGAGCTTCTGAGCTTTCTGAGACAGCTTCATCTACTATTGCCAAACAGAGGATTTGTCATACTAACCACTATCGGCAAATGCTGCTGTTTCTCTGTAGCTTTTTGTAGCATAATAATCTGAACAGAGGGTATTTGGTAAACAGCATCGGCATCTGATATTTATTTTATCAAAATGAAAACTCCATCATGAACTGTAAAACTGTAAATAAAGCAAAAGGATCCTCTGCATTGAAATTTCATTCATTATTTGCTTGAATGACTACACAAACACTGCAAAACCTTTATGCCTGCACACGAAGCATGTAAGAAAGGCAGATGTTCTATTCGCTTCTGTTCATTGGCATCTAATTGCTGATCTGGTTGCTATTCAGCCTCTATTTAAGGTAGTCACATGAAAAGTTCATGACAGCAGCATGGCTTTTAAATCAAACACAAAAAATGCTTTATTTGCAAGGTGGGTAACCAGATTTTTCTTGTTAAGTTTCAAGTACGTTCCCCAAATCACTGACTAGTTGTATATTTTGACTTATCTATTTTGATGCAAAGTAATGAAGTATACAGTCACAATTGTTTTCTGTTATGTTGATACATAACTAATAAAATATGTTCCTGCAATGTCTGCGTGGCAAGGACTAGAAAAGGAAAGTCCAGGGAAGTGCTCATGACAGATAGTCAGTGTACAGATAATAAATTCTTACCCAAGGCATCTACATGCACTGCACAGAGCTTGCTGAAATGGGCCCAGCTGTTGTCTACTCAAGTGTGGTTGCAAATGGCTGTGATGCATTTAGCTGTGGGAGGGAAGAAAAAAATCCTAGAAAGCCACAGACGCAAGCATATGCACACACACACAGCTGTATTGGTGACACATTCACCATTATAACCTTCCTTAATCTGTAGAATCAGCTAGATATCTCAGCAAACCGAATCCACTCATTCTTTCTAATTAAATCAGTACAAATTTAATTAATCATAAGAAATTATAAAATACACAATTTACATGCACAGAAGATGTTGATAAGTAATAGGTTCAGCTCACAGATTTGACTGTGTTTTTTCTTAACAGCTACAAACTAGTGCATATACAGCATTTTTATTTTCCAAAAGAGAAGGCTGTGCATTCAGAGTTATATGATTGGTGTCCCTGACTCCACATTTTTTTCTTCAAAGTGCATTGTTAATGAACTAAAGACAATCTCGGCCGTTCTGAGGAGGAGGAGGACAGTGCTGACTCATTCAAAAGGTTGCTGCGGAGTCTCGGGAGCACTTGAAGCCCCGTTTTTTCGGGGAGGACACGGCAGCGGCCGCGGGGTGGCACACGGGACTCGCACACGGCTCGGCTCGGCACGGCAGCGCCGCCAGCACGCCGGCCAGCAGAACCCGGATTCCTCCAGAAATCTTCATTTGAGATAGAAATCGCACAGGGACTGTGACGGTCTCTAGCACACCGGCCGCGATCCGCATTTCAGAAGCTGTTGAAAGAAAGTCTAAGAGTAATTTGAGTTTAATCGATGTAGAAAATTATGATAAACATCACATGCATTGAGTAAACTTAACTGCATGCTCTCAAAGGATAAATAAATGAATTTGGACTTTCAGATGTTAAAACTGAAACATTCAATTTGCTTGATGAGAAGGCAATCCATTCATTCTGCTCATAAAGACATTTTTCAGCAAATCTTTTCCCACAACAATGAAATCTAAAATGTCATACCTGGTATCACTACACCTTTGGGCATGGAAACAAAAATCCATTGTTATGTTACTGTGTGCTGAAACAGAAATTAATGAAACTAGTTTTCCAAAATGACTGACCCACCACAGAAACCCAATGACACCTATGTACTCAGGGCGCAAAATGGATGCCAAAGCACTGTGCCCCTCCATGCTCCAGGTGGCACCCTTCCAACCAGCAGCCTGACCCCTGCTACAATTCCTCTGCTCCAAGCACTGTGTGTTGGTGGGCACAAGACACGAGCTACCATGTGCCTTTGCTGGAGAGGCTTTGGAGACCCCGCTGCCCAGGGGGAGACCAATGTTGTGGTTGACCTGCGGAGAGGCCCCTGGTGGAGCAGGCTGTCCCCCTGCAGCCCATGGGTCCCACACGGAGCAGATCTCCACGCTGCAGCCTGTGGAGGAGCCCCAGGTGGAGCAGGTGGATGTGGCATGGAGGAGGCTGTGGCCCATGGAGAGCCCCCGCAGGAGCAGGCCCCGGGCCGGAGCTGCAGCCCGTGGAGAGGAGCCCACGCAGGAGCAGGGAGTCTGGGGGGAGCTGCCACCCACCCGTGGGGGATCCGTGCTGGAGCAGTTTGCTCCTGGGGAATGGACCCTGTGGTATGGAGCCGTGTGGGAGCAGTGCTTGAAGAGCTGCTGCCTGTGGGCAGCCCCCGCAGGCTCAGTTCAGGAAGGACGGCATCCCGTGGGAGGGACCCCACAGGGAGCAGGGGCAGGGAGAGACCGTGAAGGAACGGAGGTGTCAGGGACTGACTGCAGCCCCCATTCCCCATTCCCCTGTGCCACTTGAGGGGAGAAGGTAGAAGAGGGTGGATGGGGGGAAGGTGTTTTTAGTTTGTTTGGTTTGGTTGTGTTTTTTTGTTGTTGTTGTTTGTTTGTTTGTTTCTGTTTCTCATTGTTCTAGCTTGTTAGTAATAGGTAATAAATTACATTAATCTCCCTACGCAGAGTCTGTTTTGCCTATGATGATAATTGTTGAGTGATCACCCTTGTCCTTATCTCAACCCCTGAGCCCTTTCCATCATATTTTTTCTCCTTTCCCCCCTGAGGAGGGGGAGTGAGAGAGTGGCTGTGGTGGAGCTCAGCTGCCCAGCTGAGTAAAACCACCACACCCACTATGCATTGTGCTGGTGTAGCCTCACCTCAAGCACTGTGTACAGTATGTACAGTTTTGGGTGCCACAGTGTAAAAAGGATATAAAACTATTAGACAGTATCTAAAGGAGGGCTGAGGGGAGGCCTCATGGTGGCCTGCAGCTCCCTCACAAGGGGAGCGGAGGGGCAGGTGGTCTCTGGGGACAGTGACAAGAGCCAAGGGAACGGCATGGAGCTTGGACAGGGCAGGATCAGGCTGGGTGTGAGGGAAAGGTTCTGCACCCAGAGGGTGGTCAGGCACTGGGACAGGCTTCCCAGGGCAGTGGTCACGGCACAGAGCCCAATGGAATTCAATAAGTGTTTGGACAATGCTCTCAGACACATGGTCTGATTTTTGGGTGGTCCTGTGTTGAGCCAGGAGTTGGACACAAGGATCCTTGTGGTTCCCTTCCAACTCAGAATATTCTATAGTTTTATGACCCAATGAGACTCTTGACTCAGGGTTGATGCCTGCTGCTTGCAACCCCTCCCTTGACATCACAGGAGGTGAGGACCAAATTGGTGGGCAGACAGTTTTCTCTCCCACCAAGGGAGCAACCCATGGAGCACAGTGACCTGACAAGTGGGAGGGCCAGGCAGCAGCTGGTCACCCTGTTGGCTTTACGCCTTGAGGCCACTGGCCTGGCTCATCACACAGGTAGTCAATTACCATGGAAGTGTCTGGCAGTAGTACAGTCATGGCAGGACGCCTCATTTACTCCCTGGCACAACCTCTCTCTTTGGCCACTTAGTGACTGCCTTTTGGATGATAAATAGCTGCCCTTTGGGACAAGGGCTGCCTTTCTCTGCAACAGCAAGACATGCTCATACCATGCCTGCAAAAAACAGAGACCAACCAGGCTGCAGCTTCAAAAAGCTTGTTCAAGGCACACGTTGTTAAAAATAGTAGTGCTGAATGTCAAGGCATATGGATTTAAGTTAGACTCATAAATTCATATCTTTAATACCGACCAGGATTTTCATGGTTAAATAACATGGCCTTCAGTTTAACACAGCCACTAAGTTCCTCTGAATTAATTTGTGCTTCAAGTTCAAAATGAGGTATAATGAGATATAAAGCTGCATAATTAGATGGCCCATTTCATCTTAGAGAAGCCGGTCATCTCAGCCTCCTTAGCCCAGCTGTGTGAATTGAGTAATTAAGTATAATAGCTGATTGGCAAGCATGGACTTTTGGGGTTTAGTTTGCTTTCTCCATGGGTCATGCACAGTAAAAATGTAGTAACTGTATACTATTTTCAATATTTTTGCTTTTAGAAGTACTAAAATCACTACTGCTGGGGAAAAGAGAGGTATCTAGAAAAGCAACAAAGTAAAAAATGTAGCAGTACCCACCTAGGAGATCCAAACCATACATGTGAACTTCAAAGGGACTCCTATCTTAAGTGCTCTGACAGCTCTCTGTTACATGAAGATAGGGAAAGTATTTAGGGTAAAGGACCTATAAAGCCGAGCGATAACTCCTCCCCTCATCAGTTTTGGAGTAGGTTATGGATTTGTTTATTTCTTTGTGCATCTGTGTTGCAAAATAATGCATGGTGGCATGTGCTATGGTAGCTATGGTTATGAGAAAGGCTCTGCCTTTCTGCCAGTTTTCCAAGCTTGGATTTTATAAACAGCCTACAGCAAGAGACACTTGAAATGTGTTTTTTGTTGTTGGTGGTGGTGGTGGTTTTTAAATGACATTTGGTAAAATAATCTCAGGATATTTTGTTTTCACCTTGTCATTGGTGTTCCCCACTAACAGGTGGTTAGGTGCCCACCAGTCAATCCGCACCTTCCTTCCCCAGCATCTATTTCTGTCTGCAGACGATCTTCTCTGGAGTTGTAGAAAAAGGTGACTGAGTGATAGATGAGACCTACTCTCTTGCTCGAGTGGTGATTTCTTCTATACAAAGATGTTCAGGAATAATTTAACATTGGACTAAACTAATCCATCAAATTCTTTTCAGCAATCTACGTAAGGGCTGTCAGGTTCATTGTTGTGAAGGAACTACCAGCATTGACACAAGGGAAACAGAACTGTTGCTAAAATGTATAAAATGTATAAAATGTAAAGGTTGTCCATAGAGCTGGGTGTCCCTGGTACATATCCAGCAGTGGTAATACTCACGGGACTAATGCGTTCTCCACAGTGCTACAGAGATCTTCAGGAAAATAATAATAATAATATATATATATATATATATAATAGCACTAGTGGGATGGCTGTGAAGTGCCTGAAAGTGTCAGTTGTCTGCCAGGAGACCCTTTTACCCCTGCCCACCTCTCTTCACTGCCAAAAGTAGTGCTAGTACCAATTATCAGTTATAAGAAAGCTGTGTAATGAATTTAAGGATATTCATCATTTTCCAAATATTTTATAATTATAGCATCCTGTCACCCAATCAAGAAAGTTTGGTATCTGTTGTGTACTCTCAAGTACTTGATTCAGTCTGAACTGGATGACTCTGGCAATGCCTGTTCCCTTGGGGAAACTTCTTTAATTTCAATGTAATGTTTTAAGTTTTCTTATAATAATCACTTTTCTCATCTTCACACTCCAATTGTTTACATCAGTGGAGCTCAGAGAAGTCAAGAAGTCCTTCCAAATGTTTTTATAACTTTACAAGTGCAAAGAGGCAGTTATATTCTAGATTGGGAGGAGCAATAAACTCTTTGCTCAAGGAAGAAACTGTCGGTTTGAAGCTGTCAGGTCACGTCTAGTCCCATTTAATAATTCAGAGGGTTGCTTGCACAACTTCTAAACAAGGGGAGATGTAAGACTCCCAGTAAAATTCCCACATGGGTGAGAACAGATGATTTTAAACATAATAAAATAGATGCTAAAGATATTTGGGGGGGGGACGGGAGGGGAAGAGGATTTGATAGAATTGTGGGGGAGAGAAAGTTAAAACTAATTAATTTGATTCAGCTAATATTGAAAACATACATAAGGATATTTTCCACAGCTGTTTGTTAGTAAAATGGCTGATTAATTTGATCAAAAGGCGAAGCTCAGAAGAATGAAAATGATGTAGTGTATGGAAATGGAAGAAGTAGCATATACTTCTGGGGATACATTTTCACAGGACAGTTAGCTGATTCTCATGGAAAATCCTGAAAAAATCCCTTGTTTATTTCTGAAAATCTTCATTTCCCATGGTTTCAGATGAAGGTTGAATTTATTTTAGTTTACACACACACTGTGTGTTACAGTAAGGTTATTTTTATAAACTGAACTGATCTCTCATATTCAGCTGATCACAGGAAATGCTGTGCTGAGTCCCACGGCCTCCCTTGCAGAATGTCTAATACCTGCAATTGCTTTCTTCTCGCAGAGAAAAGCACGGTGGGAACTGTGGATTTAATGCTTGCTGAGATTAATGAAAACCCTCCCACTGATATCTGGACTAAAGATGAGCCTCCATATGAGTTCAGTGAAATAAAAATGAACCTATATTAGTAGGTAGATGTAGTAAATTTTGTGCCATATCAGTGGAGATAAACCAAGTCAAGTCTCTTTAATTTCATCAGCTTTCCTTCCCAAAGAGTATATACATTTTCCAGTTTCACTGCAGCAACACCTTTCTGCAATGCTCAGTGTATCACACATACCAGAGGATCAGAGCATTTGAATACTGAGGTCCCATCATTCAAACTTGGATGAATACAGTGAAACCCAATCCCATCACTCTCCCCAGAATGAGACCTGTTGCTGCAGTGATCAATAGAGCATTAAATATCACCTCCTATTACAGTGAATGCCAGATAAATACCAGGAGTGCAGCGCAACCTCAGCTGGTAAATATTGTCCGCTGAATTCCTTCGAATGAAATGAGTGATCTCAGAGGCCATTTTAATTACAGGATCTCTGTAAGTGGTCAGGGGAATCAGCAATATGGGTAAATCGGAAATTAAAGGAGCAGAGAGAAGAGCTTTGCCGAAGGCTGCACGTGGCTATGGCAGTGCGTAGGTGTGCAGCGTGTGCTGGGCTGCGTGACAAACACGGGCACGGCTCAGGATGGCAGCAGTGCCCTTGCAGGCAGATTTCATGCTTGCTTCCATGCTTGATCTGCTGTTCTGAGGTGGGCGTGGGGGCCACCCCACTTTTCAGTTTGTCAAGCCAAGAAGGAAACAATTTGTGTAGAAACAGAAGGCTCCGATGTTGGTAAATGTTTGCCCTTCGCTTTGGGGGGGGGAGGGAAATAACTACAGAGACTACAGCCTTATGAGACCAGTGGCAAAATATGCTTGCCTGGCTCAGCCACGCTTGCATTTCTGTGCAGCCAGTCGGCATGACACAGCTTTATCCATACCTCTCTCCTGCCTGAGATTTGCATTCAAGCTGGCAGAGCTCTGTTCTCAGTGTTTCTACTGTTGTAGTTTCCCTTCTTAAAAATGGTCTCTCCTGAAATTACTGTAATTTCATATAGAAATAATTGGATAGATATTATTAGTACCAGAATATGTTCAGCTTTGGGTATTCACCGCACTAAATGATAGCATTTAGCACTCGGATGATTGTTTCTGAAGAGGCAGCTATTCTGTACTGCTATTTCTTCAAAAGATTGAATGTGTCTTTGTAGTCACCTCATATACATATTTTATAGTAAACGATAGTCTGTAAGTAAACATGTGGCAGTTTGTGCAATAAGGATGAAAAAACGCTTATTAAATATAGCATAGCCTCAGACTATGTTAGTCATTCAAAATTCTTCTTGCAGAATGGATCCTTTGTAAAATGTAAAGACATTCTTCACTCTATTGAAATACTGCTGAATGCTCAGTGTTACCTGGCATTGTACACCAATGGAAAGCTACTGAACGTTTCAGAGAGATCGGAATTTGGCCAGGGCTTAGTGTTCTTGAAAAGCTTCATCAGAAGAGACCCAAGTAGTATTTAGCCCATTTACAGATGATACTGCTCTGACATTTCTGTTTAAAGAGGGGATGAGCCAGAAGCAGTTTAGATCTTCTTGTTTTATGTGCCTACCATTGTACTGAGGTATTTACATGCTTATCATTCTGTATGTATCGTTGGAGTTACTCATTACACAAGTGCTTTACTTTATTCATATTTTATGGCCATTTTCTCCACTTTACCTGAGCATTGACAAAATGAGTTTGTCAAGTTCCTATTTCAAGGTGAGTTAAACATTGTAAAATGCAAAACTTTTAAATGTTTGGTAATGGGAAGTGTAATTGCTGGATGTTGCCTCTTGAGTGTCATCAAAAGTAGCTCTCCAGTCCCAAGGCTCTGTCCCTTTATCTTCACTGGCTGCGGGCTTTGGATGGACCTCCCCGACCCTTTTTTCTGATCCAGGGCTGGGCTGCACCTTCCTCCCTCCCCTTCTGCAGCTCCCAGCCATGACAAGCTCAGCTGGTCCAGCCTCAGCTGCAGGTTTGGCTTTTGGAGCTCTGATAATTGGCCAGGTGGCATAGACAGCTCCTTCAAAAAAAGCAGAACAAAATGAACCCAAGATGAAAAAACAAGGTTAATAATATCCTTTTCTTCAGATGAAGTCCCCAGCAATAGCTGAGGTGGGTTCTCCCTGCCCCACCTCTGCCTCTAAACTCACAACTGCCTCCCCTGGCAAAACCTCTGCAATCTTCTGGATTATACCTGCATCTCCTCTTCTCTGCAGAGACAAATTTTAATGAATGACGTTGACCTTCTCAGGTAAAACAGGATGGTTGCAGGGCAAGACTGAGGTTTTCTCCATTGTTATAAGCAACTGGTACTAGATTAAGGGAATGCTTCTTTTGGAGTCCATTGTTTTACTGTTCCTAGGGGTACACATAGGTGATCCTGCACAGTCTCCTTTCATTTAACTTTGTTCATTTTGGTGAGGGGTTCTGCAACACTTAACAGTGCAATCAGATCAGACACGTTATTCCTAAAAGCACCAGAGAATTACTGTACTTTTTTAGTTCACCTCCGTGCACATGGGAAATCACACTACTTAATTTTGTAAGTACACCTGCTGTTTGATTGACAGTGCTGTGATTGACTGCCAATTTTACTGAGTTTTATGTCTCCGCTTTTTGCTTTGATATCATACCTGCTGGATTATGTGGATATGAGAATCTCATTTATAAAAAATTAAAAATTTCCAAACCTCATGAGTCTGGAAGGAAACTAGAAAGTAAAAACATATTTCAATGTGTAAATAGAAATAGAAGAACCAGGAAGCTACTAATTTACCAAAAATAATCACATTTCCTTTTAAAGACAATAAGGGAATGTGACAGTAGGAATGCATATATTCATGATTTGGAACACCTGTAATAAGACCAAAGTAAGGTGTTTCTCAGAGCTGGCTGTTGGGTTTTGTTTGCTTATTTAGAAAACAAAGAGAAAGTGGGATGTATGATTATACAAAGCTATTTTGTTTGTTAGTTTGTTTGTTTGTTTGTTTTTTTAAAGTGCATGTCAGTCTTATGCAAGTAGCCCAAGATAAACTACAGATAGGATTATTTTTTTTCCTTTAGTGAGAGAAGTATCTGAGAAGACATGAAAGAGAGGTATCTCAGTAGGCTATGCACAGAAGACATTGAAATGTCCATTGATTGATGACCAGTCCAGAAAGTAATTGCATTGAATCCTCATAAACCTCCTAAAAATATCACTTGAACAGGGGGAAGAGACAATAATGATTAATATCTGGTTGTCCAGACTAGTATTTCACTGTAGCTTCTTCACTATTTTCTCTGGAGGTCTTACCTGTATTCGCTTAGGTTAAGGTATTGAAAATTTTTCAGATGTGTTATTACTTCTGCTAAAGGAAAAATGACTCTATTATTTGAATGCTTCTTGCCATGACTTTTTTTTACAGGTCATTAAAGAAAAATACATGCAGAAGAACATAAATACTTATGGATACAACTTCAGAATACAAAACTGAATCTAAATAGTTGAATGAACAGAATTAGATGCTATTATGTAATTTCCTAGATGTATGCGAATTTCTCTGTAGTAAATAACATATCAAACTATATTCAAACCCAATCCTTTTTTACAAGCATTGCAATATAGATTTTTTTTTTCTTTTAAATGACTGTGCTGGCATGACAATATAATCAAGTGCAGAAATATGTGCAGTTTACCAAAGATTTTTCATAACTGGGCATAAATAGAGCTTTTGGAGAAAGTTAATTGTGTCACAGACATGTCAAAACTCTGTCGTTTGTCTGTTAATTTTTATCTAAAAAAACAATTTTATAGACATAAGAAAATCCTTGCAGCATACATTTGTAATACTATATGCACTGTGTTAGTGGTAAAAGCCAGCCTCTAGTCTTGCAATAGGCTGTATCCAAGCTATTATATGATTTTTTCAGAAGAGCCTCCGTTTATCATCCCTTGATGTCTAAATCTAATATCACCATTTATGGCATTGCACATTTTTTCCAGGAGATACTTTTCCTGGAGGGAACTATCTCTGGCATTATCAAGCAATGACAGATTAAACATCTTCCACAGTGTTTCCGCAAGTAACAGTCAGTGCGGTTGCAAAGATGGAGAGCTGATATTATACAGCTGCCCCCCTTCTTTTTGGTTTGCAGAACTTTTGTTGTTGCTTTTTTTATGAAGACTTGCATAATGAGGGTGAAAAGAAATAGAGTACGTGTGTGAATGCAAAGTGGGAACGTGAAGTATTAGATTTTCACCTAACTCCACCTATGAAATTATTCAAAACAAAAGGGTAATTGTGTTTTGACTTGTGATGAAGATTCTTATATTCCTTTGCTTTAGTAATTTCTGTACCTGTATGTCCTGCATTTCTGATAGCAACCAGTACCTTTCTGAAATGTGCATGTGTCATTTCTTTGCCATTTCTTCCTGCTTTTGCTCTCATGCCTCTTTTTTTTTTTTTTCCCTTTCTTTTTTTTTCTCTTCTTTTCTTTCTTTCTCTCTTTTTTTTTCGTTGTTTTCTTTTTTTTGTTTTTTCCCCCAAGGAAGTGAAGAGAAAGGGAAGTAGAAGGGAAACCATAAAAATGGATATGGATGAAAAATGGATAAGAGGGGATAAAAAAGGATAAAAATACTATGGTAGCTAGCATGGAAAACTTGGTAATTTTTTCTTGTTTTCTTTCTAGTCTCGATTGGAAAAAATTTCCTACCCAAAATTTTCGCAAAGATTAGACTAAATAGGATGTTTTCCAAAACTCTAAAAACTTGGCTCTCGGTTCTGTCTTCTGTGGTACAGAGAACTGATATTACAAACGTGTTCCATATGCTAGCTTTTCATTCGTATGCTTTTCTCAACCTATTCTAGCAGGTTTTGAAATACATTCTTTAAAAGCCCACTGGCATCAAATACGCAGATCTGTTCAGAAGAGAAGAAAGAATGCAACTTACGTGATATTGTTGTGTTCTTACAGTCCCAGTGCCATCCTTCCATTAACCAAATAAAGTAAGATTCAAACAGGTGAAGTGATGTGGACATCAGTGTCTTGAAACTCCACATCTTTCTACCCATTCCCTTCAGAGGTCTAGTGTGGAGACACTGGAAATCATTTAAAAAGGCTGAATGGACCTATGGACCCATTTATCAGATTTCTTGCTGCACTGAAGTTATAGGAACACAAAAGTTCCTTGTTCCACACTCCCTAGAACAGATTTTCCCAAACTCTTAATATGTAATAAACATTTAAATTTAAAAAAAAAAAAAAAAAAAAAAAAAAAAATCTAGAGGAAAATTCAGGTCTTTCCAAGCCACTACCCCAACTGGCTGGTGGCAGCCCTGTGCCTGCTATGTGCCATATCTTGCCCCTCATCTTCCTGCAGACTAAGACTTGCCAAACTCCCCAAGGTGATTACTGAGGGTAAATGTCAGAGAATCTCCCCCCCCCTTTTTTTTTTTCAGGAGTCATTAAAAAAGGAGCACCATTCCCAGGTTTAATTTAAAATTAGCTACAACATACTGCAAGCATTTTGTAGGAGTTGACATACCTATTGGTAATTTCACTGAATGCTCCGTGAATTACCATCTGTAGAGTGATTCTCTATTCCCTATAGGCTAAGACTGTGATACCCTTAATTATATGGGAACCATGGGATGTGACATGCTTTGGCTGCTTTGTTCCACTATAGAGTAATATGACCTGGTTGGAAGTAACAAGACTCTGACCTGTAATTCATAGCAGAGTGTAGTGTACACATATTAACTGGCATGTAAATAACCTTTTCCTTGCTAGGATGCTATGTCTCATAAGCTACACATATAAAACAATTATTTTCCTGTGCAGTTCTGGAAAAAAAAAACACTTTTGAACTTTCAAGTACTTTTTACCTGTCTGAAATATTTAGATCCCAACTCTGGATGCCCCACATCACTCTTCCTCTATCAGACAACTCAGATGCTGTGACAACACACATTTAAACACTCGGACATTTTGAGCACTTTGTTGTTGCTTTTTCCTCTTTAGAAAAGCTACTGTGTGGCCCTTTGTATAATTTATTTACCAAATGGGAAAGATTGAACAAAGGGATATTGAATGCAGGGAGACACGAGCTTTTTCCTCAGCTACCTTGTCTAGTTAGCAACAAAATCCTTCTGGTAGGAAGAACCATTAAGATGTTTCTGATCCAGCTTCCTGCCTAAAGCAAGATCAGCCGGGGATCAGACCAGGCTACACAGGGCTTCCTACAGTTATGTCTCGAAAACCTCCAAGGATGGAGCCTGTGCAGGCTCTCTGCACAACCTGTCTGACTGCTTGACTGTTTTTCATGGGGGAAAAGTTTCTTTTTATATCCAGTCTGAACCTCTCTTCTCAGTTTCTGTCTCTTTCCTCTTGTTCTCGTGCTGCTCACTGCTATGAAGAGTTCAGCTGCATATTCTTGCTGGCCTCCCCATATGTGCAGACTTGCTTCCCCTGCAGCCAGGTGGCAAACAGGTTTCCGCACAGACATCCTTTCTCCAGGCTGAGTAAAGCCTACCTGCTCCAAACTCTTCTCAAAGGGCAAGTGCTCCACCTTGGTGGCCCACTGCTGACCTCACTCCAGTTTAACCACGTCTTTCTTGTACTGGGAGAGGCCAAAACCAGATGCAGTATTCTAGATGTGAAAAGATAATTGCTAAATAAAAAGGACCAATCTCCTTGGTATACTGGCTCAGATCCTGTTCATACAACTCAGGATGCAATTGACCTTCCTTACTGCTTAGGCATGCTGCTAACTCACACTACGTTTGTTGTCCACCCAGATCCCCAGAGCTCTTTCTACAGAGCTATCCTTTCTTTCAGTGAGTAAACCTCCATCTTGTATACCTGAAAGGTGTTATTCCTTCCCAGGTGAAAGAATTTCCCCCTACTTGTATCCCTGATGAATTTCATGATGTTCCTGTCAGTCCATTTCTCCTGCCTTTGAACATATCACATGTTCCTCCAAATTTGGCATCATCTGCAAACTTGATGAGAGTATACTCCATTGCCTCCCCCAGCTCGTTGACAAAGATGTTAATCAGGACAGGCCCCAGGACAGACCCCTGAAGTACTCCACTTGTTACTGGCATCCAGGTGGAATACATCCCATACGACACTCTCTGAGTTCAACTGTTTCACCCATCCAAGACACAAGATCCCAAACTAGATACTGGGTGATGTGGGATACAGTGATGAAAAATCTTGCTAAAGTCAAGATAAATAATGTCCACTGTTTTCCCTTCATCCTTAACACCTTATCTGTCACCTTCCCATGATAGTCATCTTACCACAGAAGCCATTCAGGCCAGTCAATCATGATTGATCATACCCTTGTTCAGTCCAAGCTGACTGTTCCTTAACATCTTCTCACCCATGTGCCCAGAAAAGTACTTGCAGATGACTCGCTCACTCCTTGATTTTCCTGGGACCAAAATGAGGCTGACAGAAGGATAGATCTCTGGGTTTATTTTTGTTTGTTTGTTTGCTACTTTGTTTTTTGTTTATTTGTTTTCGACGTGTGCATTTTGTTTGTCTTCATAGTTTTTAATTGGGTACCTCTCCTGATCTCCACAACATTTTGAAGATGACAGAAAGTAACGTAGCAGTGACACTGGGCAGCTCCTTCAACATCCTCAAATGCTGCATATGTGTATGGTTCAAGTCCTGTCAGGTAATTCCTGACTTCATTCTCTTCCACTGCCTTGAAGACAATTCTCTTCAAACTCTTGAATTTAATTTTCCTTTCTTAAAGCCTGCCTCTGAACACAGATACATGGGAGACCTTCCTGGTGGAAAGTGAATTAAAGAGAGCATGCTGTACCTCAGCCTTATCTATGCCTACAGTCACTAAATTACCTGTCCCATTCATCAATGAACCCATGTTTTCATTGTTCATCTTTATGTTTCTTAATGCCTGCTTCCTGGTCTGTCCCTTCTTCAGCTTCCTGCACACTCCATTTCTGCATTGGAGCTCAGCCATGAGTTCCCTGTTCAGCCAAACTGGTTTCCTGGTATGTCTACCAGGATCTGTGATCCAGAGACTTCCTTAGGTTATTTAAAGAAGGCTTTGTTAACCTTACCACCAGTGCAACATAGCCCTGCTAAGGTGCCAGCCTCTCCTGGTTCTGACACAAAAGCTCTCATGCAGGCTGTTGTCTAGCCCATAGCAGAGTTCACTGTGTCTGAAGTGCTCCACCACGTAGAGGGCAAGTCCCACTTGTCCTCCTAGCTTGTCTCTCCTGAAGAGCTGGTATCTACCTGTTGCAGCACAGCAGTCCTCTAAGCAAGCTATCTCATGACATCACAGTTATCCCAATAATATCATAATTTGGTGGAGCTCTTGTTCCTTCTACCTCTTCTCCAGACTGCAGCTTGAAGTGGGCATCATTTTGCCCTATTTTACCATTCCTGAGATCTCCCCTGTCACTGTCACCCAGCACTCCTTGGCTTCCACAAGTGACTGCCGCTACCACACCTTACTGTGAGCCTTAATGTCTCTACCCTGCCTTTCCCAGTTTAGAGTCCTCCTTACTCCCAGTAGCAGCAAACCTGCGAAGACAGCAAGTCAGGTCAGCAAGCGAGTGTCTAACTATTATTAATTTGCATAACTGAAAATGTAAAGTTCCCAAAGCTTGTAAAAAGCTACAGAGAGAGAAAGCATTGTAGATGAGATAGGATAGGATTTAGGAAGGGAAAGAAAGTTTCCTACAAAAATGTCTTATTTTATTTCATACTTTTGTTCACATTATTTTTAAGATAGTGCTAAAACTGGGGTAGTTACACAAAGCAACAGTACACAAGGCCACCACAACACAGATATAAGTATACTAAGACAGTCAGAGGAAATTACTTTTTTATCTGATTACTCTTTTTCTCCTCAGCTGGGTCAGGTTGTTGCTATAATTCTGTTTCTCTCTGTCTCAAAAAGGAGCTTTGCTGGTCACATATGATAGGATCATCAAACTTGTGAAACTGAGTTGTTGAAACTTATGCTATCTTCTGATAAATTTTACTTGAACCTGAAATGCTTCTTAAACAACTTGAGAAAGTCATCAGGCACTGGATACAGATAGGTCAAGAAATCTCTAATAAGAGTTTAATAAACCATTGTTAGCTCATGGATGAGGTTTGATCTTGGACAAAACTCTTCTTCCCCTGAAGTAGAATTTTTCATACTAGTCTAATAACACTTCAGTGAAAATCAGCTCTTCTGCTCCTTAGGTGTTGTTCTGTACTAAAAGCAAGGCCATGTCGAAAATGTAAATTTTCCTTTCAAGTTCCACCATTAGCACTTCTCAAGTGTGGAGTTTCAAAGAAAAAACATCATGTTTTTCCTTTCAGCCTCGCTATGAGGACTCATCAGTGCTTGAGAAAAAGAGGGATTGATTTTAAATTTACAGGTAACAAGTGCTTAAAAGCAGGATTGAAAGCTGATTTGAAGCTTCCAATTCAGCTTCCTAAGAAGACAAACTTCAAGTGAATTTCAATTGGCTTGCAGGAGTTGCTGATTAAATCTATAAATCACTGATTAGAAACATATAGGGATTTTGTGTGTGTATGTGTGTGTCTGTTCTTCATACTCAGAATTTTTAGATTCTGTCTGTCTGGGAAAGATGAAATGTCTTTGTCCCATGTAAAAAATGATGAACAGGTGTTACAGAGCCTAACTTCTTTTCCATTCCCCCTATTCCTAGTCCAAGAAACAAAACCAAAAAAAAAAAAAAAAAAAAGAGAGAGAGAGAGAAAATAATCACATCAAATGTCATAAATGATAAAAAAGAATTTATGAAGAGAGATCAATGGTTGCAATATGAAATCACATGCAGCTAATGCACTTTGCAAAGCCAGAACAAGCAAACAGAAAGATCAGCTGAGTGCCATTTAAGGTAAAACAACCTGGTTTAGCAGTGCTCAGTATGGTGCCATTTGGTTTGGATTTTGTTTTTCCAGACTTTAAGTATTTCATGTGCTCTGTTTGAACTATCTGGGGTTCTTGTTTTAGCTTTTCTTTCATCAAAAGCCTTCCATTTAGGTCATTTAGTACAGCCTGTACTGAAAAAAAAAGATACTAGGAAATGAAATGTATGGTTGCTGTAGGCTAGTGCTTGCTGTGTGATCTTTTCTGAAATTAGTGCCATAACTATTATTTGTGGGATCATGCCATGTTCAACAAATGAATGTTTTAAGACTTAGTTGTCTGCACAAATGTGGCATAAGTGAGAATCAAATGCTGTGTTCTTCTACTGCTAATGTGAATGCAACAGAAGGGTAATGAATATAGCCAGGGATGAAAAGACTCAGATCTGAGGCTGCAGAATTATTAAATTGTTTCTTTTTCCTTTTTTACTTTTGAATCACTGCAGCAGAAGCTATTGCACCAGCAGATACTCATACAGCTATTTAGCATATGCAAGACCAAACTGTAGTATAGACAACACTTTGCATATGGTGATAATGAGAAATAAAGATTAGTTATTTAATGTCAAGTCTCAGCAAATCTCTAACTCTTTGCCAATAAAATAATATTTATTTATTTATTTACTTGAGATTTAGTCTGCTTAGCAAGAATGGGAATCTAATAAATAGGCACTACTGTTTTATTCCCTGCACCAAAAATGGCACACAGGAAAAGCAGTGCTAAGCAACCTTCTGCTGTTCCTCCAACGCCTTCCTCAAAGTCATTTCTTTCACTTTTCTTTCTTTTCCCTAGTGCCCTTCCTTACCCTGGTGTTATTATGGTTTTCTATTGTGTGGGTCTTTCTATTGCAGCAGCCAACCATGGGCTCTAATTGGTAGTAGGACCTACCATGCTGGGCACGTTCATACAGGTGAAGAGCACTAACAAGTTAGTCCCTGCTCTGAAAAACTTGCAGTGTGTAGAACTGACTGTTCCCTATTTCTATTCCTGACTTTATTCACATCTTTGATAGTAACAGAGATAGCTGTTAAGGATGTGTGAGATGAGTGCAGCCCCGTATGAGCTATAAGAGATTTGGGAAATTTCTAGTATGCTGCTGGAACTCTTTTATAAACACAAGAGTAGAGGCAGCCTTTTTTGGATAGCCTTTGTTTTATGTGAAATAATCATCATAATAAATCACCTCCTGCATGTTCTCCCATACACCTTTATTTTTCTAGCCTGTCTTCCCCATTTTTCTTTCTGTCTGGTACAGCTCCAAACTTGCATGGTATGATTGCGTGGGGGTTGTGTAAGGTGCTTTGCTTATGTAGCATGGAACAGACACTCGCTAGTAGTTCATGACAACCAAAAGGTTAAAAAAAAAAAAAAAAAAAAAAAAGTTGAAAACAGATTTTGCCACAGTGTGCTTTTTAAAATATGTATTAAGGCATTGGTAAATATAAGTGGAGTGCAGGCATGGCCGAAAGAATAATTCCTTCATCCTCCAGCTCTACAGTCTAAAAGTCAGTCAGAGGGGGAAAACATTCACCTTAAATGCAATTTCACACAGAGGACACACACTTGTCTGTATCTTTCTGCACTCAGCCTGTGGTATCGCAGATACATAGAAACACTAGGGCATCACTGAGATGACAGTTAAGAAAGCAAATAAAAATCAAATGACTGAAATTACTTCTATTTGTGCCTGATGCTGTGGCTATGAGGACAGAACTCCCACTGTGGCTGGCTTTGTGTGGCAAAGAAACAGGACCCCAGTGATACCTTCTGGTGTTTGTAACTCCATTGCCCTGGTGGCCATGGACAACTTCTTGGAGATGCTCTGGTCAGGTCTCTCACAGCAGGATCCCTCTAAGACAGGGATCAGAGCAGAAGTAGACAAAAGTGTGCTGAAATAAGACTGCCTTTTGATTCCCTCATCTTATACTCACCATCTGTCTCTGCTACCATCGTCATATCACTTCTACCTGGATGACCTTCTTGCTACATGAGATCAGATAGACAGATGCCCTTACACTAAGGCATCTTCCTACCCACATAAACACCTCCCTTGGACAGGGCTGTTAGCTTCACTAGAGCCTCTCTCCTCAATTGATATGTTCTTTGTCTGAGATCTGCATTTTGCGAATAAGCAAAATAACTTTTAAGTAACTTGCACAAAATGTCACACAGAACCAAGAAAAAATGACCACCATAAGGCTGAGAGACAGCAAATGAATGAAGTGAAGTGGCAGGGATAAAGGAGAAGATAAAATGTGAATAATATATATATGTTAATCAGCAATAGTCATGGGCAGAAAGTGACTATCTTCTCACTTTTCCCAGGGGAAGACCTCCTTGAAACCATGTTTTCATACTGTAGTTGGATCAGCTTTGCTCCAAGGTTAGATATTCAGTTCCGAAGCTATTAAGGAGAATCTTTTAAGAGATTTTAATATTTTAGCTGCTGTGTTTTCTGGATCGTTATTAAAACTTCTGTGACAGAGTTAATGAGAAAAAGGGGTCATCAACCTTTATGTTTGGTTCAAAACGATGATTTTCCTCCCACCTCTCTCAGTGTTGCACAGTGCAGTGTTTGTCACAGTTTACTTTGTAGAGATATTGCCCTCCATTGACAGGGAGAGATTAGCAGATGGTAATAGTCTGGGACCTTCTAGGATGAATGGTAGGATTAAAATAAAGCATTGCAAGAGATGTATGACACAATCCGTAAAAAAACGACGTGGCCCTTAATGATTTTCTCAGAATCAGCAGTAATGCCATGGAGGTCAGTGATGTAAAGGAAAGACTATTATATTTGCAAATTACATCCTATGTTGTAAAAGGTATCAGTACTCAACACTGTTGTGTTACAGGCTCAGTGTTAAAGTTCATGCCAAACTAGAACTTACCTACAAAGCTGACAAAGAGAGAAGATTAAAAAGTGAGGAAATTTAGTCAACTTTACAACTTTTCTCAGTCAGAAACACCTTAGGATACATTCAGTTCTTTAATTTGGGAAGAGGGTGTGTGAGAATAGGTTTGAAAGCAGAAATCATCCTAGCACTGACTGCCTGAATGATACTCAGATTAATTTCAGTAAACATAGTGAGACTGTGGGAGAAGAGATGAAGTCAGGTATGACTAATCTCAATGTCTAGAGATAATAACTTGTCCCTAGTTAGAGGAGTGTGCTTTATCCATTCCTCCCTACGTGATGTTTTTACATCCACCATTACAACTTATTGTTATTATTATTATGCTTTTATATATCTGGAAATGCACAAGACACCTCACACTATTAAACCTTTAAGTTGCTGCTGCTTGCCAATTCAACTGTGAAACACAGAGCAATCATATCAGTGATATAAAAATTATATGATGTTTTCTATAATCTATTTATATGGAAGAATAAAAATCTTCATAATAAAGTGTTCTGCTCTCTTCTTTCAAAAGACAATGAAGATCCCTAGCAAGAGAAAGGATTTGCATTAATAAACAGGGGAAAGAGATCGTTTTGAAGATTTACTATTTTAATTTGGTTATTTTTGAAGACCACAAGTGAGAGAAAGGAAAAAAAGATAATGAAAATGGAAGTCAGAATGGAATTCATAGCTCATGAATTGGTTAATACAGCTTTTAGATGTTTTTAATGAGGTGGCACTTTTGGAGATATGGCCCTTGTCTTCCCTCTTTCCCTCCCATCCCCCACATCCATAGGAGTAGGTTTTTCCCTAACAGTCAATGCTGCAGGCTCTTCCTGGCATAGCAGTGGTGCATCCAAGTGTGGTGCAGGCCTGGAGCCTTGCACAGCAGAGGGATGTAAGGAAAAGAAGGTGCAGAAGGCATTTTTTCACCACTCTCATAAGCTGGGAAGCTCAGAATCAAATGCAACATAAAAAAAATCCTGTGTAGATGAGCAGCCCAAAGCTAGCTACTGGATGATGATTTCAGTTTCCCCCTCTGTGGGATACCAAAAATTTTAGTGCTTATTCATTGTCAAATTACCAAATGCAAGACCTGGGAAAATCCCTTTCAAAAATGAATTGGCTTTACCTGAACTCTGATGTTTTCATCCATTAATGTTCTGGCAAATGGGTTTACGAGTGGGAGCAGTCAATGTAGCACTGCAGCTAAATGCACTTATAAAAGATACCCAGAAAAAAGTGATATTTGAATTCATAAATGGCATTAAAAAGACCAAAAATTATACTTAGCAGAAGAGCAAAGAGTCCCTGAGGATAAGCATCCAGTATGGACTAAGCAGTGTATGCCTTGGTCCTGCATTCAAGTCTCCATGGCCATAAGTGTTTACCCAAGTGGTTTCAGTAGTGAGCTCCAGCACAACTGACTGAATTTTGATTGTAAGAGAGTCACAAGAGACTGCTTATGAACTGTCTGAGAGAAAGCTGAATAATGAACAGATTCAAGTAAACAGCGTGCTGTTCTTAGAAAAATGAACCATTGGCTCCAAGCTGAGGTACCCTTGTGGCCAATGTTGCTTTTCATTGGCTCTGCAGGAAAAAAAAAAAAAAAAAAAAAAGCATCTGGCATAGATTTTAATTAGTTAGATTACTCTACATTATTTTTACAGTACATCATGAATAGCTTTTATTATTTCAAAGACATCAGTATTTCTAAAACAGTATGAGAGCTCTTTCCTTATCATGTTTTTGTAACCTTCCCCATTGTCTCCCCTGTTGTAACTCCAGTAAAATCACTGCTGATTTCAGTGCGAATCTCAGTAAGAACCTCCACATTTGGCTTTATTGCTTAGGGCTTAATCTGTGCTCTTAGAAATAAATATGTTTGTTTGCCCTTCATGTAATTAGTCTCACAGATTGAAAGTTGCAAGTAATTCTGATCTTACCACAAGTAAATGCATTTAACAGTGTGATTGCCAAGCTGTTCAATCTGAAATACTAGAACCTGAAATTTGATGGCATATGCATGATTCATAGCCTTGCCTACATTAGAAGAAAAGACACATTATTTTACACTAATCCAATGTGCAAAGATGCTGCAGTTTCCTGGTGTCATGACTGTGAAAAGTGTATTATTTGGCTGTTTAGTTGCAAAAATACAACTAAATTCATGCCATATTTGATCATTTGCCATTTTGTTGTTGCCTTCAGCAATGAAGTGGTGTCAGGATTTTTTGCTGGGGGGGGGGGGTCTTTGCTTGGTTGTGTGTGGTGTTTGTTGTTTTTGTTGTTGTTTTTGGTTGGGCATAGCCATGCATGTAAAGTAATTAAGAAAACAGGATATCATGAAGTTGTGTTACAAGTATAAGACCCACTCTGAACTACCAAACTGCAAGTCTTTCTGGCATCCTGAAGTGATGGCACCTGAGCCATATTTCCCATTTCTACTCAGAAGTCCCATGTACCAGGAATGCACTTCCAGTCCGAAAGAGGAGAAAAAAGGCCACCTCTAAATATAGCTGCTCCTCCTGCCAGCTGTACTCCCTTCCCAGAGTCTCACTTGGCCTTGCATGACTGATATGTTGAAAGAGAAGTCCTCACTTCTAATTCTGATCTTGCAGGAACACTGCAGCGGAAAAAAAGAAAGCAAACTTTGTGAAAATAAAGTTGACTTTAACAAAATGATGGTTCTGACCTTCTTTGTCTGGGATCACTGTGATCCCAGAGTGAAAACTGTGAAACACTCTACAGAAATGGTTAGAGTGCCATTAATGCTTCTGGCCTGTTCTCTGTCACCACTCTTTTCTTTCTTTTGAGATAATGTAAATCCAATCCTGCACAGATAGTATTATCCAGTTCAAGGCACAGTCAGGGAAGGGTTAATTCAATTTCTGTTCAAACTACAGTAATGCGTTGTAACACTTCCCACTGCACTTTGTCTCTGTCCATGCTAACCATGGAGCTGGGCGCCCAGTGGAGTGCAGTAGAGCAAGAGGCTGTGATGCCTAAAGCGACTAGGATGATCCAGTCCAAGTCTAAGCCAAAATTTTTATTTGCTGTTTGGCTTAATTAAGGTGATACATTGTGTCTTGATTATCGTTCTTTCATACCACACTGGTACATATAGCTTATGAGCTTCTAACAGTTGCTAAAAGTAGCTGCATCTTAGGGGGCAATATTTGCCTATGAGAAGAAATGACCCAGCAATGAGGCTGAAGTAGCATTTCAAAGTAAAGGAAGCAAGCATTTTTAAATATTTATGTAATGTTATTTTAGTTGCAAGGCATAAACATACAAGAAACAACACTGTTCTTTCTGCTGTGTGGTATGTGCAGAGAAGCTATTTTATTAAAAAAAAAAAAAAAAAGTATATTATTAACTGACACATGACTTTGAGGTGAAGGAAAACATTAAACTGGAGAACTGTCTGCAATGGAAGTGGTAGAATAATCCCCATAGTGTGCATTGCAATAAAGAAATATGAGAATGCTTTATTCCCATCTGTCCTTATGTGGCTTATCTAGCTGAATTAACAGTTTACAGGTGCGTCTTTATACACTCCTTATGCAGAAAAGACCATGGGGGCACTCATTCTGCTGTGGATATTACAAAGCCCCCATCATGGATCCTCAAAGTATAACCTGAAGATCAAGATTATTTGAGGTGATATTATTCCTGTTCAGTGTCAGCAGCTGCCTTCAAACACGGGGCCCAGAGCACGGTGCCCACTGTCCCACTTGGGGCACCATGAGAGCGAGCCTCTGCCCACCATCAGTGAGATGTCTGCCCACTTCTCAGTGAGAAGAAGATGATGGTTTAGGGGGTGCAGCAGCCCCTCTCAAGCAAGCAACACCACACTCAGACTATAGCAGAGTAGTATTTCCTTGTCTTTTTAATGCTGCTTCTTTCCTTTCAACTCCTAAACTTCTCTGATATCTTTGAGAATTAGGTACAACTATCATTAAAGAAGTCATTTTCAGATACAATGCTGAGAGGGGGATTAAAAAATATGGTGTAAAAATGTGGAACACGGAAGGAAAATGAATGAGGCAGACTGCTTAGTCTTTGTACTTTTTCACTCATCAGTCCTATATGGTTTTGTTACAAACAAGCCCAAGTTTGATCCTAGAGTATGTGGACCCGTGAGCTTCTCTCCCAAGGAATTAGCTGCAGATCACTTCCCCTTGACTGCACCCAGAGGCACATTTTATGGGGATAAGCCAGCAGGACTCTGGCGCTCTTTTTCTCTGATGGCTGGGTTCTGCACTCTTCATTCATCCCCGTAGTCCCAATGATGGATCAGGGCTTTAAACATTTTGTTTCAGTGAAGGGTTCATTGGGCACCTAAAAGACACATTAAATGACTAATGGATGCCCTTCTCTTGATGTCTTAAGGGTAGCAGTGCATAATGTTATCAAGGGCCTCTCAGAGTGTATCTTATTAGCATGGGCTTGTAATATTAAGTATACTGTTAACTTTGATGGACTTGCACCATTAACATTTACTGGAATATTATCAGCACTTTATCAGACATATAAAGGAGGGTGACAGGGCCTTTTTACACCCAGGCCTACATTTTTAACTCATGATTTCCCATGTTTTTGTGCCACTCATTGACTGTGTAAGCCAAAGGCTTGTGAGTAACACACGGTTCTCTGCTATGAACAGCAGGAAAGCAGCATTTTGGTTTGGAAAGTTTGTTTCTTTCACTCTGTAAAATATAAACCATTCGGCTTGGCAGATCTGGATTTGCAGTCACAAACAAAAGAGAAGGGGGGAAAGATCTCTATCATGGTAGTAGGCAATGAGTTAGGGTTAAGAAGTGTGGGATTGGGGAGGGAAGCCTTAGCTTTCTTCCATTTTATGGATTTTTGTCATCTTAACTGCAAGGTTCAAGGCAAGCAGAGGGATATCAAAAGCTGTATTTTATTTTCTTATAGTAAATTTTAACAAGAAGAACCTGGAAAATGTCACCTAGTAACATGTTGCTTCAGAAATATCCTTTATTGGAAGTAGTAGCTGAAAAGAAGACTCACCTGGCAGCTGGAGTTCTGAGAGGGGCTAGAAGATTGGTCCATTTCTAAGATAAGGCACAAAACAATTTCATCTCTTAACCTTCCTTCCCTTTCCTTTTCTTTCAATTAAAAATAATGAAGAATAGAGGGGATTAATAACATTTTCATTTTATTGCTCTCGGAACCAAAGAGAAGAAAATGAGCACTGAAAGTTCATACTTTCTATGCTTTACTATATTTGCTGTCTGGTTTTCAAGCAGGATTTAGTGCACACAATCTCTGTCATAATTCATGGGACAGAAATAAATGCAGCTGGCAAGCAATGAGTAGGCCTGTGCTGTACTGCCATCCTTTCCAGGTCCATGCTCAGCATCAGCTAATCCTTCTGTCTTTTCACTAAGGTCTTTTTGTTCCATAATTCCTGTGACTCTGGTGAGAAAATAACAACTTTATTTTTTCTCAGTTTTGTAAATAAGGGCTTTTTGTAGGGAGATATTTGATGCCTGGATAGTAGAAACTGAAAAACAGAAGGTAAATAAAAACAATGCTGTATTTATTTTATTTTTTTAACTCTTACCTTCTTGTGAAGGCACGTTTAAGATGTTTGAATAGTTGGGTTGGCACAAATCAAGAAACCTTCAATGATTTTGAATTTTAGCCTACTGCCTCTATCATGACTTCCTAAATACAGTACTTTCCAGGTACAATCTACATGACAAAAGATTTCAGGATTGAGTCATGAACTGACATGCAAGATAGCACCTGTTATTTCAAACAGAAATGTACGTGGGACAACTGTGGAGGGAGCAGGATTCGTGGGAGTTTTTTCCTCTGTCAGCTCTATACAGGGTGGTAAGAGAAAGCCATAGTGAACTATATAGACTCTCTAGGCATGAGCCTTCCTCCCCATCCTCATGGTTGACACGAATGGAGTCTTCGTTTCCTGGTTAATGACCTCCTGAGAACTTACATATGTTAACCCATATGAATCCTAGTGCTCCATCAAGATACTGAGTCTGCTCCAGTGAGTTACTGCACTCTACTTCTGGACTCATCAGCAAGGTCCCTCGTCTCTCTTCCCCAGCCCTTCCTCAGATTTAGTCCCAGGCTCCTTCTGTGAGAGTCTTTCCCTTCTCTCGTAGCTCCTCATGGGTCATTAGGCAGATAACATTGTCACGGTGACAGGGTGGGAATTGCTGAGAGCACACAGCAAACACCTTTGCAGTCTCCAAGTAGCAGTGGGGAGTTTCATGCAGCACTTGAAAGAACTGAAGTAGAGCATAATCTTCATCAGATGGAATTAACAGAGATTAGCAGCAGCCAGGTGCTCTGATGAGCAATGTGAACTGAACACACATAATTTGGCCAAATTTGAGTAAGATTTTGCAGGGGACAACTCACAGCGTGTGAATCATTCCTGCCACATTTCAACTTGCAGCTGCAAAGATACTAGAACTGCCACATGCAGTATTCTATAGGGATTTTTTACTATAAAACAGGAAATGTGTTTGTTCTCCATAGGGATAACTGACTTTTATTCTAAATGATCAGGTGTAGGTGATAGGTAGACAGCCAAGCGTGTTTCAGCCCAGGACATCTAAATATGCCAATACTGTGACAGAAAATTGTCTTATACCTAAAAATCTACCTCTCTCCAACACTTGGACTACTGTATTCAAGTTTTTTGAAATTATTTACTTAATTACAAACTTTTTCTACAGAGATCTTCTGCAGCTAAAAAATATGAATGTTTAGGAACCTGATCCAGTCCCTTGGTGTTCCCAAAAGTGGGATCCATCTGTTTGATTATACAGGAGTTAGGCATTGAATCTCTGTTAGTCAAGGGAGAAACAGGGAGACAGGAATCCCCTCACAGTATGTTATGCCTCCACGGTCAGCATCACATGCAGTAAATCACCACTGAGTGCTGCCTGTCTCTGCCAACTGGCCAGAGCAGGTAGACAGTGGATATGGTTAGGTGTCCAATGTGGAAGTGTCTGAAGTGAGGTGATATAAATCCTGGCAGAGGAAGCTTTCTCTTAATATAATCAGAGTCAGAACAGGCACTGTAATATATTCTGGCTTTCCATCTAAGTTTATAACCCTTTGAATCTCAGTCTTATAACTAAGCAAATTAAAACTCAAAGCAGACTTTAAGAGAAGAAGGGGAGAGTGGGGGAGGCATCCTTTCTGTACCAGAAGCCTAATACTATCTTGTGTGATGGTAAACCCAAGCCAACATCTATATCTGGCCTTATGTCTTGGTAGCGGAAAGAGAGGAGAGGACACAGAGCCCTGTTCATCACTCTTCCACTAAAGAAGCTAATGTGGCTGAACTAAGAGGAGATGGTTATAGCTTTCACCTCCTATACAGTCAAAGAAAATTACCCTTCATAGAGCAAGTGAGAAAGCCAGAGAAGTTTACAATTAGCTCCAATAATTCAGTCACCACCTTTCCTGCACAGCTGTCACCATGGAAAAAAAATGCAGGTCTGTAGGATTCCAGGGTTCAGGTGCAAAAAGGATGCTAAGATGAAAAAGACCCAGTAGGTTAGCCCATATTCTGGGTGAGCTATAAAATCCTATTTCTCAAAAGAGTATTTTTATGTATTTGGAGGTTTGATCTATTTTTTTTAAGTTCAAAACATTATGAAAGAACATTAATTGAGTCCAGAATACTTAATCTCTGCAGGAGGGTGTATGAGTCATATTTACTTCCAGCTCAGAGAAACTTGATATAGACAAAGATAAGCTACTCTCAAACATAGCATAGGGAATACCATCTTATTCCAACCTTTTTGGGTAGGTTAGATTGAAATTGTTTTAATCTGTAATATTTTCTGAATATTTGAACACCCCAAAAGGCTACAAGGGGTATTCCTGCCTTCTAATTTCCTTTATTCATATTCAAAAAAAAAAAAAAAAAGTGTGAACTGTAAGCATAATGGGTCTATTAATGATTGTATTTGTCCCTTCACAAAATTCATCCCCATATTTAACCCTCATACTGTAATGAACAGTGACTCAGCTAACATTTAGCAGAGCAATTCTTTCCTTTAGATTTATTATAATTTGAGAATCACAGGCCATCAGCCATTGACTGCTCATCTGTGACAGGCTGAATATCTTGCTGATGTTTAGTGGCAGACATTATCTTCAAATAGTAAAACACGATGATACCAACATTACTGTGACATAGTTGGCTGCTCTGAGCACTTAAGCATTGCAAGCTTGAATCAAGGGCACATACTTTTCACTACAGCAAGGTCAATTATCACTAATAATCCTTCCTAGAGGTTTGAGTGTGATAAACTATTTCATAGGGATCCTATGGCTTGGATCAGAAAATCCAATATTATCATCCTGATTTATTTTATTTTATTTTGTTTTATTTTATTTTGTTTTATTTTATTATTTTATTTTATTTTATTTTATTTTATTTTAAGGCAAGAAATTAAGATTAGTGCTTTGGGTAGATTCTGTGCTGTTACTTGTATATTTGTGGGTATAAAGCCAACATAAATTATGCTTTTGTTGCAATAATGATACTAAAGTTGAGCGATTGGCAGGAGCATAGGAGATGAATGCACTGTGCTACAACGCCTCCAGGGGGTGGTCTCTACAGGAATATAATATTGGTCATGTTCTGGGAGTATAATAGGAAAGAAGTTCATCACAGCTCTAATAATTTTTCTCCTGTTCTCTAGAGGAGCTCTAAAGAATATGTTGAAAAAGAGAGGGCTGTTTTCGTTTCTGAGAATCTCCCTGCATTCAAGCACATCCTTTGAATTCTTGCTTCATAAACAAAGGAATAGTAGCTAGTTAGTTGTCCTTTATGTGTGCATCATCAACTGGGTATTGGTAGGTTATAGTTTATTTACTAACTTTAAATATAAGTATTAAGTTCATCATAATATGTATTAACAAATTCTACTTTATTTTATTTTATGTACATTAATTTAACACTTTATTTTATTTTTTATTTGACCACTTTGCAAGGAAATATGCAATTTTGAAGGCAAGTGGTTTGACTACCCCCGCAATTTTCAATGGGAGAGAAGTTATAGAACACCCTATATTCACAGCATTAATACAGTAATAGTAGTTTTAGATAAGGTAGGGCAAGTTCTGGAAGCAAGCAACCAAGGTAGCATAGAGGTCTGTGTGTTCTAATGTGTTTTTTGTTGTTGTTGTTTAAGAGTAGCTAGTGTCCCCAGCATATTGTATATACAACATGCTGCAACCTGTTGTATAGATGCTGACTTCGTTTGACATCTGAATTCCTTGCAAGACATCGGTACTAGAAAATCAGATAAAGTAAGTCTATTTCCTTACAGTTTTTAGAATTTATTTCTAACCTATAAAATCAGGAAAAGGTGGCCATCTATACAAGATACGGGATTTGTTAGTAATGCAGTTAATAGGATGCTTTGTTATGCAAGTTGGAAAGTTTATCAAATAGTAGAGTTTTGGTTGATCATTTTTTGTTGATGTTTTGTTTGTTTGTGGGTAAGAAACTATTTTTTCTAGGTTGGTTTTGAAAGGAAACTTACAGGCAAAAAGAGAGTTAGAAATAATTAATCTAGAACTATGTATTGTGCACGTAATTCCTGGAGTTTCAGAAATAAAACCAAGATCAGTAAGTAAAGGCAAGATAACTTAATAAAATGAATTCAAAGTATTTTTTTTTTCTCTCTAGATTACAGCTTTATACTTCAGCAGATTAGTAGGAAATATATAACTGAAATTAATCTCAAATGATTAAAAATGGATTATGAATTCTTATATCCAGTAAACTGTAACATTTTACATTTTAATCTGACTTGTATTTTGGTGACAGCCTAGAATCTTTTGCAATTTGCTAGATATCAAGGGATTTGGGACATTAAGTAGGCAAGTAATCTTTTGTGCTCATCATTTCTTTTCTTATGACAAAT
The DNA here is from genome assembly GCF_009819795.1 of Aythya fuligula. Taxonomy (NCBI): domain Eukaryota; kingdom Metazoa; phylum Chordata; class Aves; order Anseriformes; family Anatidae; genus Aythya; species Aythya fuligula. The sequence goes on from NC_045559.1 coordinate 105,479,487, forward strand.
AATAACTTTATTATATTTTGATTTATATTCTATGAGGGAATTTGATCATCCAAATATATAACAATTCTCTTTGTGTTTTCAGTCAAGGAGCACTAATCAAAACTATTCAGAATGGCTTAACCTGCAACAGTGTCAAGCACTATATTCATATAGTGTTCAGTGGACATGAGCAGGTTTCCACATGACAACATATTTATTGGTGTTTCGGAAGGACTGATGTTTGCATGGTTCTAATTCTGTGAAAAAAGCCAGTAATAGGTATGGAAAAAACTTAAAACAGATTCTGAACTTTCAACCCAGCACACAGAAAAAAAAAAATAATAGGGCAGGAAAAAAACATAAGCTTCTTTTTGCTATTGAAATTTCTTTAGCCCCAGTGTAGTGAGGTTGGTTTTGAGACACATTATTCTTCCTACCTCATTTGGCAGGCTGTCAGTGCACATCTATATTAGTCATGGACAGAAAGCTGGAACAGGCGATTTCAGTACAAAATACCTATCAGGACTTTACGTGAGATGTTCATTTAGATTGCTTTTTGCTTCAATTTTTGAAAAAAGAGCTGAGCAAACAATTCCATTTTCAAGGGTGTTTTAAGAAAACAAGTTTGGAAGACATAAACCCCGGGTTCGTTTTCTAGATCTGTTATTGATTTTGCTTATTAACTCAGTTATAATACTTGGTGCTTCTATTTCTCTGCTAACTTACTCAAGATATTAAAGCATAGCTCAGAAGGGTAGAATAAGGTTACAGTACTTTTGAGATCCCTGCCTTGAGGGTGCTGAAAAAAAAAAAAATGCAGCTATTGCTAAGGCCCATTGGTCTATTCCTGCTTCATTACTAAGATGTTATGATGTCCCTATCTGCTCTTATGTGGTCTATCAAGCTGTTATTATGGTATAAGGAAGTACGTGAACATTCTTTTGAACCTGCAGGGATGTATTTACCCTTGTGTGGTTGTTACTTCAGTCTCTGAGTAATTAATGACAAAAAAGGAGGAAATGCATTTACACTATTTTCTACCTATGGTCCATAACTAGTGTCCATCTGCTCAAATTGAAAGGCAAACAAATCTTGCTGGTCTCTGAAGGAAGACTTGTTGGGATCCAAAATTTTAAGCTTGGTTTTGTTTTCCACCATCATAGTCCATTAAGTAGGTTATCTCACATGCACGTCAATATTTTCTCATGGTCTTTGTCTCCTATGAATGTATGTGGCCATACATATCAATGGCTTCTGGTGTCATGCACTAGCTCGCTAGTCAAAAACTATGTCTGGATAAAGACTGTAGTTATACACCTTGGCCCATAGATTTTCTGATGAGATTCCTGTAAATTTTCTTACGATTTCCTTTCTGTTCATGAGGCAGGCAGTCCATCCTTATTCCAGCTACCTCAAAGTCAGATTGTATCTCCAAATCCCTATCCACATCTCCACAACCTGCTTTGGCAGGGGGGTTGGACCCAATGATCTTTCGAGGTCCCTTCCAACCCCTACAGTTCTGTGATTCTGCGATTTAAACATGACAGTTCAACTTGACTGTTGCACTTCCGAGGCAATCGGCTCCGGGGCAGACGCGTTCTGCAGTGGAGCGGGGGATCGGACAGGCAGGGCTGAATTTTCTAGCACCGAGCCCACTCGAGGGAGCCGCCAGGACCCAGCAGCCCTCGTGAAAGAGATGAACGAGGTGAGAACAAGGCGTAGGTGGAACCAGCAGCGCCCCATCTCCGGCCGTTCATAAACTGCCCATAGGGAGTGAGGTGACCCAGACTGACTGCCCACTCAAAACTGCGGCAGTTCAGGTCTCTGGGTGCAGGGAGTGCCTGAGCCTGTTGCTACCACCTGCGGGGGGCGGAGAGACTGTGTGCGTGAGGTGTGAGCAGGTGGACGACCTGGTCCACCTGGTGGCAGAGCTCAAGGAGGAGGTGGAGAGGTTGAGGGATATCAGGGAGTGTGAGCGAGAGATAGACTGGTGGAGTGACTCCCTGCACGGCCTGAAGGACAGGCCCCGGGTGAGACACCCCAAATGGGGGTGGTTCCCCTGCCCTGTTGCTGTTGGGCAGAGGCAGGGGACCTAGGAGTTGAGGAGGAATGGAGACAGGTCCCTGCTCAACATCCCAGGGGATGCCCTCCCCACTGGCCCCACCTACCCAGGTGCCCTTACACAACAGGTTTGAGGCCCTGGAGCTTGAGAGACCGGTAACTGAGGACGAGGTAGAAAGTCTGCCCAGGAGGATGCCTAGGGTGAGGAAGTCGACTGCACGCCTCAGGACTGCCTCCACCAGGACAGAAAGAAGGGTTATTGTTGTGGGTGACTCCCTTCTCAGGGGAACAGAGGGACCTATTTGTCGGCCTGACCCTACCCGTAGGGAAGTCTGCTGCCTCCCTGGGGCCAGGGTCAGGGATGTTGCCAGAAAGCTTCCCAACCTGGTTCGCCCCTCTGACTATTATCCTCTTTTAATAGTCCAGGCTGGCAGTGATGACACTGAAGAGAGAAACCTGAAGACCATCAAACGGGGCTTTAGGGGACTGGGACGGTTAGTGGATGGAGCGGGAGTGCAGGTGGTGTTTTCGTCCATCCCTATGGTGGCAGGGAGGGGTACAGAGAGGACACGGAAAGCCCACCTGATAAACACGTGGCTCAGAGGCTGGTGCCAGCACAGAAATATTGTGGGTTTTTTTGACCATGGGGTGCTTTACTCAGCGCTTTACTGATGGCCGCAGATGGGTCCCTATCTCTAAGGTGAAAACAGATCCTAGGCCCAGAGCTGGCAGGGCTCATTGAGAGGGCTTTAAACTAGGTGAGAAGGGGGACGGGGCTGAAATAAGGCTTGTTAGAGCTGTGCCAGGGGGAACAATGGCAAGGCTGGGAGAGAAGGCAATGGTCCAACTGAAGCGCATCTACAGTAATGCATGCATCATGGGTAACAAACAGGAGGAGCTGGAAGCCATTGTGTGGCAGGCAGGATATGACTTGGTTGCCATCACGGAAATGTGGTGGGACCACTCTCATGACTGGAGTGCTGCAATGACTGGCTATAGGCTCTTGAGAAGGGACAGACAGCATGGAAGGGGTGGTGGTGTGGCTCTCTATATCAGAGACAGTTTTGATGTCACAGAACTTGAGGCTGGGAATGATAAGGTTGAGTCCCTTTGGGTTAGGATCAGCGGGAAGGCCAACAAGGGAAGCATCCTGGTGGGGGTCTGTTATAGACCGCCAAACCAGAATGAGGAGGCTGATGAGGAGTTCTACAGGCAGCTGACAAAAATTGCGAAATCGTCAGCACTTGTTCTCGTGGGGGACTATCCTGGAAGCACAACACAGCCCAGAGAAAGCAGTCTAGGAGGTTTCTGGAGAGCGTGGAAGATGGCTTCCTGACGCAGCTGGTTAGTGAGTCTAACAGGGGAGGTGACCCACTAGACCTTCTCTTTGCAAACAGAGAAGGACTGGTGGGAGATGTGGTGGTTGGAAACTGTCTTGGGCAGAGTGACCATGAAATGGTAGAGTTCTCCATTCTTGGAGAAGCCACAAAGGGGACCAGTAAAACTGCTGTATTGGACTTCCAAAGGGCTGCCTTTGAACTGTTTAGGACACTGGTTGGTAGAGTCCCTTGGGAGGCGGTTCTGAAGGGCAGAGGAGTCCAGGAAGCCTGGGAGCTCTTCAAGAAGGAAATCTTAATGGCGCAGGAGCAGTCTGTCCCCACGTACCCAAGGATAAGCCGTCGGGGAAGAAGACTGGCCTGGCTGAACAGAGAATTGTGGCTCAAGCATAGCAGGAAAAAGAGGGTTTGCAATCTTTGGAAAAGAGGGCAGGCCACTCGGGAGGATGTTGCGAGGCAGTGCAGGGACAAAATTAGAAAGGCCACAGCTCATCTGGAGCTCGATCTGGCTACTGCCGTCAAAGACAACAAAAAATGTTTTTACAAATACATCAACGCAAAATGGAGGACTAAAGAGAATCTCCAGCCTTTACTGGATGCAGGGGGGAACTTAGTTACAAAAGATGAAGAAAAGGCGGAGGTGCTTAATGCCTTCTCTGCCTCAGTCTTTAGAGGCAAAACGAGTTGCTCTCTGGATACTCAGTACCCTGAACTGGTTGAAGGGGATGGGGAGCAGAATGTGGCCTTCACTGTCCATGAGGAAATGGTTGGCGACCCGCTATGGTACTTGGGTGTACACAAGTGGATGGGGCCAGATGGGATCCACCCGAGGATACTGAGAGAACTGGTGGAGAAGCTGGCCAAGCCACTTACCATCATTTATCAACAGTCCTGGCTATCAGGGGAGGTCCCAGTCAACTGGCAGCTAGCAAACGTGACGCCCATCTACAAGAAGGGCCGGAGGGCAGACCCGGGAAACTATCACCCTGTCAGTTTGACCTCAGTGCCAGGGAAACTCATGGAGCAGATTATCTTGAGTGTCATCACGCGGCACTTACAGGGCAACCAGGCGATCAGGCCCAGTCAGCATGGGTTTATGAAAAGCAGGTCCTGCTTGATGAACCTGATCTCCTTCTATGACAAAGTGACGCACTTGGTGGATGAGGGAAAGGCTGTGGATGTGGTATACCTCGACTTCAGCAAGGCTTTTGACATCGTTTCCCACAGCATTCTCTTCAAGAAACTGGCTGCTCATGGCTTGGACTGGCGTACGCTTTGTTGGGTTTAAAACTGGCTGGATAGCCGGGCCCAAAGAGTTGTGGTGAATGGAGTCAATTCCAGTTGGAGGCCAGTCACTAGTGGCGTCCCCCAGGGCTCGGTACTGGGGCCGGTCCTCTTTAATATCTTTATCAATGATCTGGATGAGGTCATCGAGTGCGCCCTCAGTAAGTTCGCAGATGACACCAAGTTAGGTGCGTGTGTCGATCTGCTCGAGGGCAGGAAGGCTCTGCAGGAGGATCTGGATAGGCTGCACCGATGGGCTGAGGTCAACTGCATGAAGTTCAACAAGGCCAAGTGCCGGGTCCTGCACCTGGGGCGCAACAACCTCAAGCAGAGCTACAGGCTGGGAGACAAGTGGTTGGAGAGCTGCCAGGCAGAGAAGGACCTGGGAGTGATGGTTGATAGTTGGCTGAATATGAGCCAGGAGTGTGCTCAGGTGGCCAAGAAGGCCAACAGCATCCTGGGTTGTATAAGAAGCAGTGTGGCCAGCAGGGCTAGGGAAGTGATCCTCCCCCTGTACTCGGCTCTGGTGAGGCCGCACCTCGAGTACTGTGTTCAGTTTTGGGCCCCTCACTACAAGAAGGACATGGAGGTGCTCAAAAGAATCCAGGGAAGGGTGACGAAGCTGGTGAGGGGTCTGAAGAAGAAGTTCTACAAGGAGAGGCTGAGGGAGCTGGGTTTGTTCAGCCTGGAGAAAAGGAGGCTCAGGGGCAACCTTATCGCTCTCTATAAGTACATTAAAGGAGGCTGTAGTGAGGTGGGGGTTGGTCTGTTCTCCCACGTGCCTGATGACAGGACGAGGGGGAATGGACTAAAGTTGCGCCAGGGGTGTTTTAGGTTGGATCTTAGGAAGAACTTCTTTACTGAGAGGGGTGTGAGGCATTGGAATGGGCTGCCCAGGGAAGTGGTAGAGTCACCATCCCTGGAGGTCTTTAAAAGACGGTTTGATGTTGAACTTAGTGATATGGTTTAGTGGAGGACTTGTTAGTGTTAGGTCAGAGGTTGGACTCGATGATCTTGAGGTCTCTTCCAACCTAGACAATTCCGTGATTCCGTGATTCCTTCCCATAGGCAATTTAATGTCAGCTTTTCCTTTCATAGCCCTGCATGCTTGAGTATTTTTGCCTCTTTTCCTACAGATCTTCTTCCATCGTTGGCTAACCTTGTCATTGATGTTCTTCATAACAGTTTTTTGGAGGCATAACAGAGTCTGATTCCTTATTAGAAGTACTGGAATTTAATTAGTGACCTTATTTTATTTATTTTTTTGATCACATGAGGAATTGATTCCTTGTTCCCTGAAACACAGTCTGATAGGAAAATAATAAGAAACTCTTACTAATATAAGGAATAGAAAAGTTACTATTTCCTTCCTGGAACCATCCCCAAATATTAAGGGGGTGATGAAGACTGGCAATATGTAGGTGTTTCCTCTCTAACAGAAAGAATCCACCATGGGGAAATGGCACCATGCTGTGCTCTCAAAATAATAGGGCAGCATATGTGTTTGTAATGTGCAAGCTCTGTTAGGTATTTCCCTTTCCAAAGTAACATGTTCATGCCAAGTACACAATGAGTAAATAATACAAAGCATGACTGTGACTCCACACTAAAACCATGAAATGCAAATAGGCATTTTTTCCTGTGTTGTGCGATCAACCTATATGGAAAAACATAGTGCAGTGTAGCAAATGCTCTCCGTTTACATAGAATCGCAGAATTTACTCAGTTGAAAGGAATCCACAAGGACCATTGAGTCCAAGTCCTGGCTCCAATCAGGGCCACCCAAAAATTAGACCACATGTCTTAGAGTGTTGTCCAAACACTTCTTGAACTCTCTCAGGTTCAGTGCCATGACCACTGCCCTGGGGAAACTGTTCCAGTGACCAACCACCATTTCAGTGAAGAACTTTCTCCCTACATCCAACCTGAACCTCCCTTGTCACAGCTCCATGCTGTTCCTTCTGGTCCTATTGCTGGTCCCCAGAGAGCAGAGCTCAGCACCTGCCCCTCCGTTCCCCTCATGAGGGACCTGCAGGCCACCATGAGGCCTCCCCTCAGCCTGCTCTGCTCGGGGCTGAGCAAACCAAGTGACTTCATATATCTTGCATGTTTAGGCTTTTCTTAATTATATTCTTGATTATAACATTTGTGGTGGTTTTTCTCACTCAGACATCTACTACACATCTCCACAATGTTTTTCATCCAGTTGAAATTGCACATCATTGGACCTCAGTCTGTTATTAGCTCTTTTACTACATGGATGCTTGTTGCTTCATTTACAGTCCCATTGCAGTATCAGCTTCCAGACAATACTATGCCCATGCAAATCTTTGCGTTAAACCAGTGCATACTTACTTGATTCATGGAAAGGTTAATACATAAAGTTAGAAACTGTTAAGTTATTCAGACGTGCCCTATGAAAACCTTTTTCTTCTCTCCAAGGAGCTATAAACCTGCAGGGAAGGGAGAAGTTATTCCAAATAAGGTTTAGCCCTTATAAAGATTAATATTCTAATAAGAGGCTGCTGTCTATATAATCACCACTGTTCTGTGGGAGATTTTCCTTTCTTAATGTGCCTCTGCCTTACTGTCAAAGATTTTTATTGAGGAATACTTTTTTATTGTTGGTTTTGGTTGGGCAAAAAGTAATTCCTATCACATCATTCTGCAGTAGCGACTCTACGCTCCATTCTGCCATCACCACATGTGCATGAGCATGCACATCTTAATGATGAAGTACACACTTCTGTTTACATGCTTCGTAGTTGAGAAATGAGATTTATCCAAACATATGCAGTATTTGCATGATCTATCCTAAACAAGCACACTTATTAAGATACCGAAAAACAGTCGGATTGAAATTTCCCTAGACAGTTTGAAATAAGGTTTACAGAGACTACTTCTTTTTTCCATTATTATAGTTTCAGCAGTTCAGGGGTGATGACAAATTTATGCAAATCTTCATTAACTTTGAAATCTAGGAGCGTGGACAAAAACTCTTTTTAACACAAAGCCTTTGTTCATAAAGCTGACCCTGGGCCTACATATATGGATCATAGATGAATCATATATGGATCGTATATGGATCAGCAGCTCCCTGGGGACCAGGGCACTGGGAGCAACAGGGGTTCCCCTGGGACATGTTTCGCCACCCCATCCAGGAGCAGGGCATGCAGGGGCACTGGGCAGCCCCAGCGCAGAGCACTGGCCACCTCCCTGGGGACAAGGCTCAGACGAGGAGGCCTGGACTGGATAAGGGCCCATCGGTGGGCCCAGCTGGGCTGGACCATGCCAGGACAGGCAGGGCTGTGGGGAGCTGGATCCTGTCCCTGCTGCAGCCTTGCTTGTGCAGGGTCTGATGGACCCAGGGCTGGTGTGGGGTCCTGCCTGGGCCCTGTGACAGTCTCAGGAATGGCCCAGACATAAATTTTTTGAATGACTTCTGATAGGACTTACCCAGTACCTCTCCTGGATTTGAGCTGGAGTGGCTCAAAATGACTGAATCACGACTGGGATGGCTAATGGCTTCTACCTGCAGCAATCAAGAGTCTGAATCACTGGATAAACTTGTACAAAAGCCTGTTGTTACAAACCAACATTAAATGAACAGCCGTGATCATAGCAATTCCAGTTGCTTCAAAACTTACATCAGAGGCAGCAATCTCTTTCTAATCATTATAGTATGACTCAGTTCTCTGCATTTTGTGTCCTGTGGAATCATTTTGAAGAGATTTTACTCCCACTAAAAATAGAATTATGGGGCTTTTTCAGTGTTGCTGTTATCACGATTCTCCTTTTGACACATGCTGATACTGTATTTGATATAACAACAACTTTGTGATAAAAGAAGTTAATATTAGCCCTAAAATTACATTTTCCTGGAAGCATATCACACAGCTCAGGGAGGATGCTAAACCTAGCATGGGTAGACCTCTCATCTGGATCTGGAGGAACTGGTCATAGTTCCTCTGACTAGTGATTTACTCAAACTAAAAACTCAATTCAAAATTTTATAAAGATTTAAAAAAAAAAAAAAAAAAAAAAGGAAAACAAAATCAATCCATCAGCTTTCTTCACCTGTAGAAAGGTGCCAACAACCTCTTCATCTCTGCTGGTAATGACTTGCAGTCTTTTGTGAATATGCTGTGTATCCATATTGCTGTTAAAAAAAAAAAAAAAAAAAAAAAAAAAAAAAGATGCTGAAAGGCTTTCAGACCTATATGGAGCCACGTGTTACAAGTAAGATATTTTATAATGGGTTTTTCTAACTTAGCTGTCAGTATTGCAGCTGGAGCTCTCTCCACTTAGCACTCTGCCAACAAGAGAGGCAATATTTGTATCCTACATGCATGGCTGGGAAACCAAGGCACAAAAACCCTCAGTGAGATCTCTAAAACCTCCAGATCCAGGGAAAAACAGACAGGAAATCCAAATCTCTTGCATTTGAGACTAGTGTTGCACCTGCCCAAAGACAAGAGAATGGCATGTTGTTGCAATGGGAACTATGTTTTCGTCATCTCAACCCTCTTCTATTGCAATTATGGGAGAATCAAGTGAAGAGGATGATTGGGATGGTTTCTGAATTATGTCAGGGTGCTGAGCAGCTATAACAAAGCAAAACTTTGTGGTCTGATAGCCTAATCTAGATTGATACAGGAATTTGTGTCTGGCTGTCCTGTGCTGTCAGCATGAGAGAAAGTTTTCATATACTTTAGTCTGTGACCCATAAAATACAAAAGGATAATGCATTAGAAAAGGATAACAGCATGCTGTCAGAATTGAACTGTCTGTTAAAAGTAATTTTGAAATAAGCATTGTACAATCTTTGTGATTAACAGAAGTTAGGGGAGATGAGAGCTTAAAAAGGACTTCTCTGTGAAGATCAGAAATTCATCTCTAATCCTTCTGAGCTCTGTGGATTAATTGGAACAGCCAAAACTGTATTTAGCCATGTGTGTTCTCACCACTTTCAAGCCAATCAAATAAAATGTACCAAAGCTCAATTATCAACATTATTCTGTTACTGCTTTGTCATTGTCAGTAAGCTCTTTGCATTACACAGTGGCTGCTCAATAAAGATGTTCCTTGGATCTTGGAATAAACAGTCCAGATCCTCCCTTGCCAGAGGGACTCTGCTACTTGTTGGACCCAGCAGTCTCCTTCCTCCTCAGCATCACAGACTGCAGAGCTGTGTCCAGGCAATGGGATCAATTACACCTGTTTTTCAGAACCCCTGCAATGAAAGCAATCGTGTTTACTCTGAGTCTATATACAGGAGAAGGGAGCTGAAGAACAGGACCCTGTTGTGGCAGATGCTTTTCTCAACATCCTCCTAGGCTGTTTACTCAGTGAACAGTCCACTGTATTCTACTACAGTGACAACTCACTTAGAAAACATAAAGTCCAGATTGCAATGAGAAAATTAAGGAGGAAATTCATGGTGAGAAGAGCAAATATATAAAGCTGTAAAATGCAGTGCAAAGCTCTAGGAAAATTTAAGATCATATTGCATTCATGTCTGCCTGTCAGCATATTAGAAACTGATTTTATCATTATATTTTTACTCATAATGGCTCCAGCAGAAAATTTCAGCAGTGTTCCTCTGTTGTTTAAACTGGGGGGAGGAAGGAGAGGCAGAGGACAAAAAAGATCAGAGGGAAGCTTGATGGTTTCCTGAGAACTGACCCATCAAAAAATAAATGATGTTATAGCTGTGATAATACTAGTTGCTTCTACTTGTTGTTTGGCAAGTGATGGATTATTGCTGTCATATACTTTCAAGAAAATAGTTCAAATACCATGTGTATTCATATTTAAGAACATATTTAGGACCAAATCCTAATACATTTTCTTGCTCTAAGTGTGACCTTAATCCATGAATTCCCCAGGAATTCAGATAAATACTTGAGGAATGAAGTATGATTGTGAATGAAGGTAGCAGGATTGGGATTACACTTTTGAAAAGTAAAACCAAAATATCCCGCATTTTTCAGATGACCACTCTGTGCTTGGAACCTTAATATATGTATATACCACAAAGTGAAACTGGACTAAATACAAATACAAATATCTTGATAGGAATGTTGTCTTTAACCCACAACAGAAAAATGTGGTATTTTTGCTGTTTCTTTGAATTTTTGGTATAGCACATGAGCTTACACAGGTCTATTTCTTATTAAATATATATATACTTTTAATAACATTATAAATATTGTTAATAACTAGAACTTATGGAGGTAATGTACTGTTACCTTGTGCAATTTGCCTGACTGGATACTATTCTATATTTTGGTCAAGAAATTAAAATGATTCAAACTCAACCTGGTATTCACTAAATGAATAAAAAATGGCCTAAGTGACATATCTCAAAATGTAATTGTAAAAATGGATGACTCGTGGGGTTGTAGGTTCTCTCTGAAAACCTCTCTATCAATGGCCTTGGCTTTGTGCTATTTAACATTTGAAATGTGACCTGCGTGGGTCTATTAAATCATTGCTAACAAAGTTTGCAGTGAGCACAAGTGCTAGGACAGCAGCCAACAGCAAAAAAAGACGAAGTGACTGATTCAGAGTCGCCTGGGTAAGTGGGAGGCAGGCTAGCAAACAACCTTCTCAGTACAGCCTAATGCAGTCACACATCTGTGAGACGAGACTGGAGGTCACACCGCAGTGAGAGGAGACTACCAGGAAGATAGCAGCTGATCAGCTGAATGTGCAATCATGTCACTGATGTAGCAAATGTAATCTTTGAGTGTATCATCTAGGATAGGGGGAAGCAGGAGACATACTTGAATCTTATTTTATTTTATTTTATTTTATTTTATTTTATTTTATTTTATTTTATTTTATTTTATTTTATTTCTTTAATGCCAAGTTTCTGTGTCAATGGTGTCTGCCAAGGTGAGGTGATTTGGCGATTTCCCAGCACCACAGCAGCACCAGGTCAGAGCTGGGCAGAGCCTGCAGCAAAAGCTGCAGTTCTTGCTTGGGTGCTTGGGAGGGGCATCAGCATCCCCCAGGACAGAACTGACAAACACTGACAGCAATTGAAGGTGGGTATTTTCTGCTGTGGGGCATTTGCAGTGGTTAACAATTGTGCCAATTTTCCTTTTAAAAGGTCTGATATGCCAAAATAGGGAATCATGCAAGAGAACCTAATCCAGGATTACATTTAAAGCAGAGATGATTTAGGTCTCACGAGCATGGTATAAACTACATAAGGAACAAAGCTGGACTTTGGGAAAGCCATGGTCTCTCTGAGGTCCTACCTGTTTCTGACTTCTCACATCAGTCTGTGTGGCAGTTTTGGTTTCTTGCTCACAAAGTAAAATTTGGTGGCCAACATGGACTCTCTCTTAAAGTTCACTAGTATTATTTGGGCATTTGCAGTGCAATTGCCAACAGGCTACTTCGGTGCTGGAATGGTCATGCACTTTCCATGTGGCAATGAGAGGCACAAACTCTTGTTTCTCCTTCCCATTAACTGCTGTAAGCCAACAACAACAAAAAGAATGACTTGTACCACGTAATAATCCATTCGCCCCCAAATTGAGCTCTCTACCTGCAATGTTTGGACAACAAATGCTGCTAATAGCCTTTCTGTCTAAATGCGTGACAAGAAGATCTGCTTCTATTGGCAACTTTTTCCTGCAAGTGAAAATGAAATCTCAAAACTCTTGTCAGTAAAAGTCCCTCAGATAGGAAAGTCTGTCCTATCACTTATTCCATATGGATCATTGTAATTAGTCTCACTCGAGGTGCCAGACACTTTGTGGCTGGCTCTGGTTGTTTACCAGATCATTTTGTAACTTCCTCCTCTGCAGTCTAAGACAGAATGAACATCAGAAATTAAACCAAAGATGATATGTAAATACAGGGTATGTACATTTTGTGAGAGACACTGGGTTATGACAGTCTGGGCAGGTTCTGGAAATACGAATCTGATGTTTTAAGCTTCTTAATGGCTACTTCAGAAGAGCATCAAGAGCAAACACAAGCTGTATGTTTGGTGTCAAATTATGGTTACCTCAACAGCACTCTAGTCACAGAGACACAGTCCTAGATGCAAAGACACTCCTCTCCTCTCTCTCGCTTTCTCTCACTACCAAAGGGGTCCACAGAGAATGTAGCTATAACATTAGGGTCCAACACACCTGAATGCAGCCCTGTGTGGAGAGGTGTGACAGGACGGCTCCTAGAAAGATATGTTTCCAGGCTTTCTGTGCTCTTCCCATACCATTGTTGCAGCCAACACAGGGGTCCCATGCTGATGGCACAAGACACCCCACTGAGGCCACCTGGCTCACAAGAACCACTATAAAGGCATGGAGTAGCAACACGTTTGCCAGCCACATCATGTGGGCACATCCAATCCACTAATTTACCCATAACATCAGAGAGCAGGGTTTCAGTTAAATGAAGTGCTCCTCAAAGTCCAGAATGGAGGATTACTCTTTCAGTCTTAACAGATAGGATGAACAAAAAGTTGAAAGCCAGATGGTAAGAACAGACTCTGATGACAGAGAACTGCAGTCCAGAAAGCCTGGCACCAGTGTCTTCAAGGTCTTCAGGCACCTTTGTTCATTGGACCCCTGGAAACTGAATATACGGGCCCCAAGATGCCTACAAGAAAGCCAGAAGTTGAGACTGCATCCTCTGTTTTTCAGTCCAGCCCCTACTCAAAAGGCTTCTGTTAGAAAGCCAACTCTTACAGGGAGCATAAGTGGGATGTCATCTCAAGGTATGTTTTTACTAATAGCCTCTTTGATGAGCTCTGCCCATGGCAGTGCTGTGGCTCGGTCTGGCCTCTCTTGTGGCCTCAAGTGCTAGAAGTGAGTGCTACTCCTGAAGTCTATTTCCTTCAAAGTTTATTTGATACAATTATTGTAGATGTAAAACTGGACCACATGTTGAAGGGAAAGCTGAGAATTGCTTACTCCAATTAGTCTCAAAAAAATAAAATTACAGGGATGGAGTGGCATGGCTTTTATCAGTAGCTATTTCTCCTGTATTTCCACTTCAAAAATAGCAGAGAAGATGGAAGTATACAAGCAAAATAATAAATTTTGTGAATGCTGGAAGCTCTACTGAATATCAGATAAAATATCAAAGAGTTTGAAAGGTGATGTCTTCTAAGTTTTTTACAGTTGTCCTTAAAGTCTGCCTGCTTTGTACCTTAGTTTATGTCTCCACCAGGAAAAAAGAGAACATTAAGTAAGTTCAGCATGAGAAGATTATCTTTCAGCATTTGAGCTGAGTTCATTAACATGAATTGAGAGCATAAATTACTTTCTACTGACAGCATGCCCCCGAATATATAAAACCAGCAATAAAAGGTTTTTTGTCAGGAGACAGTCTAATGGCTGTTTATTTCAAATTCCTGAGTAAAATGCTAAGAGTGTATAAATTTTAACAGAACCTTGATGATTTATAAAGAACATGAGGTGCTGAAATTAAATAGGTGCTAACAAAACTGAAACAAAAATTACTTTTAAACAATTGTGTTGAAACCCTATTTCTTTGTAATATCTCTTTTTCTTGTGTCTTGTGCAGTCATGGTTTCATTAGTTCTGCAACAAAAAGAATCATCCAGTCCAGGCAGGATCTGAATTCCTAGTGATAGACGAGATGAAAAGAAAAAACATTAAATGGCCTTAATATCAGCAGCCTAACTTTGGTCCAGTCTTGGAGAGCATTTCAAATGTAAGTAAACAATCATCCAGAACAGCACAATAATTTTTCCTCTAACTTAAATTCAATATCCCTTTCTTCGCCGAACAGTTCTTAAATATAAAGCATTAGCTTTTTTTTCAAAGCATTACATTGTCAATACAACATGTTGCTTTTGATGATAACATCAAAACAACACATTTACTGATGTCATGTTGGGTAAAGGAAATTTTCCAGGTCAGATATCTGTAGGTTAGGTAACTATTAAGCTATCAATGAATCAATTAAAAAGACATTTTCATATCATATGTGACAAATTATTACAGATACTACAAGGAAAAGAAGTGTGGGGAAGCTGCCATTTTGTGATTCATCATGTTTCCAGCTTTCCTTCTGCTTTGTATGCATCCTACTGTAAGTAGCTGCAATTGTGTTGCTACTGATGCATTTTTCATACAGGCTGTATCACGGTCTCTGCTTGCAGCAGTGAACACTCTATTTGTATATTTTCTGCATTGTTTCAGAGATCATGAAACTTTGCAGATTTACATACCTTGCTCTGTTACACAAGGCGTGCATATTTACCAGAAAAAAAAAAAAAAAAAAAAAAAAAGAAGAGACTGTCTTGTAACTTTCATGCAGATAAAAGGAACTGAATTCTTCTACATTAATTACACCAATATTCAAGGATGAGAAGTCTCCATGGCAACCTTATTGTCATATGGCACGCATAAGGCTCCAAGTATCCTATGAAACTAATATTTACCTTTTAGAAATATTGAAGTACAGGGGAAAAGACATATTAAGGTGTGCTTCAGTAAACATCAATACATAGCTGTGTCCATAAATAACAGAACAAATCTGAAGCACTTGTTGTGTTGTTTGTTTGTTTTTTAATCAGTTTTCACATGTAAAAAACTTTTATCTGTGACAGTGCAGTTTTGGATCTGCAGGAAGACTCTGAAATCAGCCATGTCCTTGGATGAGGAGCCATCTCACTCTTTGTATTAACTACATCTCACATTACCATGGTAAGGGAGAACAGCTATTGTAGCACCCTACCAAATATAACAGAAGGGATTAGATATACTGGGACAGAGAACTTATCAAAGATGAGTCAGAGCAGAAAACAAAACATGGCCACTTCTTTTCCCTAACTGCTTTTAGCAGCAGCATTTTTGTTGTTTTTTCTTTTTATGCTGGCAAATGAAGACCTGTAGGCCTGATAGCAGTGTAGGGGCAACTGACAGAAAATGTGTTAAAGAACCAAATTCATAAAAGCACTGCCAAATATAGCATTGGGGAAAATCATGTTATTTTATGTGGAGAGAAGTCATGCCTCACAAATCCATGAGTCCTCTGAAGTGGACTGAGCACACTGAGCACACAGACAAACATTACAGGCCCATGCCTGTCTGCTTCCTCTCTGGAAGGCTATCAGCAAGATTTCCTCTTCCCCAAGCAGAAAGCTTCTCAAGAAACTCAGTTGCTAAGGACTCAAAGGAGAAAGTCCTCTCATGGTTTTGTAATATGCTAAGAGGCATGAAACAAAAGGTAGGAACAAATGTAATTTTTGCAATCAGAAAGAGGTTACAGGAATTGGTGCTAGGACCTGCACCATCTAAAATAACCCTAAATGATCTAAAAATAAGTAGAGAGTGTAGTGACAATTTGCAGATGATAATAACTTATTCATGGCAAAGGTCAAAAGAAAAGTAGTCAACTATGACAAGCTGCAGAAAGTTCTTAGAAGACTGATGGGTGAATAAAACAGCATATGAATTTCACTGTTTGTGAGGTGATTCACAAGAGGAAAAACAACCCTCACTTTGCATACAAATTGAGGGGCTCTGAACTAGCAATTACTGTTCAGAAAAGAGATCTTGGAATTATAATAAATAGTTCTGTGAAAATGTCAGCTCAAAGCTTGGCAGCGGTCAAAAAGGCAAATAGAACAGAGAACAAAAGAACAAACGTCACCAGGCTGTTGTATAGATCTGGATGGTAGCTGTATCCTTAGTAGGATGTATAACCCTCACCTTCTCCATCTCAAGAGAATACCATACTGTTAGGAAAGATGCAGCAAAAAGTAAAAAGATGGTTAAGGTGTGGGGCTTCCATATGTTAAGAGATTAAGCAGACTAGAACCATTCAGCCTGGAAGATAAATAAACTTTATGATATTTATAAAGCCACGATAATACAGAGATAAATAAAGGATGATAACTCACTGCTTCCCAGTATAAGGACAAAGGGGCACCAAATGATTCATGAAAGTAACAGGCTGAAAGCAAAAAAAAAGGAGTTACCACCTGATACAATGCATTGCTCAGGAGTGGAATCCCTTACTGCTGGAGGGTGTGAGTGCCATAAGCATTCTCAGGAGTTCAAGAAGAAATTCAGGCAAATTCATATACAAAAGGCTGTTCAAGGATTATCAAACAAAACAAGCCTGAGTCTCAGACTGGAGAAGCATTGCAGCGTGTTGTGTTTTTTTCTCTTCCTTAGGCTCTGTTCTATGCATCCCTTGTTAGCCACAATCAGAGACATAGTACTGAGCAAAGCAGACCTCCAGCCCCACCTGGACAAGGCATTCTTATTTTACCATTTGGTACTCCACCACATTAGAAGTGGAAAAATACACACATGCAGCAAGTTTTCTTCTGCACCATGAATCTGTACTTCCTATGCAGACAAGCCAACCATCTGTATCTCAGTTTTGTGTATGCTTGCTCTTAAGATATGTCAGCCTTCCCTAAAAGGTCTTAATCCTTGCACTGCAAATTCAGTCTATACTTCTCTGGTTGGTGAAGGATATTCCTAAGCTTCTGGTACAATTCTTTACCAAAAACAAGGGAAGAGGTATTCCCTTTCAACTTTGCGTTCTCAACAACTTGGTTGTGAGTGTAGAAGCTAATCATCCTCCATCCATTGCCTTTAGCCAGCTACTGTCAGTATTGTACATGTAATTCCATAGCAAACTCTTGTGAAAAAAATAGTCAAAAGCCAACTGCAAATATACACCTTCCATTGCCCAAATGTATCTTATACTTGACACAGTCTAGATTAGGACTTGAAAATGGATTTAAAAAAAAAAAAAAGATCTTAGTGTATACATTCCTGATAATGATGGGGGGCCATTTTCATCTTCCTGAGCTTCTGTTCAGGAACTCACAGTCTCAGTCATGCAGTAGTTTTTCATCAGAGAAATGACATATGTCCAAGGGTGTGCACTTAGAGAAATGTACTGAATCCACAGGAAGGGTGGCATGCTACATTTTGCAATTATGAATTGCTACAAGGATTCTTTCTTTCTTTCTCCTCACATTCAATATGAAATCGTGGTATAGACTCAGGCTCTGTTAATATGCCAAAAACATTTATAAATTTTTATCCTTATAATCAATTTGAAGAGTATGGACTGAGTGGATGGTCTATAAAATGGGTGAAAAAGCTAAGAACATTGGGATCAAATAATAGTAGTCTGTGATTCAAAACCTAGCTAGCAGCAGATTACTGGTATTGATCGCCACTTGCTGAGGCGATCGGCTCCGGGTCAGATGCGTTCTGCAGCAGAGCAGGGATCGGACAGGCAGGGCTGATTTTTCCAGCACCGTGCCCGCTCAAGGGAGCCGCCAGGACCCGGCAGCCCTCGCGAGGGAGGCGAACGAGGCGGGAACGAGGCGTAGCGGGGCCAGCAGCGCCCCCTCCCCGGCCGTTCATAACCTGCCCCTAGGGAGCGCGGCCACCAGGACGGGCACACAGCGCGTGGCGCCTCAGCAGGGAGAGGCGCGGCAGTTGGCGCGGGCAGGGCAGAGCGTTCCCCCCGCCCATACCAACACCTCCTCTAATGGCGGCCTGCCGCTAGCTAGGCTGCAATGGTGTACACCAGGCACAGTGCGCTCTCCTGGGAGTCTGTACACACCCAGACCGACTGCCCGCTCAAAGCTGCGGCAGTTCAGGTCTCTGGGTGCAGGGAGTGCCTGAGCCCGCTGCTATCACCTGCGGGGGTCAAAGAGACTGTGTGCGTGAGGTGCGAGCAGGTGGATGACCTGGTCCGCCTGGTGGCAGAACTCAAGGAGGACGTGGAGAGGTTGAGGGATATCAGGGAGTGTGAGCGCGAGATAGACTTGTGGAGTAGTCCATCAAACAGGACTTTAGGGGACTGGGATGGTTAGTGGATGGAGTGGGAGTGCAGGTGGTGTTTTCGTCCATCCCTACGGTGGCAGGGAGGGGTACAGAGAGGACACGGAAAGCCCACCTGATAAACATGTGGCTCAGAGGCTGGTGCCAGCACAGAAATTTTGTGGGGTTTTTTGACCATGGGGTGCTTTACTCAGCACTTTACTGATGGCAGCAGATGGGTCCCTATCTCTAAGGTGAAAACAGATCCTAGGCCCAGAGCTGGCAGGGCTCATTGAGAGGGCTTTAAACTAGGTGAGAAGGGGGACGGGGCTGAAATAAGGCTTGTTAGAGCTGTGCCAGGGGGAACAATGGCAAGGCTGGGAGAGAAGGCAATGACCCAACTGAAGCGCATCTACAGTAATGCACACAGCATGGGTAACAAACAGGAGGAGCTGGAAGCCATCGTGTGGCAGGCAGGCTACGACTTGGTTGCCATCACGGAAATGTGGTGGGATCACTCTCATGACTGGAGTGCTGCAATGACTGGCTATAGGCTCTTGAGAAGGGACAGACAGCATGGAAGGGGTGGTGGTGTGGCTCTCTATATCAGAGACAGTTTTGATGTCACAGAACTTGAGGCTGGGAATGATAAGGTTGAGTCCCTTTGGGTTAGGATCAGCGGGAAGGCCAACAAGGGAAGCATCCTGGTGGGGGTCTGTTATAGACTCTGAACTGTTCAGGGCACTGGTTGGTAGAGTCCCTTGGGAGGCAGTTCTGAAGGGCAGAGGAGTCCAGGAAGCCTGGGAGCTCTTCAGGAAGGAAATCTTAATGGCGCAGGAGCAATCCGTCCCCATGTGCCCAAAGATGAGCTGGTGGGAAGAAAACTGGCCTGGCTGAACAGAGAATTGTGGCTCAAGCATAGCAGGAAAAAGAGGGCTTACAATCTTTGGAAAAGAGGGCGGCCCACTCGGGAGGACTATAAGGATGTTGCGAGGCAGTGCAGGGAGAAAATTAGAAAGGCCACAGCTCATCTGGAGCTCAATCTGGCTACTACTGTCAAAGACAACAATGTTTTTACAAATACATCAACGCAAAACGGAGGACTAAGGAGAATCTCCAGCCTTTACTGGATGCGGGGGGGAACTTAGTTAGTTTACTTAGTTAGTTTACTTAGTTAGTAAAGATGAGGAAAAGGAGGAGGTGCTTAATGCCTTCTTTGCCTCAGTCTTTAGAGGCAAAACGAGTTGCTCTCTGGATACTCAGTACCCTGAACTGGTTGAAGGGGATGGGGAGCAGAATGTGGCCCTCACCATCCATGAGGAAATGGTTGGCGACCTGCTATGGTACTTGGATGTACACAATTCGATGGGGCCAGATGGGATCCACCCGAGGATACTGAGAGAACTGGTGGAGGAGCTGGCCAAGTCGCTTTCCATCATTTATCAGCAGTCCTGGCTATCAGGGACTATCCCAGTCAACTGGAAAACATGACGCCCATCTACAAGAAGGGCCGGAGGGCAGACCCGGGAAACTATCACCCTGTCAGTTTGACCTCAGTGCCAGGGAAACTCATGGAGCAGATTATCTTGAGTGTCATCACGCAGCAATTACAAGGCAAGCAGGCTATCAGGCCCAGTCAGCATGGGTTTATGAAAAGCAGGTCCTGCTTGATGAACCTGATCTCCTTCTATGACAAAGTGACGCACTTGGTGGACGAGGGAAAGGCTGTGGACGTGGTCTACCTTGACATCAGCAAGGCTTTTGACATCGTTTCCCACAGCATTCTCTTCAAGAAATTGGCTACTCGTGGCTTGGAATGGCGTACACTTCATTGGGTTAAAAACTGGCTGGGTAGCCGTGCCCAAAGAGTCGTGGTAAATGGAGTCAATTCCAGTTGGAGGCCGGTCGCTAGTGGTGTTTCCCAGGGCTCGGTACTGGGGCCGGTCCTCTTTACTATCTTTATCAATGATCTGGATGAGGGCATCAAGTGCGCCCTCAGTAAGTTCGCAGATGACACCAAGTTAGGTGCGTGTGTCGATCTGCTCGAGGGCAGGAAGGCTCTACAGGAGGATCTGGATAGGCTGCATCAATGGGCTGAGGTCAACTGCATGAAGTTCAACAAGGCCAAGTGCCGGGTCCTGCACCTGGGGCGCAACAACCTCAAGCAGAGCTACAGGCTGGGAGACAAGTGGTTGGAGAGCTGCCAGGCAGAGAAAGACCTGGGAGTATTGATGGAAAGTTGGCTGAATATGAGCCAGGAGTGTGCTCAGGTGGCCAAGAAGGCCAACAGCATCCTGGGTTGTATAAGAAGCAGTGTGGCCAGCAGGGCTAGGGAAGTGATCCTCCCCCTGTACTCGGCTCTGGTGAGGCCGCACCTCGAGTACTGTGTTCAGTTTTGGGCCCCTCACTACAAGAAGGACATGGAGGTGCTCAAAAGAGTCCAGGAAAGGGCAACGAAGCTGGTGAGGGGTCTGGAGAAGAAGTCCTACGAGGAGTGGCTGAGGGAGCTGGGTTTGTTCAGCCTGGCGAAAAGGAGGCTCAGGGGCAACCTTATCGCTCTCTATAAGTACATTAAAGGAGGCTGTAGCGAGGTGGGGATTGGTCTATTCTCCCACGTGCCTGGTGACAGGACAAGGTGGAACGGGCTAAAGTTGCGCCAAGGGTGTTTTAGGTTGGATCTTAGGAAGAACTTCTTTACTGAGAGGGGTGTGAGGCATTGGAATGGGCTGCCCAGGGAAGTGGTGGAGTCACCATCCCTGGAGGTCTTTAAAAGATGGTTTGATGTTGAACTTAGTGATATGGTTTAGTGGAGGACTTGTTAGTGTTAGGTCAGAGGTTGGACTCAACGATCTTGAGGTCTCTTCCAACCTAGACAATTCTGTGATTCTGTTCCTCAGGGTAGAATACAGATCCCAACTGCCTGACACTTTGCCAGTGCCCCAGATGATGTGACAGAATTCAGCTTTGTAATTAACATCAAACCAAGGGCAAGTGGTTGAAGGTTAGAAGGCAGCACTACAGATGGAGAGACCTCAACAGGCTGGAGAAATTGGAGTTAAAAAAAAAATACTCCTAAAGTTCAACAAAGACGTCTTTTACCTGGGACTGAACAATCCCATGAAGCAGCATGGACTGAAAACTTACCAGCCAGAAGGCAGCTTTCCATGGCTGAGAGGTCACGCTCAAAGGGTTATAGTACTGGTGTTACTTCAGGCTGGCAGCCAGTCATTAGTGGGGTTCCCCAGGGCTCCATTTTAGGGCCAGTTCTCTTCAACATTTTCATAAATAACCTAGACCCAAAACAAATATGTACTAAGTTTTCAGATGACACCAATTTAGGAGGAGCTGGTGACTCCTGTGAGGGTAGAGGGGCCTTGCAGAGAGATCTTGACAAATTAGAGGCTGGGCAGTCACCTGTAGCCTGAAGTTTAACAAGTACCAGATTCTGCATCTAGGATGGGGCAGCTCTGGATATATGTATAGACTGGGGGATAAGTGGCTGGAGAGCAGCCCTGCAGAAAGTGATCTGGGAGATGTGGTTGACGTTGAATTGAATATGAGTCAACAGTGAGCACTGACAGTCAAAATGGCTACCATACCCTCAGGTGTATCAGGCATGGTATTTCTAGGTGGTCAAGGGAAGTGATTGTCCCACTCTGCTCTGCGCTGGTGCAGCCTGAACTTAAGAGTACTATGTGCAGTTTTGGATGCCACAGTACAAAAAGGGCATAAAGCTATTAGAGACTGTCTAAAGGAGGGCTACAAAGATGGTGAAGGGTCTGGAGGGCATGTTGTATGAAAAGTGGCCGCAGCAACTTGGTTTGTTCAGCCCAGAGCAGAGGAGACTGAGGGGAGGCCTCATGGCGGCCTGCAGCTTTGTCACAAGGGGCAGGCACTGAGCTCTGCTCTCTGGGGACAGTGACAGAAGCCGAGGGAACGGCATGGAACTGGGACAGGGGAAGTTTGGGCTAGATACTAGGAAAAGGTTCTTCACCCAGAGGGTGGTCAGGCACTGGAACAGGCTCCCCAGAGAAGTGGTCACAGCACTGAGCCTGACAGAGTTCAAGAAGCATTTGGGTAATTCTCTCAGACACATGGACTGATTTTTGGATGATCCTGTGTGAAGCCAGGAGTAGGACTTAATGATTCTTGTGGGTCCCCTTCGACTGAAGAAATTCTATGATTCTGTGATTTGCACGGAAAGAGCTGGGGGTGCTGGTGGCCAACAGGTTGAACATGAGCAGCAATGCAACCTTGCAGCAATGGAGGTCCACCACATACTGGGCTATGTTAGTGGTAGTGTAACCAGCTGGTTACAAGAGAAGTGATGCTTCCTCTGTATGCAGCTCCTTTGAGACCCCAGATGGAGGACTAATAAGAAAAATACCAACACGCTGTATTAAGTCTGGAGGCATACCAATAGGACACTAAGGGACTGGAGCACATAATATACAAGGAGAGGCTGAGGTAACTTGGATTGTTCAGCCTGGAGAGATGGCTTCAAGTGACCAGGAGATTGCCTTCCTCTGCTATCTTCTGGTATTTATGGAAGAGATAGAGTCAGAAAGGCTGGAGGTGCTCAGCAAAAGGACAGGAGGCAATGTTTACTAGTCACATCTAAGGAAATTCCAACCATAAGCTAAAAAGATCATAATAACAGAGTTTACACAGTGGTACAGATTGGCCTGTGAGTTATCAGAACCTCCACCCTTGGAAATATTCAAAACTAGACAGTACAATGCCTGATCAACCTGACCTGACTGTGAAGTTAGCCCCATTTGGAGCAGGGTGTTGAATTACACTTGTGGTACCTAGCTGCCTTGGGATGCAAAGGGATGCCAGGTACTTGGCTAGTGTATTCAAAGAGAATTCAGTGTACCTCCTGTGTGTCTTAGTGTGGAGCTGCTTATGCAGCTGCTCAGAGCATCTGGCAGTACCGTCTCCTCAAGTTGTCTCTTGATGTCTACCTGACCCCAGAGAAATAAATATCTCACATCTGGCAAGCCCATGTCTTCTCTGTAGCACAATTTGTCCTGTGAGGAAGGAAATTACTTTCTGGCTCTTGGAATGTAAAGGGGATTTCTTTCTCACCTGTGGATATTTATAGATAGAAGACTGTATTTGGGGAGAGCCTGGAAAAGTGTTATTTTAATGCTTTATTATCTGTGAAATCTTTTTAATGCTTTTATTTTTATTTTTATGTAGTTATTATAGTACGTAAAAATACCTTATTTTGCCATTTTTTTCTGTATTTTTATTTATTTTTATTATTATTCTTTCATGCCTAAGTAGAAAGCAACAACTCTTACACTTCATTCAGGAGACTAGGAATGCTCCATCTTGGGTAAATACATATTTATTCATACTTAATAGAGCAAAATTACTCCCACTGGAGCTATTAGTCTATCAGCTAAGTATGTAATTAAGCTTTTTTAAAGCATATTATGTACTCAGCAGACCAGAATGACAATACAGAAGTTACTCTAGTCTATCTGGCAAATCGGCAATTATACCTTTTATTCAAATTTTTATTTACCATTTGCGAGAGCCATTCAAGTCCATTACATTCTCTACAGACAGTACTCTTGTTCAACTTTACATGTAACAACAGGTTTCATTTCTTCAACTGAAGCAACTGAAGTGGGGTGTGCCTGAAGAAATATATGTTATCCAATATGTCATGAAAGTCTTAGTCATATAAAAAGATCGAGGGTGCAACACTTAGTTTCTTTCTGTTGCTGTCTCTTTCTTGGGGCTTCTCCAGGTTTTCCAAATCCCTTCCAAGAAGCATATAACAACATTTTGAGAGTTATAAAAATCTTCCATAAAACCAACTTGCCTAAATATGAGAATGAGTTGTAAACCTATGGTATTCCTTTCCTGACTAATGATAGGATAAATATGCAATACCTAACAGCTAATAGGAGTTGGATGTGAATGTCTTACACTATAGGAAAAGAAACATACCTGCTATTCCTCTGAACTCTTCCATTTGTTTTCAGGATCATTTGGTAGAAGGTTTTATGAATTAAACTTATCCTTATGGAGCAAATGCTTTCACACATTTTATTCCTTTGAAATAAACCAACATTAAGCATGGGTTTTCTTAATATAGTTTCTACAGTCATTTTATCTACAAGTGACTAGCCTGGTAAATGAAGGGTGTGCTGTGGATATTGTCTACCTGGACTTCAGTAAAACCTTTGACACTGTCTCCCATACAATTCCCATAGATAAGTTGCTGATTTATGGGATAGATGGACAGACAATGAGGTGTACTGAAAACTGGCTCGTCAGCTGGTCCCAGGGGAGGTCCTCTACTCAGCACTGATGAGGCTACAATGGGAGGGCTGTTCTGGGTTGCCCAGTGCAAGAGAGGCATGGACCTACTGGACACAGACCAATGAAGGACCACAAAGATGATGAAGGGACTGGAGCACCTCTCCTATGAGGAATGCCTGAGAGAGCTGGGAGTCTTCAGCCTAGAGAAGAGAAGGCTCTGGGGGGATCTTATTGATGTATATAAATACTTGAATGGAAGGTGCAAAGAATATGGAGACTCTTTTCAGTGGTGCCCAGTAACAGCAAAAATGGAAATAGACACAAATGGGAACACAGAAGGTTCAGACTGAACATCAGAAAGCATTTCTTTACTGTGGGGGTGACTGAGCAATGGAACAGGTTGCCTGGAGAGGTTGTGGAGTTTCCCTCCTTGGAGATACTCAAAAGCCATTTACGCAACCAGCCCTAAGCAGCCCCGCTTGAGCAGGGAATGGGCCAGAAAACTTCCAGAAGGCCCTTCCAAACTCGACCATTATGTAATTCTGTGAATTTTGAAAACATCAGTACTGAAGAATAATCTCTTTTAAAGCATTTCTAGAGACTTCTGAAAATGTATTAATTTTACTATTTTCTATATATATGCCTTTATATATAATAATATATATATAATTAAAATGCCTTTAAATGACATTTAAAATTGTGCAATTTTCTATAAAACATATAAGACCTCCATTATAAAAGGAATAGTTTATGAGCAAAGTGTGGAAAAAGTAAATAATCTGGTAAAAGTTACAACATTTAAGTGTTGATCCAAGAATGCTTTTAAGCACAAGCTTAACTTTACCAAAGAACTATCCCACTCATATTACTGGAAGAGGTTGGGACACCCCTAGAAATATAAAAAATAAGGCTTCTTCATATTTTTAGTTTTGTAGAGTATGCTTAAATCAATGAATGCCTAGATTCATCATATTCCAGAGACCTGTAAATGGCTTACAATTAGACGAGGCATTTCCTGTGAAGAGTAAGAAAAGTGGTTTGTTTTGTTTTGTTTTGTTTTGTTGACAAGCAAGGGAAATATCATTATAGATTTTTGATATTGCCCTTTTTCAGCATAACCAGCTGCATTTTTATAGTTATTTTTAAGGGGTTTTGTGGAACCTTTGTGAAACAGAATTTAAACAGGAAGCATTTTCAAAACTAGGGTAGTGGTGGTTGTCTTTGTTGTAGAAGAAGAAGAGAATGAGCAGAAATCCCTGGGCTCAAAGTAATATGTTTTTATTTTATTTTTTTTTCTTTATTCAACAGAGAGAATGGCAATAAAAATAAATAAATAAAATTTAAAAAGTTCTCTCAGGAAACAGACCTTTAAAATCCAAGCCTATTACAATCTGTAAAATGACCTCTGTTCTGGAAAAAGTAGATGGTGCTGATTCTCTTTCTTCCTTCAAACAACAAATGGCCTTGGACATACTCAGCTGCATTCCAGCCTTCAGACACGGATGCTATCATGAACTATGCATTCACTTGCACAGCATATTAGTACATACCTCTTTTATGTGGATATAATAATGGAACAAGCAATAAGAAAAGTTTTAGAATCCTCATTTTTACATTTTCTGTTGGCAGGCAACCAAAATTTTTCTTCTCTGGATTTTGGTTATGATGTTTCTTGCTATAGAACAAGTTAATCTGTGAATTTTGTGTTATCAAAAAAGTTCTTCTTTCTTCTACTGTCATGCTGTCAATGCTAAAAGTGTTATACATTTAATTTTATTACTTACTGATTTATTATTCCTGTAGAATTTGAGTGATAAGATATAACTCACCTACTATTGTAGATTCTATTGACGGTTTTCAATGGATCTTGCAAAACAAAGGAGAACTAAGAACTCTGTGGGTAGCTATTGTCCAATTTAATTTATGGTTTGATAAACAAGGAATACAAAGGTTAGGGAGCTCATGAAGGAAATCCTTGCCATTTCTGAGAAGAGCTCTCATTTTTTGTGAACTTTCAGCCCTATTATTCTTTCAATTTCTCATTGTGGCTTCCAAAAAGTTGTTGGTATTTGATCTTGTGGTTCAATACCTTCTCAGTTTATGAGTTTGTATTTGTGTTCTCTGGCAGATGTACCTTCTGCAAGCTTTGTGCATAAACATCACGACCCAGATCCTTATTTGCTGTAGAGTGGTGTAACTGCTCAGATTTTAGTGGTGCTA
Source organism: Aythya fuligula (assembly GCF_009819795.1). Lineage (NCBI taxonomy): Eukaryota > Metazoa > Chordata > Aves > Anseriformes > Anatidae > Aythya > Aythya fuligula. The sequence goes on from NC_045559.1 coordinate 105,506,443, forward strand.
CAGCAGTTTACAACAGCAGAGGCTCTAGCCAAAAATTACAAATGTAAATGACATGTTTCAAATAACTTTCATTAATTCAGAGGTGTTTTTTTTTTTTTTTAATCTGAATGCTAAAGTAGGATTTACCTAACCCTCAAGAACACTACTTTTATAAACCATTTTCCATTTCTTTTTTTGATTATCCCATGTGCCATCAATTCCCTGTAAGGATATCTGTCAAACTGGAGCAAGAATATCACTGTTTCCTGAAGAGGTCACTCCTTGACTGCTTGGCATATGGATATAGATAATGTTGATAATGTAGATAATGGTATTACCTCTAGGAAGCCAAAACAGTATTTCTTTCAAGAGTTATGGTTATGAACACATATGTATTAATTGTGCCAGCTTCCTTCTTATATGTTTTAGTAAAATTGTATTTGGTCCGCTCGTATAATGCAGTGGTTATAATTAAGATGTCATTTTCTATTTTTTTATAGGTAACAATATTTTCTGCTCTGAATAGAGAAAATACTCATCTTTGTGTGATAACTGTCTACAAATCCTAATTTTCTTTGACAATCACATTATTGTAACTAATGACATTAACTTATGCATAAGCTGTGAAACATCTTTGAGATTACTTATATTCATTGCTCTTTTTTTTTTTTTTTAATCAGTATTGCATTCATAGCTGAGTACTGAGTCTACAACTAAAAAATAAGAGACCTTTGGAGATTTTCAGAAGAGGAATTGATTAAAAATGACCTTTTAAAGCTTGTGTTTTCCAACTGATTTCCTTGAAGTGACCCTCATTGGTCAACAATCAGTTACAATAATTACCTCTGATCACCATAAACAAGTGAATGGAATTTTAAACTCATGCTTTATCACAGGAATGTCTGACAGGAAGAGAAATTATGAATACAGTATAGAGGGCCAGTATCTTAGACAGAGACTCCAGATACAACAAAGGAAATGGATAAGGATATGGTCATTATATACGTTGTGCCTTGCATAGACATCTGACAACATTTTCCTCTCAGAAAATCACCCAACCAGAAAATTTAGAAATACATATATAAATTAAGAAGGAAGCAATGGTTAACTCATAGAAGTTTCCCAGCTCTATTCACCAGGCAATCTGGCCAAATCCCAAGCCAGAACAAGTGAAAGGGATACAAGGAGCAGAACAGGAGCACAGGTGGATAAAGAAGTGCCTTCATTTGGAGGCAATTGTGGTGATACGTGTCCGCAGAACGGAGCTCAGTTACAGATGTCTGTGTTGACATAATGCCACTGTTTTTCACTGGAATTGTCCTGAGCTGCTAGGAAAGTCTAGGCAGTTCTCCTGCAAGTGAATTACATGACTGCATTGGTGTGTTCTTGGGAAAAAACATACCTCCTAGGTTTGGCACATGGGCAAGCTGGGTGCCTAATAGCTGTAGAGACACAATTTTCAACACATGAATACAGAGCTTCACAGTGTCCTTTCATCCTCCTTCTCCTACCTTTCTTGCACCCTAAGTAAGTGGGTGGACTGTTGCTCTGATGGCATAGGGAGGACAAAGCCCCAAACTGGAACAGTTTTCATGAACTGACCCATGCTGATTTCTAATAGGAGCTTCAGGCTGTCTCTAGGGGTGAGTGTTGAAGTACTTGATAAAATGTTGCCCCTGCAGCACCCAGTGCATGTGGATTAGTACAGGGGGGAAAAGCTTGCGTTTTCTGTACCTTTTATAAAAAATAGATACTAAGTGTATACCAGGTAATCCATTGTGTGATGCATTATAACAGGATAACTCTGGATAGATGCAATTAAATCAAAATGAGCACAGAGATGCCTTCTCTTTTGATTAAGTTAGTAATCTCTTGGCTTTACTCCTACAATCCATTTTACTAAGTATTTCATCACTCTGACAAGATAATTTTTCAGTTCCTAAACTGAATGTATTTGGCTTGATTATAACTAGCCCCCTTATGATTATACTCCTGTGTTGTTCCAGCCCTTTGCTTTTCAGTTGCACATCTTGTGTCACCACATGACGAACTCTACAGAATACAATTAACAGCTGTTGTGCTGCTGGCAAGGGGGACATCACATGCAAGCTGCCTCTCAATTCAAAAGAAAAACTTTAAAAAAAAAAGTCAAGAGATTGAAACCCCTCAAGTTAAAGTATAGCATGAAAAGTGGGACACTTCTTGAAAATGGATCACCTGAACTATTATGGCAACTGGCCATTAAATCTCTAGAAAATGTTTTCTGCTTCAGAAATTATTCTTTAAGCAAAAGTATCCAAGGCTCAAACACTACAGAAGAGAGCATGACCTCCAAAGACCCGGTGTTTGGGAAGAAAGTACATTTGTCATTGTTAGACATTTTGTTTTTAACAGTATTTTTTAATTGTGTTAACAGCTTTTTGATTCCAGTAAGTCCTTCTTATGGCAAGAAGTCATTGTGAGATGTCTGTGGGGCATTTCTCAGAAGGGTGAGCTTTAATCTCCCATTTATTAGTCCTTGGCACTTACTTCCAAATCCCTGGACTTAATCTGTGTCTCTAGCCTCAGGACTCAATGCCTGTCAATTCCGTCAGATCTCAGGGTTTGAGAAGGAAGTCTTTGGCTGTCTCACATAAGGGTCAAAACACAGTGCCACCATGGAATAGCATAGGGAGAATCTTTGGCAACTGCAGTTTCCTCCTCTGAATCCCATGGATGTTGCCTTTTAGCCTTAGCTGGGAGCACCATGTCTCCACAACAAGCATCTTGTGCTGCTCTTTATCAGAACACAGGCTCATTGCCTACTGATGTATTTACATATATGTGTGTGTATGTGTGAATGTAAATATATATAGTATATATTTAGTGTATCACCAGGAAAAAGAGAGACAAGCTTATAGTTTTTACGAGAAGTTACCAAATCTCTGCGTTTGGAACCACAACAGAGCCATAGTTCTTGAAGCAGCTTTTAAACTTTGTGTGGCCAGAGTGTGATGTGAGGTGTGGCCAGGTTTGTCCTCAGTTTCTCACCAGAATCTGTTGATGAAACTCATGTACCTAGTATTTCTTATGCTGTATGCAGGGTATCATTTATGACTGCACTTGAAGGAGGGGCTCACGATCATTTAGGTTCAAATCTTGACTCTGTCACTGACTTCTCATGTTGGGTTAGGAAAGTCATGTAGTCTCTCTACCTCAGTTTCTTACAGACCAGGAAGCAGAACACCACTGTAAGAATATTAACAATATTTTTATTATAATGTCCTATGTGTCATGGAGATTAATACAAAGATGTTTGCATACATCATGGAAAATAGAAGACACAAGTTGTTCAGCTGAGCTTTTTTGGGAAACTGAAAAAACATCTAGCAATTTTAAGGATGGCTTTTTGTATGAATACAAAGCACTTGTTTCCATTGCCAGTTCTGGTGAACTAGAAGGCTGCCAAGGTGCTAATGAGTGTGCAGTCTGAATAGTAATTCCAATGTCACTGGTGATGATGATTGGGAACATTACTGAAAATAGATGGTGCTGCCTTGACCCCTATCTCTGCCTCCGCTTTGAATGAGTTCTACCCTGCTCCAAAAGATTTTTCATCTTCTTTAACTGAAGAGTTTAGAACATTTTGTTTTGTTTTTCAATGAAAGTATGCTGCTGCTGCTGTCCCGCTTATCAATTTATGTGAGAATTTGAGGTGTGGCCATACAGGCCAAAAGAATTTTGAAAGGTAAGGCACTGAGTCCAGCTACTGAACTCAGGGACTGTTTTTTTTTCTTGTGAAAGGGTTTAATAAATGTTAATATTTTATGTTTTCAATATTATTCTCCTGCTTCAGTTTGTGGAATAGGATACCGAAGAGAATGACACAGGGTCCATTAGCATAGGGTGTCTGCTAGGATAAAGGCATTCCACCACCATTTCCACAAGCAGCATGCCAGACTGCTCTCTTTTCAGGCCAGCAGGGTCTGTATTGCCCTAGGCTTCAAGTGGAAGAGTTATGTTTTGTCCAGTATAATGGTTCCTCTCAAGTCAAGCCACACTGACAACGCAAAACAGAAATGTGTATTTTTGTAACCACGAGGATTAAAAGGATGCTATAGAAAAAATAGCACATTAAAAACAGAACATAGTTATGCTTGCCCAAGCAAATATATAAGAACATAGTATTATAGAAGACTATCTGTTGAAGACTATCTGTTTCAATCCTAATAACTGTAGAACAAGGACTAAGGGATCAGCAGAATAACAATTTCCTCTCTCCTAAATACATGTACAACAAGCTACAGTTCCTAACTACTACACTCCTCTTCATGCGCTACCCATTTTGTTGATTTCTGCTGTTATTTCATTGTTAGTCAAGTAAATAAGTGTAGTTATTTGTAATCCAGTTTATCCACAGACTGAGATGGATAAACCACAGTCTGCCATTTGTTGGCTTTTGGTTTCTGTAAAATGTTTTCCTACATAGATCTGTTTGGCAAGAAAAGTAGATTTAGTGACATTTTTCACAAAGTCAAAGTTCTCTGAAGGTCACAAGTACCAGCCAAGCATCAATAATTATAACAGACACTGATAGGAGAACTTGAAGCTACTCACCCTGCGTGCTGGATGCTACAGGAAAAGGTGACATTTGGCTGTTTACACTGTACATTCCTTAGGAAAAATTTTAGTAAGTTCATTATATGAGTGGGGAGGGAACAGAAAAAAAAAAAATAAAAAGCTTTTCCTAGCACCCCTTCAATTCTACTCTTATCATAGGCGGTAAATAAAGGCAAACTGAGATAACACATGATGTGTTAGGTAAACACAAGACAGAGCAGACTTTGTAAGAGAAAGTGTACAATAAAAGACAGAGCTCTTCTTTAGATACCAATGCATCCTTCACCAGCATTCAGCATTGCTGAACCAATGAGATTTTCATCTACCTATCTTCAACACAAGCTTTTAAAACCTCACTCAACTTTGAATGATAGAGGCATTGTGCATGTGCTCAGAATTATTCTGTTTAGAACAACAAAAAACAAACAAACAAACAAAAACATTCTGTTTGGAGCAGAAACTTGAAGTTCACTGAGCTCATTGTCCATCCTATTTCAGTGTTTTTCTGTTTAACTAGAGTTTTGCCTGATCTGTAGAAGGAATGTGAAAAATAACAGCAACTAGGCTGTTGAGAACAAATTTTGGTTTGGTAATCTCCAGCTGGTTGCTCATCCACTTACATATCTTCCTCACCTGCTGTCATCCTAAAACCAGATACTACTCACAAAAATTTAGCATTGTCCCCTAAAAGTATGTATGGGATAAAATTTGCAAATTAAAAATAGTAATAATAATAAAATAAAATAAAATCTGAAAAAATTATTCAATTAATAGAAAAAAAAAAAAAGTATTATTAGTCAGATGATAAACTACTTCTCCTAACACCTTTTACTTCAAGTTAACTCACTTTATGTCATAGACCGGTGTTTAATGGCTAATGGAAATGAAAGTCTAGTTTAGATCAACTAATTATATTTCTGATCTTGATCCAGTCAAATCATACAACCTCAAATGCTATATCATTATTTAAGAAAGACTATTTATTACCCAGATTCTGAATTTTCATACTGAATTATGAAAAAAAAAGAAAAAAAAAAAAGATTGTAGAGAGAGGGTGTTTAGAAAACAAAAATCATCAATCTTAATGGTAAATCCAAGGCTTCTGCAGTTAGTGAATTTTCCCCAATGTTGTTACTGTTTGCTAAGCTTCACCAAGCACTACTGATTAGTTTATTAAATAAATGTTTCATTAAGGAAAGCAATAAAGCACACAAGTGCCTGTATTTTTAACTAGTGTTGTTCAAGTCTGAATGAGAGTTAGCCTTTCAGCAGATAGATGCTGCCTGCACAGACTTATAAATCACTGCCTGGTGCTCTACCTGAAATGAAACAGCATTTTGGGGACACACCTTGTTCTTAGTAGAAATAATGCTAAAGATATTCCATTATTTCCCTTTCTATAGGCAAAAACTTGAAGTGGCATAAGAGATGGCATGAAGAAGGGAAATGTCTGATTTGTAAATATTAAAAAACAGCCACCTATTTTCTCTACTGCCTTGAGCTTTTCTGTGTGCAAAATGTAGGCAAGATTTTTCTAGCTTTCATTCATGCTTACAAAAATAAAGAATGCATTTATACCTGCAGAACAGTTCAATTCCATAGAATATGAATATACTCTGTAAAGTAGGCATTATATCTACCTTAACACGGTAGGTGTAACTGAAGGGCCAATGTGATGTGTTGCTTGCTGCATCTGAATTACAGCATTCCTGCACTGTGCTTTCTGTGAGCTTCACACAGCAACACGCAGGAGTGTTTGCACATCCATCATGTGACAGAGATTGGTAGTCTGTGGAGAAGAAAAACAGTCTAGTAGCCCAGTCTAGGAGCTTTGTGATAAATTCTCCAATGTCACAGATAGTGGCAGAAATCTGAAACCCTGAAAGAGATAATAAAGTGGCTTGTGTGGAGATAAGCAGCAACGTAATCATAGACAACACTTTTGAAAAAGAAAGCAAGCATGTACTTTTTGTGTTAGAGTCATTAATAGTGTGAGACTAACTATCTGCCAATACTGCAATAGACCTAATGCATGCTAATGGAGTGGTCAGGAAAAGACGTGGCACTTTGTCAGAGAAGGACAGAATTTGATATTGAAAATCCATTTAAATATTGCATTTAGTGTTCATGCCATCCTCAGAAAAAGATTTAGCAGAAATTGCATCCCAAAATGGCAATGAAACTGATTAGAAGTGTGAAAAGATTTCAATTTAAAGAAGGATAAAAGATTAAGACTTTTTGACCAGCAATGAGATAAGTACAGGGAAGCAGAACATAACCAGAAATTAAAAGCCAGGTCTGGCTAATGTGGAGTCACTGGGAGGCCTTTCATTAACTTCAGTGGAGGCTGGAGTTATGCCCTCTGTCAGCTAATCCTGGTTGTACTTTTGTGATGTAGGAAAAGAGAAGGTACTAAATGAAATGCATATTTGTAGTGGCAAGGTTTTGGTAGTAGGGGGCTGCAGGGGTGTCTTCTGTGAGGAGAATCCAGCAGCAGCCCCATGTTAGGTAAGTGCCAGTTTCAGCTAGCTCCAAAGAGACCTGCTGCTGCCCAGAGCTGAGCCAATAAGTGATGTTGTTTGTGCCTCTGTGAGAGCAGATTTAAAAAAGGAGAAAAAAAAATGCTTTGCCACAGCAGCTGGCACAGAGAAGAATGAGAAACACTCTGCAACTCCCAAGGTGAGTGCAGCAGGAGGGCAGGAGGTGCTCCAGGCACGCAGCAGCTGTTCCCCTGCAGCCTGTGGAGGGGCCCCTGGTGGAGCAGGCTGTCCCCCTGCAGCCCATGGGGGAGGAGCCCATGGGGCAGATCTCCACGCTGCAGCCCGTGGAGGAGCCCCCAGTGGAGCAGGTGGATGTGGCCTGGAGAAGGCTGCGGCCCATGGAGAGCCCCCGCAGGAGCAGGCCCCAGGCCGGAGCTGCAGCCCATGGAGAGGAGCCCATGCAGGAGCAGGGGGCCTGGGGGGAGCTGCCCACCAGTGAGGGATCCATGCTGGAGCAGTTTGCTCCTGGGGGATGGACCCCGGGGTACGGAGCTGTGTGGGAGCAGTTCTTGAAGAGCTGTTGCCTGTGGGCAGCCCCCACAGGCTCAGTTCGGGAAGGATGGCATCCCGTGGGAGGGACCCCATGGGGAGCACGGGCAGAGAGGGACCGTGAAGGAGCGGAGGTGTCAGGGACTAACCGCAGCCCCCATTGCCTGTTCCCCAGTGCTGCTCAAGGGGAGGAGGTGGAAAAGGGTGGATGGCAGGAATGTGTTTTTAGTTTGCTTTCTTTGTTTCTCGATTTTCTAGCTTGTTAGTAATAGGCAATACATTTCTCTAATCTCCCTATGCTGAGTCTGTTTTGCCCATCACGATAACTGTTGAGTGATCTCCCTGTCCTTTTCTCAATCCTTGAGCCCTTTTCATCGTGTTTTTCTCCCCTTTCCCTTTGAGCTGAGGGAGTGAGAGAGTGGCTGTGGTAGAGCTCGGCTGCCCACCTGAGTAAAACCACCACAACAATGAAATCATATTTGCTCTCTGCAGTACATTGGCTAATCGTCTGGTCCTTGAAAGAAGGAACCTGCAGGAAAACAAAGGTGATAGTTATTCTTCTGATAGGTACCAAAGTGTATGCAGGCATCAACCATGACTGAGACCCAATCACTTAAATCTTGTAGAGCCAGGATGAGAAGGAGCTCGGAGGTGGCTAATACACAGAAGTTGAGACTACGCCTCAGTATATAATAACATGGGGCAGAGCTCAACAGGAGCATTTCTGGCCTCCCCTCGTTTCGGAACTAGGAGTTTGGCCAAACCAACAGCTCCACTGCTGCCACAGGGAATGTCCAGGCTTTTCTGGAGATGCTGAGAAGCTGCATGGCTGGTTACATGCTGGAAAACATCTAGAGGACTTGTCATTCCTCATGCTCAGCCAGCCAGCAGTCTTGCTTCAACAAGAAACATCTTCAGTATGTATAAAAGATATGCTGGTAAGTGTTCTTAAGTGATTTCTCTAGAGGTAGTCTAGAGGTAAAGAAGTCTAAACGCTTGCCTTAAGCATGTGACTTTTTCTCTATTAAGTTTCCTCTAGTGCTCTACGTGTGATAATTACTGTTTCTAAACTGCTAATTAAGCTTCTGGAGACAGAAATGCCCAATTATAGTGAGTTTCAAAACACTAGTGCACTGGGAACGAGATTTTCTCCTTGGATTGTGCCTGAAGATTGACACTTCAGGGCTTGTACATAACATCGCTTTATCAATCCCACATGCTATTCAAAACTGTCTTCTGAAAAATATTTCTGATAAAAAATAAAAAATGATTTTGTCATCATGTATTGCTGAGTTTTGTAAGAAGTATCATCATGGCTAGGGCCTCAGTTCTCATCTTTTGCTGTTCTTTGCTGTGAATCTGCCTTCCTTTAAAATCTCCTTCTGAGCACATGAAACGGTTTTTGGTCCCAGAAGGCCCTTACCATATCCCAGCTGAAGCAGAAGATACTGCCTTGGCATCGTGCTTCCTCTTCTCAGCCTTCTCATAGTTTGTGCTGGGGAGCATTAGAGAGGCTCAAATGCTGACATAAACAAGTGGCAACTACAGAAAGTCCATAAGCTTGTTATGTGCAAAGCAGTACTGAACTCAAACATGCTATGCTGGTCTATAAGCACTGGGCAATTTTACCCAGCATTTCTGGGTAACAGTGAAATGTGACTTGCTGTGAGATCTATGAAGGGGAGGGGGTTACAAGGGAAGGAACCAAGAAATAAGTGAAATTTCCTTTTATTCATTTAATTCAGGCTGTTACATAACTAAGGTATACACACTGCAGGGTAGTTAAAAACATAAAAAGTTGTTTCTCTTTGTTGATGATTAGATTCTGGCATATATTTAAAAAATAGCTGTGTGCTGATAAACAAAACAACTGGCATTCAAGAGATTTGACTTGGTGCTTTGGGGGTTGCTTTTTGTTGCCGCAGTAGAATAGCTAAATCCTTTTAAAAAATGTCATTGTATGTTTTTGTGTCAGCCCTCCCTTCTAAGCTGCCAACAGCAGGAAGCCCTTTATGAGCAGAAACACCTGTGGATTTTTCTCATTTTTGCGTGCATACTTCAGTGCTTCCAAGTGCATTCCTTGACTTGTAACTCTTTACACAAGGTCAGTGCTGGCCCTATTGTTTTGTGAGAACATGGGGAAAACATTCTGGCCTCCGGGCCCTGTCGATGGGAACTCTGGCACAGGGCTAATTGCCGCAGCATTTGAACAGTTATCAAAAATCTCTCGTGAAAAACACTTTAGAGAGTATGGCTCCAGCTGGGTCACGGAACAACTCTAACAGTGGACAATGCAGACAGGTTGCCTGGGGGGGGGGGGGTTGCAGGCTGCCGGCCGTGCTGTACTCTGCTCTGTGCCAGCTCGGCAAGGGCTGTGCTCCCTGGGGGCAGCAGGGGACCTCGCCACGCTTGGAGAGGTCCCATTCTGCTGTTGGAGAGGTCCCATTTTGCTGTCACTCGTGTAGATGGTATCTTGTGTTCACCAGGAGGTGCCATGCTTTGATGCCTCCCTCGCGGTTACGAACAGGGCATGGTTTTAACCCCAGAGGAGAGAAAGGAAGAAATGTAACTGCTCGGAAACCGTGCTTGCTGGAGGAAGAAGGAAAACAAGCGCGGCCATCCAAACCCCGCTGGGGGAACGCAGACGAAAGATGCAGCTCCCAGCTCCCAAGCCAGACGGCGAAACTCTGCGAAATCTTTGGGAAAGGGGCTCGCGCCCCTGGGACACCCATCGGTGTGCGAAGGGGGACGGGGCGCGGAGCCTTCCCTCCCCCGAAGGGGCTCCCCCGTGCCCTCCTCACACCCCCGACGGCCGCAGGGCCCGGGGCGGACAAAGGCGGGGAAGGGCCGGGGGCCGGGCCGCGACGGGGCGGCCCCGCCGACACACACACGGCGCCGCCGGCCCTGCCCGGGGGAGGCCCCGGCTCGGCGGGGGGCAGCGGGCCCGGACCGGCCCCGACGGCGCCGCCCGGCCCCGGTCCCGGCCCCGGCCCCGATCCCGGCCCCGGCCCCGGCCCCGGCCCCTGCCCGCCTCCGCCTCCACGACGGGGCGGGCGGCGACGGCTCCGCGCCCGCTGCCGGCATGGAGGCAGCGTTGCGGGGCGGGCGGGCCCGGGGGGCGCTGCTGCCCTCCCTCCTCCTCCTCCTCCTCCTCCTCCTCTTCCTCGCAGGTCAGCGGGACGCGGGGCGGCGGGGCTGGGCGGCGGGGCTGAGGCAAAATCTCCCGGAGGTTTTTTCTTTGTGTCGCAGGGGCTGGGGTGTGCGGAGGGGGCTGGAGCCCGGCCGGGGGCTGCCGGGGCTGGGGGAGGCGGTGCGGGGCAGGGCAGGAGCCTGGCACTGCTCGGCCCGCAGGCAGGGCTCGGCTGTGCCATGCCGTCGTGCACATGCCCTCCTCCAACATCGCACGGATTTAGGGCGCAGGTGGGCAGCTTCACCCGCACCTTGGTGCTTGTTCTCACGGGACCGAGCCTGAGCAGGCTCAGGGAGCTGACCTGTTGAACCCCAACCAGCGGGATTCACGTGATGAGCTGCGGGATGGACCAGCAGCGAGCAGCTCGCCACACATTCACATTCACACATTCAGGGGAGCCTCAGAGCAAGGTGGCGGCTTGCAGCCGGGGATGGGGCAGGAGGTGGCCAAGGAAGCGGCTGGGATGAGGTGGAGTTGCCCGGGTCCGGGCAAACAGGGCCAGTGCGATTGAGGGTGGGAGTAAAACCCACAGGGAGAGTGGGACCCCCCCAGCAAGGTCTGCTGCCTGGGGAAGAGGAGCCGCAGCTGGTTGGGAATGCAGAAGCGTGGTTAGCTGTCCTCATGTCTAGGTCTGTGCTGTAGCAGCAAGCGTCTTCAGGGCTGAGGCTCCATTTGTGGTCATAGGGGCTGCAGGTGAGCTCCTTGCAGTCAAGAAGGAGAGCCCAGAACGAGACTCAAGAAATATGCGACCCGTGTGGGTGCTTTTGCAGGACAGTGCCAGCACACTGAGGCTGTACTGTAACATTTACCTAGGGGGACCTGGCTTGGAGCTTCCAAAACAGAGGAGCAACAGCAGTGCTGCAAACAAGCAATCGATAGCTTCAAAACAGCTCCTTGCTACAATAAAAGGATGTGTTCTTCCATACCTCTCACTTGTAAAGAACTCCCTTATTGTTATTTTGCTCTTGGAGTTGCTCATCAGTCCTGAGGAGCATCGCTGCTGAAGCCATTCCTGGCCCCTGGTAGGCAGAAGAGCCCTTGGGGCAGCGGGCAGGACAGTGCTGTGCTGTGCTGGCTGGGGCCCAGCTGCAGCCGGAGCCGGATCTGGAGGTGGCGCAGAGCGAGGGCAGCGCTGCCAGCTGGCCAGGGCAGCTCTGAGCTCTGAACCCCGGTGGGCTGCGCCAGGCGGGGGGCCAGGGGGCAGCCAGCTTGCAGACAGCTTCATTCTCCTCTCCCTCCGCCCGACAGCACGGCATGGGAGGCAGCCTGGCCTCGGGTTTTAATCTGGACTCTTTGTTGGAGCGTAAAAAAAGATCATCCGTGGTGACTTGACATTTTGAGATGCTCTTTTTTTATTTTAAGTGATTAAATATGAGAAGGAACTGATACAGCCAGCTACAAAGTACCTGTACACAAAGCACCTAAATCTGAACTTCTTATTGAAATTTTGAATGAGTGGGAATTGGCTGCCATTTGGATTACAGGGTCAGGTCAAGCCTCAAGTGAAGTCCTGTGATTGTATAAAACTGGTAGATTGCGTTTTCTTTAAAGCTGTGCTGTACAGATTTTTGTTGTTGCTGCTGTTTGACCGCATGAATGTTATTTTTATTCAGCAGAAGATTGTCTGGCTCAGTGTGATAATGACTGCAAGGCTTACTGCTGTGATGGGACTACTCCCTACTGCTGTTCATATTATGCCTACATTGGGAATGTCCTTTCGTAAGTATATTTGCTCTTCAGAAAAGCTGATGCACTGTGTTCATGGACTTGATGTAAACTCAGGTTGCTGGAAACTGTTTTGGCAAGAAACTGTGGCAGGGTTTGGGTTCTTGGGGTTTTAGTTCTTTTTTTTTTCCTTGCTAGTAACAAATGTTGTTATTTCTGTAAAGTCTCACTTTTTGAAGCATGCTTATTACCTAAAAAGCTTGCTAAAATTGAGGGTTACATCCTTAGATTATGTACTTTGATAGAGCCTTTTGAAGCAAACTGTAGAGACACTGAGAACTTTGTTTCAAGCTCTTCAAGTGAAAAGGAACAGAAAGCTTTTTTTTTTTTTTTTTTTTGAAATGCTTTGTTACAATACCTGAGTCAAGCCACTATTCAAATGACTTGGATTTGAGATTTGGGTACTTTTTTTTTTCTTTTTACTGACTCATTTGTTTTGATTAAATGGCGTTTTGGCTTTTGGTGGAATTTATTGAATGTATTCTAGGTGAGAGTAATCTGATCCTTTAATACTGTGGTACAAGTAGCACCTTTCACAGTGCCTAAAAAAAAACACAGCAGGTGAAGTGGAATGGGTATTTTCTGTCTAAAGAAAAGTATAGAGGTGAGCTGTTGATAAAAAACAGTCTCCAGTTCAAGTGTTAGCTCTTCGATCTCTATTGATGAGGAAGAAGAGAAGCCCGTGCACTAGCAGACTTGACTCCAGGCTCTGGGCTTCATTTAAGTGACAGCCCATAAGTATTACATTTGTGCATGTGGATAAACCTAAACAAAACATAAAATGTTCTGAACACAGAACATTTATGTTCAGAACATAAAATATTCTGAAGGTAGGGCATCTTAAATGGTGTCTTGTCAACCCCATCAAGTAGTTTCCTTAATCTTTAGCATGCAGTCTGTGCTGTGGTTTTGGTTTGTATTCTTGGCTAAAACCAGAGAAGGAAGGTGAGGCGTGTCACATGAACTGCTCAGTGCTTAAGGAGGAGTGAGTGCGAAGGTGGTAGTTGCCTTTTCTAAAAGATTCATCTGTTGCAGGTTTTGTTTTAGCCATGGTACCTGGGGAACGTGGTAGTGTTCCCTTCAGCATATTATATAGCACTTTGAAGGAGTAGGCATAGTGACAGCATTTTAGTACAGAACTGATCCACAGCATTTATAGCAGATCAGAGCAGTTCTTGGTTTAAGGTAAATAAAATGGTGATAGAGCGCCAGAATACTTCATTCCTCTGGGAATAAGAAGGCATGCATTCAAGACAGATTACTGTTGGAGAATGACAAGTGATTTTGCTTTCTTCTCACTTAGGGAATGTCTGCTTTGATTTTTTTTTCTTTTCTCGTTCCAAGATTGCTTTCCTATTTAAATGCATGGAAGGAGGTGCTGCTTTTGAATAGCTGATTCCAGCTCATGTGCAGTTAGAAATGATGGACTCAGCAGAATGGGATATTGCATCGTACAGAGGCTTCCCACAGAGCAGCAAAGCAAGTGGATTTCGTCTCCCACTTGCACATGAACACCATTGGCATTGGTCTAGCCTGATGTCAGAGCTGTACTGTGGAAAGGATCAGCCAGGTTTATTCTTTAGAATGGTTGCTGAAATGTTCAAACCACGACCTTAATACCAGGTTCACACTTAGTCTTTTGTATGCTTATTTAACCAAGGTAAACAGCTATTGAATTAGAGCTGAAGTGGGAGTGACACTGGCATGTTGGGAAGGTTTGGGTGTATCTGGATGATTTCGAACACCGGAGTGGCTCTTACAAATACTGTTTGTCGCAGCATGACATGAAGGAGACATTTGATTCTTCTCATTTTTTATGGTTAAGTACTCCAATTCATAAACTCAAAGACCAGTCAGGAGTCATTATACTCCTCTGACCTGACATTTTGCATGATTGAGCCACACCTTTTTTTCCCCTGAAATCTGTATGGGGTGTACCTTCTACAAACACATGTAATACCATTCTGAAAACTTCAGTCATTAATGAGTTCACCGTCTGCCCTGGTAAACTCTTCTCTAGTTCATTTACTGATGTTGCTGGAAAATTTTGTTGGGAAATGAAGGCTGAAATTCCTAATGTCAGCTCTTACCTTATCTGTGAGTTTGAAATGTGGTCCTAAATAGTCGTCATGACAGCCTTCAACCTTATCAGTAAGCTGGGCAAACTCTGTCAGCCTCATATGTAGGATCTGCCTTGTTTTGCTCTGCCTTGCCCAGGGGTCAATTCTTTGGCCTTCCTTTGAGCACCCTCTAGTATTTTCACTTCCTTCTGAAAATGTGTCTATCGGAGCTGAGCACAAGGTTTTGACAGAAGCCTGACTAAGATTATTTTTTTCTATGTCTGAGAGTCTAGGTTTGGGTACGTATTTTGAAGCACTTGTCTATAATGATCACCACCAAAGACATAAGTGAACTTAGCGGTTTGTTCCAGGTCTAAGTCCTTAAGTCACTGTCCTCAGAACATGTCTGCTACTTTAAGCTTACAGATTGTTCTTTGCTAGGGGTTAGCAGCTTTAGTTTTATTACAGAAGAGTGACTTTAGATTGTATCTTCAGCTATGCTCCGTAACAATAACCATCGCTTTTCATTCTTTGGCACTATACCGGTCTTTGTTTCATGTGACACCATTTTTCCACAAAGTTTCATGTTGCCTCACCCCCAAAGGACAAACCTGTGAAATTACACTGTGAGATCTGTGGAATCTGGAAATCACCACTGGTGACCTTTCTGCTCATGTCTTTCTGTGTGTTGAAATCTTTCAAAGAACTGTTTTTAATCCAACAAATGATGTGCCCTGATAGTTCCACATAGCGATGTCCTTTCAATATCCTTGTTTGCTTGTATCATCATTCTTGATCTTACTGCCTGCACCAAACACCAAGTGGACTCGATCTGCACGGCTGCTTTTAGAAGTGCCTTTTTACTGCCTGAAGCACTGTTAGTAGTCCTTAGTGTTTTATTGGCTCCTCTGCTTCTTCAGAGGTTCCCTATGCTTCTTCATTTGTTTACCACTCATTTTTCTCCTCTCTCCATTCTTTATACACTGGGACATCTTTCTGAGGTTTCTGTTCTTTATCTTCTCCAGGATGTTTTTTTCACAAGCATAACTCTCCCTTGCAGTTTTGGAAAAGCCTTTCAGTGTGTGGTAGGTTCCTTTTAAACAGCTCTGTGTTTTGCTTTACGTCTCTCACTGTTCTCTTTCTAGACCCATATGCCAACGACTGTGCAAACAGAATATAAACTCCAGGCAATAATGCACATCCTAATTTTAAAACAGAGTCACTGTGACTAGATCATGATCATTGATACTTAGGCAGCTTTTAGCTTTTCAGTGATTAATTAAGTCTCTTCACTCATTAAAATGAGATTCAACTCTGAGATATTCCATGTAGGGTTCTAGAGTTATCTATTTTAAGAAGCCGTCATCTTTTTAGGACACCAGGGAATTTTTTTCTTTAGTCAGATGAGGTTTTCAGCAAACATCCTCCAGGCTGTGTGCATCTGTGATTAGCCTGTTTTTCTTTCTGCATATGAAAAACAGATGCAGAGTTATCAGCTCACTCTAGTGTTAGGACTTTGGGGATTTTAAGAGGTGCTCCCATAACACCCTCTTTAGCTGGACCACAGGCATAATTTAAGTACTCAAGGTCTGTGACTGAGTCACTTGTTATCCCATGAGCATCTCTAATATAAAGTAATGCATCCTTCCTCCTCCTTCTCCCCCTGCTTTTCATGATCCCCTTTCAGAGCAAGTTGTTACAGCATTAATGTTCCAGCTATATTTCCCTTCCCACTACTTTTCAGTATTTATAGCCTGTCATTATTTCCTCTGATGCATGTGCATTTCCTCCTGTTTATCCACTAGGCATCTAGTGCTCAATACTTTGCCCTTCTAAAAATGTGTTTTTTTTCTTGGACAAATTATAGATTTATGTTTGGACTTGTGCTATGTAATGGAGCTGTTTCTATGCAATGAATGAAAAGATTCAGGGATGCTTGAGTGGTCAGACTGATCCTCCTGCTCAGCTTTTCATTCCTTACCAAACAGCAGAGTGGAGGCACCCTTTCCAGCCAGCCTTCAGCACCATCCCAGCCCTTTGAGGCAAGAAACTCAAATTCCCCTCCTCCTCAGAAGCTAGTTTCTATGCCTGTTGAATCAATGGTGACTGACCTTTTATCAGTTTCCCTGTGTTGTGTCTACTTCTGCAACTTGCTGCCTGGCTGGGGACTGAGAGGACTGCAGTTGTGTTTCCTCTGTGACAGATGCTCCAGGTTTGCCCCCAGCAAAAGTATCTTCATAACCAACCAACGAGCAGCGTTCTGTTACTCAGAGGATCTGGAGACACCTGGTTACTGCCTTCAGCTCCAGCCTCAAACCCCTGTGCTCCTCAGAGGCTCCAAATTTGCATCCATGAGTGTTTCTGCCAGCGCCCTATGTATTTGCTTCTAAGGCCCCAAATTGTCTGGTCCACATACTTGGCCTAGTGGCTGCTGGGTTTTCTGTGGGCTAATTTCACACTTAGTTTTCTCCATCACCTTCTGCCTTGTGTTTACAGTGGCCCACATATACCTTTGGAGTCACAAGGAGGTCCCTGGGAGGAGATGTCAGCAGTTGCATGCTGACAGGACACACTCGGGGTGCTGCTTTGCCCTTTCACTCTTGCCAGCAACCATCAGTCCCAGACTCCAGGTGA
Organism: Aythya fuligula; assembly: GCF_009819795.1. Taxonomy (NCBI): domain Eukaryota; kingdom Metazoa; phylum Chordata; class Aves; order Anseriformes; family Anatidae; genus Aythya; species Aythya fuligula. The sequence continues at coordinate 105,523,659 of NC_045559.1, forward strand.
ACAATGAGGCACAGAGGACAAATAAACCAGCTCTTCTTTCAGATGAATGTTGCTGGGCCAGTTGGTTATTTGTTGGAAATGAAGGGGCTTGCGCCCAGATTTGGCCCACAGTATTTGTGAAAAGTCACTGCTAAAATATTCAGCCTTAGTGGTTCGTCCATATTTTCCTGTGTAAGGCTTGAAGGGGAATAAACTGGAATATTAGCTAAAATGGAAGAAGGAAGCTAAGATGCGGTGGTGCTACACTAAGTCACAAAGTACACGAAGTTTCTTGGTAAACGTCTTCACAATGACTTACGCTGAGGGAACTTTTTTAGAAAAAAAAAATAGTTCCAAGGACTTCAAAAATAACTGGGGGAAAAAGTAAATAAAAACTTTAGGGAACTCTGATCTCATTATAGGTAGTGGATGGCAATTTGCAAGAGAGTAGGTGGAACAAATCTTACCAGAGATAATGAGGAAGCAGCAGCCTATTCAGTGACTGCTGAAACAGGTGCTATTTACGTGAACTTAAATGTATGTTGGAAAGCATGATTTTTTTGCATGGTTTTTTGTTTTGTTTTAAGTCCAGGAGCCGCACAATGTGGCCAGGAAGGAAGGAAGGCAGACAGAGAGAATGGGAGGAAAAGAGGCAGAGAATATATTTAGCATAAAAGTCACATGCAGGCCTCAGCCTGTAAAACCGAAGAAAAAAACGTGCATAGTGTATGTCAGTGTGGCATTTGACATGATTTGACATCATAGCCAGTAGTACTACGAGAAGTGCAGATGACCTCAGAGACCCCCGTTTTGTTTGTGGAAGAAAGAATGTCCCTTAAGTTGATTCACTTAATATGGCAGCTTGAGTTGGAGGGTGGGTATGGACGAGGAGTGCACTGAAGGGCAGAATTAACATTTTAAGAGTTAGGTATAGAGAGATGTAGCCTCCGGGCTTCATAGTGAATAATAAAATAAAATTAAAAAAAAAAATCAGGAAGCTTGGCATTCACTGTATATTCCAAATAATTAAAATTAGATATTTTCAGGCATCCCACAGTAAATATGTGAGGCAACATATGGGTTGGGAATGGTTCTGTGTCTGCACTTCAGCTGCTTGGTACTCTGCTTAAAATAAAACCGGGTTCCTCATTGTCAGTGCAGTGTTCAGAATTTTCCCCGATTGGAGCACTTTTGGACAATATGTAAAACTGCAGTTCACCTGACAATTACCATGTCGTGCCTCTGGCTCCACGACTCCTGATGCGACGCCGGAAGGAGGGACAAAGGCCTGCTTCAGTAACTATTTTTTCCAATTGGCTTGACTTGTGGCTTCTGGTCAGGAAAGCCTCCCTGAATGAGCACACTGAGTGCAGGCTGAACTGCGAGGTGACGAGGGCAGAGCCTGAGGACGCTTGTGTTGAGCACTGGGGGCTGGCTGTAAACACATGATTGGTACAGGCAAGGCTCCAGGACTAAAACTATTTCCCTTTCATTCTGTGTGAGAGGAGGATAGCAGTTCAGCCCTTCAATCCCTGTCTTCAACATCTGCAGTACCTGTGGAAGTGTGCTATTCATGCTTCAGCTTGGGAAAGCCTCCTCAAGAGAGGCATCCAGCTTGCTCTGTGCAGGGGGTTGATTAACTACAGCTCAGAGAAAGACCTAGGACCACGTTTTCATTCTAAGATCTGCTGGAGAGGGAGCTGATATTTGAAATGTGACCTTTGCTAAGCAGTTGAACTCCCAGTTGTTTTTTGTTCCATGCCTATTGTTCCAGCTCATATCCTTCAGTGGAGAATGTGCGATCAGATTTACGACCAGAGCAGTATCTGCTCCCGACGACGGATGCAGAGGAAACCCTTGTCAGCACCAGAATTAAAACGTAGGGCGTCTCTTCTTTAGCCCTTTGTGTTTTTATTTCTGACCCTGTGTTGTGACAAGCAGCTCAAAATGGAAAAAAAAAAAAAAATTCTTTAACTTGCCAAACAGAAACTCTCAAAAGATAGCTCCCACTTCAAGTTTCCCACCCCTTTTTCTTTTTTTTTTTTTTTTTTCCTTTTTATTTGCACAGGGCATCTGACTAACTGTTTTGAAATGTTTAAGGCCAACGGGACTGGGACTGGATTCTTTTGGCTGTTTGTTTGTTTTCAGAAGTTTTGTTGTTATTTATTTATTTATTATTCAGTAAGTAGCTGTAAGAACTAGAATACCTTTTTAATGAAAACTGGAAGCCGTTGTAAACGTGAAAGATATGCTGTTCATGAGAAAAAAGGATAGCATGGTTGTGTGAAGCCCTGAGTTCTTGACATCTCTGTGGATCATCTGTTTTTCATCACTTGGAAGATTGCTAGAATTTGGCCTGCAAATGGATGCATTAAGGTATAAATCACTGAAGTGCTGCCTGTGGCTTACAGAAAACTCACTGGAGGGGGGGAAATAAACATTCTTAAGGAATTCAGTGCAATTAACTTGCCTTTACTGCACTGTTTGCTTTTAAAAGATTTATTCAGTGAAAAGGTGAGATAATTTTGTATTTATCACTTGCAATTGTCTGTTTTGGAAGCTTGTAGGATTTTCCCACAAGGTTTGGTCATGTAAAAGATGATTCTTTCTTAGCACTTAGTAAGACTGGCATAAAGAACTGGGCCTGGGAATTCTGTTGATCACAAGAACCCTGTCTGTCCTTTGTAAGAATTTTATCTTCTGTCTGTTATTTTGTACCCCTCCCCATTTTTTTTCCTTTTTCCAGTATGAGAAAGGTACAGCCCTGAATTTTATATAAAATTGTAACTTTGTTAAGCCATCTGTACATCCAGAGCTTTCAAGATAATTCAGACAGACTGCTAGGCACCAGTTCAGCAACTAGTTAAACGCACGTGTAACTTCAAGGCAGTGAGGAGATGCAGTGTATCATTCACCCTGTTGAAATCAATAAGCTAATTACTTCAGTGGGGATTTCATACACTGGCTGTATTGGGACGAGTTGTAAGCTCAAGTACCTTGTTGAATCCAGCTGTTAGAAAAAAGACACTTTTCTTTCATTTTTTCTATAACCGTGGTACCTTCCATGCTCTCTGCCACTTCGTGCTCCCTTGCTCCTACTTCAAGTGGCGGGAGGTCAGGAGATACACAGGACAAACCCCACCTCCCTGCACTGCCTCCCTGCATTTCTCAGACACATACATGCCTTCCCTACCCTCAGCTGGAGAATTTCTGTTTTATTGGCTAATTCTGAGATTTCACTGAGCTCACAGGATTCTCAGGGGATTGGCCTGATGAATTTTGTACTGGTTCCTCTGGAGTAAGTAATATCAGACTGACTCAGGGTAGGGTTATTAATGAAGATACTTCTGGGTCAAAAGCTGTGCGAGAGGGCCATTTGATGCTGTGCACACTGTAATTGCAGCCAGTCCAAATAATACCTGTAGCACTGGTTCAATATTTGAACAATATTCTCCTAGAAAGAAAACTCTCCAATCTTACATGTGCCTCTTTAAGGGACAGAAAGAAAGTTTGGAGTATATAAGTGAGTTATTAAAAATTAAAGGAAATGAACTATTAATTCACAGGGCAGCCACAAGTAAGTTCCTTTGAGATTTATAACCACCACGTAGATGGAAATTCCACGGTTAATATGATCTTTAGAAATTCAGTGAAGGTTTCTTAATAATTTTTCTCTATTAAAAAAAAAAAAAAAAAGTGGTGACATTTACTTTTGGAATATTCTTTTTTTTTTTTTTTTTTTTTTTTTCCTTTAATGATTTATTTTAGTAAAATAAAAGATTTGTCCTGGGTCTTACTCTATATGTGAGTGTTTAGTATGGGATGGCAAGGCAGTAATACCACATGCTGGGCAGGCATGTTCCATCATCCTATCTCCCTCTGTTGGCTCATCCACACAGATAAGAGGTTTTTACTGCTGTCATTAAATGAAGTTATTCCTTTTGCTCTCAAGGGAGGCTTGGTTTAATGCTGAATGTTCCAGCTTCTCTCTCTTTATTGAGGACCATGGTACAGTTTGTGACAAGCGCAAGAGGATCTACTGCTATTGTTGAAACATCTGTTCATCAGCCAAGATGCAGAGAACCTTATTTTTGGATACCTTGTGGACTTCCTACACTGCTTTTGAAACATAAAGAGACTGTATAAATTCTCTGTATTTCAGCCCTTCTTACAGTCCATAGTCAAGGTGATCTAATGAAGGCATAATCTGGGTACTGCTGACCTGCAGCTATTTCCAGCTGCTAAGCAGCCCTATGGGCTGCTTAGTGTTAGTAAACTAGGAATAATATATAAAATGCAGTCCCAAATGCATGTGCTGATGTGATCCCATTAACTGCAGTTTTGATCTGCAATTCCCTAGTACTGCTTGCTCCTATGCTGCCTGTGCATTTGAGTTTTTTGTTCCAGCAGTGGGGTGAGAGAGGACCTGGAGGTAAGTTGTGCCCTTTCATTCCCTCTCTTCACCACTGGTGCTCCCTGCTCCTCCCCAGTAAAAGGAACAGAATAGATACAGTCGTTTGGGGCACCAGGAAAACAGCTTTGGAGAGCAGTGGGTCCTGCCATGGAAGGTGAGGTACCAGCTTCACCAGTGGATGTCTTGCATCCAGAAGACAAAGACCCCCAGGAGTAGATTGCAAGCCTGTGGTTAAAGTAACAACAGCTGGGGAGAACAGGAAGGTTGGCAAGGGAGGACAGGGGCTTGCAACTGCTGTCTGTTATGTTTTTTACATTATATAAGTATTTACATATATTATTTAATTTATAAATGAATTATAATATATATACATATTGTTATATATATAATTTTTATATATATTATAGAATCATTTGGGTTGGAAAATACCTCTAAGAGTATCTGGTCCAACTGTTAACCTAGCACTGCCAAGTCCACCATTAAACCATGTCCCTAAGCTCTACATCTATATGTTTTTTGAAGACCTCCAGGGACGGTGACTCAGCTACTTCTGTGTGCAACCTGTTCCTGCTTTCCTGTTTTCCAGCAACACTAAAACCATCTAGAGAAGCTGCTGGCATTACAGTCCTCTTTTGGTGTTTGTGTTGCTGAAGCATAAAATTGATGGTGCCCATCATCAGTAGTCGGCACTCAGAGTTCAAGGCTCTGTGACTTTGGTTGTGATTGAGTGGGGAGAAGGGAGAAACACTGCAGAGCTCATGTTCCCATATCGTGACACCTCTACAACAGACCCCTTGGCGTGGAGCAAATGAGAAACAGAAATACTTTGATAACATACTGAGGAGAATTCAGGGACAGAAGACAAGCATTGGAAAGACCCTAAATTAATTACTCACTTAAAAGTAGTGCTTATAATATTATAGCATTTATATGATACATGACAGCAGCTCTTAATTCTGTTTTTTGGATTTTCCTTCAGCAAGTCCCTGAGCTTTAAGGCCTCTCCTCATCTGCTGCTTTGGAAATGTAAAACAACAGGAGAGAAAATAAGCAGCCAGCATAAATTTATCACTTACTTTTTATTGTTGGGACTAAAGCAGTGCTACTCATATTTTATACAAGACATTGGTGAAATATATCTCATGGAATATCTGAGGTTTTCCTGGAAGAGTAACAATAATTTTGTTAGTGCAGCTTTTTTGAAATTATCTTTGCTTTCCCCTTGTGTAGCATATGACCATCCAAAGGGTCCAAAATACTTACAGGCTTATCCTGTCAGGCAAAGAAACTGTGTCTGGGTATTGCTTGCCTGTAATCCACGTGGCGGTGGGCTGGTGATGGGCTAGTCAGTTCTGAATGATCTAGAGGTGTCAATGATCACAAATAAATGTAAATAATTTGGAACTCTGGGCAGAATTTTGATTATTTGGAGACAAAGTTTGACATCTAGATGTGGATACTGAGTATGTCATGGGTGAGCACATTGAGATGAAAACCTCCTGGGCCTTGTGTGTGAGGAGCTTCTTAGTGCTATGTCCAGCACAAAAGCTCTGCAGTTTTGAATGAAATTTCTTGGTGTTGATCTAATCAGAGGAATTAGTAACCTATTCTGTCAGAGCATCCGATGTGCAAATGCTGTGTTTTTCTATGGCAGCTGTTATTTTTGTCTGCCTTTCTGTTTGCCGACAGCTCTGCTCCGGGGCACAGCTTCTCCTGCACTATAGTGTGCCGGCTGCTTGCTATGCCGCATAGTCCTCGTCCCCACAGACCTCAGTGAGGCTGTGTCCAACAATAGCTGATATATTGACATGGCTGAAAGCTAATAATGTCTGCTCAGCCCACTGTGGTAACTCTGTGTTTGGCTTGGCAATAGATGGCCTATTTGCATGAAGTGAAATGATGAAAATGGCTGACAGGATCTCCAGGCTGCTTACCTCGCATTGCTTTCCTCATGTGGCTCCTTGCAGAGATAATGTGATATTAAATTCTGGTGGAGGGCAAAAGGATAGAGTTTCAAGGGGGCGGGGGAAGGATGAAAAGTTATGGCCCTCATTCTCCATTTAAAATTGTTTTAAGTACAGCGCAATGCATCTTTGTTCCTGAGCCTTCATACTGTTGAATGAAGCTCAATGATTGAATTAGCATATTTCCAGAAATGTAATAAAATGTCAGCTTGACAGTAACGCTTTCAAAATTGCTATATGACGGGTGCTGTAAACATAGCGGCATGTCTGGTGCGTGTTTCAAGTACCACGCTACATCAAGATAATAAGATAATGCACTGAAATTAAGAGGGAAGCTGTGGTATTTAACATTTGTATTTGGTACGTTTACATTGTTGCTACCTTCTAAAATAAGCCATTTTGCATTAAGATTCCATATCAAGAAGCGGGATTTTTCCTGCTCTCTCCCCACAGCCTCCCATTACCCTTCCTTTCCAGGAAGGTGTGTGAGGACATGCAGCCTGCTCACAAAATGGCTGGGATGGTCTGGCTGCCTGGCACAGCAGCGAATGGATCTGATGACCTAGGAAGGTCCGTTTGCCACAGAAAGAGGAGGAATTTGGGGTCTGGACAGTTCATTCCATTTGAAGTTCTGGGCAAGCTGCTAGATATGGGGACCCCTCTCTTTCTCTAAAGTCACAAGCTGACAGCAGCTATTTACAAGCCAGCCTCCAGGTTGGTGTCTGCATATGGGGCTGGTACTGTTTATCTAGCAGGCAGAATTGCCTCTGAGGGTGAACTGGCCTCTGCTCTGCTCCTGTAGCAGCCCTGGCTTGTGTCACTCCTATTTAGGAAGTCATAAAGCAATTTTGCTTTGTTTTTTCAGCAGTGTATCCTTCTTTAAAGAAGTTGTTGGCTTTTCCCTCTTACAAGGGAGGTTTTGTTCTGCATGTCCATGAATAATTACCCAGAAGGATGCCCAGGGGGCATCTGAAGAGCCCTTGGTGTCCTCTGAAGGGCTGGGAAATGGTCCTGAAGGACCCTATGCAGGCAGGGGGCAGTGGGAGGCTGCAGGGAGGCTGCTGCTATTGCAAGCCAAGGAGGGCTGAGTGTTCCCTGGATTGTCAGGTATTTAAACAAGTTCAGGAAAGTAATGTCTGCAGCTTATCTCCATGTAATTTGAAATCTGTCTTAGGCTAAAGTGAGGTTATTTTCAGACAGCATCAATTAAGTTGCTGTATACTTCTGCTTTATTTTTCTTCCAGAGAGGAGCTGTCATTTGCAGAGCTACTTGAAATCCCAAATTACCCCAGGAACTTGCAATGACTAGGTTAGGCTCCCATTAAACATTGGCTCGTCTCTTTCTTGAAAAGTTGCGTTACTTGAAAGTTCTTAGTACTTAATATGTTGGGAGGTTACTTTTCCATGGGGACACTTGAAGGCTCATCCAGAAAGTCACCACAGTACAGCTGGACTGGCACAGTCCTGCCCCTTGTGTCATGCTCCACGGCAGGCACCGTTTGAGGCCTGTGGGCCTAGCCTGGTGCTTGGCCTCTTGGCTGAGGTAAGGGTGGCCAAAGTGGTCCCAGGGAGGCTGGGTCTTTGGCAGGGAGGACACAGAGGCCTTGGGGGTGGCAAGGACATGCTCTCACTCTACAGGTGCCTTCTTGCACCTTCCCAGTAGCCTCCCAAAGCCACTCTGTGAGGATACAGCCTTGGCACTGAGAGAAGGCGCAGTACCTCTTCTAGCCAATGTGAAAGCAATTACTTCTCTGCGAGACCGCTAACTGGAAAGCAAATTAGGAGTTAGTAGCCGCTGTTTAAACCTGAAGGAGCTATGCCTCCAGTGACGGTTTTCACTTTGGCTTTGTTACGTGTCGGTAATTTAATCTACATTTCAGGTGCCGATAAGGCTTTGTAATGAGATGTCATTGTTTTTCTAGGCTGCATATTTGCTGCGCTCACACACAAAAAAACATGATGTGTGGATTTGTGAAACAAGCCAGATGATTTATTGCTGCTAGCTGTCACTTGCACCAAGTGGTTTTAATAACTGCCAGAACTAACAGCTCCTTCATAACCACCAGTAGCACCTCTATGGCTGCTGCCATATTTTTGTCACTCTCGTTGCTTTTTCAACTCATGTCAGGAGATGCAAACCGTCAATAAACTAATCAAAGTCATCAAGTCACTTGATTTGCACTGACATGCACAGGCTGAAAATAAAGTTCAGTGTGAGAGGGGTGACCACATTGTCCTCCCAGACTAGCCAGCAGCATTAGTTGGGCCATCTCTCCATGACCATAAGGATTCCTGGTGCTCCACTGCCTGCACTTGGGCTTGAGAAGCACTTCTTTTTTTCCTGGTAGTGTCAGCAAAATCCTCATACTTCACAAGAGCAACACAAGCCCATCCATCCAGGGGCCTGAGCCATAAAACAGAGATTGGAGGCCCTCCCTCACCCTGTGAGTTCAAGTCTTAGGGTTTGGATTTTGTGGTCTAACCTACTTAAGAAGTTGCTTGAGGCTGACCTTCAAACTGGCCCCTGCTCAGTAGCCAAGTGTTTTCAGTCCTGTTTTATTCTGAGCGTTTTAACTGATTCTTCCTCACAAAATAGCCACCTTAATTTACTTTTATCTCTGTCCACCTGCCTGGCCTGCCAATGGGCTTGGAAAGCTTTTGTGATGACTGCAGTGACACAAAAATCTCGACAGCGAGCACGTTGCTTGGAAGAGCTCCCTTCACCAGGCTTTTGCTCTTCTGCTCTAGCAGTTCCACACAGGCCCAGAAGCCAAAATAAAAACAGTTTGGGCCAGACCATGCAACTGTTCCCCAGCAGCAACAATGCTGTGCCTCTCGTGCTGCAGGGATGCATGCGGCTGTCCTGAGGCACATCAGGCCATGGCCCTAGGTGGGAGCTGTCGCTGCCCCTGCCAGCAGATCTCTTCAGAGGAAATCCTGCACTGCAGCAGTGTTACTCCTCTGCCCCCAGTGCCTGCTGCTGCTTCTCCCAGCCTGAAAGCCCCATCCTCCCAGAAGGTGTTTGGCCGAGAGCTGTCCATCCCCGTGAGCAGGATCCGAGCCCGTTCCTCCCTGCCGCGTGCCAGGGAAGCGCTCTCCGGAGACAGATCAGTGACCTTCTGTGGGACAACGCCGTTGTGTAACTGCTCCTTCATTAAGAAGTTAAAAGGATTAAGAACTGGCTGACATGTCAGAAAGTGGAGGCAGCAAAGAATTACCGTGTAATAAGGGTTGTTTGCAGCAAAGTTCGTTGGGGATTAGCACTAGCACTGAAAATTTTCCGATGCCAGTCAGAACCTTGGATGTAAATGCAAAATCCTTGCTCAAAAGTGTGTGCGTGTGTGTATGTGTGACAAAGATACATCTTAAATGAACGCACTTTGGAAGTTCTCAGATTTAAGGGCAGTTCTGTGACCTTCATTTGTTCCTTTTCTGTGTATTTTTGAGGTGCAGGCAATTACATAGTTTCCACAGAGCAGCAGGATTATAACATTTGTATGGCTTTTGCAGAGATATTTTCAACGTATAAGGGAATGTACTTCTCTATACAAATTTAAACTTAGACTCTTAATGCATATTACTCACAGTAGCACAAAAGAGCCCCTCTCTGATCTTGATATGGGAGATTTTGGAGCAGAAAGTGGCTCAAGCCACTCATAGCCAAAATTCTTTACCAGGCCTAATTAAAAACATAACAAACTGCTTTACAGCCTCTATGTTCAGAAGTTCTGTGGGATCCCAGATCCTGTTTTCATGCATCCAGCAAGAGGTTCACTTCCAGAGAAAAAGCATTGGGAAGTCTCAAAAAACTCAGGCTTTCTGCAGGTGGTCTCCTGTGGGTAGGGGCATCCAGAGTCCCCCCTGACTTTTGGAGCACTCACTTTCCGTGACCAAACTTCCGAGTGTTGGAAAACTGAATGTCTTTGTGTACGCTGACTTCATGGTGTGCTTCCTGACTTCATAGTCTTAGCAGCATGGCTCTTTCCTGTTCCTCTTTAAACAAATAAAAAGAAAATGCACTCACAAATATCTCAAAAAGTCCTTGTACTCTCTGCTTGCTCAATTACTCTGATTCTTGATCCCTCCAGACTTTCCACTAACATTGTTACATTATTTCTGTTAAACCATGAAATATAATAAATAAGCTCTTAATCAGATGTGACTGCATTTCTATTTCTGAAAGCTGTCCAAGATGGCAAATTAAATTGGGGGGCGGGGGAGAGGGCATTGCACTGTGATCTCTGATAGTTGAATATAGGTTGAAAACTCCTTTGAATTAGTGCCATCAGATGCAATACAAAATATCTGGAGTTTCAGTGCATCTTCTCAAATAAAGGTCAAGAAGAGAGTGAAAATAAGCTCTATCCTGTTTGAAATAGATTTCAGTAACAATATATTCATTCTCTTAAGCTACTTAGCATATTTTTCATAGCAAGTGTTATATTTAATCTGTGGAACAGGATTTTTTACTTGCATTTTTAGCAAGATATTTTCAAGACTCTTTAAAAAATGAATCTGCCTTTATATGTCTGTCTCAGGTTTAATTTCTACAGTCTGAAAACAGATTTGCAGTGGTCCTGAAAATGCCAATTTGATTTATCCTTAAGTCAGTGGGAGTGTTGTTGAGGCTATAGAACCGGACGGGTAATAAATGCTTCTGGTCTGTGTGCATAGCGATGGTTGATGCATGGTTCGCGTGTGCCATTTTAATCTCCAAAGTAAATAGGCAAGAGTGATGGTTGGAGCCCATTCGTCATAGCAGTGCAGTATCAGTGTAGTGTCTTTATGCCATTCTTTCTTCTCTTTCTGAAGCAGGAGGTTGTACAATCCAACTGAGTGCAGGGCAATGGGCTGTAGCAGGTTGCCCAGTGCCCATCTGCTGGAGTTTGCTCCATGATACAAAGGTGCTGGCAGGGCTCAGCGGACAGGTATGAGAAATGAGGGGTGATGATGGCACGTATCTGCCCCCTCCAGGGGTGCTTTGCATTCGAGGAGAGGCAGGAAAGGGGTGGCAGAAGTTGTCATCCTCCAAGAAGAAGGAGCAGTTCACAGGGATGTTCCTCCTATGTTGTGGAACAACCTGCAGGGTGTGGGAACCGAAAGGGGTTGCAGAGGAACATCATCTGCTAATCCCTCTCCTTCTGGAAGCCTGGTCTGTTTTGGGGATGTAAGAAAGTGGCCAGAGCTGTTTTATGAATCTCGTCCTGCCAGATGGCTGGCATGCTACCTGCACGAGCAGCACGCGGTGGCATACAGCAGGGGATGTTTCCTGATGGCCCCTTGGGGCAGCTCTTACAAGGAACGGGGTGTAAGGAAAAAGCATTCACTGTTAAATACATGGTGGTGTCTGGCTCTAAATTTAGTTACCTTTCCAACACGAGTACAGGCTTTTGAAAGAATCTGTGGTTAGTGGGAGCTGGAGCAGCTTTATACTAAGGAGTGTTGTAGCATTTTCTGAATCGTCTTACAAGGGCCAAAGTGCTGTTTACAGTAGTGTTTATTTTGTAAGTACAAGTGGTTATGCTGAGAGTGTATGGATTTGCTGCAAACCATGTCACTTTTTTTTTTTCTTCTTCTCGAAAAAAAAAAGCATTTTTTCTTGAAAACAGCTTGTGTTGTAACCTATGTCCCAGTCCAGGCCCCCAGGAATTCAGCAGAAAGTTTCACACTGTATTTCATGGGCTGTGATAGAGGAGACCAGAGGACCATCACCTCCTTGGTGGCAATGCTACCCTTTCCTCCTCCACCTGAACAGCAGTGCCATTTGCTTCTCAGTCTTGCTGCTGAGCTGGCCAGTCAGCCTCATGGCTGGCACCGGTTGTGGTGGCTTAATAGCCGGTTATGGCTATTGGGAGCTGGATCCCTTTCAATTCAGGAGCAGGCTGAAGCCATCCAGCAGTTTCGCTGCTGGTCTTACAGCAGTGGCTTCTGAACTGATCACGTAGAGGTATATTTTATTACAGCTCTCTTGGATGTCTCAAGCCTCCCTTAAGCAGCACATTTAAAAATCAGTGTAATCTCCATTTAGAACCTGAAGCAAAGTCATACGCTGAAAACAAGGCTGCGGAGTTTGGCTCCAAGAGAAGTGCTTTGATGTAAAGCAGATACATTTTGAATCTATTAGCTTAATGTCAGGAAGCCGGACAGTGAATATTGCAATGTATAGTCCATGTCTAGAAGTTTCCAGCAAATTAGTTATAGTGCCACGAAGAAGGCAATGTGTAACAAAGACAACGCTTGCAAAAATAGCTAATGTGCCATCAGCTTTAGGGCTCCATTTAAAAGGCAGGGTGATAATGGAAGCACATAATGTTGCTCAGGCATGAATATCTACTGCTGTGATCTGTAGGTCATACTGTAGCTGCTCTCTAAATTTAAATAGGTACTTACTGTGTGCCTCTGCACCAGATGGCGTAGGTTTAGCACAGCCTGTACTGCACCGAGTGAAATGGAGCCTTTTGCGTTGTTGTTGGGAAGGATACGTCCAATAAGTTAGAAATACATGAAGTACAGGCTTTTATTCCCCACAAAATGCCCTTCACTGCAGTGTCTGTCAGTCAAACAGACAATGCTCTAAAGGAATGAGTAACCAAAGGGGGGTCCCAGGTGGGGAAAAAAGTTATCAACTTGCGCAAACGCTTGATTTCCTGAAAAATTCCTCCTACTGAGATACGGGGTTGTAGCTGGACCAGCTACCTTTAATAAAGCATAATCTTTTTGGCAACTCACTGTAGTGGTCTCCCATTATCTCTTTGGAAGGGAGACACATATGAGCAGTCTGTGGTGCATTTATCCTGATGTTCAAACAGAGAGTTACCAACCCAGGAATTTATAATTCCACAGGCAGTCCATGTAAGTAATTTTCAGCATTCTCACTGGACTTAAGCTCTTTTTGTAATCTGTTTTATCCAGGATGCTTAGGAATTGTCCATGCCCTCGGAAAGCTGTGCCCTTAGCTGGCAGAGGCTGTGTGGCATGCTCGGTTGCTCAGCTCAGCTTCGTGCATGTCTCTTGGCTCCTGGGCTGGATTCACAATGGTTCTGGCATTTATAAGTATCACTGCACACACAGTACCTCCACAGAAGTCTATTTATAGTGCAGGCTTGAAGGAAATATAAATTAAGGCATGCACGCTAGCTAGTGACAGAGATAGGACGTGTTTTAGGGCTGAATGGAAGGCAGGTCAGCTGACCTTTGCTTTGCCAAATAGGAAATATATTTAAAAAAATAAAAAGAAAAAGAAAGAAATCACGTTTCATTAAAATAAAAGTAGCTAGCTATTCTCTAATCAGATGCCTTCAGAAATGCTAGGCAGTAACAACCACCATTTTCCTGCTTGCAAGGTGCTACATAACCAGCATTATTTCCTGATGTTTCAAAGGAAGCAAAATTGGGTTTGTTCTCCTGAGAGTCAATTAGTTGTCTACTGGTAAATATTACTAAATCTGTAGGTAAAAAAGATTAATGCTTCATCTGCACTACAGAGAACAGGTCAATTGTGTAACTGTTTCTGTAGAATTCATTAGTGAGTTACACGTCGAACAGGTTAATTTGCAGAGATTTGTGTTCTTCAGCCCCAGGTCCTCCAAGCTATGAAGCTGCTGCCCTTGCTGAGGACTCCGGTGCCCCAGGGGACCCATTTACCTTCTGCCTTTTTTAAGTCCCAGCTTCCGATTTCCAGCTAAAACAGGAGTTAAATTTTACAGGTGTAATCTGGTAGAGCAAGGGGATCTCCCTGTCAGAGGCTTTTTCCACTGTCTGCTCTGTATTACGGGGATACTGGTTTGACCCTTGTGTTGTCAGATCTGCCTCCATCACTTCTCTGTGGGCTTCCAAGGACCAGCTTTGTGACAGCGTGTCACTCTAGACTGTGGCCACCACTTTAATTACAGAATACAAACTGCTGCTAGGGGAAAGATAATTACAGTACAAATAACGTTGTTTCTCTACGATAAGATATGCAAGTGTAGTGTTGAGAGCTAGTGTAAAGAAAAGCAAAATTAGCCCTAAAACATAAAAATAACTGCTTATTCCAAGCTGAGTTTTTAAAGAGAAGTCATTTGCAAGATGAAATCTTAGCTCCTTTCGTATGGATAAGAAGTTGGGAATTGGCTGTTAAGCCGAGGATATCGTAAGTTGCTCTCATGCATTTAAAAAAATTTCATTATACTTTTTGAAGAAGGAGCCTGCCCCTTCTCTCCCATTTATAAATATTTCATGCTGAAATAATGCATGAGGTAGCAGAGCTCACACCATGCTGCAGGGCTGGCATCTCTCTTTTCAGATTCTGATTGAAGTGGATCACTGGGGAACTGAGCTTGTGCTGAAGCCAGCGTACCCAAATCTGCCTCAGTAGCAGGCAGTTTGCTTCTCAGCAGAAGTGTATTAGGGAAACAATTTGGCTAACCAGGACTGAGTGCATTTGTGTTACTCGTTCTTTAGGCCGGTATAGAAGTGGAGCTTTAAGAAAATAGGGGGAAAAAAAGGTTGTGTCTAATGTTATTCTTTAATGCAATTACAAATGCATTGGCCTTTTCACCAGGTAGTGGATAAATGTAATCAGTGCGTGAGTCATTAAGGAAAAAGCTGTCTTTTTTCATCTTCAATTCTTTTCTGGCCCAGAGGTTGAGATTTTGGGCTGCTAGTTAACCAGGGTAATTAAAGAAGCAGTCACAGGAGACAGCCATGGGAAAGAAGGAGAAAACCTCTTTTCCTCTTCGTGGCTTTGGGGAGGAAAGGTAGATTCCCTGAGCATCAAGTCGGGAGTGCTTCATGGAAATGGGGTTTGGCTGCACTGGTGTGTGGTGGTAGAAACCACAACGGGTGGGTAAGCAGCGAGGTGGTGAGGGTGCCCGACAGCCAGTGCTCCCTTCTCAAAGCAGATCCTGGACCTCTGTGAAATGGAGTCTGCCAGCCTCTAGGCAGGACGTGGGGAGAGGTGAAATGCAATTCTGGGGATGCTGTGTAATGAATGCATGAATGCCCAGTGCAGCTTGTTATTTATCACGTAAATAAAGTGTACAGGGCACGCTATATAGTGTAACTCAGTACTATTTATATACCCAAAGTCAGCGCATTTTATCTGTGTAAAACACTTAATTTCCTGTGCTCCATCTCTCCTAATGCTCTATTTTGTCATAAACTCCACAGAATATGGGTATTCCTGGAGGTCATATGTTTCCAGTTATCTATGAGGGAAAATGTAAAAGAACTTAAGCCGAAATAAACACCCTGCCAATTAAAATATAATATGCTTCCTTTTCTGAATCACTAGCAATTTGCATGATCTGGTCAGAACTACTGGGAAAAAGTCCTTGGAGAGATATTACAAAATGCCCAGATGATTTGCATATTTAAACAATTTATTCAGCAATCTGTTAAATCTTAAACGATCTGTTGAAATGGAAAACATAAATCACGCAGTATTTTAGCACAAAGGGGGTTTCTTCATCAAAAGATAAAACTTAATTGTACACTGCGTTTTTCTCTTAGCAGGATTTTTTATCCTGTTAAACCTTTATAAGGTCAGTAATTAATTGTTTTACCAAGCCAGTGGTTTGTAGGGGATTACCGGCATCATCCCTGTTTCTAATGCGTGGGAGAGAAACACATGTTCCAGCAATACTCTAGTTTTTGTGATTCATCAGAATTATCTCAGCTAATACTGGAATCTCCTTTTGGTTTATTTTGTGAAAGTATCAAGGACAAAATGAGGGTTGAATTGCTGGATTATTGACTAGGAAAAGTCATAGGTAAATTCTTTGCTCTGGTTCTGGTGTCCTGGGTAGCCTTGGTTTGGCCTGTAAATGCCTTGCAGGAATCAAGTGTTCCCAATTCTGTGGGCATGTGTGTATTTTTTTTTCTTTTTCAGGCTCAGTAAGTTAATAGCCTTGGTTGAAACCCTGTGGTACTGTTAGTCATAATAAAGCATATTCCCTATTTACTAGATGCACTTTGACAGAATTTAGGAGTGAAATTAAATCAGAATTACCTCCACATTTTATACAGCTCGCAATCCCAAAGCTGCAAGGAACCAGATACTGCTTTACAGCTCTTTTTGGAGGTAACAGAAAATCATTTTTCCCCCCCTATGTTTGCAGTAAGGCACCATGAGATGAAGTGAGTTGTCTAAATATTTTAAATGAGCAAGGAGTAGAATTATATCACCATGTATAATCCAGTTCTCCTCGTATCTGGTCCCTTGCTGCAATAACTGCATCTCTGTGCAAATCTTTCCCAGATGCAAATTGGCAAGGTCTTGCTCAGCTAATGTACTCAGTCCCTGATCTTACCCTGCAGGCAGTTGGCCCTGAAGTTGGAATTTGGTTTCTTTAAAAGTCATTCTCATTGTTTGAAAAGACACAGGCCGTTCTAGCTGCTGACCCAGGAGACTTAGAAACTGATGGGCAAATCTGAATGCAGAAAACAGACACTGGTTAAAATCCAAGTGCATATGTGATACCAGTTGTTTTAACATTACTATAATCAAGTAATTTCTTGTGGATAATTAAGTACTTGGAATTCTTTTGTCTTGCATTAGCTGTTTCAAACATCAGGAAGAGGGTGGTTGTTCTTCTGCAAAAAAAAGCAAACACATAATTAGGTTAAGTAAAAGTACTGACAGAGTGGCAAGGACGAATTACAAAATGCAAAACTGCACTGAAGGAAGAAGGATTGCATAGGTGCTGCTGTCTCAGCAACCTGAATTGTGCCAACATTTCTTGTGTTTCTGTGTTGGGGTGACCTTGGCTGGCAGCCAGATGCCCACCCAGCTGCTCTCTCACTGTTCCTCCTCAATAGGACAGGGGGAGAAAGTGGGATGGAAAAGCTCATGGGTCGAGATAAGGATGGGGAGCTCACTTACCAGTTACCATCATGGGCAAAGCTAGACTTGACCTGGGGGAAAACTAATTTAATTTATTTCCAATTAAAAATAGAGTAGGATGGGGAGCAACAAAGATAAAATTTAAAAACACCTTCCCTTTGACCTCCTTTTCTTTCCAGGCTGAATGTTGCTCATTCCTGATTCTTCCTCCCATCTTCTCAAGGAACACAGGGGGATGGGAAATGGGGACCATGGTCAGACCACCTCTTCTCTGCCATTCCTTGCTCTTCACGCTTTTCCCCTGTTCCTTTGCCACAGGCTGCAGCTTCCTTCATGCCATATCCACCTGATCCACAGGCTGCACTGTGGGTATATATGCTCCACGGTTCTCTCTTTCTAGATCTGATGTGGTACCTGGGGCACCTCCTGCCCTCCTCCTGCTCTCCTCTTGCTGTCTGTGCAGGGCCACTCCTCACACAGCTCCCTTCACCGCCCCCTGCCCTGCGGTGTTTGCCCTCCCTTCCCCAGGCTGCCCCTGAGGTGAGGCGCCGCCATCTTGGTGCCCTGCGGTGGGGCCATTGGGGCTGGCATGGGGCAGCCCCGGCGTCACCTCACACAGCGGCCCCACAGCACCTGGCTATAAACACCTTCACACCTACAGCCAGTAGAGTTTCAAAATCTAAATCTGTTTATGTTCTAAATTAGTATGTATCCTCAAAATTAGCTCTGCAGGGATAATGCACCGTAGGTGCTCAACCTCGGGAAAACTAGGGTTTTGAGGATTAATGGTGTCCAGGACCTTGGTCTCTCAGGTAGCAATACACTTGAAGGTAGTGTTGTTACTCAAGCACAAACCTCTGGCATGAGGATGTGCCTGTGGGGGCCAGTGCAGTGAATGCGGTGAGGTGAGCCGCCACTCTGTGTTTTGGGGTGCCCTGACCCAGACAGGGATAGATGCAGGAGAGGAGTCTAGCAGAGTTAAAGCTTTGGGAGGTATTATGGGGTTTGTCAGCCTGGAGACAGCCATTCCCTGCAGACAGATGTTCCAAATTGTGGGTTGATCACCTACCAGATCCTTTCCATCCCTGGAAGCTGCTGCCCCCAAGGTCAGACAGCTGAGCCAGGATGTGGGGACACAGCTGGGTCCAAAGGAGGAGGTCTCCTTTCAGCCTCTTTGGGGCTAAAAGTGCCTCTGTTTCCCTTCTGTGGTCCCAGGAGAGATGGTGCTGAGCAAGCAGAGGAGGTACTGAGACAAAAGTTAAAGGCCTGTCTGCCATCAGTGTTTCTTCTCCAGTACCCATGTGGCTGGAGGCCATGCTTCTTCTCACCTGTCTCCATTGTAGGTAGGTGAGGCTTTTCCAGACAACCTCACTCAATGGCAGGGTCCCCTCACTATTCCAGCGGGTTGCACTGACATGGTTCAAAATTGGGGCGCAGGGCTGCCTGATTTTTAATCATGACATTAAAATTATATTAATTGGATTTACCACACAAATATTCTCAAAAGCCTTTATAAGTGAAAAATTAGATTTACAAATCCTTCCATGCCTTTATAGTACAAATCCTGCCAATAAATCCTAAATATGCTTTCAAATATAAATCCTTTCTTTACCCTTGGGATGGCAATCACTGATTTATGAATCAGAACAGTAAAAATCATGAGGTTGTGTAGGGTTTGCAAATCCTGGAGTGTTTTTAAATGAAAAATTCTGGTCTTGAATTTCTGGGGTTTGTGTCACATTATCCCTGGAAAAACACTGCATGGTTTGTGTCTGCTTCTATGTTTTCACGTGCTGGCACAGGTCCTGAAGTTTTATTCCACATGGATCAGCAGCAAGAAACATTCTAGTGAATGTGGTAGGAAGGAGTTTTTCTCTGTCTCTGGAGACTTTAAATAGTTACAGCTCCCATGTCAACAGGAGAGTCAGTGCAGGCACTTCCTGTCAGTGGCATGGCTCCCTTTGGTTGGCACATTTAGTGGTCTCCTTCTTCCAGGGCTGACTCTGTCCAGGCCACCCTCTTGCTCCTGATCCTGAGGCAAGTGTCAGGACTGGTAGAGGTGCTGTGAGGATCAGAGGGCTAGAGAGTTCAGCAGCAGCCCTTGGCAGAAGATCAGCCTGACCAAATGTGGAAACCAGCAGGACAATGATAATCCGGAAAAGCTGCTCGGAAGAAAAAGACAGTTTTGCCAAAATAGTAGGTGATACTGTCATATATTTACTGATTTCTGATGTAAGACTAAATTTTCTTCTGAATAAAATTGACAGTAACTAATACATGCAAGAAGTTCTTTTCTGCTGGCAATCACGTCTTCCTGCATACTGCCCTGCTCTCCATCTTCTCCACTGATTTTCTTCTTGCTCCGCAAAGGCAGACTGTTTAGACCAGGGCTAAATGAGAAGCAAACACAGCTGTGCTGGGTCATTAGAACTGTATGTTCACTCTGCACTTACACAAGCAGGGGGGGTTGTGTGGATGACCTTCTCCACAAGTCCATCATATCTGACTGTTTTCATTCAAAAAGTTCATTCCCCCTAACTAAGGGCACAACCACAGCTCAGATAACATGACTAGGGTTACCAGCTTAGCAGCAGCAGCTTATTTTTGTTGTTATTTCATCCTTTGAAAAACTGAGTAACTTTCTGGAACATCTCCAGAGGCTCTCCATACAAAGCTACCTACTTAATTCCTTTAAGTATCTATTGTTTCATTCTATGTATTTTTTTATTTTTTTTTTTTAAATATTGACTCAAATGTGATTACCAATGAGGGGAAGGACCTGATAGACCTGGGTCAGAGGCTTGATGTTTGGTAGGTCCATGCAAACAGCTGTTGTGAGCTTCACTTAGGCTCCACAATTTAACTCTGCTTACTTATCATGCTATTAGCTAGAAGCCCAGAGTTTAAATCATACTGGATTTCTCAATAGCACCTTCTTGGAAATACCTTAAAAGTAACTTTGATCAAGTGAATAGTTGCACTTCTAAGTAGCCCGTAAGACAACTCTGAAGAACTTGACTACAGGTAGTTTTTAAGCATCCCAAAGGTTGAATTTCTTTTAGATCTAACCCACTGCTATTCCCTAGAAATTACTTCAAGATACTCATCTGCCAAAGCTATCTGTAACCATTCTTCTGTCATGGTCATACAGATGAAGAGCAGGGATGGGCCATCTTAGTGTGGGCCCAATGCTGGGTCCTGGGATGTCACCGCTCTTGCATGTGAGACAGTGTGTCACACCCATTTCGTCCTGGGAACAAGTACTTATTATCAAGGTGGTTAATGAGATACTTAGGTTGATAAAGATGAAAAAGCAAAGCTCTAATATGATTCCGTGTTGCCTTATAAAATTGTGAAGAATATTAGCAAAATGTAGACTTACATCTTTCAGAGGAAAATTGCTGGCTTACTTCAGCGTTGCGTCATTTTTCATAGCTAGATTTACCCTAAAGAATGACTGATACGCACCTTTTTTATAACACATGTTGTTACTTGTACTGTGATTGTGCTTGTCATAAATGCTCTGCCTTAATGTCATTTCAAAGACGGTTTATGAACAATGCAAACAAATTCCAAACTTTATGAAAAGGAAGAACAAGAGCAACTCTTATACTGATGCCAAACTTCGAGTCAGTGCTCAGCAATGGTAAATAAAAATATAGTTGAGGGGTCTTTTTTATGCGAGATGTAAGGCATTTTTTTCTGTTCACCAGCAATTCAGAGCTTCCATGACAAAGGAAATAGGGAGTAATATAATGTCAGTAATCTTGTGTCCAACTCCAAGATATGTATTATGCATGAATAGTTTTGCCTGGCAGGCAATGAATTTCAAAAAGGGTTGGATTTACACCACACAGATAACATTGAAAGAATTACACTGCCGATGCCATCATGGCTTCCAAAGCATTTTATGTTCAGGCAGACTCAATACTGAGGGAAAATAACTGTTTCCAATCACCAGTTCCTGAGCCAAGAGCTTGCCTGGTTCCTGAAATGAAAGCAAATGCATTAATAGTTCCTGCTTTATTTGAAACAAGGGAAGTTGACATAAAGATTAAAAGAACTGAAATGTTGAAAAGGGAAAAACACATTGTTGGGGGTTTTGATAGGACTTGTTCTACAAAAGCTCACTCATATTTTATTACATACCTTCTTGATTTTTCTGCCTGGTTCAAAAGTGCACAGCACTGCCATTAAGATTCCCAGGGGAACAGGTACTGTCTTCTTATATTACATTTGTGCCAGCATTTCATTCCTGGTTTTTAGGTCTGAGCATGTAATAATGATCTGAGGAATGTATGTGCTTGTCAGATAACTCACTCTCTGCTACAACACCAGTTGTGTGAAAGAAGGAGTGTCACGTAGATTTATGGGGGCTTAGGGCCACATATAGCCTTCAGGGCATGGAAGGGTCTCTGCAGAGCAAGGTCCCGGTGTAGCACTTAAAAGGCTCTTATACAATCTGACATGAGGATTTTGTGGAAGCAATACAATCTTGTTTTTCCTACCATGAATGCCCAATTTATGTTTTTTTGTTGTTGTTGTTTGTTTTCCTCTCCACTGCTTTTCATCTTGCATGTTTACAGAAGAACAGTGTAATCTCCTGTCCTTATTTGCAGACCTTTTACTGTCATCTCACATGAATGTAAATGGACACACTAAAGTGCGTCCTATGAAACACTATAAAGAATGGGATGTGCTATCAGATTTTCTTCCTAATTATTAACAGCGGACCTATTTCTTTTCTCCCTGTTCCTCCTCTATCAGGAAGAGGGGAATGACTCCATTCCACTCAGCTGCTTGCCCCATGACTTAGTCCTAAATAAAAGAAGTATTCTGTATTTACCTCAGCCCCAGGACAGCTGGAGGCCTTTCCCTCACTACTACTCAACAAGCAAATCTACAGCATAACTCTTCAACATGGAACCACTCATTCCATTCATCCTGCAGTTGAAAGGGGAGGAAATGTCTAAGAGTCACTGTAGAAAAGGGTAGAAAAGTGCCTGAAGTTGACTACTTCCATCAGCTATGTTCAGCTTGTCTGCAGCCCTCAATGCTTATGTATTGAGCACATTACGTATTCAGTAAGTGTTCTGTTTGCCACCATGCCTGAAGCAGGAGAAGCACCCAATAAACCCAAAGTCTGCTTTTAAGATGCCTGGATGAGATCAAAACTGGCTGTTCTGGGGGTGCTCCTTACCATTTGTTGCCAGCCTTGCTTATACATCAGTGCTCCCCCCTGTAACTTCGTCAGCTTTGGTTTGCATTTAGCCCAAATCCAAACTAACGGATCATGGAAATTTGCTGGTAGATACAAATGGCTGCACATTTATTTATGACTGCCAGCCTACTTGGGTAAGAACTCCTTGTGAGCAAGGAAGGAAATTCAAGCCTACAGTCAGACTGAATCACTGGAGGGCTCTTTGGCTCAACACCAATATCTCAAACACATTCTTTAAGTTTAAGACCCTTTGAATGCGTACGCAAAGAGAAAGTAAAGCATCCCACAGCCTGCATCAGACTGCATTCTGCACAGATCTTTGTGCTCTGACTGTTGAGGAAGCTTCTAGCACTGTTTTTCAATATCTCCTTATCACGTGCAGTAGAACATTTGGAAATTATAAAGCTTTATTTTGCAAGTTTTCAATGTGAAGCAGCTGATACCTATGATGACTGGAAATCCCTGCTTCTTTTTCAGGGACTGCTGCAATTCAACTTCTTGTGTCTCCTTTTCTCCTTTCATAAAATAGGGCTGTTGGTTAGTTACCTGACAGGAGTGCTTTTGTAAAGCTAATTTGCTGTCCTACACAAGATTTGTAAAAGCAAGCTAGGGACACCGGCATCAACTTCCAGAGCTTAAAAAAATGCGATTCCTAGTGTTTATCTTGGCAAAGAAAACCTGCTACATAGGAGTAAGTGTATAAAAATTCCATTTGTCTTTTCAGATAGCAATGAGAAGACATGTGCTGAAGGCAAAATACAGTCTGTGACCTCTAGTTTGTCCAGGCATGCTATACCTTCCACCATGACATCTCCATTTCATGTGATTGATTCAGCCAACCTTACTGAGATCCCATCCCTAGGAGCTGAGACTAGTAGGGAAGGAAGGGAATGGGTATCATCCACTTTTCCTTGTTAGCCCCAGGACAGCAGCAAATCTTCTTTCTGCCACCATGGTAGCTTCTAGGCTATGATTTTCTTGGCTGCATTTCCCAGCTTTGCTCTTCTGGCACTGACTAATTTCTTTACAGCACCATATAATAGGAAAGCAGCACACATACTAAAATAAGCGCCTCAGGTTTCTCTGTGGGAGGTTAATAGGGTGGGCACAGGTATTTGTGAGAAGTGTGATTTAGCTGTATTTTCATAAATTTAGAGGGTGATACACGGGTGTTTAACGAGTTCACTTTTAAAGATAAGAATGCTTTTCCTTTATAGTACTGAGACAGTATTTATTTTCACCCTTCCACATTAAATCATGGAGATTCTTGTTTTTCTGGAAATTATGGCTAACCAGCTACTCTCAAGTCTTTTTAAATATTATTGAACTACGAAACACAATTTTTTTTGTCCCTCATTCTATTTTTTCTTTCTGTTTAAACTATTGTCACTTACCTGCAGTTTTTCAGTATGACATTTTAATAAACAGCCTGTTCCCTCAGCTCGGTTCACAAAAGCTTTTCTCCTTATGTTTTTATGTCATGTCAGCTTGAGACCAGAATAGGTGAGCTCCACGTCTGAGCACCTGTGTTACATTTTTTAATATAATGTATTCTCTGAAGGTCTGTGCAAGTTCTGGTATTTCTACAATGGATTGCTTTGTGTTTGGTCTCACCAAGCAGAAATGTTTGGAAGGAGCAAAACTTTCTATTGCCTTGTTTTGGAGGTCATATTAACATTACACCCCAACCTGAAAGAAGAAAACAGCCTACCTTTTAATGAAAATATAAGCCTTACCACTGCCTCCTGCTTCAAAATGGCAGTCAAGCTCTGTGCAGTTAAAGTAAACTCACTCCGGTTTCATGTTTTCATAATATAGCAGGCTGTTATTTGCTGTGGGTGGGTAAGTGATTAGCAGAAACCTGAGCGGTCCCTGCAGCAGGGTTCTCTGGGGAGGTGGAGTGGGCAGCTAAGTGACAGTCCTGGGTGTTTCTAAAATAGATCCTCCCTGATAATGAGTTGAAAATCTGACTTCTCCTGGCATAGGGATTGGGTACTTAAGATATCTTAGGACATCTGTGTCTGAGAGCCTGAGTCATGGAAGAAAATAGCTCTAGTATTTATCTGCTTGTGGTGGCTTGACCTTGCCTGGCAGCCAGATGCCCACCCAGCCCCTCTCATAGTTTCCCTCCTCAACAAGACAGAGGAAGAAGAGAAAATGGCAAGGCAATGGTCAAGATAAAGGCCAGGAGATCACTTTACCAGTTACTGTCATGGGCATAACAGACCTGACTTTGGGAAAATTAGTTTATTGCCAAATGAAAATAGAGAAGGTTGTTGAGAATCAAAACCAAAAACTCAAATGCCTTCCTGTTGCCCCCTGCTCCCTTCTTCCAAGGCTCAATTTGTCTCCTCCATTACCAGCTCCTCTGCCAACAGCCTCGCCCCCGACCCACCAACAAGTTCTGCACAAATTAGGAAATGTGGGGGGTTGTGGTCAGTCCGTTACAGTTCCTCTCTGCCACTCCTTTCTCCACATCTCTTTTCCTCCACATCTCTGCTCTGGTGCTTGGAGCACCTCCTGTGCTCCATGCTCTCCCCTTGCTGTCTGTGCAGGGCCACTCCTCACACCACTCCCCTCACCGCCCCCTGCCCTGCAGTGTTTGCCCTCCCTTCCCCAGGCTGCCCCTGAGGTGAGGCGCCGCCATTTTGGTGCCCAGCGGTGGGGCTGTTGGGGCCAGCTGGGGCAGCCCCGGCATTGCCTCAAGCAGCATCCCCCAGACCCCTGCCACCACCTGGGCACCCGCCCCTCATACGGGGCTGTAGGCATCAGCAGAACTATTTCATCTCTCATTGACCACAGTTTTATATGGAGGAAGAACAGAAATGGTCATTTGATTGCTACTGGGGAAGGAAGTATTCCAACACCTTCTGAGCCAGGTCTTGGGCTGGTGAATACCTGCAGTAATATTTGTTAGGTTCCATAGATCTACATCTTCTCAAGCCACCTGGGAATCTGAAACAACTTTTTTGTTCTCTGGAAGGAAGAAATGAGAAGCTATTTCCTGTATTGTGAATATTTTCTTATGCAGAATAGAACAGTTCAGTTGGAAGGGACCTTCAGAGATCATCAAATCCAACTTTGTGAACACACCAGGGCTAACCAGAAGTTAAAGCATACTATTGAGACATTATCCAAATGTCTCTTGAACACTGACAGATTTGGGGCATCAGCCACCTTGCTAGAAAGCCTGTTCCAGAGTTTGACCTCCCTCCTAGTAAAGAAGTTTTTCCTAATATCCAGTTTGAACCTCCCCTGGTGCAGCTTTGTGACATTCCCTCACATTCAGTCACTGGGGTGTCTGGGTATAATATGTCTGGTGTCAATCAGTTAAAAAGAGATGAGGATCCTTAGAAAGCTGAGAAAGAGACTTTCTCTTTGCTCCTTGCTTTCCCTCGCCCTGAGATCTCTTGCTTACCTGAGGCCAAAGGTTGAATAGCTGGACACAAAGTGTGTTGCAAAATGGCAGTCAAATGCAGTCAGAAAACGATACCTTGGTTGGCATCTCTGGAAACAAAGCACAGCTGTAAGGCTAGGAAAAGGGGAGTATTTGATCTTGAGTTATGTATTGGATATGCATTTAAATTTTCCCTTCTTCCAGTCAGACTTAACTGCTTTCTGCTAGCCTAAACTGTCATTGATTGACCATGATATACGTTTTGGTTCTGTAGAGTTTAATTCTGTAAAGGGCTAAATAAGCTAAATGAAATAGCTTTCTGTGTAATTAGTAAATGAGGAAAAGGCAAAATTAAAACATGACTTTCCTTTGACAATTAAATAGGAACAAAGGAACACCATCGTTTAAATCACATGAGCTTTCAGCTAAGCCTGTCATTAGTGGTGAAAACCTTTTTTCTGAAATCTCCTGAACCGTGTTTTTGAGGAGGGAAATGGGAAAAAGCACTTTACCAAATTGCTGTTTTGAAATAGAAGGATTTAATTTATCTGTTTCTCTGCTTCCCAAAAGTTAGTCTTTACAACAGGGTCTCCAGACCACCCATAATCTGGTAATGGGTCTAGCACAACCTTGAGTCTCCAAATAGATGTTTATCTGAGCATTATCTGATTCCCTGGTGGTGGGAGAGTCTGTTCATAATCCCCACAGCCATTAAAGAAATGAGGGGGTTGTAAAAACATTTTGAAATAGATGAAACACCTTTCAAGAGAAGTTGCTGGAAAAGGAAAGCCAAAGCACCATGGGACTGAAATGATTCCGTGGATACTTCATGCTACTTCTTTGGCAGCTGCAATATTTATCTCTTACTGTGATAACTGCACTGTGTGGCATGTACTGAACAGTAGTTCTGCAAAAAATAGCTGCTGGAAATACAGTGAGGCTACTCCTTAACTTACTTTCTTATACATGCTTTAAAAATGCAAATTACTTCTTAAAAATAATGGTGATTATTTGGTCATTGATGCAGTCCAGGTAAAAGCTCTGTTGTTTTTGGCCAGTGCAGGACTTGAAGGTTGAAAATCAAGTGATAGTCTGATGTTTGAAATTGCAGTCTTATAAAACGTGCAAGCATGTATGTTTCATTTTCCATGTGAGTTCTCCAAGCAGAAAAAAAAAAATAGCTGTAAATCTCTTTCTTTGTACTTACCTACGTGATAAAGCGGGGTAGAAACATAATGTGGAAAAAGGGATTATTAAAGAATTCCTAAGCAAAACAACCTACGGAATCATTACAATAATTAGGTAACTAGAAGATCACATACTTTATTACTCATAAGCTGGCAGGTGATAAGAAAGGCGCAAGTGCATTTTTATAGCAGGAAATACTTCCATTAAATTACACCATTAAGTCATTTATACCATTTACTGTATTCTCTTGCTTTATGGGTTTTGTATCGACTTCTATTCAGTGCTGTAAGACCAGAGGGCAGCATTAAAGATAGGCAGATAAAAATACCTTTACCTGATTGTTAAGTCATGTTTTTTGTTCACACAAACATGCATAAAAGTATGAAATAGTGAAACTGGAAAAAAAAAATACTTTCAAAAGTGTGTAAGCACTCCATTGCTGAAAAAAAAAAAAAAGGCTGAAAATGAGAACTGTATCATAAAACATTATTTTCCCTTATTTTCTCTGATTTCTTCATTATACTCAGTAATGTTTTGCTTTCTTCCTTTAACAGGTTTTAAAGATTGTATTTATTTTTCCTGGTGGTGCTATCCTTTTGTGTGGTGATTCAGTTTGCTCAAACAGGAGTTCCTAATTTTCTAATTAACGCAACGGGCACCTTACTCACCACTGTTCTCATTCTCTGTGGCGCTTCCTGCAATTTGTGGCTGGATGTGCTTTCATCTTGGGCCAAAACATAGCAGCTTCCCATGGCAAGATCTCGTTCTGCGGTGTGTGTGCCAGGTGATACAGCCACAGGTTTCTAGTGCAGTTCTCCTACTTTTGGATGCTCTCATGTCAGGCAACCAGAATTCAGATATTCCCATCACCCCCACCCTTGCTTATTCACATGATCCACGTGTGCCATTGCTGTCACATCCCTAAGAGGTGCCATTTGCAACTGCAAAACTTCAGCCCAATTATGTAAAGGGTGGGAAGCAACAAAGTTGCTATTTGAAAAGCAAAGCACTAACCAAAGGTTTGCTCGTAAAACTTGGTTCTGTTTTAGAGAAATTGGTGTGCCTCATTAGCTTCTCTTAACTTCAGGGTTAGTCCTTCCAGGCCATTACATCATCTGGGCCATTGGTACTTAAAAGCTTGTTAATTCCTAACTCTATTCCCAGCCTTCTTCCGTTTCAGTTAATGTCACGTATTAGATGCAGTGCATTCTGCTACTTCTGCCAAGTCCAACATACTGCCACTTATTCTTTTTTTTTGTTCTTCCTTTCCTCATTCCATTTAAGTGCTGGAGTCCCAGTGCAATAAAGCATTTAAACATATGTTCAGCTTGAAGTGATGAAGTGTTTTGTTGAGTCAGGACCTTTCTATTCTACTCTGCGTGTCTGAGTGCGAGTATCCTTTGAAGTTTGAAAGGCACATGGAGAGGTTCTCAGTGGCACAGAGAGGACCAATTAATTCTTCCTTTTATTAGTCTCTTTGGCCCTTTAATGTAGTTGCTCTTAGCTTCCCATTTTTTGCTTTCTCTGCCATATTGTATTGTCTGCCTTTTTGTTTCTCATCACTCTGCTCTTATTTTATTTACCACTTGTCTTCCGCAGAGCTGGCAAGCATGCTTCTATTTTGAACTTCAGAAAACATAGTGAATGGTTATTTAACTGAGTTGGCACCTGAGGTTGTTTGGTCCATGACATGCTTCTGGTACCATCAGGTGCCTGTCTATACATGCCACTCTCATGCCACAGTGAGACCGGTCTGAGGGTACTATCTCACCTTAATTTGTCCTGATGGGATAAAAATATACGTGCTGGCCTAAATGTTTACTTAGTACAAGAGTGTTCCTGGGTTTTGTAAGCGAACAGTTGATGTGTGCAGCTGCTTCAGAAAGAAAAGATTTGAAAATTTGGAGAAGTTGAAAATGGGGGTTGCTAATTAGATCCTTCTCTCAATCTGAGCCCAGAGCTTTCCCAGAGTGTTGGTGACTTAGCACTGACTCAGAGAGACACGAGTCCTTTTGATGTCTTTGCATTTTTTTTTAACCTGCTGCAGCTTAGCTTTGAATTCAGAACTTTTGCTTGCTTTGCACTCCCAGGTCACCGTGACCAGGCTCTTGCTATCACAGGCAATGCACCACGTGGTTGCTTTTATGAATGTGCCAAGCTCAATATTCACACCTCATAAGTAGCTAACCCCAGCTGCATCCACGAAAAGCTGTTCCAGAAGCCATACTCTGCAGATTGTTGAAAATCTTGATTTTGCAAGCTTCCTCTACAAGTGTGTTAATTCTGGTGATATATTTGGGGCTTGGTCTATTCTCCCACACGCCCGATGATAGGACAAGGGGGAATGGGCTAAAGTTGCGCCTGGGGAGGTTTAGGTTGGATATTAGGAAGAACTTCTTTACCAAAAGTGTTGTTAGGCACTGCAATTGGCTGCCCAGGGAAGTGGTGGAGTCACCATCCCTGGAGGTCTTTAAAAGACGTTTAGATGTAGAGCTTAGGGATATGGTTTAGTGGAGGACTGGTTAGTGTTAGGTCAGAGGTTGGACTGGGTGATTTTGGAGGTCTCTTCTGACCTAGATTAATCTGTGATTCTGTGATTTATAAATTGACCCTGCATATGCCATGTTGCAATCTTGAAATATCCTTTTTGGTCCCTTCTTGAGTGATGGTGTCTCCAGACTGGAGCTGCTCTGGGGAGCGGCTGTGGGGCAGAGTACATGTATGTCCTCATATGTCTCACAGTGTTCCTCTTCAGTATATTAGTCAACTGTGTAGGTGAATGTGCATTTCTTGATTAAGGGATGTAATTCCTGTTTAATTGGGGTGCATGGTTTGCTTGCAGCAAGGGACATAATTCAGTCTGCTTTCCTGGGGAAATAATTCTCTATGTTACTTCACCACAGCGTTGACCAACCTGGCTGTTCTTTCCAACAGATGCACGCAGGTCTGAAGTGACTCTAATGGACTGTGACACATGTTAAAAAAAATGACCCGGTGAACATATATCTTAATTTAAAACTGTATTGATGTGTGGTTTAGCAGTGGTGGATGCTTTTGATTTTGAATATTTTGAAAGCCATATAATGTTATTCAGTCACTTCCTTCACACTGTTGCAAAACTGTGTAAAGTTTAGATTAGTAACAGGTCGTGGCATAACAGCAGTGCTTAAAGCCTTGAGGAAAACTTCAGAAAATGTTATGTTTACAGATCATCCTGTCAAAATAACTCAGACTGTCGCTAAATCTCTATTTCTGCTGCCAGAGATACTTGTGTGGATATGAGCTCCTCTGGCTCACGGATGCCACTGTGGTTTCACAGGGTGATGCTGAACGCTCGGCCCCGTGCAGGAGCACAAACCTACTAGAGCATGCAGTATGACAAAGGACACCTGAAGGTTGGCTGTGCTTTGGTGTTCCCAAGTGTGTTTAACTACTGTCAGATGTGATAATCACAGCACGGGAGAGCCTTCTGCCAGGCTGCCTCGCCTTTCGGGGAGGGGGAGCAGAGCATTTATTTTCAGATAGTCAAGCCAGCCTCAAAGCTGTTGTTACCTTAGGCAAAACTAAAACGGAAGGATAACATTTTAATTGTTTGACAGGCAGCGGATTTAGGCTTTTATTTAGCAAAGTACATGGAGTCTGTTGGCTTCCTTGGGAGTGTTACATTTAGACCTAAGCATATGTTTAAGTTCATTCCTGAGGCTGCCAAGCAGGGCCTTCAGGGAGAGAGCTTCTCACCTTCCCTGCATGGGAGGGAAAAGGCACCAGGCTCTGTGCCTGAAGACATCAGGGCACTTTGCAGCATCACATTGGTGTAAACAACAAGGTGAAGCGACTCTGAGAATAGGGAGGGAGGGACCAGGAAGACAGCAGGGTGTCTCTTCTGCACAGCCCTACAAGGTTAGGCGATGAAGATCTAATCTTCAGGGATAGAGGAGGAAGATCCCTTGGTCTGCTCCTCCTCACCCAATGTGGAGGTTTCCCTTCTTTGGGGCCCTGTACGCAGTTGAGCAAGGATCTCTCGCATTTACAAGGGAAGTTGTTGCTGAGTGATCAGTAACTGGCTCTTCTCCAGCCCCCAGAGAGCTCCGGCAGGGGAAGAGGTCAAGTCTAGCTCAACGTTACTTAATGTAGTGTGTGCATACGGTTTTATCGCACAGCGATTTCTGCATCCTCCTCATAGCTGCCTTCAGATTCAGCAGCTTTCAACATTTTATGCAACTTGTAAGAGCCACGGAATATTTTTGTAAATACAGTTTAATTTTCAGGTTTTTTTTTTAGTTTTCTGACTCATAGCCCTTTTCTTCAGAAACAGAAAATGATTCATATACCCAAGCACTTAACTCACTTTAAATTTGTAAATGGCACTTCATGCATGCTTAACGAGGGTATTCCAAACCACTAAAACCATAATTTGCTTATGCTACGTAATAAGGCTCGAAGCCTGCAAAGACTTATGTAAATACTGCAGTTCATTGTAGGTTTCTGCAGATGGTGACTTACAGCCACAACCTCCACTGGCGTGGGCTCGATGCATCTTTATCTCCGTGGTCCTCATAAACTCTGACACAGCACCTGGGAAGAAAGAACGAGAAAGAAAAATGAAATTGGTGCTATAAATCTGATGCAGAAAATAATGCAGAAGAAGCTCTTTTATTGCTTTCACAGGAGTAAGAGAGTTGAATATTAAAGTGCATTAGAAAAAGGAGATGGAAAGAGAAGATGAAAAACATTTTTTTTTCTTTCAGTCTGATCCAGAATTTCTAAAATTAAACTCTCAGTGTCTTATTATTTTTATTGGAAGATATGAGGGAAAAATCCCCCTATGCTGGATAATTCAATGCCCAGCTAGATTTATTTAGACTCAAGAAGTGCAGTACTGCCTTTTTTAAATGCTATTTCACTCAGGCAGTGCACATAAATTATGATTTCCTTTTTAAAATGGAATCAAATAATATATGAAGCTGACTAATCTCTTAATCCAGACTTTTCTCCCAGATCTTCCAAGAGCCACTTCAGATTACTCAATTTCTGAAAAAAAACAAAAAAAGAGCCTGCATCTTTGCATCTTTTTGTTTGTCTGTCTATCAGACGGAAGTCTAAAAGCAGTGAAGTATTCCATTTTGAAATATGGTAAATCGTAAATGCATTTGGGGGGCATGGCTTATGTTGTGGGAATCAAATTTCTGAAAAGGTCAAAAGCATTTTTTTAGGTACATTAAAGGAACATTGTTGGGAGTCATCTGTTCATTTTCAGGTATTTTATTGCTTCATCTTGTATTCACTTTGTTGTTGTGAAAAGGGGGTTTTGGTTACAATCTTCCCACTCTTCATTGCATAAAAAGGCAAAATTCTCTGCTTCTTCCTCCCCTCTATCTCCAAGGGGGGGAAAAAAAAGATGAAGAGTTAACAAGCATCTGTTCTGGGAGTAATTTATAGCTCTCTAATGTCAATGAAAGAGTACAAATGAAACAGTGCTGTTACATAGGTGCTGAGGATATATCCTGGGATGCCAGAACAAGGTCTGTGATGCCTCTTGAGGGGGAACGGTGAGCTCATGAAAAATGTGCTGAACAGGCAGGGAGCATTTCGGGGATGATGGTCTCTGTGATGCTCTTCCAGGTCAGTTGGCACAAAAAAAGAGCTGCCATTAGCCTTGTAATATCTGGTCTGTGGGCATGTGCTTGCTGGCTCCTCCCTCTGCACAGCACGGCCTTCATTCCCCTGAAAGCTCATATTTGGATTTGCTGTCTTTGTCGGGAGCTGACAGTGCAATTCTTTGCAACAATTACCAAGCGTGTATTTAGGGGCTACGTTGCATCTAAGCAGAAATCTTTCAATATTAAAAATATGTCTTACTTAGCAATTTACATAAGCTACTAGATTTGCTTCTAGGTTACTTTTGTCTTCAGAGCTGACCACAAAGGAGGAAAAAATGTTTCAGTTGGCCCTCAGTTTTTCCATAATTGGGAGGAAGACCTTGAGTCAGCAGTGTGCAGTTTTGTATGAAGCACGGACCAAATGCAAGAGACCAAGTTTGGGCTTTTGCCTCTTTGAGAGTATTTTGAGAGAGAATGCTTGAAGCACGGCCTGGTTGGGTGCCCCGGAGGGGAACCTGGAAAGCCCATGGTCATAGCCTGGAAAAGGCACATTTACATCATGCAAACAGGTTTCTCATTAGCAAACCAAATAATAACCTTGTCTGGGAGTTATATTCAGTAGCTTTTTGCCTCTCAAAGACAACTCTGTCATGAAAAGCATTTAACTGGCAAAGAAAAAAAAAAGTGTAATTTTGACTCAGTCATTGAGTTTGGGCCAGAGATGCATGGTCAGTTGAGTTTGGCATGCATTCGAGCTTCCACTGGTCATGGAGAAGGAGAAGTCATTTCCAGTGCTGCCTTCCTAAGCCACTAGATCCTGCTCTCTGCTCTGCCAGCATGAGCATTTCTGGGAAAGCCCAGAGGGTGCCGTGTCCAGGAATCAGGTCCCTTCAGCTCTTAGTAGCTGAAGAAAGTCACCGTGGTGCCTATCTTCCTCCACCCCATTACCCAAATGAAACACAGAGGACAGCACTACTTCTTCTGTTTTGTTTTTTTCAGAAAGTTAAAAATGGTGGTGTGGTTGTCAGTTTAACAGGCAGAGGTGTTTTTTTTTTTTTTTTTTCCAACAACCAGTTTATTCTCTTTCATTAGTTTCTGTTCAGCTAAAGGAAATGTGGCAGCAGAGGATGGTTAG
Organism: Aythya fuligula; assembly: GCF_009819795.1. Lineage (NCBI taxonomy): Eukaryota > Metazoa > Chordata > Aves > Anseriformes > Anatidae > Aythya > Aythya fuligula. Next base: position 105,557,382 of record NC_045559.1, read on the forward strand.
CTCAGAGCTCTGCCAGCAACTCCAGCTTGTGCCGCAGTGCTCAGGGCTAGCGGCTGGATTGCACATGCAGGGCTGCTGAGAAAGAGAAAGCCTTGTGTGGAGAAAATTAAATAAGGTAGGGCCAGCCTTCACCGTGCACAATTTTGCAAGTGAAGTTGATCAGAATGGAAAGAGTGGTGCGAAACTATGGAGACAATATTGAGGCCAACAGCAAGAAAATGAAGTGAGTTCGCAGAAGACATCCTGGACTGTGACAGAGGTCTCTTCTGGTTTCCATATCAAGCGTTTCCTTCTCTGTTTAGGCAATTGCCATGAAAATCATGGGAAACTGCTCTTTTTAATAGTAGCCATTTGAGTTCCTTGTCTTTTAAAATTCATGAATCTGTGGGTCACCTCCATCCTGCCTTGGTGCTCCTCTGCCTCATGGAGCAAGAGTTTAGAGCCCTGCCTTTTGGCCCATTCCTCTAGTGCCTGCTCACTTCTTTCACCAGCCAAGTAACAGCCCCATGCGGGATGTTCCTTGGCAGATTGAAATCCCATCAGAGGCTGGCTTTGGGGTTTGTTACAGCCTCAAAGCAGGGAGTAAGCATGCTAAGAAGTGCCGAGCTATCAACCTTTCTGGCAACTGGGTAAAAACAATCTGTAAAACCAGGCAGGTCTGACTTCAGTCACTCTGAGATTTCAGGATCCCACAGGCAAGAGGTCCAGAAGTCAGCACAGTAAGTCGGGCTCTTAGAGCAAGAGCTTCCCAGGAGGGGAGCTGTAGGATTCTCCTGTGCTAAGCTCACGGAGTGTGCAAAGTCATTGTTTGCAGAAGCTGGTATAAATAAAATTGCTGTCAGAAAGAGTATGTTAAGAATTACCAGTAAGATAATATTCCTGGGATTCTATGAAGTGTTTACACCCAGTAAACAGGTTGGTGCCAAAAGTGAGTTATTACTGGGGCTACTAGCCTTGTGATCTTCGTGGAAACCCACCACGTCATCTCAACAGCATGCACTTTGTCTCTCAGAGGGCTGCGAGTTGGGCAGCAATTTCAGCCTCTCCTGTTGTTGATTCAGAAAGTGTTTTAAATGGCAGGCTCTGCCAGCAATGCAAGCTGCAGGCATAAAGAGAATAAAAAATGCCTAAAATAAGGAAAGTCTATGTTAGGTGCAGTTGTGCCACAATTTTCTATTTCAGACAACGCCGGCTTGGGCCTTGGATTCATAAACACAATGAGGAGCCTTTTGAAAAGTGGAAATTGCATTATGGCTCTGTTTCCTTTCCAGAGAAGCATGTGAAGCACATTACAGAGCAAGGGAAGGTCACGACTTCAGGGAACAGGACAGGATGTCTGAGCAGGGAAAGGTGGAGCAAGAGGAGCTGCTGGAAAGCGAGGGCAGAGAAGCAGCAAGAGAGCATGAGGGTGGAAAATGGTAACTGGAAACTTTGGCAGCATCTTAATCAGAATTTGTTTGGATATAACGTCGAAAAGAAAAGCATTTTCTCCCTACCCCCAGTTACTTCTGTATTTCTGATTTTTTATTTTTTTTTAAGTCTCTTGTTTTAATTTAAACACACGTTGATTTTTATTATTTTCACATTCTGGCAATGTTCTGAAATTTTTGAACTGCCAGACAGGCTCAGAGTTTCAAAACCAGCCTCTGCATATGTGCACAAATCAGTCTGATGAACATGCTGGGCAGGCCGAGACTGAGCAAAATGTATTTGCTTAACCATGATCGGTTAATAACACCACTGTGTCTTAAGTGTTGTGCTTGTTAAATTGCGGCGTGCACTTCCTAGCTCCATTTCATGCATCATTCCCTCTGTCCATAAAATTGTTTCTGAGACAGCCTTGCTCCTGGCACTGACTCTTTAAGCAGGGTGCAAGCGATTTGATCCCTGCCTTCGCCTGCTTTGTACAGGGCAGCAGGAGGATGTCAGGCCCATGGTACGCAGGCAGAGGAGTCTATGGTTTAGCATAAGGGAAAGAAGCATAAGACATCTACATATTTCTCAAAGGGCAAATTGTCCAAAGAGTCTCTCCAAGGCTAGCCCAAAACAGAACAAGCTGTAATTTCTTGTCCTTTTGTTTTGCACTTTGTATGATTTTCTCTCTGGTTTTGCAAGCATGCCGCAGTTACACTTCAGTGGCGCTGCAGCTTTTTAACAAGCTGTAGTAGGTACCCTATTGCTCATGCACTGGTAGTACTAAAAGACAGAAAGTACCAGCCTTTAACCCTTTGCAAGGTTACGCAGCTTAACAGTACAGAGTAGTCTTAGATGGTGACCTGCCACAGGTAGGTGGGAGGAGGGAGGTCAGGAACTGGGATGATTACCCACTCACTACCTCTCCATTGTACACCGGGATTACTCAGAATATTTTGCTGCTTGAGTTAATAATGTCATGAATATAGCAAGGCAGAGAGAGAAGGGCACAGAGGAAACAATTTTGAAGGAATTAAACATTAACAGCACACCTTAGATCCAACTGAACGGGAACAAAAGAAGGGAATAGCGTCCAAGTACAGTTTGTACTTAGTTGTAATAGGCAGACAGGTTTTGTTTACGGAAGCAGACAATCATTGCCTTCCTCTGTGCTATAAAACATGCCTTAAAATGAAGTACTAGTAGGAATTTTGTCTAAGTAGTGCCTGCAAAGTACAGCCTCAAAGGCAAACCTGGTCCATTTGAGTTGCTAGTCCATAAACTAATTATTTAATTTAAAACAGGAGGCAGCAGACAGCAGACTATTGCACTGATTCCTGAGTTAGATGATTTTGCAGTCCACCTTACACTGTTTTCTTCATTTCACGGCTGTAAAAATGTGGCTGCAGGCTCAGCCATGGGGTACCTGGGCTGCAGATATAATCAACCATTGCTCCATCAGTTTTAGCAGTGGCGCTTTCAAGGTGCCCCAGCCATAAAGCCAAACTGCCCCGAACAGCACAGCCTCTGGGACGGGCGCTCACTACGTGGTTTTGCCCTTATTAGAACAGAGGGGCAGCTGTAAAGAGGGGGAAAGCCTCCAGAGCAGGTCTGCATGCTCAGTGCGCTCAGGAGAAGTGCATTTCTGCTGCCAGTCTGAGTAAACCAAGGTTTGCTAACCAAATTAAATAAACAGCCCAACACCCCCTGCCTGCAAGGAACATCGGGTCTGATTAAGAGTCCAAAGAGTACATTTTTCAAAACGTCCATGGTTGGGTCAGAAGATCAAAGATTATTGATTTCTTCTTATTTTATTTTATCTCAAAGAATGATTTTTAAAAAATCCTTTATCAGCCTCTTTTTGAATGCCCAAAAGATGGAAGAAATTAAAGGGTATTTATTAGTATTAGCAGTAGTATTCCAAAATGTATTACATGCATTATTATTCATATTATTCTGGAGATGCAGCGCCAGCAAATCACAGATACAGAGAATTGGCAAGAAATTAATTGGAGGACTAAAAAAGTACTGGAAATTAGGAGAGATGATGAGATAGAAGAGATCAGCTGACCAAAGTGAAGACTGAAAATGGCACGTCATTCTTGCAGTAAAAGGGTAATGAAATACAGCGAAGGCAGAGTGGGAATACTGATCTTCACATGCTTCTAACCAACTTCTTGCCATACTCGGTCACATTTCTGTAAGATTGCTGACATAAGCTATTACAGAATGAAAGGACCTTTATGCCAGTATAAATGAATCTCTGGTGTAGTGCGCTACCACTTCTGCAATGATGGCTTCTAAATTGATAGGATATTACAGAGAGAGCTGGGCTTTTGAAAATCTGGTGGCTTAAGTTCTCCTGTGCTCGCTTTAGTCTCTCTCATCCAGTAGAGGACACGTGTCCAGGCACCATGGCAGGAAACCCAGGGCCTGTAAGCATTATCTAATGCATATTGGGAAAAACAGTCCCAAGTCCCACATGAAATGATGGGCTCTGAGCTGATGTTGCCTCTCAGAAATGAGACTGGGAATTATGATGAATAGTTCCACAAGATCTCAGCTCCCAACTGTTTGACAGCCAAAAAAAAAAAAAATCTAATACCATGGATTATTTTAGGAAAAAAAAATCTAGAGAAGAGACAGCAAACATTATTATGCTTCTGTGTAGCACCAGCATCAGCTGCATCCTGAATGCTGTATGCAGCACTCAAAAACCAACAAAGTAGGATGAGAATAAGTACAAGGACAGGTGCCCAGAGCGATTAAAGGTATAAAGCAGTTCCTGTACACAAATCAACCAAGTAGGACAGGGATCCTGTAGGATGGGAGGGAGCTGACTGCCAGGCGTGATGCTAAAAAGGTCTGTAAAATCATGGGCAGTGCAGACAGGGAAGCTGGTGACAGAAGAGCTGAGAGCTAGGAGGCTTGGGGAAACTGCCTGTTCGGTGCAGAATAGAGCAGAGGAGGTGGTTCTTCAGGTGTGTAATTAAGCTGGGGAGCTCCTTGCCACATGAGGCTATGGATGCTAAAATTTGCATGAGGGCAGAGAGAGGCTGGGCAGGTTTGCAGAGAAGTGCACTGAGTGATACAGTTAAAAACAAACAGACCTGCCTGGGTCAGAGTTGCTGTGCTGCAAAGCATTGGAGGGAGCAAGGAGAGAAATGCACATTTTCTTCCGTGACTTGCCATGCAGCATCTCTTGGGCATGATGACACGGGGAGTTTGGGGATGTGCACCTTCCTGGGCATCCCCAGGTGGGAGCAAGGGGTATAGGGGGGAGTCAAGGGAGGGGCTGTTTTGGTGCTGGTGGGATTAAGGCATGTTGTATTATGGTCTGTGGGCTTTCTGGAAAAACTGATTGAAAGCTTTTTCTTCTTTTTGTACTAATAAACGAGGGTTCCAGGCAAAGTTTTGTGCTCTGGGCAATACTACTCGTAAAGTTAGGGTAGAACCAAAGAAGGAGAAACTGCAGCAGTAGAAGGATGCCAGTGGATGAGGAAGTCTCTGCCATATCACACTGCAGGCTGTGGAGACTTGACTCCCAAACTTTGGCAATACATTTAAAAATCAATGCCTATTCAGTAATCATTCTTCTTTTGGAAACAATAACCTATTGAGTTGTAAAGTTTTTAGGCCTCCAAGATCCAGTAGTCCCAAAGTGGAGATGACCACAGAGACAGTATTAACCTATATCTGCAAGTTTGGCATCCACTTTGCTTGCCTAAATCCCAACCTACTGGCTTTCTGAAGGGGAAAATGGTGCTAAATGAACTTGACTCCCACTCGTTAAGACCTGAAGGAACGGGGCTGCTCTTCAGTCCCCTCCTGTTCTCTGGTCACCTCAGCCCTAGCACTGGCAGGTTGGAGCAGTAGCTGCTGATCACCAAATCATGGTACAGCTGAGGTTGGAAGGGACCTCTGGAGGTCAGCTGGTCCAACCCCCTGCTCCAGCAGGGTAAATGATGCCTCTGACACCTGAGTAAAACACCCAGCTGGCCGGTTCCACCAAGCTACGGAGTGCCTGACGCCGGGCACCTCGTCCATGCCACCTGCTCAGGCAGTGAGAGCCCTGCCCAGCTGACCCCTGCACGAGGCACTGTCTGGCGGGCAGTGTAAATCAGCTTTATATTCTTTCCAGTGGGATATTGCTAAAGACACCTCCAAAGCTGCTTCTCTATCTGATTTTTACCCTGGCAATTCCTCGTGACATTTCCACCAATTTAAAATTATTTTTCCCCTCTCTCTTTACTTTCCTGTGCATTGTTTTTCTCTGGTGCTTGTTCTCTCATATGTCTTTTGCTCCTGTAAATGACTTTGCATAATGTTTCCCTTTAAATTGTTCCATTTCAAAGTTTTCCCTCTGTTTCAAACTTCCCAGTTGCTATGTGACTCTGCTGTGTGGTTTGTAGGTCTCCTTTTGCGCTACAGTGTCCTTTATCTCTTAGGCAGCTTCCCTTGAAAAGCTCTGCGGTGGAGATAGAATGAAAAATATCATCTGTATCCCTCTGTGTCACTACATAGAAGTCTAAAATATCTGTGAGACAAAGAGACACAAAGCAAGCATTTTTAAATATAAAATAAGGGATATGTATTTGTAGGACATTTATTTTCAAAAATTCCCTAATAGCATGAAGAGAAACCCAGACACTCCATTAAAAAATGCATACTTTATTTTTTAATTCACACAGTCTAGTCATGCCATGGGCTTTCCACAAAAAGCACAAGTCTTTGTTTTTGTGTTATATCCACAAGACCGATACTACATGCCTGTGATGGTGCCGGGACGCTCAGACTGATGCAGGAAAGCAGAGTGCCCGTAGCTTTACAGGAGACACTGCGGGTGCAGCAGGTTCCTGCACCAGGACGTGTGCCAGGGAGTGTCCCCATGTGCATCTCCCCACATCCTCACAGCCAGCCCCTTCTGAAGTGAAACACTCTGTCCCTTGTGGCAGCTCCACGTGTGTGACTCTGGCTCTAATCTGAATCCCACAAAGGCCAGTGAATGCCTCTCTGCTGATGCTCAGGCAGGCTGCAGCCGGATTTAAAAAGTGACCTACATCTTCTGCTCCACACCTCAGGCTCTCTTTGCATAACTACTCATAGGTGGTCTAAATTTACCATTGCAGTCTGGAAAGAAGGATCCATGAGCAGCAGTAGGTCTAGCTATTTAAACCACTTTCTGTCCTGATTTCTGAACCAAGGCAGGACTTGCACTTAGCCACGACAGAGCTGAGCTGGTGGATATTTTCTTTGGTGACCGTTTTTGTTCCTAGTTCATGGCTATGCCAGCAGGAGCTACGGTGGATACAAGCAAAAGAATTTGCTATCTGATGGGGGCTAAAACACAACTGAAGCTAAAACACAACTGTAAGCTAAAACACAACTCCTCATTTTGCTTATTGAACCTGGCAGAAGGTGTGTTTAGACTGAGAGGCCTTTTCAAACTTGGAAGTTTTGCCAGTGAATTTCAGGCACATGTATATACTAGCCAATTCTAGCTCTTTATGAATTTCAGATGCGGACAGATGCTGATGGGTTTTGTGCAGCTGTCTTGCCCTGCCAGTGTTTCCCTGCAGAGGCAGGATGGTGTCCGTCAGCCAGCACCATCCAAAGGTCACTAGGAGAAACTGCAGGACTGCAACTAAGGCCTCAGATCTCACTTCTGTCACCCAAAGCAAGCTGACAAGTGTACAAGCATCTGCATAGTATCTCAGGAACGGTGGAAACTCCTCTTGAAGACAACATCAGACATTTTGTCATGTTTTTTCCTTTCTTTATGAACACTTTTCCTATGAAGAGTATCATTGAATCTGCATCTGAGCAGAGAGACACTGCTTTGGAACAATAGCTGTTCATGCAGGAGGGGAAAGTGGGCTTTGGATGCAAGCTGTCTGGTGGGCACTGGTGCATGAAGAATGCTTTCTGTGTTGCTAGTGCAACCCATCGCTTGGGGCAGATAACCAAATGGCATCCAGCTGAACGCCTGCAGAACAAACAGGGCACCTTTGCCTTTGGAGACAGCTGAGTCAAACTCTATTTAAAATGGGCTTCATCAATATTGAAGTTTTAATTTAGGTCTTGGAAAGTAATTATACTATGTATTAGCTATATGTGTGTGCAATATTGGGCATTACCCACATCTGTCAACCTTTAGGATGGAAGTCACATTTTCCTCAGCTTGCTGCCAATTATGAGCAAGGGAAATTATTGTAGTTTCTGGGATTTAAGGAGATTTGCCTGGCAGATCCTACCTGGGTTGCAAGCGCTGTGCAGCAGTGAGCCATGCACAAAGAAGAAATGCAGCCCAGGTCCTGAGGCCAGCAGTGGCTGCTTCTGTTTCTTCCACCTGGGAGTGGGTGGAAGAAATGTGAGTGTAAGAGCATTCTCTGTGACCATAGCACAGAGCTCTCAGGGAAGGTCATGTTGAAGCAGAGGCAGGGGAGGTGTTTTTTAAGTCATTCATACAGGCTAATACCAAAGTACTTGATCACAGCAGTGCTCCAAAATGACTTCTGAGCTACTGGTTTTGTGGCCAAGTGCTTGCTGCCGTGAGTTAGCATTTCATAAATTCGACCTTTATGTATTCTGCAAAATATTAGCAGGTTTACTCTCCCTGCACACCCTTCACTCATTGCTACATAGCAGCAGAGAGCGATTTAGCTCCCTGGCAGTGTATTTTACTAAGACAGCAAATTGTCTGTGTTTACTTATGCTATACAATTCAGTATTACCGCAAATGTTGGCCAGATTCCTGCAAAGTTAGTACCTACAAACAAACTCTTAAATTCATATTTAGGTCCCTAAATAAAAGGTTTGGTTTTTCAAATACTGAGTCTACTCTGACTCCTGTTGACTTTTTGGAAGCCAGTAAATGGCTTCCAAAGAGGAAGAAGAGGTGCACGAAGTAAGAATATTTCTGGCAAGTCACTGGGTTTGTTACATAAAAGGTCAGGCTATAAATACTGTCGTTCATATAACCTTTCATTCCTATGCCTGACAACAAGCCCAAGTGAACTGCAGGGTCCATCAGAAAGGCCAATTTTGCCCTTGGTATTATTGGGAGTTTTTAGTGAGGTTTTTCTCCTGTGTGCCAGCACAACGAGGCTTCCTGTCCTTTCTCTGTATGATTTCAAGGAAAGCCTGATTCATTACTTCAGGGGCTGAGCTGAATTCCAGCTCCTGGACCATTTTAAAAGAAATCATTTAAGCCTCAAATCCTTGCACTGGTTGCAGCAGCAGATGTGTGAAAGGATAGTCATTGCTTTGCCTCTTGCTGCTCATCCTCAAGAAGAGCAGGCTCTCCTTAATCTGTGGGCCGAGAAGCAGAGCAGGAGGACTTTTTGACCCAAGATAAAACAATGACACAAACATTCCTGTGGAAGCAGGCTGCACTTCTGGATGCTTCTGGAATATATTACTGGGGATAGCTTACACTGCCTTTAAAAAGAAAATCATGCCAATGCCTTCAGGAAAAAAAAGGTCTTGTGTGATGAGGAGAAAGGGAGGAAGTTATTCTGGCAATATTTAGAAGTGTTTAAAGGCAGAAGGACCTGGAATGGGAGGATTTCACATACAGTAAATCAGGAGAGTGATCTGGCATAATTGCAAAGGTGACTTTGAAACAGTCTGCGTTTCAGTCTCTGAGATCTTTCATTTCTTTTATTCTAATGGGTCAAAATTTGCAGCATTTTCAATAGCCGATATGCACTTTTTCTGCTCAAATGAGGCCACTCCTGAGGAAAGAATTTATTATTTTTGTAAACATTATTCAGCTGCGACTGACTGCATATTTCCTTTCCCCTTGCAGAGGCACAGCGATAGCCGGGATCGTTTTTGGCATCGTCTTTATAATGGGAGTGATCGCCGGGATTGCCATCTGCATCTGCATGTGCATGAAGAACAACCGTGGGACTCGAGTCGGGGTCATCCGCACGACGCACATCAATGCCATCAGCACCTACCCAGGTGAGGGGGCAGAACAGGGCCGGCAGGAGCGCTGGCAGTCCGGGTGGAGCCATGGTTCTGGACAGCCCCAGCCCCACAGCGAATGTGGGTGCGAGCGCAGGTGGCTCTCCTGGGCCTGCAGGGGAGAGGCAGGAACCACGACTCCCAGCTGACAATCGCAAGACAGCCCAGCCTGCGCAGGGTTCATTAGTGCAGCTCTCCACCCAGGCTCATTTATTCCGCTCCTCCATGGGCTAATGAGGTCTGGCCAGGTGCCAGATCCTCAGCACGGCTGCACGGCGGGCAGTGCCCGCAGCAGCACGTCCAGGCCTCGCTGCGCTGTGCGGAACTGGCTCTCTCCACGTGCCAGAGGCTCTCCGGTGACAGATCAGTTGGTTTTCCTTTGTGCTCTGGTTCTTGTAGTTGCACTGGGTCACGTACAGTCAGCTCCCTTTCATCACCCAGCACCATGGGGACCCAGCATGCCATATGCCAAGATGGCCATATGCCATTTTGCCGTAATGGTTTATCAGGGCAGCACCAGGGGAGGCACTGAGCCAGGGCCCTGGGGCACCCCAAAAGGCAGTAGGGACCCCTTACACTTCTGCTGTAGCGTAGCTGTGCCCATGGTGACCAGGAGCTGGTAAGTCTGGTGGTACCCAGACAATCCAGCTGAGGCGATCGGCTCCGGGTCAGATGCGTTCTGCAGCGGAGCGGGGGATCGGACAGGCAGGGCTGATTTTTCCAGCACCGTGCCCACTCGAGGGAGCCGCCAGGACCCAGCAGCCCTCGCGAGGGAGGTGAACGAGGCGGGAACGAGGCGTAGCGGGGCCAGCAGTGCCCCCTCCCCGGCCGTTCATAACCTGCCCCTAGGGAGCACGGCCACCAGGACGGGCACACAGCGCGTGGCGCCTCAGCAGGGAGAGGCGCGGCAGTTGGCGCGGGTAGGGCAGAGCGTTCCCCCCGCCCATACCAACACCTCCTCTAATGGCGGCCTGCCGCTAGCTAGGCTGCAATGGTGTACACCAGGCACAGTGCGCTCTCCTGGGAGTCTGTACGCACCCAGACCAACTGCCCGCTCAAAGCTGCGGCAGTTCAGGTCTCTGGGTGCAGGGAGTGCCTGAGCCTGTTGCTACCACCTGCGGGGGGCAGAGAGACTGTGTGCGTGAGGTGCAAGCAGGTGGACAACCTGGTCCGCCTGGTGGCAGAGCTCAAGGAGGAGGTGGAGAGGTTGAGGGATATCAGGGAGTGTGAGCGCGAGATAGACTGGTGGAGCAACTCCCTGCGTGGCCAGAAGGACAGGCCCCGGGTGAGACACCCCAAATGGGGGTGGACCCCCTGCCCTGTTGCTGTTGGGCAGAGGCAGGGGACCAAGGAGTTAAGGAGGAATGGGGACAGGTCCCTACTCGACATTGCAGGCGATGCCCTCCCCCACCAGCCCCACCTTCCCAGGTGCCCTTACACAACAGGTTTGAAGCCCTGGAGCTTGAGACACTGGTAGCTGAGGAAGAGGTAGAAAGTCTGCCAAGGAGGATGCCTAGGGCGAGGAGGTCAACTCCACGCCTCAGGACTGCCTCCACCAGGACAGAAAGAAGGGTGATTGTTGTGGGTGACTCCCTTCTCAGGGGAACAGAGGGCCCTATTTGTCGGCCTGACCCTACCCGTAGGGAAGTCTGCTGCCTCCCTGGGGCCAGGGTCAGGGATGTTGCCAGAAAGCTTCCCAACCTGGTTCGCCCCTCTGACTATTATCCTCTTTTAATAGTCCAGGCTGGCAGTGATGACACTGAAGAGAGAAACCTGAAGACCATCAAACGGGGCTTTAGGGGACTGGGACGGTTAGTGGATGGAGCAGGAGTACAGGTGGTGTTTTCATCCATCCCTATGGTGGCAGGGAGGGGTACAGAGAGGACACAGAAAACCGACCTGATAAACATGTGGCTCAGAGGCTGGTGCCAGCACAGAAACTTGTTTTTTTTTGACCATGGGGTGCTTTACTCGGCACCCGGACTGATGGCCACAGACAGGTCCCTATCTCTAAGGGGAAAACAGATCCTAGGCCAGGAGCTGGCGGAGCTCATTGAGAGGGCTTTAAACTAGGTGAGAAGGGGGACGGGGCTGAAACAAGGCTTGTTAGAGCTGTGCCAGGGGGAACAATGGCAAGGCTGGGAGAGAAGGCAATGACCCAACTGAAGTGCATCTACACTAATGCACGCATCATGGGCAACAAACAGGAGAAGCTGGAAGCCATCATGTGGCCGGCAGGCTATGGCTTGGTTGCCATCACGGAAATGTGGTGGGACCACTCTCATGACTGGAGTGCTGCAATGTCTGGCTATAGGATCTTCAGAAGGGACAGGCAGAACGGAAGGGGTGGTGGTGCAGTTCTCTATATCAGAGAGAGTTTTGATGTCGTGGAACTTGAGGCTGGGAATGATAAGGTTGAGTCCCTATGGGTTAGGATCAGCGGGAAGGCCAACAAGGGAAGCATCCTAGTGGGTGTCTGTTATAGACCACCAAACCAGGATGAGGAGGCTGATGAGGAGTTCTACAGGCAGCTGACAAAAATTGCGAAATCATCAGCGCTTGTTCCTGTGGGGAACTTCAACTTCCCTGACATATCCTGGAAGCACAACACAGCCCAGAGAAAGCAGTCTAAGAGGTTTCTGGAGAGCGTGGAAGATGGCTTCTTGACACAGCTGGTTAGTGAATCTACCAGGAGTGATGCCCCGATGGACCTTCTCTTCACAAACAGAGTAGGACTGGTGGGAGATGTGGTGGTTGAAAAATGTCTTGGGCAGAGTGACCATGAAATGGTAGAGTTCTCCATTCTTGGAGAAGCCAGAAAGGGGACCAGTAAAACTGCTGTATTGGACTTCTGGAGGGCTGACTTTGATCTGGTCAGGACGCTGATTGGTGGAGTCCCTTGGGAGGCGGTTCTGAAGGGCAGAGGAGTCCAGGAAGGCTGGGCACTCTTCAGGAAGGAAATCTTAATGGCGCAGGAGCAGTCTGTCCCCACATGCCCAAAGACAAGCCGTCGGGGAAGAAGAGTGGCCTGGCTGAACAGAGAATTGTGGCTCAAGCATAGCAGGAAAAAGAGGGTTTGCAATCTTTGGAAAAGAGGGCAGGCCACTTGGGAGGACTATAAGGATGTTGCGAGGCAGTGCAGGGACAAAATTAGAAAGGCCAAAGCTCATATGGAGCTTGATCTGGCTACTGTCATCAAAGACAACAAAAATGTTTTTACAAATACATCAACGCAAAACAGAGGACTAAGGAGAATCTCCAGCCTTTACTGGATGCGGGGGGGAACTTAGTTACAAAAGATGAGGAAAAGGCGGAGGTGCTTAATGCCTTCTTTGCCTCAGTCTTTAGCGGCAATACCGGTTGTTCTCTGGATACTCAGTACCCTGTACTGGTGGAAGGGGATGGGGAGCAGAAAGTGGCCCTCACTACCCATGAAGAAATGGTTGGCGACCTGCTACGGCACTTGGATGTACGCAAGTGGATGGGGCCAGATGGGATCCACCCAAGGATACTGAGAGAACTGGTGGAGAAGCTGGCCAAGCTGCTTACCATCATTTATCAGCAGTCCTGGCTATCAGGGGAGGTCCCAGTTGACTGGCGGGTAGCAAACATGACGCCTATCTACAAGAAGGGCTGGAGGGCAGACCCAGGAAACTACAGGCCTGTCTTTTTTACCTCAGTTCCAAGGAAACTCATGGAGCAGATTATCTTGAGTGTCATCACGCGGCACTTACAGGGCAACCAGGCGATCAGGCCCAGTCAGCATGGGTTTATGAAAGGCAGGTCCTGCTTGACGAACCTGATCTCCTTCTATGACAAAGTTACACGCTGGGTGGATGAGGGAAAGGCTGTGGATGTGGTCTACCTTGACTTCAGCAAGGCTTTTGAAGGCCTTTAGGAAGGCTCTGCAGGAGGATCTGGATAGGCTGCACCGATGGGCTGAGGTCAACTGCATGAAGTCCAACAAGGCCAAGTGCCGGGTCCTGCACCTGGGGCGCAATAACCCCAAGCAGAGCTACAGGCTGGGAGAGGAATGGTTGGAAAGCTGCCAGGAAGAGAAGAACCTGGGAGTATTAGTGAATAGTCGGCTGAATATGAGCCAGCAGTGTGCTCAGGTGGCCAAGAAGGCCAACGGCATCCTGGCTTGCTTAAGAAACAGTGTGACCAGCAGGGCTAGGGAGGTGATCCTCCCCCTGTACTCGGCTCTGGTGAGGCCGCACCTCGAGTACTGTGTTCAGTTTTGGGCCCCTCACTACAAGAAGGACTAGAAGAAGGTGCTCGAAAGAGTCCAGAGAAGGGCGACAAAGCTGGTGAGGGGTCTGGAGAAGAAGTCCTACAAGGAGCGGCTGAGGGAGCTGGGTTTGTTCAGCCTGGAGAAAAGGAGGCTCAGGGGCGACCTCATTGCTCTCTACAGGTACCTTAAAGGAGGCTGTAGCAATGTGGGGGTTGGTCTGTTCTCCCACGTGCCTGGTGACAGGATGAGGGGGAATGGGCTAAAATTGTGCCAGGGGTGTTTTAGGTTGGATCTTAGGAAGAACTTCTTTACTGAGAGGGTTGTGAGGCATTGGAATGGGCTGCCCAGGGAAGTGGTGGAGTCACCATCCCTGGTGGTCTTTAAAAGTTGGTTTGATGTTGAACTTAGTGATATGGTTTAGTGGGGACTGTTAGTGTTAGGTCAGAGGTTGGACTCGATGATCTTGAGGTCTCTTCCAACCTAGAAATTCTGTGATTCTGTGTGCTTCTTTGACACCTGAGCTAGCTCCGTGCAGATCTGTCAGCTTGCTATGCACTAGGAGTGAGGTACAGGAGCACCAAAGGTGAGTCTGCACCAAGCTGCAGGGCTTGTTTTTCTGGGGTCCCCACCTTATGAAAATGGCCACATTGTTGAAGAACAAAGCTGGCCCCTGGAAGCAGCATTAACAGCGTTTATGCATTTCAGCTGTGTCTCTGCTTTGGTATTGTGATTAATTGCACATCCAGGAGCAACTGCCTAGGGATAACTGCGAGTTCAGTGTCATAAAGGGCAATGGCATTTCACAGAACATGTCCCCCCATCCCACTCTTGGAGATCTCCTGCCTTTATATTCCCTCCTGTTTAAAAGGTTGCCACAAACCCCAGGTGCATTAAGTATACTCACAGGCAAGCCATGCAGTATTTGTCTTCCTTCATCACATTCACTGCCCTTAGTGTCTGTTCTCTCCCTCATCCTCTGACTTTCCAGTTAAACTAAACCCAGCTATAATCATCCTTATCATGGCGACCTTGTTTTGCATAGAGAGATGAGTAATGAAAGAAAACTGCAGTACTCTCAGCCATGAATTGCTGAAGAGCTACTTCAGAATCTAACAGTGACTGCAAGCTGTAAAAACAACAGCAAAATGAAGTCTCTGGGGCTGTAGCTTCCCCAAGTTTGCTCCTGCTATGACTCACCCCCTATCTCTCCACCTCCAGGCAGTTTGACTGCATACTCCCTGTTCCTGGTCCAAATATTTGTTCGTGCAGTTCTTCCTCTCAGCAGCAGCACCTTTGGAGGATGGGACAAGCCCTGAAATGGCTTCTGTGTTCCCCATTGTCATGAACACTTCTGGAGTGATGACTGACCTGGCCTTGGCTCTAAGATTTGTTCCCCCCTGCCACTGCCAGTTTTGGAGAGGAACAGCAAGTGAGGAGGTGCCTTTCCTTTGGCCTCAGCCACCGTGGCAGCCAGTTTTTCAGAGAGCAGGGAGTGCTTTTCCTGCCACACCGGGACTTGAGTCTCTTCCCTCCATCACAAACATCCCAAGTTTCTGTTTCCTCTCTGTTAAAGTGCTGTTTTGATGCCAGTCTGCTTGAGATACCTAGGCAAGGAATAGAAAGGCCTCCGTGGTGACACAAACTGAGAAGAGGCAGACTCAAGCTTAAAATTTGTGGACTACTGTAATGGGGTTTTGATATGGGGCCTTCTGTTCCTACCATACATACAATTCTGCAACATTTACTGTCTTTATGATCACTGAATTAATCTTTCTCTAAGGTTAGTAGAAGTAATTGAAGAAAAGCTTTTCAGCCGCCTCTTAATATATTTATTTATTTATTTATTTTTCCTAACTGCCTGACCTGGTTTACAGACACAGGGCTCTCTCTCCTCAAGTGTCTCCTTTGGGGAGAACAAGATGAAAGCTCTGTTATTGTTCAGCCTGAGACCTGGGAATATCCTGGAAAAATGTCCAGCATTTGCCCTAGCAGGTGTGACACTGCTGTGCTGCAAGGAGCTTTCCACTGTGTTTGGCATAGTGTGGCATGGCATGGCACACACCTCCTGGGGACCCAGAGAATATTCCAATTGTCTGTAGGGATCAGTGAAGGCTACACCATCATTTTGAGACACCATAAGTCTATGTTGCTGGTGAAGAGGGTGAAAGGGAATAGATCTGATGAAAACCCAACCTCCCTCCTCTGAAAAGGTGTAGCTCTGTGCCACACTACCCTGGTCTTTTTTGCCATATGGCCACTCAAGCCCTGTTAGCAGCACAACATGTCTGTGGCATGTCTGTGGGCATAGAGACAGCAGTGAAGGAAAGGGCAATAAGCAAAGACTGGCATTGACATAAAGTTACTTATAGCAACAGTCTGAAAAAACAAAACAAAACAAAACAAAAAAACACAAGTGTGTTGTCAGGAGACTTTACATCTGTTCTATGGAAATCTTAATGCCAACAAGAAAATACTTAGGTGCCTGCATATGAAAAAGATTAATTTTTAACTCTTTCTTCCTTCTCCCTTTTTAGTGGCTCCACCACCGTACAGCTATGAATATGAAATGGAGTACCCCGTTGATCTACCTCCACCATATACTCCCACTCCACAGACTTCAATACAGTATCCTCCACCCCCTCCTTACCCTGGATATTCAGGGAAATAATTACATGGCTTCACCTGGATATTAACTGCCTGTTGAAACAGCCAGCACCGTTGGAACAAATATTTTTGGCTCAGGGACAAGGAGGATGGGGTCTGCATCAACACATCTGGTCAGAGGTTGAAATAACCAAGGAGGGTTGATGTGGCTCAGGGCAAAGAAAAATACTGTCTACTCTGGACCATCACATTTCATGGTTAAACAGTGTGTGACCAAAGTTCCTCTAAGTCAGTGCCTGATGAGTAGCCCTTAATACCAGTGTTTAGCCTCAGCTGCAGCCTGTTACAGCACACGGGAGCCATGGTCTTCCCATTTAGGAACATGCAAATGTTGCAAATGGTTCAACAAGGTCTGTTTCAAATGCACAAGAGGCAGCTGCTGGGGCTTATTCTGGGAGAAAATTCCAACTGCGGTCTTCAAACATGTGATACACCTTTCCGTGAGACAAGGGGAATAAGGAAGAACAAGGAAGACTGAAGCTATTTTCAGTTTCTACTTCAGGATGATGATAACTGATGATCAGCTGTGCATATTGACCTGATAGGTGTATTACAAAGAGAAGTGCTGTTGGGAGTTACTCAGTAACCAAAAAATGATGGATGGTATTTTTGGCCAGGTGCAGGCTGTTTTAAGTGCCTACTTTTAAACAAGTTGAGACTAGTTTGTGGCCTAAAATGTAAACATAAAGAGCATTTTTATATGTGAATTACACTAATTTATAGCTGATTAACTTTTGCCTGGACTTAAATACCGTGGACATCGGACAATGCCACAATGCCTTTTTTAAGACTAAATGATACTTTGATTTTTTAATAAAATATTAATTCAGGAAAACTCACAAGTGGGAGATGAAAAACAAATCAATTACTAAAACATCATAGATCTGTGTTTCAATTGGATTGCTTAAAGACCTTTTTTAAAAATAAAAAAAAAATTGTAGTGTTTTTCAGTAGTAATGAAATTCAGCCTAAGCAAAGAGATGGGAAGAGAGACTGTGAGCATCAGATTACTTTTGAATGTTGCCTTGGCCATTCTAAAAGTCTAAGTTGCCAAGTAGTATTTTTTGCATTTGTCATGTATATTGTTCAAAATTGTTTAATCTCTGCTATGTAAAGTACAGACCTTCATGATTTAAAATCTTCCATATACTTATTGGCCTAACTGTAATTCAGCAGCAGCTATTTCAGAACAGAGTATCCAGTTGCCTAAAGCATCATTCATCCTAAAGCATTGTCCTTCAATGACAAGACTGGTTTTACATGCAAACCAAAAGGGAATGGTTCTCTTCAGGGATTTAGAAGTGTTGAACTCACTTAGTTTGAGTTGGGTAGCTGGGCAGTTGGAGAACTGTGCAGCCAAAATACTGGAAGGTGACAAAATACGACACCTGGTTCGAGACAGTTCAAGACAGCTGTGGCATCAAGTTCATTTCAGAGGAGAAGCTTCAGGTTACCACTGATTCCTAGAGATCTGAAGGTATTTAAATGTTTTCCAGTATAGCCCTCGTCTTTTTTTTTTTTTTTTCAGATGTTTCAGCATGTTAATGAACTGAAAAACAGCTTGCAAAAGGTGGTATCCGTATCCCTGTGAAGCCAGATAACAAACTCTCTCATCACCCCCTAAGTGAGATATTTTTGGCATTCAGTCCTGATTTAGGGAAGAACTCAAGCAACCTTTTAGCTCCGAGTACAAAACTTATTCAGAAGCTTTCTTGCATCCAAGACCTTATTGACTGTTCTTGCTCAGATTTTGTAATTGTATTTGTCCTTTCCAAGATGACTAACTTTACCCTCTTGAAAAAACACACTAGAAAGCACAAATGGCCTCAGTCCTTACCATTCTAGGATCAGATCTGTGTTGTGGCCTTTGGCCAAACTCAGCCTTGAATCACCGACCCACTAGCTCTCCAGGCTTTTGTGACCTGGTCAGAGGAAAACTGAGCTGTGTCACAGATTTTGGTTACTGCTGGTTCCTTGGAGCCTTCCCCAAGGAAGGAAAGTTACATTCTCATTTCTGTTTTGCTTTCTGAGATGAAAAATCCTGAACTAGGTTATCTTTACAGTTACTTCTCTGGGCTTTGTCCTGTGACATCTCTGCTGCTAACATGACCTCTCCTAAGAGACGGATGCTCCTCAGTTGCAATCCTCCTGTGAATTATTACCTTCTGGGTTTTGGCACTCCCTTTGCAAAACCATCTGTAGGGGTGCTGGTGTGCCTGCCAAACTTCCCATCTGGGCTGGTGGTCAGTGTGAAGGAAAGGATGAGCATGGTGTTCTATGTGGGAAGTCCTGCTTCTACACCGTTCTACGCTACTACCTCAGCACTTTACCCTTGATTGCATAGGATGATATTTCTGTGCCAAAAAGTTACCTGAAAATAATGAGTATTTGTCATTTCCCCCATTTGTGTATTTCATGTCTTTGTATTGAACATGTGGACACACCAATCAAAAAGTAGTTTGTATTTGATGAATCCAGTCTCCTGAAAAATACAGAGAAAGAAAACTATCCTAAATCTCCCCTGAGAGGAAGAATTTCTCCACCTGTGACATTTGTCAGAACAAGTGACCAAGCAGATCTCTTAAATAAAAAGGAATTTCAGGAAAACAATTAAACATCTTTGGTCATGGAGTCCTCTGTTTTTCGGCTTTGAGACTGCATGTTGCCTCTGATGATATTGCATAAATGTCATGGTGACCTAAGTAACTGGAATGTATACATGACTAATTTCAGGGGAAAATTATGGAAATAGCAATTTGAGAATTTCATGGTGATAGAGAGCTATTTGTTTGATATGAAAACGCTAGTGAGGAGATTGATTTTAGTATGCCAGTTAATGTTCTGCAGACCCATATGTATTGGGCCATACCAGACAATTATTTTACTTCTCAGAGGTTACCACATGTCTTGTCCTTGCTAAGAAGATAAAACACACAGGAGCTGCTCTTCCAGCAAATCAGGTAGAAGTAGTGTCAAGTCACCTCTTTTCAAAATCAGGTTAAGATTGCTTCAAAAATAAGGAAATAACCAAATAGGAGGGAGTTTGAGAAATGTATAGAAGTGAAGAAATAGCACATGAACATAGGCTGCATAAACAAATGGGAGCACTTGCTAACACTGAAGTTGAATCCTGTTGAAAAAGTTGAAGTGTTGTTATACCTTAGGTGTTATTTTCTTTGTGTGGAAACATGTAATTTATTCAGCATCTCAGTATTCAAAGTTCCTGCAGTTCGGATATTGCTGGCCAGTAGTCATTTATTCTGTCTCACATGAATAGCTTGCAGATGAGTGGGTTAGTACAAAGAGTTTTTACTTAGTCATAAAGATTTATTTCGGCACTGCATCATATCACAGAATCACGGAATCAGAGAGTGGCTGAGGTTGGAAGGGACCTCTGGAGATCGCCAGGTCCACCCCTCTGCCAGCTCCCTGGGCGCAGCCTGACCACCCAGCTCTGCAGTGATGGAGTCACACCACACTCCTGCAGGTCCAACACGACAGAGAGACGTCCCCATACTCCCATGCTTTGGAGCAGGGCTGTGCACCACCCAGCATGCCTGATCAGCACAGATACTAAAGATCACTACATCGCAGATAATACATTATAAAAACATTTTAGTCCTACCATGAGTAGATCTCTTTTCAATGCAGTGAGGACATCAAGACCCAACAGCTGTCCTCCATGCAGGCAAAATAAGGCAGCATCAATTGTAAGTGATTATTGTAAATACCAAAATGATCTTTTGCTTCTCTTGCTTGGCAGTGGACAGAATAACTAATTTAGTTAATGAATGTAGCATTGCCTTGGGTGATTCAAATACTTGGACTATGTGCTACTGACTGGCTTCTGCTCTCAGTTTGCCCTGCCTTTGGCTCATGATTTCTGGGCTGGATTGAGAAGGCAGAGGGAAGGTTGTAATATCAGGAGTACAGGATTTGGTCCCATGAGCCTTTCTCCTCGGTTTCATAGCTTAGCATGTTAGAAGATTGCCTGGTTGCGTGAGTGTTATTATGGACTAGAAGTATCAGGAGTTACAAGTACTTCCAAGAGCACATATGCTTGCATATGTTCTGATGCCAGTCCTCTTTTGTGAAAAAAAATAATATATATATATATTTTTTAATATATATATATATATGTAGCATCTTAGATAATCACATATCGGGGATATTTCAAGCCATGATTCATTTCACAAATTTAGTTTTAATCTGGTATTTTGTTAACCTTTTTTTTTTTTTTTTTTTCCCTTGGAATAAGCTACTTCTAAAACAGTTATCTCTCTGACAGTCTACTTTTCCTAGGATATATAACAAACAGCAGGAGAAATGTATTTAAGAGCTAATGTCCCATTTGGGAGACTTTACAAATTAGTTAATAATCAGTTGGAGGAGTTACAAGGCCAAGGCAAAGCCAAGGGAAGTTAATATGCTAGGCTACCATTACCTAAATGACACACTCCAATGAAAGGATCGTTAATGCAATTGTAAGCCCTTTTTAATTAATGTAAGGATTTACTTTTTCATTGTTGCTAACTTTGAAAGATGCAGTATCACCGTTGTACAAGACCAGATTTTCAATAGTGCCGCAATGAAAAGATTAGATTGCTCCACAGAACACCCGGATCGATATTAGCAGTGTTCTTGGTACTGTAAAAATACATTCTTTCAATTTAAAGCAAATGTTCTCAAGACCCTTTGTTAAGACACAATGATTTTTATTTTTTTTTTGATGTAATGGAATAATTCATAAGGCACTGATGGCTATCTATTTGAATAGTAAATGTTCTGCATTTCTATATTCATTTTCATCCTGGAAGCTCGCCAAATGCTTTAGTAACTGGCAAAAATATATATATATATTTTAGTCACCTTAGAATAAAACACAACAGGTATTTAACAGCAGACAATAGCAGTATATAACACCTTGAGGCAGAAGTTGCAGTAAAGAATTTGGACATACTGAATATATTTCTTCAGTTTCACTTAAATGGCAGTGCTCAGCAAAACACCTTGAGAAAATAATGACCAGGAACCTTTATCAAAGTGGTTCCAATTGCTACTTTCCAATGGATACATCCAGTCTAGCAGCTGTTTTTATATTGCAGCAACTTCTGAGGTCCAAAAAGCTGAACATCAGCCCAAGTGTAAATTATAGTACATCTATTGTAAAAACACCTCTCCCACTCTGCAGTGGTTTTGGTGCGAAGTCAAACTAGATGAACAAATGGAAGACTAGAGGAAGAAGGGGTGACAGTCCCTCATTTTACAGAGATGGAAAAACAACATGATGGAGACGTTTTGCTTTTTTTGTGACCTGCGGAGGATGGATTGCTACTGCTGTGGACAATAGCTATCACTGTGGGAAGACTGAGAGGTATGAGTAAGAAGTGTGCTAAGGAACTGACGTGCAACCAGGAGGAGAGCCCATAGAAGATCCCAGGAAGCTCATACTTGGGGATAATGCAATTCAAGGTGCTGTCGTCAGTAACTAGAGAAGAGGTGTTGGTCTGTCTGGTTTGCTGTGAAGATTAGATGGTCAATATTTGCACAGCACTGGAAAGGGGAAACATTAATTAGTTTTGTTATGCTGTGCATGATTAGTATTTTAGTGGAGATTAGGAAAGGGCAGCCTTTGGATGCCATTGCAATCACAACAATGACTAAGAATGAAGTAAAGCCAACAGAAACAACAGGAAAGCCAAAGACTGAGGTGTTTCTGAAGAAAGTGTTCTTTTTTGCTAGCATGTAATATGGAGCTGGCTCCTCATGGGAAGCGAGCTGGCAGGCCGCCTGCTCGGGCAGCTGATGGTGAGCAGCTGATGCCAGAAGGAGCGAGGCTGAAGCAGGAGCTGTGTGGTGCTGTCTTCCCAGAGGCCTCAGTCTTTACCTGAGCTGCCTGCCCACTTGTGGGATGATGTCTGTGGGTGAGGGCTCAGGGCAGTGTTTGTTTCTTGCACTCTTGCATAAATGCAGAGTTGGCTATCTTTGCCCATAACCTTCACAACAAATCTAAGACACGTTTGTTTTCAGTAACATGGGCAAAGCCACTTTTACCTGGCCAGGAAAAAATCCCTCCACTTTCCCTCAATAAATGCCATATTCTATTGACAGAAAGTCCTTCACAGAAACGAATTTGCACACCGGTATCGCCTTTCACCAGTTTATACAAACTGCCCGGTCTTTTCTTGTTACAGCATTTTTACCGATGACTCCTCTCACTGTCCTTGTTTTACGTGCTCCCTCAAGATCCCTCAGGCTGTGTCCTTATTTTACCATCGCTTGCCAAAGAGCTTTTCTGAAGAATACTGATCGCAGGAAGACATTTTATTCCCCTGCCCCCACCATGTTACCACCTTCAGCGTGGGAAGATCGGGCTCTACAAGAGTAATCCATAGCCCAGTTTTAAACATCACCTCCTCCACAGGGGAGGAATGCCAGCTGTTCTCCAGCTATCCTGATGTCACCCTCAGCCCAAGAGTTAGTCGTGATAAACCTACACTTTCTTGGTTTTCCCAAAATCTAAATATGGCCATTAAATTTAGAGAGAGTAAATGGCAATGGAAAAAAAAGTCACGCACACATCTGCCCTTAGCTTGGCTCTGAGAGATGCCTTTTCTCCGTGTATTTCCAGCTATCCAGTTGACAGGATGCTTCCTGATTTCTGAAGAGGGGTCCAGCCCCTTTCCTGTACAGCGGCCTTTAAGACAAGAGGAGGGTGTGCTTCAGCAACCCACACGGCTGTGAAACCCAAACCCTACCTGGGGTTGCACTCTGATTTTGGCACTTGTGTCCCTCTGTTTTGTATCTGGATCCTTGTGAACAATCAGTCAACTGGGAAGTTTTTGATTTGTTGTTGATGATGATGATATATAACACTTTTCAGGGCTTACTTTTTAGATATCTCATGTATACATACCTGTGGTAACGTGGTGACTAGGCTGCATTTAATTGCACAAAATGTTAACCTAAGGCTGGCAATCCAGTCAACTCATGTGGTGGGACTCAAAACTTCACTGTACATTTCATTATACCCTGAAACTTGAATAATAAATCGACTACTACAGATTATATAGCTTGTATGATGGGATCTGCATAACACACATGCAGATTAAACCTGCATACTTGTGACTGGCCCTTGCTTGAGACAGGCTGTCATGGCAGTGAGCTGCTTTGTTATGATAATAGGCTTGGGGTGGTTGATTACTCGCCAAGGCATGAAGAGATACCACGGTACCTGCCATTTATTGACAGCTAAGAGACAAGGTTGTTTCTGATGCTGCTACCTCACATAACGAGAATTTATGAAATCATCTGAGGCTGCCCTTGTCAATTATCATCATCATTATTTCTGTGCTTAAAAAAAAACAAGGCAAGGTTCTTGTGGGCATTCATCAAAGAAGCGCTGCGGTACTGCAGTCTCCACTGATGTGCCTCAGCCAAGACCTAATCAGGTAAATTCTTGAGTTTTAGGAATAAAAATAAATACATATGTGTTGCATTGCTGTTCCTCATTTGGTGGTGCTCTTCCTCTGAGGTCAATGGCAGGGGATCAATGACCCGATTCAGGATTAGAAAATCAGCATATATGTTTGTGCATAAAATGATGAACTGAGAGGTAAATCAACCCAGCTTAGTGATAAATTTTGGTCTCCTTACTGACAAATTGTCAGTATATGTTTAAGATATTTACAACTGTCCTAGTTAAGCTATCGCTGTATATCTGTCTTCATAATCTACCGGAGAATATGGAGAAGAATGAAGAGTCCCTGTCACAACTGAGAGGCTGGTAGAGTAAAACAAAGTTACCACTAGCTGTCACCATGTGATTACAACCAAAATGGAGCAGTTTAGTAAGCCTTCCCTACTCGACATGTGTGGTGGTTTCACACTGATGGGCAGCTGAGCTCCACCATGCTGCTCTCTCACTTCCCCTTCTCAAAAGCACAGGGGAGAATGATGAAAAAAGGCTCATGGTTTGAGATAAGGACAGGGAGAGTCCTTAACAATTATAATCACGGGCAAAACAGACTCAGTATAGGGAGATCAATGTAATTTATTGCCTAGTAATAACAGACTCAAGCAGTAAGATCTAAAAACAAACTAAAAAAACCTTCCTCCCCATCCACCCTTACTTCTGGTGCTGGTGTTTATTGTTGGTTATAATTTCTGGTCAGCTTTAGTGAGTGAAATTGAGGACTACCTGTGACTACTGATGTGGTGCAGAGGTGAAACTGTATGTCTCAAAGGATTGGAGTCCTGCAGAAAGGTAAGATTGACTTGATAATCAATAACCCTGGAAAAGTCCCAACACAAATATGAAGGTTTATTGATGCTTATCTTTAAAGCCTAAAGAGTAGCATCCTGACCTACCCATCCCTTACATGCATCATATTCATTTAAAAAGGAGTAGGAGCCCAGCATATCTTCTTTCTCTAGCTGATGAGTGCAGAGAATTTCCTTTCTAAGCCTGATATACTCACTGGTAAGCTTAGAGAGTGATCCTTCTGATACCAATAAGGATAATAAATGGGCTTCGTTCAGATCTTAGATCTAGGCTTGTGGGAAGTGAGGGAAAACAAAGCATCCCACTAGTTGGAGCTCAAGATTCACTGAAGTTTTAAAACAGTTTTCCATCTGTGGGTTGTTTAGATCATGATAGTCAAGGTATCTGATGAGAAGTCCCATAAATGAAACAGGACAACAGGCATCAGTTCTGTCTGCAGCAGCAGAGTAACTCTCCTGGTCTAGAGAGTGTCTGATTTTCCTGTGCCCTGAACACCATGACCCTCACATAAGACATGCATGCATGATGCAGGTGGATTAAGCAAAGTGGGATCTACATCCGGAAATACAGCTATGCATTTTATATCAGTTTGATAAACTGGTATTTTTGCCCATAGCAATGTAAAAAGGCAAGTAAGGCTTTGCCATTCACTTCTTCCATGCCTCCAGAGTGAGAAAGTGGGGTTAGCCCCTGGCTGTAGCTCTGCCAGTCACTGCCCACCAGCAGAGCCCAGTGACAGCGCAGAGAGAAGGAATGGATGCAGCTCTGACATCTCCAAAGGGTGATATTCTGCATCCAGTCTTAGGAACTGTTAGACTGGTATTTCGCCAACTCTGCAGTCTCTAGACTGCTAACTTTTGAGAGGTAGTATAGCTTCTTTGGGTAAGTTTTCTTCATATCTGGGTGCCTACAGGAGAAGTGAGAATATTTTGTTCAAGCCTACAGGAGAAGTGAGAATATTTTGTTCAGATTTCCAGTTTCTAAAAAAATTCTTCCTACACAAATGTCATACTCCTATGAAAGGCCAATTCCACTAAATCTAAGGGCAAAACAAAGAAAATGATAAACTTTCCCTGAACTTCATCTGAAGACTTCTTCACTTGGAGGTAATTAGTCCCAGTGCACTCTGGGTATGTTTTCTGAGCTGGAAAATGACATCCAAAGATTTCTGTTAAGGGAAGTTTCTCATGCTGGGCAGTATGAATGGCTTTGTTGCTGCTTCTTTAGAATATGCTTAATGCAATCTGTAATTTAGCAAGATTTCAGTCATCCTTGTTGTGAAAAAGAAATAGAACAGGAGTTAAAGGAAATTTTCAAATGCAGATAAATCTTTCTGATCTTCGTATCTTGAAGGTCAGTGTTTAAAAGTAAGAAGCTGTAGATAAAGATCTTCAGTAATTTTCAGTCTTCTCTTGCTTATGTATTTCCCGTGTGGCTGTCAAGTGTTATTTCTTCCTAATGTTGTCACCTTCTATTGCCTGGGACATGATATATATTTTAATTGACAGCCAGGAACAGCCATTCCAATCATAGTGAAAATGGTGTTTTATAGCCAGCATAGATGGAAGTCGTAACTTGAGGATGTGTCAGTTACTTGGTGAAAGTGTGAATAATTGATACTGAATGTAATTCTTTTTCACAGTTCCTATTTATTAGAGACAATGTAATCACAAAATAGCATTTTTTTTATTGTTTCCTTTATATCTGATTTGCTAGTCTCTATGTAATTCAGGAAGAAAATTATTCAACGTCTAGGTAGGGTCTGGGTGAAGGCTTGAACTTAGAAATTTTCTCGAGCATGATGAAATATTCAGTTCTGCCCATGGAAGTATTGAATACAAGGTAAAAATTACAGCGTGTTTCTAGCATTGTTCATTGAAATGTGCCAGCAAGATTTTGGGTAAAGTCTGCATGGTGACATGGGAGTGTGATTTTATGGACATGCAGACCAGCAATCAGAGGATGTACACAGAAGCTCTGGAGAGGTTGTACCATGCCCTGAGACTACTGCTGTAAGTTCCTTGCTCCCATACCTTTGTTGCTGTCCTTACTCATGTTGTTACTGGTAAATTTGAGTTGGGTATGTTGAATTGAATGAGATCTGGTAACCCACCAAAAGCAAGCATTGGAACAGAGGTAGTGCTACTTAAAGAAACCTTTGGTCTGAGCATCCATTCCTATGGACGATGAAGCTCCCATGGCGTATTTGGCTTCACTGGTGATTAACACGTTTTCTGTTACCTGTGCGGTATTGCTGAGCATAGCTAAGGCTCATCAATGGCTCTCCTCACAGATCTTGAAATTTATTTTTTGCTGAGATGGAGTGCAACACAGAGACGTAACTATCTAAACTTTTTGCTAAGATCATCCCACTATTATCTCTTGTGATGACTACAGACTACCAAACCTGCCCTAAGTCCTTTAGTGAAAGGAAATACTGTTACCCTTATACATGTTTCAGAGATGTTTTCAAACCCTGAGGAATTTAAAACCAAAAATTCAAAATCAAAGTGATTTGGAAGGCACTTTTTTTTTTTTTTTTTTTTTTTTTTTTTTTTTAACCTTTCTACCTGATGCTGTAAGTTATAATTTGCCTTAGAAGAGACAGCCTTGAAGAAGTTTGTCTTGGTAAATGAAGGGTGAATATCGTCTGGAGAGAACAGTTTTCTTTAACTGGGTTTGTATACCCTGAAGTGAGCAGCTGACTTGTTTGGTTTGGCTTTTTTTTTTTTCTTTTGGCAGATTTTGAGGATTTTCCAAGTTTTTTGGGGAATACACTGCAGACCTGTTGGTCCCATCATACAAGAGTTGTTTAGTCCTAGACAGAAAGGCTGCTGCTGTTAGGAACAAACACTGTTGTCTGTTGTATGATTGCCCACATGCTGCTGTAGGCCTGATGCGTCTGGGAAGGGGCAGACAGGTCTTCAGGTCAGATGGTGCCAATTGCCTATTCACTGTGGTAAATTAAGTTTATATTTGAATTAGATTTAAAGCATCTTCACAGAGCTTTCTACACAATTCAGATTTATTGTGCATGCATTAATATTGCTGTCCAGAAAGTCTTCAGACTTAAATAAAGGGTATTGGGGGGGTAGAGGGGGTGAGGATGGGTGGGGGAGTGGGGAAAAATTAAAAAGATGTTTTACCACAGGCTAAGCTAATGGCCAGTCCTGGTTATCTTACTGAAAAATCAAGTGTAAATTAAAGTCAGGGTTGGGTGGTTGCTTGTTTTAATATTGACAGCAACTTTCCTTTTCTCATCCCCACTGTGCAAACAGGAATCCAGCCCCCTAAATTTTTTAAGTAAGGTATTAGACGTCACACAGCTTTAAAAAATAGGCAAAACCCCATCCTTCACATAAGGAAGATAGAGTCTTTTAAAAATCTCTAGTGACTGGCACCTCATACCCAGCTGGGATATGCCAATTTCTTCATGAAACATTGCCAGAAACATGAGTTTAATGACACTGAAGGCAGCAGGTAGTTTGGCAAGTTATCTTTTTATGTCCATAGATGAATTTCACACACCAGTGCCCTCTCGTTTTTTCTCTGAAGGCTGCCTCTTGAGCAGAAGTTTGAGTAAATAAGTAACAGTCCCTTGGCCCCAACTCTTCTGTTGTTGATTGTAATTCCTCTTCTCGGTAAGGTGAGCAGCACTGAGCCCTTTGTTTCTCTTTCTTGTGAGAAGCCAAAGAATAATGCCCTGATAGGTGAAATCCCAACACAAGATGGCTGGATCATCCATGGGTACAGTCCTTCACTGTGTCACTTCAAAGCAGGCAGAAGAAAGCATCAGAAAAATTTAAAGCTGCAAACATTATGCTGTGAGACCTGGGGTCATTTGCTGTCACCAGGCTGCTTGCTCATGGGTTCCTGAGCCCAAGTTGTGGCAATCCCTGAAAGTAATGAGAGCCAACATGTTTGCTATGGCAAAGAGCCACCCCCTCAGTGGAGCAGGGGCCCCTGGTCTGTGATGTGAGGGCTTCCTGGAGTCCAGCATTCAGTTCTTCATGCAATCAAGTATTTTCTTTCTGACTTCATGCTTCATCTGGAGCTGAAATACTCCTGTTTTATTTTAAACTGCTTTAGTAAATGAGATTCTTTTTCCTCTTCTGTCTGCTCCCCAGCATATTATTAGGATTTTTAAGGACATGGTTATATTGGTATAAGGACGCTTCATTTGGATACTTCACACTTTTTTCCTGTGTGGGAGTAACTGTATTGGAATTAAATACCTTATACCATAGTTATAGCAAAGGAAAGTCATACTGCTTCAAATGTACTGTCTACCATGTAGTTTTAAATGCTTACCAGAAAGACCATGAAACTCTGTACATCCCTTATAAGATACTCTCCAAGGCAAAGCTTTTGTCCTTTTTTTGGAATCTTTCAGACACAAACCTAAAAAACTACAAGCTAGCACAAAGGCCATCTCATTGCCTTAAAGATTGTTTGACTCTTCTACTGGGGAAAGAAAAATAAACAAATAAATAAATAAATAAAAATGAAGAAATAACTGGGAACTATCAGAGTTTCAGAAATAAAACACAATGTTTGTTATTACTAACATATTTTTTTACGCTTTTGCTTCTTTTTTAATGTACGTTCCCTGTGTTTCTGGAGAGTGCTGTGAGAGGAGTTTGTTGAGGGACAGGGCTGCTGGGGGACAAGGTGAGTAGTGAAGCAGACAGAATTTCTCCATTTCTCTGGATGGGTACTTCCATTTTTTCAAGTGTAAATTTAAGTAGGTATCTCTTAGAGACAGATCAGCCTTCAGTGGACTTGGGTTGATATATACCAGATGAAATATTGTCCCCAGATACAAGGTAGGGCACCCCTAGAAGGACCATATAGGCCAGACTCTTTCTTAGAAGTGTTTTGAACATCAATTTTAAAAATAAAATGTCTCAAAAATGTCCTCTTACCCATGTTTCAAATACTAGATAAATCCTTATTAAATGATATTTCCTAAAGGGCAATGTGTTATGTCATTATCTCTAGGCAGTAGGAGTTTCTGTGTCACATGAAACTCTGGAGTACACCTAGGGTAAATAACAGCTCTTAACAGAAAAAATGCGTCACAAATGGGCATAGGTAAGCCTCGCCACCTGGAAGGAGTTCCTTCTACAAGGCAGAGAACAGCACAGCCTACCCAACAGCTCTGAAGAGAGACACAGCACATTCGTTCTATTCATCTTTCGATGAGGAACAGTTAAATCCAGGTCTTTAAAAAAGCACATCTAAAATTTAGAGGTTGAACTTGTTCAACACAACGGTGTAGTTCAGGATCTCCACGCAGCTCTGCAAAGTAAACATTTTTTCAGCTAAGAAAAAGATGGACAAAGATTTTCATGAACATCATATAAGCATGAGGTGGTGTAACCTCATTACACTGTAAGGAAAAAGTATTTCAGAACATTTCTTTTTTTAAAGTATGGATTCCCTCCAGGTTTCTAGGATAAGAGGCATTCTTACAAATACACTGTGAATGACAGGCGTCCTTGACTCAGAGCATGTGGGCAAGTGTTCTTGGCATCCAGGGTAGGCTTGCAGAGTGGTGCTCATCTCCCCAGCCCTGATACACAGGAGCCCTGGGGCAAACATCTCTTGCTCCCTGCATCTGAGTCATCATTACATCTGGGGCTGCCTACCTGCTTCTGTTTGGGCTGGTGCTGCTGCTTCCTTACCCGTTCCCTGGGTGACAACCCATGCTCCAAGAGCATCATGCTCTTGGTGGGGTGTTTCATCTCTCCTCCCTCCCACCACCTCATAGCCCCAGCTTTAGCAATCCTTCAGGTACTCCAGCTGGCCTGGGACGTGTCTCAACAACGTGGACCCCTCTGAGGATTTCTAGTCTGTTCCTCAGGAGGGTGTAGAAGATCATTAACCTTACGTGAAGGTTGAGGCATCCAAAGGCATGAAGCTGGGGGACCTACTGGGTTATGACTTCAGGAGAGGCTTGTGAAGGTGCCTGCAGGCTGACAGGCTCAGGCATGACAGGCATTAATAGTTTTCCTGTCACCTCAGCAGGAAACAGCTCTCTCCAGAGGCAGCCTCTGATAAATTCCTCCAGAACCCAGGACCTTCACAAATTTTGTTTCCATTAGGAATGAAATGTGTATAGGTTATTTAAAGAGACAGCTCCTAAGAAGAAACACAATCAGAAGAGTAGGAGAAGGGCCCAGCCTCCACAGCACTGGGGAGCAGTGGCCTGGCCTGGACGGGATAATGGCAGAGCCCACCAGATCAGTGGAAATAGTCTCAGTACAAAACATAAAGCATGTACCTTGGTCTTTCACGTATTGGAACCTGTGGTTATTACGCAGCTTTCTTGATGGTGACCTTACTTTATGTCAATTATTTGAAATTCATCATTCCTCCAGCAGTAGCACATGAAGCAACCTCTTCTGTATGCCATTTCTCTTTTTTTCATATCAGAACAGCTTTTGTAATAGGCAATTATTTGTTACATACACATTACATTCTGATGCAAACTCTATTTTTTTCTGCAGCACAAGGAAGAGGTGGAACAGTTAATATCCCCCCTTTCTGAGAAAGACTGCAGAGTAATAACACAGGAAGCTGAAATAATCATTCTGCCATCAGTTGTTCTCCCCTGGGCCTGCCCACAAGAAGTCATATGGAGAACTATTAGAGGCAGGCATAGCTGAGGATTGTCTGCTAATTTAACTCTCTGTAACATAATCTGTTTATTCAGAAGATGCACTGTATCTTCTCTGCTGTGATTCAGAAGAATCTCAATCTGACATGATTTCTTCCGTTCTCTCTCCTTGGTAATTAATATTGCTGCACCAAATCTGAGGCTTACCCTTTATTGCAAGCAATATATTATGAAGCAATTCTTTCTACCCAAGAAAACATAATCCATATTTTATTATTAACTCTCTAAATCTGCCGCTTTTATTTTATAATAATAATGTTGTCTTGGGAGATGGTAGTTTAATGCCTAGGTTTTTGTTTTTATTGCAAAAGAAAATTTGATCAAAATGGAAGCAGAAATAGTAGGAAACACTAGTAGGAATATGGGAACACTATAAAATTATGGTGTACATAATTATTTAAATACAGCCTTTGTTTGAGTTTCAAACAGCTTCCCTAAGGTGAGTATCTGTTGATTACCCTACGCGTGAGATATCCAAGGGACAGTGGATATCTCATTTTTCTCACTTTGGAGAATGTGTGCTTTTCCTTCTCCCTCCTTCCCCCCCCCCCCCCCCCCCCCCCCCCTCCCCCCCCCTTTTTTTTTTTATTTCTATTCAAACTGAGTTTGGCCTAAGTTTCTGAAACTTGAGTTCTTGAAACTCTGAGCCATTTCCTCAGAACAAAAATCTGACCCCAAATCGCCTCAGTTTGAATAGTGAGCATCTAGTGATATATTTTATTACAGCGTTGAGAAATACCTGACCAGTGGTCAGTGTTTAACTTATTTGTGAGATGTTCTCAAAACGGCAACCTGGGGTTTTCTTCTCACTGTCCTGCTTTTCTCTTTCCTGCCTTCCCCTAGGTTCCTGGGTCCAAGCAGATACTGCTCCCATTGTCCTTTGTCATTGCAAAAAATCCCACACTCACATAAGCAACAACTGAAATATGAAATACAGATTGCACCCTCAGCAATTTTACTGAAGACACAAAGCTCAGAGGAGTGGCTGATACCCCAGAGGGATATGCTGCCATTCAGAGGGCAGCATATCATTGACAGGCTGGAGGGTTGGGCCATGACAAACCTCATGAAGTTCAACAAGGACAAGTGCAGGGTCCTGCACCTAGGGAGGAATAACCACAAGCACCAGTACAGGCGAGGGGCTGACCTGTTGGAATGCAGCTCTGCAGAGAGGGACCTGGGAGCCCTGGTGGACAGCATGCTGACCGTGAATTAGCAATGTGCCCTTGTGGCCAAGAAGGCCAATGATAGATATCCTAGGGTGCATTTGGAAGAGTGTTGCCCCCAGGTCAAGGGAGGTGATCCTGCCTCTCTACTCATCCCTGGGCTACGAAGATGATTAGAAGACTGGAGCACGTGTCACAAGAGGGCAGGCTAAGAGAGGTTGCCCAGAGAGGCTGTGGAGTCTCCTTCTCTGGAGATGTTCAAAACACTCCTGGATGCCATCCCAGGCAATGTGCTCTAGGGTATGCTGCTCAGCAGGAGGGTTGGACTAGATCTTCAGAGGTCCCTTCCAACCTCGGCCATTCTGTGATTCTGTGAAATGTCCAAAATGCCATTTTAGTTATGTGACGGGACATTCTCAGGCAGTCAAAAATGGAAAACATTTGCCCGTTCCATAAAATGTTAATGATAAATCTTTCTTTCCCACAGTTCTTTTCTTTCTATTTATGTCTACGTCTCTCATTATTCTACTCTCATTTTCCTTTCCAAATATATAACTGTTAATAGGATGGTTGAATGAATAGGACACTAACATAGGATGTACTTTGCTTTTGCTCATAACTCCACTGCAGCTGTGATTTTTCAACATTTAATCTTTGCTGTGCTTTAGTTCACTGTAAGGTAGAGATGGTATTTTTCTGTTACACAGGGGTATTGTAAAACAGAACCACTTAAAGTCTGCAAGTGGCTGAGATAGGATGCTGGTGAGGGTGTTAAAGGACTTTAATAGATTAGGGAGTGGTATGCCCCCGTCTGCTAGGCAGAAAGCTTTCAGGAAACTGACAGTCACATCATCTATACAACCTGTAACAACCAGGGAAAAGGATGTGTTTGTGTATTGATGAAAGAAAGACTGTACAGAGGTCCATGCAAAGCAGAAAGGGCCTGTGTCTTCAACCACAACAGTGAGTTATCCTCCATAGAAATCGGTTTGTGGGTACAGATGAAGTCAGAATGATTCTGAGAATTTTTGAAAATTGCTTTTGACAAAAGAAACAAAAAATAGAAAGTGAATTTCCCAGTCATGGCTTACAGATAGAGGAATTTTGCAAGAGAAATAATGATTCCCAGTGAAAACTGAACTACACTATACAAGCTCCCTTGAAGCTCCCTCTTCCCCCAAGGTGCTCCATATAGTATGGATGCTTCTTGCCTAAAGGAGTATAAGAAGACCAGAAGAGACTGGGTCTAAAAAGGCTTGCCTAGGCATGTAGACAGTAAAATAAAAGATTTGAGTATCAGTGTTGGAAGAAATAAATGAGACCTGCCCAGTGAAAAACTTGTAGCCTAAGGAAACCCATCACCAGCAAGGCTGATTCACAGGCCAGAAGTCCCTGTCATGGTGAGCTGTCCCCTCCTTCACTTGAGAACAATATGGTCATTTACCTCCTAAAAATGCCCTTCTCTCCTTCTCAACATTTGTGACATAAATACATACCTAAGCTGTTTTTGTTTTACATTTGCTCTATGTTCTGCAGAAGCATTGCAGTGGCAACACCAGGGAGCTAGTATTTCAGCCAATCCAGGAACAAATTACTGTTTGGGACTATAAAAGGTACAAACGTCGGTAGTTTAACAAAAGATGGTACAGCTCTGTACTATTCTGTATTCTTTTGGGAGAATTGCTTGGAGGGCAACCAGAGAGATCTTTTTTTTGCTTAACCTTAAGAACCCTACTGGGGAAAATAGTTCCCTCATCTCTCTAGTTCTATACCAGTGCTTTAATTTTCTTATTTTCCCTAATTTTCCTTCAGAACTAAAGCATTCTGCATAAATGATGGCAGGGTGGATAATAATAAAACTGTATTTTGTAGGACATATGCCCTAGGGAATTGGGTATTGCTCTTTAACAGTGTATTAACACTGTAAATTGGTTTGCCACATGACTATATTGGATTAAATCACACAAAGAGTATGAGGAAGCAGGCAGAAAAGGGATAAAAATGTCTCTGGATACTGGCTGAGTCTCCTTTGAACTTGCAGGAACTCATTACTTGATGGCCCAGAGAACAGAAATAGGGAAGAATACGAGGGCTCTGGCAGATGCTAAAAATTCATCTTCCCTCAAAGGTGGCCAGTTATGGGACCAGACTGGTGCATCATCTAATGATGAGCTCCTAAACACGAGAGCAATTCATGTGGACAATTTGTACTCAAATCTTCTCTTTGTGTATCAAGATAGGTGATTCATACTTTTTCAAACAGTTCTTTGAGTGATACCAGACTGTACATGGATTCTTGTGGGGAATATGAGGACATGCCTGAATTCATTCAGATCCAGTGGATCAGCACAGTGAATACACACCACACTCACATCAAGAGCAAGGCCAGAGTGGTGACAGGTGTGAAATTGCTCCAGGAGACAGACCTTGACAGCTGAGTGGAGAGGAGAGACCCACGTGAGTTAACATTGCCGTGGTGGAGTTACACCTGCAGCCATGCCACGTGGGTCTGCATGGGTCAGCATAACTCCTATGGGATCTCATTTGCAAGATGAATGTTCTTGACAGGAAATGTGAAATTCATGGAAGGCAAGCAGATCAGTGTAAGCAGCTGAAGTTCTAGAAAGTATGAATGAATATTCTTGAAAAAAAAGAAAAAAAAAAGTTTTCATCATATTTTCATCATTCAACTCAGCTAAAAACCTTGTTCTGACTTTGTTGTTCTCCTTGTTGAGAAAAATGGGTTGCAGTAAGCACAGCTTTTCACACTACAGTTTCCTACATTT
Source organism: Aythya fuligula (assembly GCF_009819795.1). Lineage (NCBI taxonomy): Eukaryota > Metazoa > Chordata > Aves > Anseriformes > Anatidae > Aythya > Aythya fuligula. The sequence goes on from NC_045559.1 coordinate 105,592,582, forward strand.
GTGTCGTTCTTTGGGCTTGTAATTAAATATTGAAGAGACAAAGGAGACTTGGCAGCAATCATACTCACAGCGGTCTAATGTCATATGGTTCATCTGAAAGGAAAATGTTCTGAAACAGATGAGATAATGTACTTAACTTTGGGGGAAAAAAAAGCCATGAAGCACTCATTGGACAAATACTCTCATAACATTTTATCAACAATACAGGAAAGTCAACACTTCCAAAACATCTGACTGTGATGATGGCAGCCAAAGGTCCATGTTAACATTAGAGCAGATTTGTGCAGTGCAACATTGAGTTTGCAAGGGCCATTGTTTTTCTGTTTCTCTGAAACCAAATTAGGTTCAAAGCAGTGGGAGACCAGCTTGCAGACATCTCTTGAACAGTGCATTCCTTTTATGCAGTGATAAGTAATAGCTTCTTCAGGGTTTCCTAGCTATTGGTGAAAGGCAATCTTTTATTTTCCCTCCTGTTATGATTTTCAAAAGAATCTCAAAAAAAACCTTGTACAAACAGAACTCCAATAATTACTTCTGTCTCGGTAAAAATAAAGGGTTACTTGCCTGCCTTTTCTGAGAAACGGATAAACTCGGTGTTTTCCTAGAAGCTCTTGGTTGTTTTTTTCATGTAGCCCTGACCTCCCATTTGCCTTCAACTGAAGACTATGGAGATTGAAAGAATGAATAAATAAGTATAAAATTTTGAAAAGTTTGCAGTTACTTAAAGTGATGTTGTCACAAGCTGTCCCCATATAAAACAGCCCATTTATTCCATTTAATTGGCCTAATTCTTCACACAGCTTAATCAAGGAGTGACCAGGAGCTTAATTCTAAGAAAATATGATTTATATTTACATAAAACTTTCTTCCCTGGGATTCAAGGTGTTTGTCTTCCTGCTGCTTTTATGCTTTTTCTCAGAACAGTTTTCCTTCTTTTTTTTGTGTTTCCTAGTTCCTAATCTCAGGAACCAGAGTCTGACCTGCACAATCACACAGCTGAACTGCAGTTCGTATAGCTAAATGCCTTCCCAGTATATGTCTGCCTGATCCTTTCCAGGATAAATACTACCTTACAGGTAACACTAGAGGAGAAGCCTACTTCTCCCATCTCTTTTAGATCCTCATTAACCTGAACATTATTTAACGTCTTGTTTGTATGTTTACTATGAAAAATGCACGAAAGTTAAACTACTAAAAACTCAGCTGAACAGAACATTCCTTACATTGAAGCTACTGTTTGCAACATTATAATGACTAGAAGATCAATTGCTTGCTATAGCAAGGGTAACTAATAGCACTGCTGCCAATGAAAGTGGTGATAGTGCAGACATTCTGATTGTCAAACTTGCAAGTCTTCCTTTTATCCTTCCCTTTTCTTTTCCCCATTTCCCTTCTCTAGTCTCTTTTTTTTTAATTAGAGTAATTTTACATCTGGACTCTGAAATTACATCAGGCTGAACCCTGCAATATAAGTTGGTCGGTCTCCTGAAGAGAAATTTGCTTCTTTGGGGAACCATGGACAGCTGTGGCTCAGTGTCTTTACAGAAAGAAAGGCAGACAGCAAGAATCTAGTTCATACTAAACCACAGACCAAAGTCTGGTCTGAGATTTATCTTTGTGGATCCAGAGGACGTGGATGTCGTTAGAACAATTCAGCAATCATGATTCTTACGGTCTTCGATCTCTGTATGATTCCTTTGGTAGAGCTGACGTACTGTGTGAATGATTTTCTCATAAACTAAGTCTAAATTTGAGCTTCTTAAACCCTATCATTTAAACTGTCATCTGAAGAGAAGACAGTGTTTGTGTGACTTCTGTTCTCTGCCAGAAATTAAAACAAGACAAAGCTCAGATTCCCATAGCCAAAATGATGTGCAGTATTTGCAATACTCATCAGTAAAGAAAACTTTATTTCCTCATTTTCTCTTGTCTTCTCTGATTCAGTAAATTCCATTTTAGAAGCTAATCATATTAAGTAGCTTAACTTATAGGCATGATGGCAGGCAAGCACACATAAGTCTAATATCTAAATTATTCTCAGGGAGACAATCTATTGTGTCAGTTAGTGATCAAAGTGTCCATTTATATTCACAATGCTATATACAAAACAATTTAATTTCAACATCTAATTTTTTTTAACCATAAATGATTATGTGATAAACAAATCATTTGGAAACTAAAAGAGTAGTATCACTGTAAATCTCTCTCCACGTCTCAACTTGCTTAATATGGGTTGTCAAAAATCTGAGAAAATATGACCCACAGGGGATTCTCTCAGCTGCCTGAAATAGGGAGAAGATACAGCATGTCTTTACTACATTTTCAAAGGCAAAAGAGGGAACACTATTAGAAATAAGCCTGCTGTTCTCTGTCCTCCCTGAAACTGTACTCCAAACATAGGTGCTTCTATATTTTTGCTTTATACTATAAGCCTTATTTTAAATAAGAAGCACAAGGAACCAAAAGCTCTTATGGTGAGCCTTCGCTTTGTATTGTCTCTAAAATAAATAATTGGCCTTCTTTTCTGAACGAGATTCACATTTACTTCAGAAAGGGCATCCTCTTTGCGGGACACAGTGGAATTTATTCATGTTTTGGAGGTAAAGAAGACAAATTTTCTGTGAATTCTGGAATACATGGTCATAAAAGAATATTGACTCTTTCTCAGTAGTTTCTTAGTTAAATAAAGCAACATCTGTGCTAAACAATTGTGGCATTTCTTTAGCCTAAGTCAGCATTTGCCCAGAATCCCAGTCTCAATGAGAAAAAGATCACTCATACAAAAATATTTGGCAGGGTTGGATTGATATCCTCGTGCTCCCATACAGCAAGAGTTAGGAACCCCAGGAATTAGTAGTGTTAAATGGATGAAACAGCTACAGAAAGACTCATGTAAAATGCTGAAAACAACCAAAGGTGTTCCTGAGGTACTAATACTTCCAGAAAATATTGAAAAGAACCATGTGGTTCTTTCTTCAACCCAACCACAAATTTAATTCAAAAACTTCAATTGCCTTATCTCATTTGTCATCTTTGACCATGGGTAGTATCTGTGATCTTCTTTGCTGGCTTCCCTTCAGCTGGAGCTAATGCTGAATGTCTGAATACTCATATAGATTTTGGGTAGTACCCTGCTGACTCTCAGGGTGTGAAGAACCTCCCATTTGCCCAGCATACAGCTCTCTACCAGCTTTGCACAGCTGGATCCACATCTTCACCAAGAAAATCTCATCACTCTCTATTTCCAGATGCTCCAGCAATGGATCCCTGAGGTGCTCCCACTGCAGGTACCTGGCTCTCCTGGCACCAGGGTTCATGCAGTCTGGTTCCTCTTCACCTTTGCAGTCTTCCCTTCTTTGTGGTGGTCAGAGGAGCACCGAGCTTCATGCTAGCACCCAGCAAGTAGTGCCAGATCAGAAGTCTTGTCCCTGAGACTGCTACTGAGCCACTCTTAAGAGAGATGCCTGGCATCAGTGCTGCAGTCAGGAAGGACGTGTAGGCCCCTGGGCACCGGGATACGGTCCCATACTGGATATTTGAACAGTTTCAGCCCAGATGAACCAGCACATTGCCAAACAATTCCTGGGAATGACTGTGAGACTCAGCATGGCCCAAGGACCATGTTGGCACCCTGCCCACAGCTCGGCCAGCTGGGGGTCAGGGTGCTTGGTGGCTCCTGGCCCCAGAGCCAGGAGCAGTCATGGATATCTTTAATTTACTGTTATGCCTCCAAGCTACGCATGCTGGTTTTGATTTCAGTAGGGCCAGAATTGCCATAGATTTGTGGCTTGTGACAAATCTTTTACCGTATATGTATGTATATATATGCACTGGAGTAAACAGGTATCTCTTTTCTTCTCTTTTTTTGAAAATCTCTACAAAAAAAAATGAAGGTTTAGGTACCCAGGGATGTATAATAACAAAAATATTGTTTGACACTTGGTAGAAGAATAATTGGTTCCTGCAATTTCTTCAGACCACTGCCAATTTACCACCTTTTTTATTTTAAAGGCCAATGGAGTGGCCCTCACGCAGACAATAAGTCATGCTCATGCCATTAAAGTAAACAAGAAAACAAATAAAAGCTATACCTGTCATGTTGCTTAAACTATATTGATGAGAAGGGAAAACAGGCCATAGAACTGATTATGTTTATTAGATAACAGGCAGCCTATGCTGTCATTGTGCTCTGATTTAAGGACTTGTCTAGCAAGAGGACAACATTGCCTCTTAAAAACAGGAATATCTGAAAAGGAAGGATGCACTGCTTTTCGAGGGCCTGCATTTATTTATTTTTTTCCTTAGACCTTTTTTTTTTTTCTTCTTCTAATTACTATCTTTAAGGCAGATAAATTTGAAATTCACTGCCCTTATAAAAACAGCAAGTATTGGCACATCTCCTTTTAAATATACCTTGTTTAAACTAGCTAAGACTCTGAGCTGCTGAAGAAAGCACTACCCATTACATGATAGCTGTTAGATGTTGGATAGCTGTTAAGTTAGATGAATCACCTGCTGAAAACACCTTGTTTTCTTAATTGCCTACAGATGGAACCCAGATGAAAAGTGTAGTGTAAACACCTGGGGTGGGAATTCAATTGCTTAAATATAAGGTTTCAAAGGAGTTTAGCTCTTTTGGGTTACCTAGAAGGGGTTGTGTGGGACTGGCAGAGATGACCTAGGATCTGTGACTTCCTTTGACATCCAAAGTTGACTGACAAAGATGATCAGGTTGATTAGGCTGATAATACCTAAATGATACTGGATATTGGTGGTCTTGTTTTTGAATTGCACCTGGAATGCTGCGGTTAGCAGAGGTGAGTGTTCCCCTGGTTTCTACCTGTATGCTGTTGGGAAAAATTCTCTTGATAAGAGACCTGCAGCTCTTGAATTTTTGAGTATTGGTCAAGAAAAGCAATTTAGATCTCTTTTGTCTATGCCAATACACTGAAAAGACCTTTATTGAGTACATGATTAAAAAAAAAAAGTCTTTAAACAACAAGGAGTTACAGCTACTTCAAGAACTGTTCATAGTATGCTGTACAGCTGTTGTAGTACCCATTGAGTCCTACTGTTATGATAGTGATGAAATCAGCTGAAAGGAGACTGGGGAGAGGTGTCTATAAGTTACAGTTATTTTCAGGCACTATTGTAGCTACAGGAGCTCCAGACTGAAGGAGTTCTTGAGATCACATTTTCTATTTCAAGAAAAGAAGAAAACTTTCAAATCTGACCTTTTGCTGGAACAGTAATGGCAGTAGTATCCTACTGACCAACACTTTTATTTCTGAAGTTCCTCAGCCATATGTACTCTTTGGCTGTGGCACACTTTGATGTTTCTTAATTAGACACTAGTATGGCAAGTCATTCATTTAGCTTTAGACCTATAATTGTTTAAAGTCAGTTGACAATTGTCTAATTGTCAGCTTTTGTTGTCTGATACGTAACTGCATCTTGCTTTAGTGCCACAGAAACAAGACTTGCTTTGTGTGTGAGCGTGCATTTATTTCATTTATTTACGCATATGTACCCCTGTGTATGAATATGTAAAAAAAAAAAAAAAAAAAAAAAAACCTTGTATGGGGAAGACAGGAGGGGAGGCACAGAAATAAATGATTCCCCATCACAGCAGTACATTAATTCAAATGAACAGGACTATCCTTATGCCTGGGAGGTGAATCACTTGCCAGCATGCTTCTCAGGCTGTAAGAACCAGAAGGTTGCATGAAGTGTCCCCAGCATGCACAGAGGAGAAAAAGTTCAGAAAACAGGGAAGTTTAAGGTTTCTTTGCTGTCAATGTCATCCTCTATAACATCTTTTTTCATGCACTTCTAATGTAAACAACGTGAGTGATTAAAAATGAGAACAAACAAAATCAGAGAGGGAGAAAACTGTGGAACAAATCCAGCTGTATCTCACAAAATGGGGAAGGAAGATGTGTGCTGTGGAAGGTCTTTCTCTCTCTCCTTTTAACTATTCAGCTGCCTGGTTTTGGCCCTAAATATCCTTAATACTCCCACAGTCATCTATTTAAGGGAATATCTACTGTGTGGTACAACTCTGACAAACTCCCAAACGTTTCTGTGATGTGCCCCTGTTTCAGACAGTTTTGTGGGCTGCAGCGGGGAACTGTACTCAGGAAGAGGGGTGAGTCCTCATCCCTAAAGCAGCTTCTGCCTTAAGGATATCTGAAGTGCTGGCTAATTCAGACCCATGTCTGATAATCACATTTGGTTGGATATCACTTCTTAATTCTACCATAAACGTGTGAGGAATCTACTTGTGTTTAGAGTATGGAGATTAAAATTAGAACTGTTTTCTCTGTTATGTGGGTGTCAGTTTAACAAACTAACATGGCACAGACAACTATCAACTGAGATGTTGAATAAGGCAGTCATTACAGCAGCTGTAAAGGCTGCTATTCACTTCACTGCTGAAGGAAATCCTTGCTTAGTCTGTGTCTGCAGGTAACAATGAATCTATTAAAATAAACTCTGGATTCATTTCCTGGCACTTCACATTGCTTGAATGCCTGATCTTCCAGTAGTACATAGAAAATATCTTCATGTCTCAGGGGTGAAATAGGTCTCCAAAGATGTATTTTGTAAATATTATGTGTATTAACACTAGCAATGAGGGTACCCTTACATCTTCCATTTGCTTTTCTTTGGGTCAGCCAGGAAATGGTGTAAAGAAATTAGATCTAAATTGTTTCTGGAAGCCAGTTACTGCATGATGACTGCAGTTTCGATTCTTCTGTTATTTCTTGGATTAAGAGGAAAACTTCTTCAGTTTAATCCTTCAACCTTATTGTTCTGGAGGCAATAAGAAGTTAATTTGTGCACAACAGGTGTGGATGGTAACTTCATTCACCAGTTCAGTGGGGGGAAAAACAGTGAGGTTTATTCATGGGGCAACAAAAGGGCAATACAGTAACTCTTGATGTATTTTGGAGGCATTACCTGGAAGGCAAATGAAGACAAACTTGTGTCAGCTGGCATTAAGCAGCACCAGTTTCACTTATGCTTTACTGGTTAGTACTTTGTATTTTCTTTCATATAAGAATGAGATGTAATTACGAGATTAATTAGGGCAAATACAAAGCATTTCATTAGAAATGCTATATGTTCTTAATATAATTTGTCTTAAAGCTAGCCAAACTTTATTTCTGAAACACCTCCAAAGCACCAGACTGTGCTTGTTATGGGGAGTGGGTCTTCTCATTCTTGACACCCAACTGTTAGTCTGGAGAGTTCCTCTAAATCGACTACTGGAATACATGAGTTTGGGATATAGTTTGCGTTAGTGGAAGGTAAATCTTCCAGAGGCTTGAAGTTCATACTAATTGGGGTTTCTGTACTGGTTGTGGATGAACAGCTATTCTGGAAAATGTACAAGCAGCCAAGAGTACTTATCTACTCTAGTCAAAGTGCTGCATATGCCCTGAAGTACAAAGGTGAGGGTCGTGGTCCTGCAGATCACAGAGGAGGAGGCACCCTGATCTGCTGAAGCCCTCTCACTAGTCATCCCTACTGCTTGCTGGTGAAGTAGTGAGGAGCATGACCCAGGTCCTGCAGGGTTTTTCCTTCAGCTGCCTCTTTTGCTCTTGTGCAGCAGGGTTGCTAAGCCCTGAGTGCTCACTGCTGCCCAGCAGCTGGAGGTTGCACATAACAAGTGGATGATTTACCTGGTGCTAATGGATGCACTACTTTCTGGACATCATCTTGGAATGCTTTCTTCTGGCTAAAGGTAGCTTTTTACTTCAATCCCTCTATATTTAGCATTTCACTGTTGTAGACCTTGATACTGACTTATCCAGTTTCGGCCAATTTAGTACCAAGATTAGTACAAATGCATTTGTTTTTAACCAGAAATTGTGGAAGTGGGTTCTGGTGTGCAAGGCATTAACCATCTTTAATCAGATACCAGCTAGGTCTGGAACCTATTATCTGTTTGAGAATGCATCTTTTTGTAATGTAATGGTCTGTGATGCTTTCTTATAATGATATCTCACTGTGCACAAAGTCCCTTCCAACATGAGACCCAGTGCAGTCCTCTGTTTGCAGGGGAATATCTCTTGTAGATAGGTGAAGTCTCTGTACTTGACTCTTATATTATTCACTTCAACAATTATAACTACATTTATAGATTACATGGCTTGCTGGAAGAGACTGAAATAAGTGCAATGAAACTAACCATTGGAGTACTTCAGTAAAGTGGAATAAACTCTTTAAATACTATCTATATACAATGCTGATAATTATGGCTATGCTTAAATGAGATGCATATTGTGAGTCTCAGTTCTATCTTAGAATAAAAACTAAGGATTCTTTTTTGCTGCAAGATAAATCTATTTCCCAGAAACACATTTCTAACTTTACATATTCTTTGTGTTGAATAGGTATATAGCGTTGTAAGTTTGGTGTTTTGTTTTTTTTTTTTTAAGTGTGTGGGTAGCTCTTTTCCCAGACACTGGTTGAAGAATTTTTGTCATGTGGCTTTAGTGTTCACCATACATGCAAAGCATGGCTTCAGGAAGACATTCTAAACATAATGCTGGTAGGATGTATTGATCAAGTGTACTTGATGTTACGTTCTCTCAGAAGTGAAAGAAAAACAATCAGTATGCTGATTTGAATGACTTTACCAGGAAATATTCTGAGACATAATTTTTTTATAGAAACAGCAGAGTTCATGATACTTAAGCATCTACACAAACTGTATGCACAGCTGTTATAGTAGGTTTCCATAATTTTTTGCTCTGTTCATGAAGGCTTTTAGTTTGAACTTGAAGTTTACCAGCCAGGAGCAAAATAAGGAGAAAAAAAATACTGACTTAATCTGAAAGCACCATGAAATATTAAGGAAAACTTGGAATTGCAATTTCCTGGAGGAAACACCAACTCTTTAGTAGGACAGTCAAAGAAAATGACATGTTATCGGAAATATGAGAAAATACCTAAAATAATTCTAAAAGCTTGTCTTATATAAAAAGGGATACAGAGATGACCTTTGTATTGAATTGATTCTGCCATTGGAAACTTTGTGAGAACTTAATCAAGCTTTGGAGCCATCATAATACTGCTTATGCCTCCTCTAGAGCAGTCTCTGATCTGTAAATTTACAGTGATTTATCTTACACCAGGGTAAAGACCATGTCTTTAAGACCTTAACACAGTGTTCTCACGTACAAACTTGATATTGGGAGATCAAATTAAGAGTTCAACAGACTTTTGTACAGATTAAAACCATGGTACCAGCATGACTTGCTCCTTTCCAGATGAGATGAAGAGGTATTTCAATTAACAAAGTTCAAGAAACAGTTTTCTGAAATACCTTGTTGTCGAACCCTTGCAAGCTCTCATTAAAACTTAAATCTTATTTAGAGATTAAAAGCAAGAGAAGTAGCTAAAGGTTAATATCGTGTATCTTAACTTTTGTCTTCTTTGTTTCCAGTGCTCATGAGAAGTACAGAGGCTGGAACTTCCAGAGGCAAATGTTTGATTTAGAAAATCTGAGTCCCCCTTGGAGGACCTCTATATTTCTAGAGGCAAAAGTTTGCCTCCAAATTCTTCTGAGGTTAAGCTTTATCAACAATCAACACTGTGATTGTAGCCCTTAATACTGGTATAACCATTCAGGAATGAAGACCACTGTTTTATTTGCTGTCAAACTTCCAGATGCTGAAAAGGAGGTGGTGAGGTTTGCTATTGTTACATCTGGATTATGAGTTAATGTATTCCCCAAATGGGGGAGAAATTGAGCACAGCATGTGTGATGGTTATTTTGGTGTACTGTTGAGTTGTTATCCCAGGCTTTGACTGATTGTTAGATGCTGTCTTCAAGAATGATAAAAGATGGCTGACTAATGGCTGATTTGCATCCTCTTCCACTCTGTATCAAAGTATTGCATTTAAATGTTCTTCATGTTAATCTACTTGAGGTAGAAGGGGGGAAAAAAATTGCTTCTATCTCTCCACCACTATGACCTTTACTTATTTTATTCTGATAACTCTTGTTTGTGGGAATAGATAGTGGGAGGAGATACTGTGACTTTTATGTGTCAATGTATTTTTAACTAGAGGCAGATTTAACACTATATTAATCTGGTTGTACAGCTGTGCACTGCAACTTGGCCTCAAGCCCTGTTCCCCAAGCAAAATGTCGGGGGGAAGGGACCACCACGTGGTTTTTCTTATTGTGCCCACCACAAACACACCAAATACTTATCAATGAACTACACTGAACCCCAGTACTCCTTGTGAACATGGGATGCAGATGGGGTACGGCCTGGAAAGAGCTTTGATGATAATTTCAAGCTAGAATAGCTTGTTCATAATTGTCAGTTTGACTTTGTTTATAAATAAAAGTGAATAGATTTATCCTTGCTTAGCTTAGAATGGGGGTGGAGGAGGGGGGGCAGGGCTCTCTGATAAACTCAGAGGGGAATCAAATCTATTTATACTATTCCATTTTAAGTTTACTTCACAATTAGGCAATAAATGTAACAAACTCTAATGCACAGGCTGGTTTAAACTTTATTCCTTTGGCAAGAAACAAAATGGATTTTGTGGTAAACTTTATATGCCTGAAGTCACAAGATAACAAGAATTGAATGTAGTGTCACCCCAGACTTGGCAACAGCAGTGTCTTGTTGGAGAATGAAAAGGATATGATGTGTAAAACTCAGAAGAGGAAAATGGTTACAACAGTCTGGTGCCTTGTTCTAGGAGCTGGGGAAGAAGAGGCAGAGCTTCTGGTTTTAATTCATCCTTAAAAGATAAAATGAGGGTAGTTAAGCAAGGATAAATATTAAAATAGAGTAAGTACTGGGAGAAGATAGGATTTTAGGAATAAATCCAGGACACCAATTTATTTTAGGATCTTCCAGGGAATCTTTAACATGTCCAGCTCTCAGTGATTTTTGCCCCACTTCCAAGTGAATTCCTCTGAGTCTGAGGCCTGCCAAGTGCAAAATGCAGAACTGTTAGTAGCAGGCTGTAAAGCTCCCCATTGCCTCCTTTTCATCGGCCACTTGTGATGTTGTGCTACATCTTTGCTGTTGTCCCTTTGGCTGATGCTGTGAGGAGCAGCTCTAGTGAGATGGGCATAAACAACTACAGATTGACTTCCAAGTGATTGTCAGACACCTGGAGACCCACAGCTTCTGTTTAATGGAAGCACAAAGCCAACTTTGCCAAGCCCTCAAGGCAGCTGTAATTACAAATGTGACTGATGTAGCCACTCCATAGAGACACAAAACCACCACATTCACAGTCAGACCTGCCATCGAATTCACAGCAGAGCTGAGTGTTTGAGTTACAGTTCAGAGGATTTGGTCCTTCTGAAGGAGTATTTGTAGGGCTGCAGAAAAGAGAACTTCCCATGTTTGTTATATGATGTTATAAATAGCTCCCCAGGAAACAGAGCTGCTGTTGCATCCAGGAAATATAACAAATGCAGTATTTTAGTCTTTTTGAAACAGCGTGACTTGAGCCACTGATCAGACCTGTATCCTGCATATGTATGTACAGAACACAGTAGCAGAGATAGATGTTTTCTCAGTTGAAATAATATTGTTTTCAACATAAAATTCTTTATTTTAAGCATATGGTACAATGTTATTTGGTTAATCTTAATTGTAAAATAAACAGATATGAAATGTGTGCTGACATCTTCCCTTATTTGTTTATAGAAAAGTCCCTTGAAAGATTAATCTTCCCACTGGCCATGTCTGCAGCTTTTCTCTTGAGCTCAGCATGAAAGTCAGATGCCTGCTGAAGGCCTTGTAGGATCCAAAACTGCACGTTTTGAAAATGTCAGTTTTACTGAAGACTCTCTCATGAATTCTCATTTCCAATAAAATAATCCTGGGATAAAGGAGGAGCACTGAGGGACTGTGAGACAGCCAAGTCACACTCCAGCTTTTTCAGTAGGACTCATAAAAGTAACACCTTAAAGGAGCATTTGACTATTACTGTGTTAATCACTTTTACATGTTCTTTAATCTATTTGGATTTTTTTCCCAAATCTGATAACCTAATTTAAAAATAAAAGATTCAAAGTATGCAAACAATCTTGCACAAGCTGATGTGATTTTATCTACCACTTGATAATCTAATGTGTCATGTAGAAGACCTATTTATAAATTCATAGAAGTGTTTTGCATTTAGTGTTTCTGATTTGTTGATGCCTTCTTGCTAAGAAGCAAAAACTTAGGTTAAAAACATTGACACACTTTAATTCAGCGTGAGGGTGAACATATACCCTTTTGCACTAGTGTACCTGGATTGGTTTCAAATCCTACTTTAACCTGATCTGTGCCAATTTGCTCTCAGCCTCATATCAGCTATTTCTAGAGGTGATCAGGAGATATTTTCTTCAGGAATGCATTGCATTTAATGATTTGAAAATCCTTCATTCAAATATGTATAAGCCTTCTAAAAGTGTATTTGCCAATATAGTGTTATTAGCTTTTTATTTTAAGTGTAAACTCTTTGCAAGCTGCTACAAAGACAAACCTGATCTGTGTGGAACTGTTTGATGTGAACTCGGTACCATTGCTGAGTACTTTTGAGGGAGAGAAAGTCATGCTACCCGCTTTCAACATGCATGAACTTCATCTATTCAATGTCTAGTGCCTGCCTGATAAGCATGGGTTTAGTTTCTCAGTACACTTATGAAGTGGGAATTTCTGACAGTTTATGTTAAGAAAAGCTGAAGAACCAGGAGGATGTGACTTAATGTTCCTGGAAATCTCTATTGGTCAGCCATAAAAAGCAGGATGTCCAGACCTTAAGAGAAAGCTGACTGAGCTTCTGCGAGTCTTACTGAAGGGACTTTGCAGGACTTCAGTAAAATATTTCTTGCCTTCTGGTCAATTTTGCAGGATGTTCCCATTTGCATTATGTTTTCATATGACCATCCTATATTAATATTGCTTAGAAGGAATACATGTATGCAAGAGAGCTCTTCAGAGCTGTTGGAGGATATACCTAAAGGAATACCAGGGTAAAATGGATTGAGGAACACTGCTGCTGACAAAGCTGCTTCAATGCGTGACCCTACAGAAGTAAGAAATCAGCTGAACATCTTAAGCTTCAAAGAAGGAATCTCTATTTGGGACAGGAGTTGGGCAGAAGACTGCAAAGTAACAGCTGACCTAGAAGTGAAGTATATTGTACAAGTATGTAGTCTCTACTCTAAATGTATACCTTTACTCATAAGTTATTTCATTAGTCCTGAAATACAAGGATGTGAGTGGTGTCCTTGTAACACAATTGCTATTTTATTTTTTTCTGCTGCTAGTAATATGTTCTTATATCTATGCCTGAAGAAGAGGGCCTTGGAGTGCTTGTGGTCTACTGGGTCTGAGATCATAGCATTCTTCCTGGAAAGAACCTAGAAGGAGCTCTGGCCTTTCTTTTGCCCATGTAGAGCCTCAGCTTCCTCTCAAACTTTGTCTGCAGTTGAAAGGGAATAACTTTGTCAGTCAGTTTCTAGATAAAACCCCAAGACTCTTCACAGCTCTCATCTGCTGCTCAGGTGGACCTGCTGCCTGGTCTATCAGTGTGTTCATGAGAGAATTTACGGTGTTTTATGCACCATTTAGCTCCTGCCTAGCTGTGCTCAGAGCTTCACTCTGTCTCCCAAAGACGCTGTCAGACAGCCAGATATAATACAAAGCCAGAAGAATACTGATAGCTTGTCAAAACCCAGGAAAGATGGACTCTGAACTGCTAGAGGGAGAGCTCCTGGCTGTTGAGATGTATCTTGCTTAGGGGAAGTTTGTCACAAGTTGCTTCTGCTTTTCCTGGAAAATGCTCAGGTTGAACTTGCACTGGGATGTTGCTTTGGGATGTCACTGGCTGTTGATGCCTGCTCTGCTACTGCCCTGCAGCAACCATGGTTAATTCATCTCTTGAAGATGGGAATAAAAACTCACTGGAGCCCAGGAACGCAGTGGACCTGCATGATCAGCCCCTCTGTGTTGGCTTTGGGAGTCTGTTTTTTGTTTGCTGAGATGGTAGCTGATCTTTGACAGATATCTAAAGGAAATGGAAGTATGATTTAGGAGGCAGGATGTGGCTAGCAATAATAAAGGGCTTTTATTTGTCTCAGTGTTTTTTAAATGATTTTAATCTTCCCTCAAAAATAGGTGTATAAAAATGGAGAAATTGGCCTGCTTTAAATAGGAACAAGGTCCTTTTTATCTGTGCTCTTCCGTACTACCCTTCAGCTCCTGGTGCATTGCTCACTTCTGTCAAACTGAAATCTGGAGCAAAAATTCCCAAGTAAAGTTCGTGATCATGTTTCCTTAAGTGCCCTTTGCTAATCAGAAGTAACTGCGAAGTTAGAAGGGTTTCACTGATAGCCAGTTAAATGATTCTGCAGTCAGTTGCCGTTGTGCAGGATCATTCTCATGAGGATAATAAAAGCTCATTAAAAATGGAAATACCAGATTTTTTTTGCAAAATTTGTTTTTTTATTTTTAAAGTATCCTAATCACAGAGCAGAAAACCTCCCTCTTACACAGAGGGAAGATAATTTATATCAAACATTTGATGTTCAGTAATCAGATCGTTGATATTTGATGATAGGGTTACATGCCATGGTATGTTTAAGTTAGAGCAAAAAAAAAAATTCAAGTCATGAATTTCCTTTTCTTCTTACAGTGAATGCTTTTGCCATAGAAATGAATTCCAGTATATCTGATTGCAGAAAGAAAGTAGGACTGTTCCACTAGTAAGCCAAGTGCATAATGTGTAGGAAGATTTTGATCAGAGTTTACTGAAATAAACCAAACAACTACAAGGTTATGATTTTTGTATGCATTCTTGGCTTGAATTCTGTAGCTTTCGGAGATTTGTTTGTAACTTGCTGATTTTTAATTAAAATGACTTCTTTAGTCAATATCAGATTAAAAAATGGTAGCACAAAAGGGGTATGTTTTTTACTGCATGATAACCTAGTGTATGTTTTTAACTTTTAAAAGATAATTAGGAAAACCAAAAACCTTTACAACTCTCCTTTAAAACACCAAGCTAATAAGGTTCTCTTTGGGATGAACATTTCTGGGACAGCAGAACACTGACACTGGCCTAAGGGAGTACTTAACATCAGAGCCCACTATGAAGATGCGGTATGCTTGACTTCATTCACAAAGTGAAAATCACACCCACTTTATAAGTGAAGCTCATTAAATTTTTCCTTTTTTCATGAAGCATAAGCACTACATATTTTTATTGAAAGGAACTGCTTGCTTGGATGAATTGAAATTAACTGTTTTTCACTTTTATTAATTCTGTTCAGTGTTTTGCAAATCTCAGGCTGCAGGGAATTATTCACTATTTTAAATGTGAGCTATGGAAGTCAGCTGTGATTGTTCTCAAAACTTCCTCTTGTTTCATGACCAACCAAAGACATTTTATTTCTTTTGCCAGCTGCTAGAATAGTAATTCCTGTAATCAAGATAAGGATACTGCCACTGTGTGTTTTTTTTTTTTTTTTTTTTCTTTTAAGGGAAAATATCAGAAGATTAGGAACTCTTAAAATTGAAAACCACTTCCTTTGAACTTCCCCAGGTATTGTTCCTGTGTTGGTTAGGCTGTTTTAAGATTTACTGGGTTGGGTATAAGTTTTAAACCTAAGGAGTTTCTTCACATTATGATAAAGATCTTGGTATGTGTGCTTGGGGATGTGGAGACAGCTCTTGCTGAGCTGCTGTACAGTTTGTGGGGTTGTGGGAAGGGGCTTGCATGAGCTGCCAGAGAGAAACCCTGCTGAGAAATTCCTACTGATGGATTCTAGATTTGAACCTTTTTTTTTTTAATTTCCCTCCCTCTTCAAGGATAACAGGCAGTTCATTCATAACCATTTTATGTTGTCTAAAGGATGTAAGTCAGGAGAGAAACAGCAAAAAAGATTCTTGGACAATTTCTTCAGGAGCTCAAGTCCACCAGGAAGTGGACAAAGTTGGCAAAGGTTTTATGACATGCTTCATCAAAAGTACTCATCAGCAGTGCTTATGCTGGGAAGTGCCAATAACTATTCCTGATACTGGGATTACATTGGCTAGATTAAATGAACCCTCAATCATCTGTTATCGCATAATGGTGTGAGGTGAGCATCAAGCACAGCAGTTTATTTTTATAGCGCAGCCACCAGTCTGCAGCTCCAGAAGCTCCTAGAATTGAATGTGATCCTACATTATTTCAGAAACAAAGGGTACTGAAGTCGTAACAGCATAACAATGACTATGAAAGAGTAACTTTGGTGTCAGTTTTTCACTGTTTAAATCACATTATTTGATCGGATAAAGCATAAAGCTCCAATATATTGCATCTATCAGCAAGATTTGAATATTTGTCTTACCGCAGAAAAGTTATCTGTTTTCACTAATCTTGGTGATCTCTGGTAGTATTTCTGCAAGTTTGTTTGGAAAAGTGTTTTGTGAGGCATAATATAGCTTAACACTATCAAGCTTTCCTACAAGAATATTTCGCGTTGATGTGATTTTTACATCTTTATTGTGAATTTGTTACTGTTTTGGGCTGCTTGATAGCACTGTGCTCTTTTAGAGCCACTGCACCATGGAATTGAAGAGCAAATAAAAAAGTATTGCACTTCAGGCATCCTCATAAAACCACCCCAAACTTGTTCAGCCTGCTAACCAAACAAAATAAGGAGTGTCTCAATTACTTCCTCTTAACACAGTAGATTTTTCTTGTGGGCTTTGCCTATCTTATTACCCTCACACAGATATAGATTAACTAGATTTATTCCAACCTGTATTGATTTGCAGAGCAGTGGCCCATCTGCATTTGAACTGCCATCCCCTGAAAAATTGCTGCATCTGGTGGAATGGCATTGGGGAGTGAAGTAGTGAGAAATTTTAAAGAGGAAGACAAGCACAGCCTTGTAAACTTTTTATACACAACTACAAAGCAGCTTCCAGTTTTGCTAATATTGTTAGACATGTCTGACCTCCTCTACAGTCACTAGCTATTCAGCTGAGGGAGCTGGGTGTGTACAAAACTACAGCTGAGGTCAGAGTGTAGGCTTATATCGATGCAGCCTTACTGACTTAACTGGATATGATTGAGAGCAGCATGTGGCCTGCTAGGCAGTTCAGAAAGCAGGCCGGGCATATTCTCTTATTCTTTCAATGAATAACTGTAGACCTCTCCATTCAGACCTTCAGAAGCTGGCTGGAGATTATAAACAGGTGAGAGGGAGAAAACTCTCTGTAGTCACAACTCAGGGATGCAAAACCAAGAGGGGGATAGGACTCAGAATAGAAATACTTTGCATACCTGATCTTTGGATCACATTTGAAGGATCTGAAATGCAAACAGGGCTACTTGTGTTAGGACAGCAGATGATGCATTTGCCCTCACTGTATGGAGGCTGTGCTGGCCTGAAGCAGTTCCTGTGAAGGTTTTGTCTGAACACATCGCATCACAATCTGCAATAGAGAAAGTTCAAATGTTTCATGAGCAACTTGTCCTTCCCTGTAGGAGGAAGAAGTTGGAATTTATGAGAGAAGGGCACTGTGTGCGGTGGGAGGCCCTCACATTGCCCATCATCGCACTGTAAAGTAGGCAACCCTACCACCTGAATGGAGACTTCTGAAATTGGCAGATACATGGTGCTTGGTTCTGGATCCTCCTCTGGATTATAAATCCCTAAAATCTGCTTGCATGAATGAAAAAAAAAAAAAAAAACTATATATTATTTAAAAAAAAAAAGTGCTAAGCTAGGTTTTATCAGCAATACCTGACTAGGGAAGAAGAAAAAATAGCATAGCCCAGCAGCCTGGTAGAGATTTCTGCTCCTGTGGCTGAGATAATGGAATGGCTTGTCAAATAATTCAGAATTACCACCTGAGTATTACGGTGGGGTGAAATTGATGTTAGATAAGTGTAAAAAGCCAAGAATGTAGCAAGGCAGATATTTTACATTAAAGTGCTTTACAGGTACAGGATGGAATATACAAAAGCTGTGCGTGAGAATGTTTTTAGCACTCTGCTGTTCATACACCTGCTTGGATTCTTAGTTTAAGCTTTCCAAGTTAAAGACACCACAGTGATTGTAAAAGACATGCTGTGTTTTGTACCATCATTTATGGTTGTGGATTTCCTTCCATCTCTAAACTGCAATTAAATGTTCCTATCATCCTGTAAATTAGCCTTTCTCTTTTAAACATCACATTTGCAACTCTATGTTCATATAATCCTGTAATTATGTAACTATTTTCATTTCAGCACTGATTCAGCAATGTACTTAAGCATATGAATGATCTCTTTGAACCCAATGGGACTCCTCACATGCTTAAAATTAGGCATAGTTTAATTACTTTGCTAAATCATCAGCGATACTGATACAGAGATGGAAACAAAGGAGGTGGTTTGCATCTACTTTAGAAGTGTCCAGTTCAATAGTGGTGTTTAAGCTCTACTTTAACTTTCCTATTTTAAATATTTTCAGCTGAATCATAGTATTGGAGCAAGGTATGCAGATTGAATCATATCTTTTAAAACTACAGTTTCTCTAGAAGCAAAGCTTCTGAGGCAAAAATTCTGAATTATTTGACAAGCTTTTAAGAGGATCAAGATCTCTCTTGCCATCTGTGCTCTCTTTATATCGGTTGCCTTTTCAGGCATGTCATTGCAACTGGTGGCACACCTGCACCAGGAAGGGCATCTTGCACAAAAGGGGATCAGTGTGCTCTTCAGGGTTGAAACATGGTCTTACCCATTGCATGGGAAATTCTGAGATGGTGATAAACCATGATGCATGAAGAGGAAAAGGTGGGGGGAGGGGAGGAGGTGGGAAGACTGCAGCAATCTCAGTCTGTTATGCAACTTTTATACTATTGAAGAAAATACATGTACGTCTGCATCCTCATAAATTTCTAGTCGTCATCTATCCTAAAATTGTATATTTGCTAGGATCTATAATATTAATGGTTTAAACCAAAGCATTTCTGTGAGATCTCTAACTTTTATATCATATTGTATGAAGTAGGAAACTTGAGGCATGACCACTACATTGGAATTACAGCTCTTCTATATTCAGAAGTAATGGGACAAGAAGTACTCTTGAAGAAATTGGGAACACTGAAGAAAAGAATTAAATGAAACATTGCAAATTGCCTTTTGTAGCAGAATATGAAAGTCTGCAGCAAGTATCTCCAATTTTCACATTAGGAAACAGAGGCAGACAGACAAAGTTCTTCAGAGTTAAGTACAAATAAATGATTTCTATGAGGCTTAATGTTGTAATAATTGTAAAAAGCTCTTGTTGCTATCACAATAATTTGCCCTAGCACAGAAGAGCTTTCAGAAAGCATGTCTTTGGTATTTAGTGCTTAAGTTACAAAAATATCAACATGCAATCAAAATTCTCTACAGCAGGGCAGGTGGGAACAAATTCTGCCCCAAAGTTAGAATTTAATCTTAACACAAAAAGCGCTAACATAAAAGATCAAAATACACTTAAAGACTCTTAGAAGCAGAAAAAAAAAAAACATACAAAAGTTATAAAAGTTCTGTTTGTGGCTTAACATCCACTAATGAAGATGGACTTAACCCAGAGCTATGAATAATGAAAGTCTGCCCACACAAAAGTTTATGCAACATGGTGAAAGTCTGCAGGGAACCTGGATCTCAATTAAAAAGTCAGTGCATGGTTCCATAAGATGAGGACAAAAAGAAATCAGAGGAAGGTTATTTGTACTGCTTGACTAGGAGACCTATTTGGAGATGCCCACTGACTGAATAGGAAAGGAGCTCTTACAAGGAAAAGAGAGGGCTTAGAAAGATTTGGACATGTAGCAAATCGATCTATTTGTTTCAGCGCTTAGGTTTAAAAAACAGATCAGTCTGTGAGGAAAAGTACTGATTATTGGTTTCCAGCTGAAGTTCCTTGTCATGCAGGCTTCAGTGGTAGTGGCCCAGAGGTGTTAACACTGCAGCTAGCAAAATGACTAATGTACTGGGAGGCATTACTAGCATAATTTGCTATCTTGCACAGTCCAGCCCACAAGTTAACCAAAGGGTTTTTGCATGAAAACCTTACCTTCTGTCTGAATGTGTCTTCTTAGTTTTAAATGTTGATTTACAGATTTGCTTGGATGGAAAATAAATACCCTTCACTTAGTGAGATTTTTTTTTTTCTGAATTTCTCTAGCTTCAGCTACCAACCATGATATGAGTCAGTTAAATAGTTTTTTTTATATCTCATTCCAAAAGAAAAGATCACTGAGGTGCTATATATTACATAGAAAAGCTGCTTTACCTTTTGATTTTCCAACAGTAGTCACCTCTGACTCTAGAGCTAAGCCACAGTAGGACAGGGAATCCAATTAAATAGCATATCTATAAGAAAAGCATAGCAATGTTTAGCACACAGAGCATATTTCAGCTACCTAGAAGCTATTCTGTGCAACACAAAGTGGGGATAATTAAACTCCAGTTCCTACTTACCTATGCAGACTAGAAGTAAATGCTGTTTTACATTAAAAACTTAGTTTTGCATGCGGGAGGATAGAACGTAGTTTGTTGTTATTAGTGTTGCTGTCATAAAGCACTGAGACTGCAGTGTCCCCACAATCTGGATGCTGCTACAGTGGATTTCTAGGCACTTGACCTCAGTGGAGTAGGGATACAGTCTGGCTTCTCACACGCTGCTGTAGGAAGTGCTGGATACCACAGAGGGGATGCAAAAACTATACAGCTCCTCAGTCTGTATTCTGACTAAACATAACCTTAAATAAAATAACAAGGACATATCAGATATTCTGCTTTTCTTTAGGGCTTTGGGGTTTACTCACAGCTGCGTGTCTTCCTCTGGTTAGGATCCCAAATTTAATAGTAGTTCTCTCTGTTACTTTGCAAGAATAGAACAAAGAATTGTTTTCTTTTTTTTTTTTTATTGTTGATGGTTTTTTTGTTGTTTTTTTGTTTGCTTTTTTTTTTTTAAAAAAAAAAAAAAAAAGAACTGCTCAATAGCTGTTTTTGTGTGTTTTGTTGCAAGTTTTAACTGGTGAGTGCGGAAAGTTTTTGATAATGAACGTGTACTCTCCTCTTTTTCAGAGATACAACTACTTTGGTTATACAGTTACCTATATCACTTGCTTTCTTAGGTCTTCCACAGTTCCATCAACAGGGATAGGGATTGTGGCTCCTTGCCCCTATGCTTCCTTTTTCGTGGAATCTCTTAGGTGAGGAGAGGAGCTCTCAGGAGTCCTTTGCAGGACTAGCTCTGGGATCAGACCAAGCTGCTTGGGACTCTCTTCAGACGGATCCTGAAAATCACCATAGATTCCAGATGGAGCTTTCTTTCCCTTTTTTCTCCCTTGGATAACAGCCATTATCCTGTTGATCAGGCCTTTCTCTTTCTTGTGAAGCAAACAGGCTGAAAAGGCCCTTGCAGAACTGGATTATTGGTAGTTTGTGTGACAAAGGGTGGTAGCAGCATCCCATTTTTTACCAAGCCTGCAGCTGCTACAGTCTTAACACATCCACGTCTGCCATTGGCTGTCAGGTGCCTTCTGAGAGTGTCTACTGGGGTAAGGGTATAAGATGCAAGTAAGGATGGATTTATAGTTGATTTAATGGCAGTACGTAAAATAATATCTGTTGATATTTTGCTGGGTGGTTGTCTTTACAAACACAGGTACATGTCTTCTTTGTAACTTATTCTTCCTTTCTTTTCAGTGCTCTTCTCCTATTTCAGCTCCTTAATGTTCTCAAAACATCCTTCAAAATTGTACTCAAGTTATATTATGGGCAAACATCTTTATAGAAATTAAAGGACAAAAGTTTCATTAATATTTATGAATAATGAATAACTGGGATGTTGCCCTTTGATAAACCATCTATAAACATTAATACAAGTGACCATTTAATGTAAACACAAGTATGATGTTCTAATTTATTTTCCGTTTCCCTCTGTTTGCTAATTCATTGATTTATTAAACTGCCTAACTAGAAAAAAAAAAGTCTCTGCAAATAACAATTTCATTTATAACACACTTATAAATGTTTAATACTAATAGTTTAGGAATTGAAGGATGAAGTTCTGTTAGAAAGATGCTATTACCTGTGTGACATGATTTTCCCAGTTTGCCCTTATCCTCCCATTGCTTGAGAGCAATAATTTTAGCATGATAATCTCTGACTTCCATGTGCAGGCCAGGGATGAAACAGCTCACAACAGCCTCCTACACACCATGTGTGCTACTTTTGAGTAACCAGTATACTCTAGGAAGAAGAAAAATACCTCAGGCCCCCAATGTGCACTGTTGCCCTGGCAGATGTGGTGAGACATAATTAATGTGAGGATGGCATACATCAAAATTTGTTTGTTCTGCTGAATTGTATACCTTGCAAGGTACAGGAATTTTAAGCTCAATGCAGCTATTAGAATCCTGCTGGCATTGCTCTGATTCCTTACTGCTTATTATGAAATTATTCAGACTTGTGAAAAACATCATATAATGATGACTCAAACAATGACTTGTTATGCTAGATCTTCCCAACACTCACGAAGCTGTTTGTTTTTGCTTTAAGAAAGGGAAGTGAGTCCAAGTAGTTGTTCAGCTCCTGCACTTTATGGTCGCTTAATTTTTTTTTATAATCTAAGTTTGCTGTTGTTGGTCACAGAATTATGGTGAAATTATAGTAAATATTTTGCTAGCCTTTGACAACAGGAGGGTGGTTTCTATTTGGGTAGCTTCATAGTGTGGCAAGACTGCAAGCGACAGCTTCTGTTTTGCTTTGCTTATGAAATACACTGGAGTGGAGAGCTGGGACCCAGTGATGTGGGGTTTATGAAGCATACACAAGCAGATTCTACCATGATCAGCTCCCAGAATAAATCTATTTTCCTAAGCATCCAATAAAAAAGAAGGGATGAGCTTTTCCCACTCTGAGCCTCTTCATTCCACTCATTCTCAACTAAGGATAGTCTGCTTTTTCCTTTTATTAAAAATATGAGACCTAATTTTCCCCATCATTTGTGTTCAATGAGCCACTCCATTCCTGATGTGACTGATCTTAACAAAGTTATACCAGTAATATATCTGTTCCAAAGATTTTCAGTAGACTGTTTTCTCCTTTTTCCTCCATGCACTTTTTTTTTTCCTTGCAGCTATTGAAGTGGTAGCATTCCTATTTTGTGTTATAAATACACGGGTATTTTTCTTCATGTGCTTCAGAAGATCTGTTTACAACACACTGATACACAGCCTGATTACTATGAGATCTTAATTATAAACCATTAGCAGTATATTATCTTCAATCTTCTGAATAAGAATATACTTTAGTTTCACAATACTATTAAGAAAAACAGTGTTACTTTCTTTCACGTGTATGTGAACAAAAGCATTCACTTGTTAGTAGTCAGTTATCGTCCCTGCTCTGTGGTCAGTATAGTTTGCCTCAAGGGGTTTATATGACTTGATTAAATCTTTTAACCATTAGAGCCCCAAACTGCCTTAGTATCGTTTGTGAATATACCTTCCACGGGTCCAAATAAGCCCTTGTATTTGATAGTCCCCTGGCTGAGATTCTCAATGGAAGCTGATGAGGGCTTTTAGCAGGAGCACCTGTGTGCTCAGAGGCACCAAGTATTTGTGTCCTGAATGCTACAAAAACAACACTGGTATTTTTCCAGAGGCCATCTGGTAAAGATTAAGAACTCATTTTAGTCTTTGTAAAACTTACAAATAGAATTAAAAAGGGACAATGGATGATTCTGAAAAAAGCTTGAAAGAAAAAGAAAAGCAAACAGCCCTGAAATATTTCTTGTTCATACTTAGCTGCAGCCATTTGTTCAACACAGTGGAAAGCGATAAAGGGAAAAG
Source organism: Aythya fuligula (assembly GCF_009819795.1). NCBI lineage: Eukaryota > Metazoa > Chordata > Aves > Anseriformes > Anatidae > Aythya > Aythya fuligula. The sequence continues at coordinate 105,616,455 of NC_045559.1, forward strand.
TAATGTTCTTAGGCTGTTGTCACATAACAGGGAGGAGCCAAAAAGAGCAAATAAGTGAATTGCAAACTGCCCACAAAAGAAAGAAATGACTCGGACATTTATATAAATGCACTGGTATATGAAATGAAGAAAAATGTGCCAGTTGACTTTTGTTATGTACTGTTTCCTTCTTAATCCAAGAAAAGTTTTTTTCAAAAATTGTAAGCCAGCTACCAGCTGCAAAATTGACTTTTCTACTTAAGAAGCTGTTGTAATGAATGTGAGCTTTTTTTTTTTTTTTTTTTTCAATATTATGGGTACTGCTCAGGCATTCCATGCAAGTAACTTTCTATTTACCATCAGCACTCCAGTGAGGTTCAAAACTGCTGCCTTGTAGCATAGCCACAGGGGCTCAGATTTTCAGAATACGTATGTGATGCATTTTTCTTGAAAAATAATGGAAGATTTCTGTCTTCTGTCTAGAGAGCCTCAGCCAGGACATTTGTTTCACAGGCGTACTCAGTAAAGCACTCTAGGTATGTAATCATCCAAGATGTCTTATAGACAAGGAATGATGTAAATGTTATTACACAGGTGTTTTGCTCACACTGACGGGCAGATACTAATCGCATTGCAATTAATGGGACAGTGATGTACACTTAAATACACACCTGAAGAGTGAAAAGCAGGGAGTGATGAAAGAGGGTTTTTATAACATCTGTGCTGTTTAATTAAATTATTAAGGGTGCTCTCAGCTCGAGCGCTCTGGGTGTACAGCACTGAGTATCCAGAGGGCTCCACGCACACCCCAGAGGAGCACCCTCAGGCTGCCACCCACACCCCAAAGCCTCCACCACGGTTGCCCCCAGAAAGGCTCCTGGCATTGTGCTGCTGCTCCTGGGTCCACATTTACTCCCTAACAGTCTTGCAGTCCAACAGCAAGGCGCCAACCTGGCCATACCCCAGCCCACCACAGGCCTCTTCTGCCCTCCCTCCTCAGACTCGGGTGCCCAGGACCTTGCAGTGGTCTGAGGCTCTACCAGGAGCCTCTGCCACTTGGGGCACACCAGGATAAGGGCATTGGGTCCCATAGTCAGCCCCAAATTGTGCATGTCCTGTGCTGGTGGTGGCAGCTCCAGTAGGGGAGGACATGGGCTGCCGTGGCTGCTGGCAGCAAGCTGGTGCTGAGCGCCAGGAGGAAATTCCTGTCTCATTCAGAGTCCCATACTGAAAACCTCATGGACCTCTGTGAAAGCAGATGGTTTGTATGCGAGGCTGTGTTTGGCCATGTGGGCTCTTACAGCCCCTGACAGAGGATCGCCGCTCCCCACATACACATGGATTTGCACTGGCAAAAGCCTCAGCCTGTGTAGAGCACCCACAGGCCTTGGCTGGCAGTCTGTCTGTCTGTCTGTCACACAGCTGGCATGCTCTGGTGGTTTGTCAGTACTGTGAACTCAAACTGAAGCATATGCTGTCTGCTATCTCCTGATCCTTGAGCTGATCTGTAGACATAAAGGGAGGGGAAAGAGAGGTAGAAATGGAAAACTGAAGAAGTAGATTCGCAGACCCGAGGGTAGTAGCAGTGTTGTTTTTGTATTCCATGGCTCAAATCCCTATTTGAATGTTCCAACCCTCAGCTTCTGGGAAGTACGGAGTCAGGGATACCATCCCCAACAGTACGGGGATTCAGACAGTGTCAAATGACATGTCATGATAAATAACACTAAAATTTTGGAAGATTTTCCATCCTGTAACACAAAGATCTAAATATCTTAAATTTTATCTGAATTGTATGTGCATATGCAACCTTTTTCTTCTTTCACTACCCAACTGAAAGAAAATGGCTTTTGCACATCTCCATTGTAGACCAAATAAAAGGGAGAGATGTTGCTAGAGAGGCTTTTGATCCTCAGACTTTTTATTACACATAATAATATATAATACTTTACAATACCAGTCATGGTGTGCCTCTTTATGCAAATGTTTATGAAGTGCCTGATGTACATCCAAAAGGATTAGCACAGAGGGATGCTATTCTTTGAGTATCACTTCATTAGGGCTTCTGTAAGCGTTATGACTCAGAGGAAAAGTTGTTGACAATGGCTGCCTACAGTAGCATCCTACTTTCTTTCTGCCTGTAAGCTGCCCAAAGGGAAAGAAGAGGATTTAGTCTGTTTTTTGAAAAATAAACTAAAATTTTGGTCAGGTAAATTAGTAAAAATGGACTTAGATTGTGTGTAGTGGGCACCATGCAAACAGGACTAAATTTGCGCCTATTCTAGAAGCACGAAGATTTGGAAAATATTTCAATGATAGCCTTCTCTGCTCTGATGAAAATAGATGTGAATCTTAAGTTCTCAAACTGCTGTTATAAAAATTAAACAATAAAATTATGGTAAAAGTGAATATCTTCAGATTATTAGTAATGTTAAAAAAAAGGGCAAAATTTAGTAGTAAAAATTCTGCCATCCCACTTAAACACAGCATAAATTGTTCATTTTCATTTATTTAATGGTTATGGTGCTTGCAGCTGCTACCTATTCATAGGCATTGTGCCTTACTCTAAATGCTCCTCTCCAACCTGAATCTGAAGCTCTGGAGAGCAGGCAGCAGCAGAACAAGAGTTCAGTCCATTGCTATATACACAAACATGCTAGGACTGAACACGCTGAAAATGTTTCTTTGTGTGAAACATCAGGGGAGAAAAGGTTGCTTTTCACATGGATTTCTTTTCTCCTTTGGGATTTTTCTAACACTTTGTTTTTAATTCAGATGGAAAAATCTATCTGCCCTTCATTCCGGTTGCTTCTAATTCCCCAATCACTTAACTCTAGGAAAGCTGCAGACAGAGGAAGGAAGTAGAGGGCAAGAAAGACACCGAGTTTACTGAATACAACAATTGTTTTTCTAACCCTGTGCATGTGTGTGGATGCTTGGTTTGGAAGGCACACCAGAGGGAAGACAAATCAATAAAAGCTGTTCTCACAGGTTTGAAATTAAACATTTATAAAGCATTGGTATAAGGGAGGTTTTGACTTTATCTGTTTTACATGTTTTCACTCACAAAAATTCAGTTTTGATGAGACCTTTTTCCAGCTTACAATAGAAGTTATTTTTTAGAATTTCTTTGTGGTTTTTGACATGACTTTCAAAACTGACCAATGATTTTGATTGAGGAAAGATTTTTATGTAAATATTTTAAAGAACCAGCTTTTTATTGCCGTCACAAGGCAGATAATTTGATGATTGGTCTTTCTGTGGTTCAGGAAAAATAATGTAGTTGAATAATGTAGTCAATATAGTCTTGGAATGCATTTCTTCTAACATCTGTCAGATGTCAACTAAAATGTTTTAATTCATGCAGTAATGTCTTTTTTATCATGTAAATTGTATTGAGTCTACTTTTGATTAACTTAATTAAATATGTTCATAAACTAGAAATCTGAGGAGCTTCAGATGACAAAATTATTTGATGAGCTGCCCTTTGAGTCAATCAGCATTATTCCATTGGAAAAAAAAAAAAAAAATGTAAACAAGCAAGGATCAAATTAATACATAAAGCAAAAGGAATGGATGTTGTTGTAATTACGGCTAATACATCTGGACAAAAGGTGAGTTCCACATCTGCCTTAGGTCTCTACAATGGCTCAGCTCCACATGACATAAAGGGAGAGGCATAGATTTAGGCAGCTCTGCCACATGTCAAAATAAATTTCGTAAAACAAAGCAAATTAAGAAGGCATGACATTGTAAGGATGACACCAGCTCTCTGGGTGTGAGCTTCAAGCAGTACAGGAGAGGAATTGTATCGCGTGCATATCTGGCCAACACATCCTCTGAAGTGAACATAAAGCTCCAGAGCTGAGCTTTGCTCTGGACACTAAGGCCTCTGGTGTTACACTGATGCGCAAGGTAGAGATGCCTGACCTGGTTCTGAGCAAGAAAGCTGCAGGAGGCAGATAGGGGAGTCTTAGTACCCAAACCCCAGAGAGGCAGGGCACCATGTTCTCCATCTTGCCCTGGCTGTCATCTCCAGAGAGCAAGCGTGCTCTTTCTGAGCTTCATCTCTGTCAGTCATGGCACAGGGTATGTCAGCTAAGTGCTTGTAGCTCTTAGCTGGCCATCTGCATACTGAAGGTTTCTAAACCAGCCAAACATGAGGGAGGAAACGCTGAAAAGAGAAGCGAAGGAAGAATGTTGTGCTTCAGAGATGCTGCTTACTGAATATGCTAAGGAAGCATCCTAAATCAGACAAAAGGATGTAAAGCATAAAATGGTCTTGTACTACCTACTACCTCAAGGAATAGAGGTACTTTTTTTTTTTCCTTTTTACTTGGTGTTCAGTATGTCCAACAGAATTTGGGAGAATTTAAGCTAACTGGTGTTTTGCCCTAAAAACAAAAATATAGTAATTATTGAAGTTGAAATATCACTTTTGAGGGGAAATCATTAAAGAATGAGCACCTGAAAAGAGGATATTTTAAGGCCACCTTGGCAAAGAAAACTTGCTGTTCTTGGAGAAAGGAGGCCATTTTTTGTTTTCAGCAATAGGTACTTTAAATGTCTGATAGACTGGTAACAGTATAGGTACTTGGTGTGAGGAGTTCTTGAATGATCCATCTATTGATTCAATTCAAAACAGCTGTAGCATTTTCTTTTTTTTTTTTTCTGCCTATACTCATTGAAGATCATGTCTCTTGACCTTGCTAAGTGGAGATATATTTGCAAAGCAGCAATGCTTTAGATTTTATTTTGACAACAGAATTTATAAGTCATACCAGCATTAAGATGAAAAGCACCCTGCTCAGTCTTGTTGACCAAAAATTCTTTTTTTAAATTGCATTCCAAAGTAGAAGATGAATCCTGGAAGCATCTGGTTACACACAAGAAAACGTTTTGTGACTCAGTTCCTTTGACTTTCAAATATGCACCCAGGTAAAAGGCGTGCCCAAATTTACTTTCATTGGTACTGCCGCTCTTGGTGTTCTGACTGCACCACCTGCATATTCATCCTTTTAAATGTATTTAAAATTCAGCCTTGGATTTGAATACATACAGATTGAAATTCACTTATGATACAGAAAATAGGTGTGCTAATGAATGTATTATGGTGCCTAAAGATGAACTGAGTAGATAAGTAAGGAAGAACATAGAAGATGAAGGGTTAAGTGATGATGTGAGCAGAAACTGAGCTCTATATTGTAGCTGTTATAAACTGAGAAACCAATATAGCTGCAAGATGTTTTATGACTTGAAAAGCTATTCATTCTTTACATAGCATTACCATTAGTTACCTATGTAGGTTGTATTAAAATAAAGCCAGGAGTTAACTGAACCTTACATTTTATAGGTGCACGTTTAATTAAATTGTATGTTTTATCTGTAGTAATAAAATACGAAACTCATCTGAGTTAACACACAGCTTTACACTTTTAAGGTCTGAAACATCTCCAGCATCTCCATTTCAGGCTGTTTGGTATATGAGCCATAACATCCATTGGGGGAAAGTGCTAATCTCTGAACCTTTTCATTTGCAGCTAGAAAGCTATCCTGCTCATCATGCTGATGCTGTATTAAGCAAGTAAATAAAACTGCTTCCTGTTCTGGAATGAAGTGAACCTACAAACTCAAAAGAAAATTCCCCTGCTAATCATTGTAGAGCACTCAGCTTTGCATATTATTTAAATCTAAAAGCACCAACACAGGATAGTACTGTGAAAATATAGTCAAGTGATCCTGAAAGACACACAAATATTTCCTGTTGATGTTGGACACTTTTACAAAGGCAACATTACATGAAAAAAAATCTTATTTAACCATATGCATGTTTTTTGCAGTGTTTTGTTTCTAGACTTTGAGTTAAGTCTTTCATATTTCCCCCTATTACAATAGCCTTACAAGCACTTTTTTCTTTTTTTTTTTCCAGGTATAACCCCAGAAAAGGCTTATTTGTAGGAATCAGTATGTCTTATTGCCTCCTACCACATTTTTGTTTACAGAAAAACTCAGCTTGCTTGATGGGTACTTCTAGAGCATGATTTTGCAAACTGAATTTCCAAAAGTTTAGGAGGGAAACCAATGACCTGATCTGTCACTGCTCTCTTGTCATAGGGCAATCACTTGTCCCTTACTTCTTCTGAAAAATTATAAAGTCTAGATCCTATTTAAGTTGCTGTAGAGTCCCCCTTCAGGGGGCTGTCTAATGAGGTTGTCTCAATTTGGCAAAGCTCTGCATTCAGCTCCAGAAGTATTCTGCTGGTATCACAGTGTTTACAAGGAGCAGGCTGGGAAGTTGTGTGCACTACCACTATGTCTGTCCTTTGTCTTTGAGGAGCCTGAACTGGACAGGCACCTGCCAGGCCCTGTCTGCCATTCCTCTGATCACAGCTCAGACAAAACGCCTGCTCTGATCTCCAAGAAGGATTTAAACCCAGAATGTCCACTGATGGGCATAGTTATATTGTGTGGAGGCCACTGCTAGACCTTGTTTGTCCAGGCTTTGTGACAGAGAGCTGGGTTGGACCCTGAGTACTGAACATCTTAGTTTTAATAATTCATTAGAGTTTGGCCTGTTTTCGCTTGCACATAGACAAATCAGGACTTACAAAAGCATTCAGATCACTGCCAGTACGTCCTGGTAGATAACCCTACTTGACACATCTGTTGAGCTCTGGCAGCACAAACTGTACAAAACTTTTAAGGTAGAATAGATGTAGCTGAAAGTTATTTATATTTCACTTAGCCAAATGTGTGTGAATAAGGAGTGGTCTGGACAAAACAGACCAAGAAGTATTTCTTCTGAAATTGGATGTGAAACATCTTTACAGTACCTTAGTGTCTGTGAGAACTCAGGAAGATTTTCATGTCTGCTTCCGTTGTTGAGGTCAAAGACAATTTATAAGGACAGGTCAGCAGAAACCAAGTTATCTCATTTTCTCTACAGGCCTGCTGTATTTTGTATACCTTTGACTGAGCTGGGAGAGAAAGAAGGAAATAAGTTGTTTGTTTTTATTGTTATCTTACGATTAATTTTCCAACTATAATGGGTTTGCAGTGGCTTCACAGCAGCCATGTAGCTGCTAAGTTCCCCAGAAGCCAATGGAGCCAACAAAAACCTCTGCTGAAAGAAAGCACTGCCTGTACCCTGGAGATTATCCGTTATTAAAACCAGTAATGATTTGTGTTCATCAGAGGGCAGAACACATCTATCACACAGATAACCTTTCTGTTCTGCCTCTCTGGAAGAGTGCTTGTAGGTGTGAAAGAGATTGTTGAGGACTCTGTTTTGGAAAGCCTGGGCAAACATTTCTAGCTGAAGCATAAGTCTTAGTCCCTCGTATACAAGTTTCCATTGCCTAAACTCGTTTACTGCGTAGATAGGCAAAAATGTGTAACTTTATAACTTTGATTGTAATACACATCAGTATCACATCATCAGTCTATGGCACTGACGATTATTTCACTTTGGGGATGTGGAAATATAATAAATATATTGATATTTCTTTTTAAGGCTATTAGCCTTGTGAATCTTTAGATATATAAAACCGTAACCTGACTCTTAAACAACTACCTTTTATGAAGCAAACACTACTTCACACAATCATTCCCAAAATAAATAGTATTACATTGGTAACAGGAAATCACAAGTCATTTATGTTAAGGTTTGGTCCTTGACTGTAAATTATCTTTCAGCAAAGATTGTATTCTTTCAGCTATCTGTAATTGCATACTAGGTTTGAACTTGAGACTTTGGGTGTCTGTAATAGTAATGCATTCCGTGCACTTTTGGTGGGCAAAGTTACATCTGGGATTACATATGGCTTTCAATTTAGTTTACACTCAAGAAGAAGAGAGGAAGCAAGGATTATTTGAAGAAGGAATATTTTGTTATTGTGCCTGACCAATCTGCTTGCTCTCCATGATGAGATCATTGGCTCTGCGATGAAAGAGAGAGTAGTGGGAGTTGAATACCTGGACTTTAGCAAGGCCTTTGACACAGTTTCCTGCAGTGTTCTTTTTGCCAAATTGGTGAGATCTGGGTTGGGTAAGTAGACAATAAGTGACTGGACTGTTGGGCTCGAGGTGTGTTGATCAGCAGTACAAGGTCCAGCTGATTACTAGTGGCATGCCTGAGGGGTAAATAGCAGGGCCAAGGCTGTTACTGGCTTTACTTACAACATAGGCAATGGGATTGAGTGTGCTCAGCATGTCCCTTCCAGTATAAATTATTCAATGATTATTTTCATCTGGGGATTCACAAAATAGGTAGGGTTGAATGTTGAATACAAACAGATGTAAGGCATGGTGAATGTGTAAGGAGCACTTATTTCTGAGCAGTGCTCAGCAGTGTAAATGTGGATTTAGTAGCATGTTGGTTTCATGTGTACAGTAAGTATGAAGGAAGTGCTTTAGGACTAGGCTAGAAAATTCCATCCTGAGTTGGCATTAACCCAGGTGGCTGAGTTACTCCAGGGACTGTCTTTTATGTGTAAAAGGAATCAGTAAATAATAGTATTTTTCCTTGTATCTGAAATGGTAAGAGCAGACAAGGTGGATAGCCTTAGTGTTGCTTCAGACGCTACTCTCATGTGATTCAGCACCTCCTGTAGAACTCTGCTTGCTCTTTCACTGGCCAGTGCACATTTCTCTAGGACCGGTTCCCAAACCTCGATCTGCCATTCTTTCTCAGGACAAAAGTGGTACAAACAACACTTGCAGGTATTTGCATGAGGACAAAAATACTGCCCTGTGATAGAGCAGCAGTTTAGCATTTGTTCAGAGAAGAAAAACTGAATGCCCAGGGGACAGGTGTCAGCTGGTTTGTGGCTTTAACATTCTGAGCTTTGGATTTTTATTTTTTTGTGTGTCTTTGGCCCTCTGTACCAAAATAGCTGTATCTTAACTAGTAAGCAATATACAATTTGCAAACAAACAAACAATAACAAAAAAAAAAAACAAACCAAACAAACAAAAACCTACCGTGGCTAGTTATTTCTAGACACCACTTCCCACCTGCTGTTTTCTAAACTATAGATTTAAAACACTTCAAATAGACCCCACGACATTCATCTTCCTATTTTGCCATTTGTATCTTCTGTTTTCACTGTGCCTGACGTATGTGATATGAGTCATCCCTGTCACTTTTATATTTCCTGACTACCAGCAGTTTGGGATGAGACAATTTTTCCTTTCAGCTGACATTTTCTTTGGGACTAAGGGGCAGGGAAGTATTTAAAAGTAAATTTAGTGTTTAAAAATGTTGACAAGCTAGCATGGGAACTTTTCAATGAAATCCAAAAAGGCACAAGTCTCATCAGTTTCGTGCTGGGATTCTTCTATCCTGACCTTAAAGAAAAGCCTCAAGGAGTAAGAGGGCATTTCATTTTCCATACAACCCATGTTTCTCTACCCCACCATTATCTTTGTCTTTGCCCTTCCACTTTTTACTCCTGATGTTTCGACTTCTTTATTTCCTAGTCATTTCTTGATTCCACCTACTCTGCCTCCCTTATGTACCTTTCCCACATCTACACTCCATGCTCCATTTTAATTTTTCAGCTTCCTTCTGATTTCACTATTCTACCTGCTCCATTCTGTCTTTCTTGGGTAGTAGGGATCTAAATTGTATGCTAAGAAAAAACAAACTTCCCATCGTATTGTCGAACCATATTGTCCTTGATGCTTACAGGGAAAAAGAAAATACGTGTTTTTTTCATTGACTTGGAGTTTTTTCCCCTATACGTCTTCTTCTGTTGTTGTTACTTTTTTAGATGGAGGTGTAAGAGCAAAACCAAGATAACCTACTATAATTATAGTAGATACAGATTCACAGCATCAAATCCTTGCCATCTTGTCCAGTTTTTGTCACTCATTTTCAGCTGCGGTTGCAGCTGAGATGAGGTTGGAGCATAAGACCCACAGTGAAGAACAGACGCAATTCATCTTAAAATGATGCAAAGCTAACATATTTGTAAATCCTTAGGACAGGCAGTAAAATATGTTTTATCACTCCATATTTAGTCATTGTGTTACATTTCCAAAGGCACAGTCCACAGAAAAGACAATTATCTCTTTCTGATGTCAGAGGAATGGCTCATTAAATGCAGACACTTAGCAGCCACATAAAGAAAATGACATCATAAGCAGATTTGGTATGTCACAACCAAAGATCTCCAGGTTTTCTACAAGCTATTTAAGTCTTACAGTCTTATATAAGGTAGTCTTATTTCAGAGCAATACTTCTTCCTGTAAAATAGTACTACTGTTATTATTTCCACCCATTCCTATTTTTATATATATACATCTTTAAAAAGAGAAAGGTTGGGTTTTCTTCTTTTCCTTAAGCCATGATTAATACTAGGCTTTTTTTTTTCCTTTTTTTTTTTTTTTTTTTTTGAGTCATTCCTTCTTGCAGAGGCAGAAAATCAATAATCACCTTCAAAAAGAATGCATGTCAGAACCTGACAGAGTAAAATATATCCCTACCACGTATATGCCTCAGATTGACTCCACAAGTCTACTACCATCCCTTGTAGCTTTGGAGCAAGAGAGAGAGAAAGAAAGATTGAAATCCAGAGATTCTCACTCTGAATATAGGACTTCCGATGTACTTTGGAGTTAGCCGTTCATTAAGTGTACCATTCTGGTACTGGAACAACCTATAAAATATTTACATTCTGTAGAAGCATGTATCATGTAATGACAGGAACAATGAAATATGCCCATTTTTAGCATGCCATAAAAGATCAGTCTTCACTTCAACACCCAACCATGGCAAAGTTTTATGGTACAGATAGCGCTACTTCAAATAAGGAGTTGCCAAATAGATAAAGATCCAGCTACAGGAAGGAGCTCAGGGAGACTTTTACTAAAACAGTTGTACTTTACAAGCTAAGGGAGGGCAGGGGAAATGATTAAATGCCCTCCCTGAGGGTATTTAACTACCTCCTGTCCAACAATCAAGCAGTCTTACTGAGTGCAGCAAAGCTCATTGTTTTGTTGTTCACAGATAGTTGTAAGCAGATGGATTTACTCAAGTGCTTGGAGTTGTGCACTTCTAAAAGCTTTCCTGAATCAAAACTTTGATATGACATTCTTTTGTTTGACTAGTTCATTTCCTATTTGGCACTCCTCCTCCTCACAAAAATGATTGGGTTTGCTCTCCAGTGTCTTGGCAAGCAGTCAGAAACATCTCCACAAATCTTTGGATGCCAATACAAATGCCAAAAGTGTCAAAAAAGTGCCAAAATAAAGGTACTCCATAACACTTTAAATGGCATTTTCACTTTTATTGACAAAACCTTGCTCTTTTCATCAACCATGCTTGTCCATTCTGATTTATTTTTATATACGTAGCTTTTAGAATCACAGCAAAATATGATTTACAGAGTTAGATCCAACTAACTGTAGGTGGAAATAACTGAAAAGCAGGAGCACCATTCAAAGCAAGGGTTTAAAATATTCATTATTTTTGAAAAATATGTATTATTTTGGGCTTGTTTTTGTTCTTTCTGTTCAATTCTTTTATTTAGCTCAACACAGAACTTGCTTCAGTGTGAACTGTCTGTCTTAAAGAAAAATCTAAATAGTTTAAAATATAATATCACAGTAGCAGTAGGAGATAATACCTCCAGTTTGTTATGCCTACAAAAATATCTGGGCCGACAGGACTGCCAAGACTCATAAAACTCTTGCGTCACCATCAATTTATTGGCATGAATCTATCATATCTTTATATGATGTTTACTGGTTTTGATACTAGCTCATGCCAACGTTAACTTCCTTTAATTTTAACTCTCTCCATGTGGTTGGATGTCTTTTGGTAGTGGAAATTTTTTGGTTTGGGATGTTGGTATGTTTTTGTTTTGTTTTTTGATGATACTGGTGTACAAGGTTGTCTTCAAATTTGCTGTTTTGAGAAAGGGAGGGTCTGATCAGGCTGATAAGCTAATTTCTTTTTGAATATTAAGATTTATGCAGATTGGAGCCTAAAGAGATATGTTTTCATACTTGACATTGTCAATACTTCACACAGTCTTTTTTTTTTTTTTTTTTTAAAAAAAAAAGGCAGTGAATCTTCTGCTATGATGAGACCAAGCTCTTTATAGTACAAAATGTAATCAGCTGCCTTCCATTACTATATTGTATGATAGTATGACTTCATTCCTAACACAATTTACTTAAATTGAGCATTTTGGCAGATGTGTGCATGAGACTAGAGGAGCAGAACTTCTATTAAATCATATCCCGAAACAATAACAGATTGTGCTGTAGCTCTAGCTATGGAGAAGTTTCCAGCTCTGCTCATAACTTACTGCACATTATAGGAGACATTAGGAGAGTGCACCCAGCAAATGACTGAAAAATATTCCATGATCTGGCCAGAAATGACATACATAGATAAACAATTTGATCTGTGATAAGAGGTTTGCATAGCACTGCTACCTAGTCAACAAAGGTCAGTGAACATGTCCACTTGTAGTGATTCCAGTGAGGCAGATGAGAGGAAATTAACATATTTTTAGTGAATAATGCCTTCCTCCACTTTTTTAGACCCACCTACCATCTTCCTCAGAATTAATGACAAACTCAAAACATGATTCTTCTCTCTGCAGGTAGTGAACTCTTTGAGCATGGTGGAGTTTTTTATGAGTTATTCATGTGCATGTATGTGTGAATGTGTTGCTGTTTGCTATATAGTAAAGAAGGCAGGTCAAAGAAGTTCTCCTATCGCTTGGAATAAAGTCCTATGAGTGTCTGAAGAGTCTCCATTAACAAATTCAGAGCAGCCCCCATCAGCTCTGTCTCCTGCCTAAACACAGGGGTACTCTCACAGCAGAATGCTCCTGAATTCAGCTGCAGAATTCAAGTTAAAAGCCAAGGAGTGCTGGGGTAACTTTTTAGATATGTTGGTTTGAGGGACAAGTGCTAGAACTTGATAAAATATTCTGAGGAAAGTCAAAGGGACTAAAACCTGCATTGGTTTTCACATTTTGCACTTCTAATTTCTTTTGCGTCTTCTCATTAGGTTTGTCTGGTCTAGATCTTACAGCTTTGGCTAGGGTAGTTTCAGCTTGAACTGAGTCAACTTTAGACTGATCACAGGGTAAAATTATTCCAAGTGAAGCATTAGACATGAGGCTTTCTGTACTTCGGTCAATTACTGGCACTAACTTAAAAGCACTACTGGTTCTATAGCATCTGAAAAAAAAAAAAAAAAAAAAAAGCAAAATTAATTCAGTTCTGTAGACCCTGATTCTGCTGTGATATTCATGGAATTTTCAAAAACAAAACAAAAAGACAGGATGCTCAAAATGTGTGATCATCAGGCTCTGAGCACTGTAAGAAGATAAGCTTATCTCATCTTCAGTACTATTTCCACTTTTCTTGACTTTCTGATCTCTTTAAAAGACATATATATATATATATATTTTTTAAAAAAAAAAAGTACCATTGGAGGTGCCACCTGTGTCACCAAATCAATAAAGGACTTGTTTCAATTCTATTGATGTAAATCTGAATCATAAAATGTCCTACCAATATTAGAACAGGAATTTGCATTCCAAATGCAAACAGAGAACACGTGAATTTTCTAAGCAGGTTGAAGCATATGAATTTTCTAAGTAGTTGAGCTGCAACAAGTAACAAAATACCTGCAAAAGTAATTGGCAATAACAATTGCTATCCTAGTTAGGATAGAATGGGGGCTTAGCTTGACCTCGCATGCATTAAACATTACAGAGTAGCTTTAGCTTCTTTATTCTACCACTGAGATTCAATGAAAAGTTAAGGACAGACTCTTTGTCTCTGGGCTTCTGTCTTATTTGTGAAAGATGAACTTCAACTTGCAATTCTCATTAGGGGAAAAAAAAAAAAGCCCCTACTTAAACATTAAGTTGCGACTCTGTAAAGAGTAAAGGATGAAAAAAATAAATAAAAAAGCTGATGTTTCCTCTATTGCCTATTATATTTTAAGCTCACAGATCACAAATCAGAATACTTCAGCTGTACTTTTGATTTTTAGGTGTTACTGAGAAGATTTGCTGGGGCCACCTTCGTGCTGACTTGGAGTCTTTATTCTACATATAGCTTCGCCGACTCAGAATTTGAGAGCAAACGAGTGACGTGTTGGTTGTAGGCCTGCAGCAACCCCTCCTATTCCTTAGTCAAGAGGTAGCTAAAGAATCATCTCCTCTAGATGCAGATTCTTCCCGCTACCTCCTGAGAGCAGTGTGGAGGATGTAGTCCTTCCCTTCCCACACGGCTATTCAGAACCGAGCCTTCAAGGCTGTAAGAGCTGAACTTGCAACGAGTGAGGCTGCTGCCCAAGTGCCTCTGGCCCACTTGGTTCTGTTGTCTACAGTGGCACACAAGGGCGTAAGAACCCCAGATGACCTTGCAATCAGTAAAACCTGCTCAAAGCACACCGAGGGTGAAAAGATCTAACCCGACCAAATCTCAGAGGACCTAAAACACTGAATGTGGCATTACCACATCCTGCTAGCCCCTGTAATAGTCAGGCCACGAGCCAGCAAAGTGCTTGTATAGCTGTTTAACTTCAAGCACACCAGCAGCCTCACTGAAGTCAGTAGGGCTATTTGTATGTTAAATATTGACTACGGTAAATGTTCTGCTGGCTCAGAGCCAACAGACATCTGTCATGGCTATTCGTTTAAAGAAAGCAACTGCATCTAGCAGCAAAAGAAAAGGGCTGCTTTGGGGCTTTGGGGAAGGGGGAGGTCAAAATCTACCTGAATGTAGAAAAGGGTGGGTTTAACTACCTTGGCCGATGAAATAATTTTTTAGGGGGGTTGACTACCCAAGACTAACATACAGGCAGTTCTCTTAGTGTCTTTATCTGCCCACTGAAAGCATGAAATGCCATTACTAAAGAGTGTCTATGTCAATGGTGTCTAATGACCTCAGAAATTGTGTGGCTGTGTCACCTGGGGCAATGGAGCTGTTCTCCATCCCTTTGTAGCATAAATGAGAGCACAAAGTGTTCAACTTTGTCTAGGTATTCTTGAGTTTTAGTTTTCTATTGGAGTAACCTATATTTAACTTCAGTTTTTTTAAATTAAAAGCCTGATCTTTTCAGTTCCTATTTCTACTAACGGTCCCTATTCATTTAAATAAATATACAGATGGAAAGCTATTTTCAGAAATGCTCGGCATTGGCTTATATTCTGTGGAAGTCAGCAGTAAAACTCCTACTGATTTTACTTGGGAGTGGAACTATGTCAATACTGAATGGTTTTGAAAAGCACAACTTAAGTATCATTTTGACTAAATGCTGCCCAGGTATTATAATCTGAAGATATTAAGTCAAAACATTTAATTAAATATGTCACAATATTTTCCGTCCATATTTTCTCCTTAACATGGGTGCCTTGTCTGCACAGGCAGAGACATACCACAGAATAAGTCAAATGCTTCCTACAGAGGCTGCTGCTTAATTCAAGCTGCTGTTACAACATGTTATGTGGCTTACAAAGTTTAGCTGAAACATGTATTTGAAATATACCAGCTATTTGCATCCTTGCTGCTACACACAACTCCTTTCCTTTTGCCTATTTTCTCCTTTTTTAACACTGACATCTGCAGAAATTTAGGTAATCTGTATTTGAGCTTGAGCACTATGCCATTAACACCTAGATAATGACAGTAGTCAATGCAGTTTCACAAGAACAGAAAAAATCATCCTTAATATGGTGATTCCCAATCAATATATATATATATATATGTAAAATATGTATTGTGGTAATTTCAGCACACTGATTTCTAATGCCTCTTTTCAGCTAGATTTAGGATGTTTTCTGAAGAATGAGGCTGTGGTTCCATGCCAATTTAAGGCTACATAGTTTGGGGTGACTGCAAAAACAAATTTTATAAAAACAAACAAACAAACAAAACCAATAAAGTATATATTGCAACCAAATCATCTTCTGAGTGGACTCATTACAGAAGCACTGGTGCTGGAGTAAGACAGAAGATGGGAAAGCTTGGCTGAAGGCAGAGTCATGGATCGCTCTCACACAGGTTGGTTTAAATGACCATGGAATTGCACCAGAATATCTTCAGTATTCCTTGACATGCACTGGAGACTGTAAGACTGTCCCCTGAAAATCCTGTCTGATATCTGTTAGTTCATAGAAACATTTTTGTTGATCATGATGAAAAAGACTTGGATCAGCCCATAAGCATGTCATAAGAACAATAAACATCCTGCTTTCTTAATTTTTTTCTTAAGATTAAGTGATCAGTGATGGTTCAGTCAGTTTTGAATGTCACCAATGCTGTTACAACACTAATGTGTTGTTTCCACTAGCCCACGTGATTAACGGGGACCAGGGCTGTTTTCCTCATCTCGATATATAGCTATGCCAATAACTACCTTAACAGATAAACAGCTATAAAATGCACCATAGAGAGTGTATCATATTAAATATAAATTTATGTAAGTACGTATTACATATTTAATATAATTGTGTATGTAAAGAATTTCTGGCTCCAGATATAATGTTTAAGTGCAAGGAGGAGGGGGAAGGAATAAATGCCTTCACAGTGTGATGGTGAGAGGTGTGTTAGGTTCGGTATAAAAAGCATAAGAAACCAAATGAAACAACTTAGAAATTGTATCCAGTGATGCTGGATTTATCTGCTTAATTTCCTGCTTTTTTAATTATTTTTATTTATTATTTGAGATTTTGGAAACAGAGTATCATTATTTATGCTTGCTTATTATTTTCAATATGTTTAGGTTTATAGCAATGGTATAGCACATATACTGTATACTTATTATGATAGAAATATTGGCCCATTATGTTTTGAGATGCTGCTATTTTCCATATAGCTTTTCATTAATTTTCTCTATGGTAAGAATTTATCCTGTCTCTGAAAACTGACTTTGAGTGAGGTTTCCTGAATGTATTATATGCCAAATTCAGAGCAAATGACAGAGATATTTGCCATTTCAGCTATGCTGTGTAACCCTCTGCCTCTTTTTAAAAAATGTGGTGAGTGGTTATGTTTGCTTAAATTGAAAAATAATTGAGGATCCATTCAGGTCAATGAATGTGCAAGTAAAATAAGTCAGGTGGTATACTCGGAATAACCTGGGTGATTTCAGCAACATTTCTCACATTTTCAAAAGTCCCTTTAAAAGAAAGAATGTCAACTTCAGACAAATCACTGTTGAAAGCAGGACTAAGCAAGCTTTAACTGGATATTAGCTTTTACGATTTGATCTGATTCACTCTGTGATTATATAGTGCAGTGGCTCACAGTTGGCTGAATTGAGAGTCAGTTCCCAGGGCGGTCCTTCTTTTGTGTACAAAGATAAGCTTTCATATGCAGGTGTCAGAGCCTGTTCTCTCTGCTGCACCGTGTTGATGTTTTGAAAAACTGGATGGTTCTTCAAATGTCTAACATGACACTGATCTTCTTTAATGCTGCATTTTTCCCTGCTATTATAAGGGCAGCCCTATCGCTTTCAGCGTTTCACTAGTAGCTCATTAAAAAAAATGCAAGGAATAATGTCAGCATCTCTGTTGTGATGAATATTTTGACATTCACACCTCTGCTGATGGGTGCCTGAATAAACAAGCTATGTGAGCCACACAGGTGCGGGGTGCCTGGGACCCTGCCCTAGCCCGAAGGCTCAAGGCTCCTGCTCCACCGAGTGCCGAGGTGGAAGGGAGGGCGCGTACAAGCCTCTGCAGTCAGCACGATCGGGTGGTGATGCTGGATCTGGGTGTTGGCAGCTGGTGAGAGGAGCCTTGCTTTATTCTGCCAGTACACAAAGTCTGTTTTTGTGGCTGTTTTTAGTAGAACCAATGTTGTCTGCTCCAGTGGGTGCCATTCAAAAATCCTGCTGTGGGGGAAGGAAACTTCACCTACTCTCCTACTCTCAACATGTTTTGGATTCTCTGCTCTAAGACAGGGAATCAGGGAATTATATACCTTTTTTTTTTTTTTTTTTTTTTTTGTAAAGAAATAAGGCAGATGTATGTCGAATCAACATGACCAAATATTTTAAAATCCTTTTGCTGAAAGAAACTTCAGGGTGATTACAAAACACAGAGGATCTAAGGATGGCATTATTCTTGTATACAGAACAGTCTGCAGCTCTTCATTGCAATTCCACCCCCCCACATCCTTCAACACAAAACCATCCATTACAAAGCTACTGCAGTCATTGATTTATGTGCTTGTGATCAAACTTCCCTGCTTCTGATACTGTGAGCATTTTATAAAAGATGCCTGCAATTCCTAGATGGACTCAACGTGTCTGTTCCTGTGCTGTTGTGCAGCTGCTTTATTATGCTCCTGGCTTCTCATCAGTGATTTCAGTCTTAGTACAAGGCTCTACAGAAATGAATCTCTTGGAAGAGCTCATTTATATTTTGATGATCACCTCATCTGCATAGCTGCACTGTGTACTATGCTCTGTGATAACTGTCCATGATACCAAAGTCCCGGTAGCTATGCTACAGCTAATTTTCAAGGCATCATGAGATGATATTGGTCCTTGCCCCAGAGCAATATCAACTGTCTCACTGAGCAGTCTGATTTGTACTGTCCCATGTGTGCCTGTTAGGCTAGACTTGTGATTTGGGGCACCAGGTAAAACATGAGAAGATGTCTCATGTTCTGTAGCCTCATGCACAGTTATGAAGAGGACACTGAGCCCACTGGTCTGGCATATGTGAATTACAGCTGTGTGGAGGGTTCATAACAGGACCCAGCAAAGGAAATCATATTTTAAGGCTTCCTCCTCTTCCACATTGTTATAAATGAAGTCTCAACTCAATCTGAATTTAGTAATGTTTATAAAAGGAATATTTATAAAAGGTATAAAAAGCAAGTAAACAGCATTGGGTGTGCGGGGAGTCTATGCTCCACCAACACAAACACACGAACATCAAACATTTTAAACGTATAGAACATTGCTTTTACATACTAAACCCGAGTATGCCTCTACATACATACAATCAGGAAAGGTAACAAACAATCCTTTATGTTCCATGACTTAACAGTCTAAATTTTCCATTCCTTTTCTTGACTACATACAAGTCTCCATTTTCCATTCCTTTTGAACAATATGTCTCGCTTTAAGTTGTCAAGCAAGTCGGTCGTCAGGCCTTATGTATCCTGTTCTTCCCGGATCGAAGAAAAGCATATCCACCTCCTTTTCAAGGCCAATAGGCCTGGGTCAAAAGGCACGTCCAGCTCAACAGGGGGCGTAACAGCAAAGGCCTTCGATGGCTGTAGCAGCAGAGGGGCCCATGGCGTAGCAGTTGGATCAGTAAAGGAGCCCGCAGCTCCCTCACTGTCTGGCAAACCACATGCTTCTGACTGTGGTCCCACAGGGCTCTGTAAGGCCTCAGAGACTGCTAGCCAGGTGCTGAGCAATCCCACTGCAACCTTGTCATTTTTAGTTGCAGAGTCCCACACCTTGACCTCAGTTTGGTCCCATATTTCAGGCTCATTAACTGTCCAATTGTTAATGAGGAGAATAAGCTGTAAGGTTACCAGGACAGTCTTTGTTCTTAAGGACGTATGATTCCCCATAAGGCGCAACTGCTTACCAGCGAGGGGCAGTTGTGTGCGTGGCTCCGCTTCTCTCAGCTTGAGCTTCTCTCCAGCTCCAGTGCACCTGTTTTCAGTGACTTTCTGTATGAGCTTCTCTGAGCAGTTTGCTGAGTTTGGCCAAACCTATCTTCATGAGGCAATCAAAGTGCCTGTTCCCGTCCTGGTCTCCGTTCTGCCAGCCTGTTCCTCTTCACTCTTTTTTCCTGCTTCTTTATTAATGACATAACTTCATCGAGTTGCTTTTTTTTTTTTTTTTTTTTTATCTTGAGGACACGCTCCGCTCTTATACACTTCTCCCCACAGCAGTCTTTTTCAAAACAACTTTTCGTTGGTCAAACAACTTTGCATATAACAACAACAGCAAACACCCAGAAACTTCCATGCCTTAACAGCTGGAGAACAAGCAACCCAAGACTGCATGGAGTCTCCTGAATCACCCTTCTCTGTTCTCTCTAAGCTCTCTTAAATTCCTGATGGTCTCATTGTTAAGAGTCTGATGTTACCATCAACCATGGGCCTTTCCGACCCCCATTACCACACTCCCAAATCTCCCCCTTCTTTATTAATATCAACCATTTTCTCGACATGAACTACCACTCCATATATAACATACATTCTTACATTTTATTCTGTAGAATACATTTATTTCTAGATGATAACCATAAGAGACATTACCAATCTCTGTAACATAGAAATATAAGAAGCCAACAAGAAGCAGTATTTTTAATTCAATGTTTCCTTTATTTTCAGGTCTACTACTTGGCTTGAACTGCAGATCTTGAGGAAAGAGCTACCAAACACTGGTAACAGGAATGAGGGGAGATTTCTTTTTTCTTTCACATTTGTTTCCACTTTAATTACAACCTCCCACATCTAGGCACTGCACAGGCTATTCCATGACGTTCTTTCCCAGGCTCCTAATATGAATTTACAAATGCTAGGAGAGTTACAGATGCAGTCTTTACCCCCAGCCTCCCCCTCCTCTGGTTCAGAAGCAGCACCACAAGGCTGCTGCAGTGTGGTGCTGGGAATGCAAAGGTACTGGTGGTATTGTGGAGGACGGTGGCAATTGTCAGAGTGGAAGCCCCAGCTACCTACAGAGAGAGCGCCTGGAGCTACAGCACAGCCACCGTGATTTACAGCTCCACTTTCTGTCTCTCCAGCTGGGCCCACGGTCTTTCAGGTAACGCTTTCAGTCTTACAAATGGCTGCACAGGGAGGGAAGAGACAGAAACCTGTGGCACTTACACATCCAGCTGCTGCTGAAATCTCTACACATATATCCCTACTATCCCTAGGGGCAGTTCAGGAAAGGGTAAATGGTGTGGTGGGGCTTCCTATAAGCAAGCTGAGGAATGGTCTGCATTAAGCGGGGTCTGCTACTGTTCTTAAATGTATTGTTTTTATTTTCACCTTTACAAACTAGCTGGGACTTTCAAAATCAAGTTGAGCATTGTATTGCTATACACAGGTGGTAGGATGGGGCTTTGAGCACCGCAACCTGTTGTGTTAGCAGTTTGCAGCTATTTTAGGATCTAAGACACTATGATAAAAGAATCAGAATAACAATGTCTGTCTTAATTCTGTACAAAAGTGTTCAGTTAACTAAACTCAGAACCTAAGATATATTTTGTGTATATGTAGCTACATACATACACTATCTGCTAAATTCCAATTCCATTTTTTATTTTAATCCCAAGACAGTTTTGAAAGAAACTTTTTACAAATAGCTCCCTGTGCCCAGCCAGAGACCTCTTTTTTTATCTTGAGCTCCATTTCAGATGTACATGGAAAGCTTGTATGGCCAGGAAAAAGCCAATACAAAAATACTAATATCTTTGTTTAATAACTTCACTACATCCAAGTACAGATGGTTGATTTATCGGCAGCACCCGTCTCTCGCGTACAAAGTTTGTAAAGGAAATACAGTGTATATTGGTGTGTTCAATCACATAATATGGAAGAGGAAATAACAGGAGCCTAAAAGCTGAGAGGAGTGTTTGGGAACTTCTGGTGTTTGGGGAGGGTTGGACAGGTGGCAGACAACTAGGCAGATTTGGGCAAAGCTGCAGAAGAGCCAAGCCCTATGGAGGAGAACCTGACACGGACGAGGCTCTAGAGATATGTGTCCATGGAAAGAGGGCAAAGCATAAGGGAGAAACAGGATAGGATTAAAAAAAAAAAAAAAAAAAAAGTAAATCTTGGAGAGACGTCCTGTTAGTTGACTCTGTTTTTGTGAAATAATGATTTGGGACATTCCCACCACAAACTGCAGCGTTGTTTTTATCTGGGAAAATAAAACCATGGCAGAACAAGCTGACAAAAAGAGGCCAAGAGGACAGTAAGTATCTCATCTAGAAGCCTTCTTTACACGCAAAAAGTGCATCATAGCAATCAGTTGTAGGGGTGCAAATAGCCAAATGTCATTTGCATAGTTGCTCTGGAATTCCTGTGGAGTTAGATGCTCTCAAGGGCTTGCTTTAATCATTCAGAAATGCTTATTGTTCTCATGAACAATGCCAAACATGACTTGCCTGAAAATAAATATGCCTGTTGTATTGTAGGATAACTTTTTTGTTTATTGTGAGAATTGTGTTGGTATTGAGTTGTTTCCATGTAGGATGGTGGGGAAAAACAACACCAGAGAGCCAGCACCTGCAATATTTTACTGGTGAATTGACCACACAAGGCATGAGGCCAAAAATATCTGGGAAGATTCAGTGTATACAGTAGGAAAAAAAAAAAAAAAAAAAAAAAAAGTTAAATCCAGATTCTGCTAGGAATATTTGCATTATGCAACATTATGTAATTGTGTAAACAAAATCAGGGAAACAGAATCAAATGAAGAAGCAGCCACTCCATCGCTTCTCTACTGACACCATAAGCGAGCAACAACAACTCCTGTCAACAAAGGGAGAAGCCAAAACAACACCGTATTTGTTTGGTACAGAGCAATGTCCATATACGTTAGCATCCTAATCAGTGGAGCAATTACTGTTGTTCACATCTCCATTTCATTTCCTTGGCTGAGCACTCCTGGGATTTTGGACTGTGATCTCATTATTTGCTTGGCTCTGCCATTTGTATTGTGTACCTGCTCCAGCAGATATCATCAACTCCTAATACTTCTGTGCTATGCAGAACAATCATTTGCATTTGAGTAGGTCGCTATGGCTACTGGCTACCTAACTGTGTACTGCATCTGTACAAGCCAAAAACTGAAGGTGCTTTGCAGAATTCAGACAAGGATCAACTGTTCAGGCTTTGAAACCATATCCGCACCTATTGTTACTGCTAACAGCACGTATTTGTGTAGGCTTGATTAGGTACAATCTCCCTCTTCCTATTTTGGATTAATATTTAGAGGCTCTCTTTCTCAGGGCTGCCACCTGACTCCAAAGGGAAGATTGTCTCTAGAGGACACTTGTGTGACAGTGAGCGGATTAATTATACCTGCAGCAGTTCAAGGTGCAGCATAAAACCTAAAGGTTTTCCATTAAAATTAATTCCATGCTGTTAGAAAATACAACTTCCAGCTGGGGTTGTCTGAAACAAATCAGTAATTTGTGCTGTAGTAGTTTCCAGAGTGCAAAAGAGCTCCTTAACTGGGACCAGCACGGGAGGTGCTAGTTCAAGTAGGATCCAACTCCTTAACTTCCAAGGTTTGCCCAGAAATACTAACCTTCATGCTTTGTTCTGTTCTCTAGATGAATCACAAAGGCAGGGAAACAGCATTATCCACAGTAAAGAAAGTGTGGAGACTGAAATGAAGCGACTCCAGAATGAGACAGTGAGTCAGCATCAAAGTCTGGACCAAAACTGAAGTCTGCCAACTTGGAGCCCTCTCCTCAGAGCTGAAAACAAATGAAGAAATCATCTCAGTGAAAGCACTGGCTGCAGCGTTATCCTAAAGGAATCTGACTGAGGAATCATCCTAAGATGAATAAAATACAGCTGAGACTGACGACAGTAATTTTGTCCATGTGCATGAAGTAAGTCTCCATGATGAGAAATTCAGTGAACATTGGCAAATTGCATGTATTCTATAAAACACTTGCACATATTGAGGGATGTCTGGCAGTGTGTCCATGGCACAGGCTGGCTGCTCTCTCCTCAAGACTTATGTATGAGTCCTCCCCTCAAAACTCTCTGCTACAAGATCCATGGGAGTATCAAGGGGAAGTTTATTGCTTAAAATTAATCAAAGAATGTTCTAAGTCTTGTAGTACAATTTTTGCTTCCCCCAGCAAATATGTTCACTTAACTATTATTTTGGGAGGGAAGTTGGAGAATTTTGAAATTTCCCTATTTCCCCCATCCCAAAAGAACGGCCTGGTTTTGGTAACAAGGTGTATGTCCAACCCAACAATGTTCTGCTTTGGTAAGTGTGGTACCAAAACAGAGGTGGAATCAAATATCCATTTACTTATTTGCCATTGTAATTCATTAAGTTACGAAGCAGACTGTGGTGTTTTACTGTCTATTTACAGAATAATATCAGCATTTGTGGATAAGATCCACTTGATCCATGGGTGTTCAATAAGGAATTGTAAAGATGAACAATGTTTCCATTTACATCATATATTAAAAATAAATAGCTGTAAAATAATATTAGACACCATTTGCACAGAAAGATACAGAGGCAGAGCACAAAAGTGGCCAAAAAATGAAACTTGACATGCATGCTTTGTCATCGCTTTGAGAGTTATCACACTAAGGGTGAATAACTATGCTCAGCAGTTAAAGGGAAATCACATCTGGACGTAGTTTGCAATTATTTGCTCAAAACTTTTTATAAAATTCCAGTGTAACCCCTGTGATGCAGCCTGTGGTACTTTCTTCTTTAGGGAGATGATGTTCATTGTTTGTCCTGTTGTGAGGCAGTAGTGGTCTTCATAGTGCTCCATTTATGATGATTTCTGAGGTCTGGTAAGGCCAAATCTCAATAGTAAGAACACAAGTAGAGAAAGCAAGAGAAAAAGTGTATTAGCGTACTGGGTCTGGCTGGGATGGAGTTAACTTTCCCTGCAGCAGCCCATGTAGTGCTGTGCTCTGCTCCCGTAGGTACAACAGCCTTGGTATCACCCCAATGTTTTGTCTATTGCTGAGCAGAGATGTCACAGCATCCAGACTCTCTCCAAACCTCCCCAGAGCCAGTAGGTTGGGGGTGGGCAAGAGGTGGGGAGGGGACATCACCAGGGCAGCTGACCTAAAGCCACCCAAGGGATCACACACAGACACAGACACACAGAATTTCTAGGTTGGAAGAGACCTCAAGATCATCGAGTCCAACCTCTGACCTAACACTAACAGTCCCCACTAAACCATATCCCTAAGCTCTACATCTAAACGTCTTTTAAAGACTTCCGGGGATGGTGACTCCACCACTTCCCTGGGCAGCCTGTTCCAATGTCTAATAACCCTTTCGGTAAAGAAGTTCTTCCAACCTAAAACTCCCCTGGCGCAACTTAAGCCCATTCCCCCTCGTCCTGTCACCAGGCACGTGGGAGAACAAACCAACCCCCACCTCGCTACAGCCTCCTTGAAGGTATCTGTAAAGAGCGATAAGGTCACCCCTGAGCCTCCTTTTCTCCAGGCTGAACAAGCCCAGCTCCCTCAGCCGCTCCTCATAGGACTTGTTCTCCAGGCCCCTCACCATCTTCAAATATTGCACAGTATGTGGTGTCACACTGAAATAGAAGGTGGGAAATGGGAAGAAGAGAGGGACTCCCATTATGAAGATGCCTGTCCTCCCAAACACCTGCTGTGTGTATTTGGGCCCTGCTTCCAGGACATGGTCGCACATCACTTGTTGATGGGAAGAATATTTTTTTCTTCCTGTGCTTCCACACAGCCTTTGCTTGTTTTTTCCTTCTTCATTTTCATTTTAATTAAATTATCCTTATCTCAACCAGTGAGCCTTTTTTTTTTCTTTCTAGCATACTTTCTTCTGCCCCTCTTCTTCTGTGGAGGGGGAGTGAGAGCACAGTTGTGGTGGAGCTTAGCAGCCCAACAAGGTAAAACCACCACAACTGGACCTTCTATACAGATCCTGACAGAGGACAGGGAGTAGAAAATAGGACACAATCTCTTTATTTATTTATTTATTTTCCTATCAGCAAGTCATCTCCAAATTTTGTAGACCTTACACACAATTTTCAAAAGAGTTTTTAGTTATGACCTTAGCAAATATTGCCATTGGTTTGTATTAGTGGGCTAGCTGTACATGGAAACACCCATCCCACAGGCTTTCCTGTACCTTTGACTTTTCCCCATCTTTTCACTGGAGCCTTTCCTCCTCTCCCCCAAGGTGTGCAACTCCATGGGTCTGCCCC
Organism: Aythya fuligula; assembly: GCF_009819795.1. Taxonomy (NCBI): domain Eukaryota; kingdom Metazoa; phylum Chordata; class Aves; order Anseriformes; family Anatidae; genus Aythya; species Aythya fuligula. The sequence continues at coordinate 105,642,365 of NC_045559.1, forward strand.
ACTCCACGTGAAGGGCAAAAGGGGCCTCATGCCTGCCTGCCTGCATGCCCACCATCCATGAAGAACGAAGAGGGCTTGGCTGATCCAGTGAACCAGCAGTTGAAATACTGTTCGATTTCAGCACTGGGAAGAAATGTTTGCAAAGAACTACCAAGCCAACTTATAATAAAAGGGTTACATGAATCTATTTTGGTCTTCTATCCATCTGGAAGCTTTTTTTTTTTTTTCTTTTTTTCTTTTTTTCAGAACTTGCAATCCTTCTGATTGCCTCCATTGTTTCTGGGAAGAATTGTTTTTGAACGACCTCCATCAGCTTTAGGAGGATGTTGCTTATTTGCAGCCATTGCACTGCCTTTCCAATGGCTGAGTTTAGAAGCCAACTGGTTTGCAACATGTGCATAGCAAATCCTTCCATAACCCCTCAAAGCCATGTGATCGTTATCCTAACAAGCAGATAACAGTATTAAATTATTACAGCTAAGCCTGCCATTGTTGCTGTTTGACAAATTTTAATTTACAAGTTGTGTTGTGTCATGGGTGTATTTTCTAAAAGCACCTACTAATTACGCTTTTTGGATATACTTCTCATCTGTATGTTGGGGGAAGGGAGGGGCCTTATCTGTTATCTGCCTGTCAGAGATCTCTCAAATTCACCAAGTGTGACTCAAGCAATTCCCCAAAGCCTTAGTACACTGTCAGTTCATTCATTTGCATGAGAAGATTCATATTTGCATGAGAATGGTCTTCTAAATGAAGAGCCTGACTATGGGGGTGAAAGGATGTGGTGTTAAGGTATCTTCCTGTACATTGCAGCCTGCCTGATCCCACAGTCCAGTTCTATCTCACCCCATAAACATCCCTTTACATCTGGATGAAGCCTGGACTGAGCCTCAGTGAATTTCAGTTTTGACTTGAAAAGAACATGGGCATGAGAACAGCGCTGAGGACAATGCAGGCCAGGCTTCTGCCACCAAGCTGCATGCTTGGGAGATGCAGTAGGTCTGTGAGTTGTGGTCGTGGGGGCCTTGGTGGGGGCAGAGAGGCTGCCATGGAGTCAGCAGTTCAGATGGGACGTGTTGGGTTGTATCAAACTGAATTTTGATTGGGAAAGCAGCCTACAACTCCACTAACGCCCATTTTTAGCTCTCCTTACGGGTTTACTGTAGCAATTATTACCATACAATTGAGAAAATGAGAAAGTAAGTTTGCTTTGTCCTCTTGATTACCAGCCATCTGAAAAGACCCTAAATTTTCATTTTTTTCCCTGTTCAGCCATCATAGACCCCAGTTCTGTCAGTTCTCCTGCGTGCATTTTTTTCTCAATTTTACTCCCACAAAGTTTACATTCATCTTGCAATTAGCAGTGAGCAAAGCAATGCTGCAGTGGTCACCGCTGCCTCCCCAGGCGGATCAGCAGATTTAGGCCTGAAGCATGTGATCTGGTGTTTTGGGAATGGGCTCTGGTTGGCGTTTATTTGCCACCTCAGTGTGGGTAATGACTAAGAGCTCAGCGGGTGTAGAGCTAGCAGAAAAGGCAGAATCTGGCTAAATACCCTTCAAAGCTGTGGGGAGCAGGGGGTCGGACTCTTCTCAGAGATAGCTAGTGACAGGACTAGAGGGAATGGCCTCAAGCTGCGCCAGGGGAGGTTCAGGTTGGAAATGAGGAGACATTTCTTCTCAGAAGGAGCAGTCAGGCAGTGGGATGGGTTGCCCAGGGAGGTGGTGGAGTCACGGTCCCTGGGGGTGTTCAAGGAAAGGTTGGACGTGGTGCTTAGGGACATGGGTTAGTGGGTGACATTGGTGGCAGGGTATGGCTGGACCAGATGGTCTTGGAGGGCTTTCCCAACCCCAATGACTCTGTGATTTCAGCCTTTCTCCACACCCGCCTTCAGGTGCGCGACAGCGCCCTGAGGCCTGAGCGCACCCCCCGCGGCGACGCGGCGGAGCCCACGGGATCACCCCGCGCCGCGGCCCCGCACCCGCGGCCGTGCCCCGAGCTCCGTGTGCCGCGGGGCCGGCCCTGCGCCGCCCGGCAGCCGCCGCTAGGGGTCTCGTTGGGGCGGGGCGGGCCGTGCCGAGCCGGGCCGGGCCGTGCCGAGCCGCGCCGCCCGCTCGGGGGCGGTCCGGGCCATCAGCTGACCGGCCCCGCCGCGGCGCTCGGCTGGTGCCGCCGCAGCTCAGTCGCTCTCCCCGGCAGCGGCGCCGCGGATTTACAGCCGGAGCCCAGCGCGCCCCGCCGGCCGGCCGCCCTTCCTCCCTCCTTCCCCCCCTGCCGGCCGCCGCGATGCTGCCCCACGCCGCCCTCCTGCTGCTGGCCGCCGCCGCCGCCGCCCGGGCCGTAGAGGTAAGCGGGGCGGGGGGCGGCCGAGCGGGGGCTGCCCTCCCCGCCGCCCGCCTGCGCCTCCCCGGGGCTTTGTCTGCCCGGAGCCGCCCCTGCGGCGGGGCGGGCGGGCGGGCGGGGGGCGCCGGCGCTTGCGGGGCGGGGGGCGCGGCGCTGGGGGCTCCATCCCCGGCCGCCGCCGCCGAACAATGGGGATGGGGACGGGGACGGGGATGGGGCCGCTAACTTCGGCCGCCCGCCGGGGTCTCCGCGGGGACGGGCGGCGGCGGTGCCGCCCCCGGCGGGCGGGGGAGGACCGGGCGCGCCCCCCCCTCTCCCTTCCCCGAGGGTTTCCTCGGCAAACTTTGCGGGGCCGCGCTGCGGGCGGGGCCGCCCCCCCAGCCCTCCTCCCCCGGCTCGGCAGGGGCTGCGGGCGGGGGAGGGCAGGGCAGGGCAGCGCAGCGCACACCCCCGCAGGTGTGCGGGGCGGCGGGGAGGGGGGGAGCTGCCCGCCGGGCTGGCCCCGGCACGGGGATGGGTTTGGGGAAGGGGCTGGGGCTGGGGTGCGTGGGGAGGGGTCGCCGCGCCCCCCGGCTGCTCCCCCCGGCCCCCGCGGGGCGGGTCTCCCTGCGGCGGGGCGGGCTGGGGCTGGGGCTGCGCGGCGGCGAGAAGATGGCGCCGCTGCAGTGCAGCACCGAGGCGCCGTCAGGCGAGCGGCGGCCGGGGAGCGCCGCCGGACCCCGGCCCGGCCCTGCCCGGAGCCCCCTCGGCTCCCCGGGGGCGGCTCCGCTGCCTCCCCTTCCCCTCCGCCCCCTGCCCCCGGTGCCTCCGCTCAGCCCCCCGGTGCGGCGGGCAGGGCTCCCCCCGCCGCCCTCCTCCTCCCTGAGGACCCCCTGAGGTGGAGGTGTTGGGGTCCCAGCCTGACAGGAGGGTGCCGAAGGAGCTCCTTTTATCCAAAAACCGGGGGCTGGAGCTGGGTGCTCACCCCCCGGCAGGGAGCCTTGCCCAGGGGGGACCTCGGGGGGACACGGCTTTGTCCCCCAAAAAGCTCCTCTCCTGCCCCGGGGCGTCACCCTGCCGGCGCTGGGAGCGAGGGGGTGTGAAGGGGCTGGGGGCTTCACGGCTTCCAGCTATCAAACTCGCCTGGGGTTTATCGGCTTGATAAAGCGACTGTGCGCTATCTGCGTGTAGTAGAAGGAAATTTCTGGCTTGGGTGCTTAGCTGAAGCACAAATAAAGTGAAATAAAATAAAATAAAATGAAAGGCTTTACTGTTTTTCTTCAGATAGAAATGCCCATCCCTCTGTGGTCAGATGTGTCTCTCTAGCCCTGGCCTTACACATACATAGGTGGATGAAAGTGCATGTGCTGTAAAAGTGCTCCCAAGAAAACGGGCACAGATGTTGCATCAACACCATTCCACGCAGAGCCTGCGTTCAGAGACGTGTACGACCCCAGCCTTGCGGTGGTGCTTGCTTGAGCGGCATCCAGAGTTTCCAGAGGCGTCCTTTGCCTTGAAACAGTTGTTTAAATGAGCCCTGGTGTTCGTGCAGGAGCTTTCCATCTTGTTCTGGCATTTCATACGAACGTTCGAGGCTTTGCGTCTTTCCCTTTTTTTAATGTGTGGCAGTGGGGTAGGTTTTCATATCTGGTCTTCTTGTGATTGGGCATTCCTTAGCCTTGATACTCCAAAGACCGACGTTTCGAACAAGTGACTGCTTTTATAACACTAAAATATGTCATAATAGGAATTGCATGCGTGCATTTACTGCACTTGAATTGTCTTTGTGTACTAAAGTGTGAAATTTTGATGTTTGAATTAGATTCCCGTGAGATCTCATCTCTGAAATGAAACATTTTCCCTGCCATTTTAACAGAAGCTTTAGAAAGCAGCAGAAGATATATACGTGTTTTCAGACAGGGTGGTATAAGGAAGAGGGGAGGCAGGAACAAAATTAAAAACCTTGCTGTATTACACATGAAGAATTCCTTTCTAAAATTACAGGCAGACTAATATTTATGCATCTATAAAGGAAATGTTCCTCAGTGACGCTACAGCAATGTCATAGTTGCTTAGTATGTTGCTTCTTCCACTCAAGTGAATCATACATACAGAGGTTAGGAGATCCATTGGCCAAGAATTTGTGATATTGTCATCTTCTTGAGTAGTTATTTTTCCATTTAATCTCTTCCCCTGGAAATATAACAGACAGTGACTGTCTTTATGAATTTGAGTGAGCAACCATGGTTTATAAATCAACGTTTCTTTTAGTTAGCACGTTGAGGTTGCCCAGATCTGTCGTGCCTGTTCTGCTTGCAGCTGTAGGTCCACGTTCATGAGCAAGGCTCTTAGACCAGCAGACTGAAATCGAGTTATTAAGATATTGATATCATACAAGGGGGTCCTCAGAAAGTCAGTCCACAAGAATTACATTGCCTGACAGCTCTTCTAAAAACTGAGTAATGTTTGCAGGCCTTTATTTTTTTCTGTATTTTTAAATGAAGACCCAAAATATTTGTTTCTTCATTATTTCGTTTTTAAGCAGAGCTTCAGAAATTACTTTTGCAACATGGGAAATTAAAGGAAGCTTTTCTTTCGCCTTCGTGACAGAATTTCAGTTCTTCCTTTTGCTTCTATTTCCAAAGTCCTCTGGCCAAGATTTTCTGTTTGTTGAAGGATCCCTTTTGAACTTGCTATTTAAAATTCTGCTATGTCGCAATAGGAGGCTGCGTGAATGGGAGAGGCAGGGCAAGCATTATGGCTTCTGGTGCATTGGCAGTCAAATGGACAACTTAGAGGAGGAAAAAAGGAGCTTCTCCCTCACTCCCCCGTTTGCCTTTTGTTTATGATTAATGAGCAGCAGACAATTGCGAGGCTTGCGTTCTCTTCAGATGTGTTTTCTGGGGAAAGAAGTGATAGCTATGGTACTTTTCATAGAGCACGTATGAAAAATATGAGGGAGGTGACAAGATCTTGATATTTTTTTATCCAAACACCTTCCAAACAAGCTGTTTGCATGACAGATGCAAGTGATCTTTCTTAATCTGTTTTAATTAAGAGGTATTCTCAGTTATATGACAAATTTACGAGAAGTAGAGGTCAACTTCACGGCGGCTTTTCATGACTTTCTCTTGGCACGTGTTTAAAATGGTAAAGGATAAACAGCTTGTAAGTTGTGTGAAGAAAAGGTATGATGATTTTGTTAATTGGCAGTCCTTTTAATGCTGAAAGCTTGGCACAGTACCTTCAGAGCACAGTTACTTCACCTAACTGCTTGGTGAAATGACAGCTGTTTGTTGGGACGCCATCATTTTTCAGTGGCTCTGTAAAATAATTAACGCAAGCTTGTTGTGTAAGGAGAAAGGAACAAGAAGTTAGGGTCACAGAGACCCTCAGGTCAAAGCAGGGCCTGCTGTGGAGGTTTAGCCAAGGCTGCCCAGGGCTTTCTCCAGGCTGCTTTTGGAGCTCCAAGGACAGAGCCTGGTCCACGGTTTGGTTGGTTCACCAGTTCTGGGTGGAGATGCGTCTCCAAGCTGTTGGTTGTTTATTTTGAAGGTGGTATCGCTAGACTTAGTTTATGGACTTGATCCTTGAGTGAGTGTAATTTTGACGTCTGTCACACCTTCCACATTCCTACATATATTTACGTGTCTTGGGTAGGACATTAAAATCACCACGTGCACAGGTATGTGTGCATACGTCACGCGTATCAGCTGTATTGAACCAGTAGTTGCTTACAGATATTGTATATCCAGACAATGAAGAGAGAGAGTTCTAGGCTGCCCCTGATAAAAGGAAATAAAAGGGTTTATCTATGGTAATGCGTTCACTGAAGTTGTTAGGTGATCTATCCTGTGTGGTTTTAACACATAAGTCTAGAGCTGGGTGTTATTGGATTTAAATTCGGGGGATTTTGAAAAAAATCCTGTGGTGTAAGAAGATTAAAAGTAAAGCAAATTGAAAAAAATAATGAACGACTTTCTGTAGGCTCAGTTAACTGTTAGAGCATGCTCCTGTGCTGAGAGTTTACAAAAATCGCTGCCAGGCTGAGCATTGCCAAGAGCAGTGTTGATAACAGGCGTGAACCTGGAGTAGTTCTGAGACACAGGGCCCTCGAGAAGTCAAAGTTTTGTTCAGATTTATTATTATTATTATTATTATTATTATTATTATTATTATTATTATTATTATTATTATTTAAACAGAAGGTGGTCTGTCTGAAGAGCCCTTGTTCTCAAAACTTGGTCTGGAACCTGCCTTTCCTCCCTGACTTTCCCTCAGAAATACCTACAGCTGAGGTGTTGAAATGACATTTTCTAATCCTTTTGGACCACAGGAGAGTACGAACCAGTAATGCCTGGTGCATAACTTTGGTTTTCAGGTCTGAGTAAGTCAGTTGTCTGCCTTCAATTGTCATGTGATACCGGTTCTGGAATTTAAGTATATGCCTTTGTTTTTATTCATTTTGAGTAAAAAAAGAAAACCTCTGGAAAACTGATTCTTAAATGTTGTGATCTGAAGATGCATCCAGTTCCCAAAAGTACCCACTTCTCCTTCTGAGAATTTAGGTGTATAAAAGAGAAAGAAGCTAAATGGGACTAGTGTTCAAGGGGATCGGATCAGACAGCAGCCAGTCAGTATGTGTGCACGTACATCAGGGTTTATCTCCCGGTGTAACAACGCTGCGAGCGCTGTGGCTTCTTCAGCTGAGAAGCAGGGCTTCTGGCCCCTGTGTTTTCACGCTGGTCTTTCCAGCAGGTTCAGGAGAACTTGGTCTGCTCTTGAGGACTTCCTATTAATGGGTAAGTGTGGGTTGTGCTGATTTAAGAGGCTTTCCAAGCGAAGCCAATGCTCTGGTCAACTGCTGGTCTTTCATCGAGCGTGGGACAGCCAAGCAGTGAACAGAGGGGCGCGTGAGCCAGCGCACTCCGTGGTTTTGTAATCTTTTCAGGTCTTTTCAGGCTGCAGCCCAACACCGCCGTCCGGCTGGCAGCAGACCTTGTTCGGGAGCCAGCTGCTTAAAGCCACTCTTTGTGCTCCCACCAGTGGTTTCTGCCCACTGAACTCAGCACTCGCTGACTGCTCTCTCCGATGGTTTTATGGTGCTGTGCTGCAGCAAACAAGCTGTGCATCTGCGTGTGTGGTTTTTGTTGTTGTTGTTGTTGTTTTTTTTTTTTGGTAGTTCTCTTCTGGCAAATGCTTCAGACACACCTGTGTCAGGAAATGGTCTCAAGCAGTCAAACTGGCCCAACTCAAAGAGCAGGCAGCTTCTCTGGAGTGCCAGCCGCTGAAACCACGCTTGCTGAAGTTGAGGGAGAGGCTTTTAATTAAGGTGTTGGTCCCTTTGCCTACCTCCCCTCACCTGTGGCAGGACATGAGCAGTCTTTTCACACTTTTGCCCCCTCTTTGGTTCCTGGTTGTTAGAAGTTGCCTTCAAGTCTCAGTGAAAGACAAAACACTCCAAGGAGCTGCGTTCAGGGATGGATGACTCCATTCAGCTCCTACTGACCCATTTTACACTAATCTAGATAGGAATTCCCTGTTTGCCCTGCTCTGGTTTGTCCTTCCCTAGAGTAGAGCTTATCTATTCAACCACAGCAGATAGCATGTGACAGGAATGGGGCAAAACTGGTTGTACCTGTTACTGAAAGCATTTTAAGATTGCTGCCTTTCAGAGCAGGCTATCAGCTTGATCCAGTTCAGCAGTGTCTGTTTTTTGTGTAATTTCTGTTAGGAATCGCAATCTGTAAAACATAGGGCACGTCTACTAGGAGTTGAAGATGAGTGAGCAAAACCCTATACTGCATTTTGGAAACTCTATTAACTTTGGGTTTTGATTCAATTTTTGAAACTACGAAACAAGAGTTTACACATACACTACTCCAATTTTTATTTGGTGCTAACAGATTTGAAATGCCCCATTATTTTACTGTTTTTTTCTTCTAGTGAAGATGAGAATTGCCTCCTCATCCATATCAAAAATTTAGAAATAGCATCCTTTTGACGCAGATGAAGAAAATGGAGATAGAAGGGCAGGATTTTGGAGTTGTTTCCAATCTCCTTGTTGTGCTATCGCATCATCTTTGTGCCTGCAGCAAGCGTTCTCTAACCTCGTCAGCACATCTTGGAGTAGAGATGGCACATGCGGAAGCTTTGACTGTGTAAAATCAATTTTTTTTCTCTCTAAATTTTGGGCCCTGCAAAGGACTTTTTTTTTCACCACCCATTTTCTTGTACACTGTAATACAATTTTGAGACAAACAGCTAACTTGAGTTGCTTTTCTTATGATCAGTTATGTAAATTTATTTGTAACTGGAGCTTGGCACTGGATCTGGGATATGGAGTGCTGAGCTCATCCAGCAGGCCTGTTGCACTCTGCTTTGTCGTCATCCGAAAGGTAGCTTGAAAAACTTTGCTTCCCATGTTGTGTCTTAAAATATGGGGTGAAGGCTTTTTGATGTGCTTTTTGATAAAGCTTTGATTTTGTTCATGTTTTCAGCTCCCCATAAACTTGAGTCATGGCTTCTAGTTTTTCTTTTTTCTTTTTCTACACAGAAAAGGCTCATTTTTATTTAACTGCAAAGGAAAATTACTTAGTATTACTTAGGGGAACATAAACTGAATAAGAGAAAAAAACAGTTAAATGCTAAAAAAGGTAGTGGCTTTAAAATTACATTCAGTATTTTGGTAATTTTCCTTTATATTCATATAAGCTTTGTGAATTTAGTTGTAGTAATTGTTGATAGGTTATAGTTTGGATGATGAGTAGTTACAGTATAGGAGTTAGTGATGATGATGATGATGATTATTATTATTATTTTGCATTTGCATAGCATTAGTAAGCATCTAGACTTCCAAATATGGGGCAAGCTGTGGGGTTGTTTTGAAACTTATTTGATATTCTTTGATATACTTTGTCCTCATCCTGGTTATCTTAACTATGAAATGGAATAAAATTGTTGCTAATGACACATCTTTCAGCATCGCAATTCTGTTGCTGTTTCCTTTCACTGGTTCTGGCTTCAGTTCCATTAAATTTTGGAAGAATAATACTGACCTGAAGTTGCTTAACAAAACTATAAGACTGAGGATGTCGGAGCTCCCAGTTGTTCTTTCAGTGTTTTTAGCTTCTTGAATTTAACTGTGAGCAATTTGCAGATGAGGACTTCTCTAATCCAGGTGTCCAGAAGAAAGATCATGAGTATGTCAGCTTTACATTATAAAAAGAAAAAACAAACTCATAATTCACTGTTTGAATTTTATGCAGGAGCTTAACAATGAGACTTGGAAAAACTGAAATATCAAAGAGCAAATAACGGATCCAGAACAAATATGCATGTGAGTTTGAGATGGTTTGGAGGCAGCAACCAGAGCTGAGGGGCTACATTAAGCCCCTGTGCTAATTTCAGGGGGGTTCCTTTTGGGCAGGGGATCTAAGGCATAAGGTTTTTTGGAAGAAAAACCTGGGAGTGGCTGAGCTTTGAGAGAAGATGTCATCTCCAATAAACAGCAGGGTGAAGTTGAGGCATTTTACTTGGAAATCAGTCAAACCTCTTTCTAGAAATGTATTTAAACGTGACTTCAGGTTTGTCAAACAGCTATAGATCAGAGTTTGCGTTGTGGTTATACGTGTAACTACCAAGCTCCTGTTGGCGTTTAACACCACTTCTGTGGGGAAATGCAATGGTTTGGATTTAATGCAGCGGGGGCTCAGCTGCAGGGTGAACTTGTCTGGGTTTAGCATGGATTTGAAGAGTCCTTATGGGAGCGTCAGTGTGTGGTTTTGGGGCTGCTGAGCCCATCCCAGAAGAGATCCCATCCCGTCTTCTCCAAGGGAGGATCAGCGAGGGGAGTGCTGGGGCAGGAGCTGGCAGCTCCGAGGGATGGAGGCAGCCTCGTTTACTTACTTCATTAAAGCCCAGCGCTGGAGGTAAAACCCAATGAGAAAGACGATCTGTAATTTATCAGGAGGAAGATTGAATGGGGCCTTAATTGCCTCCACAAAGAGGAAATACCAGGCAAGGAAAGGCGCAGCGGCTCGCACCGTCTGGAAGGCATTCAAATAGGAAACCACGGACATGTTTTTAACAGTGCAGGCTTGTGGCAAACTGAGAAGGAAATGCATTTTTTTTTTGCCTCCAGACACGAAGACTGCGTGACTGGTTTTCCAAAGGGGTAAATTCAGGGTGTTGGGCTGCATGGTGGCGAGCAGCAGATGAGAGGAGATGCTCTCTGTGTGGTGGGGCTTACATCGTGTACCTGCCTGCAGATCCCCAAGGACTGCAGCAGTGTCCTGTTGTAGGTTTTTTTTGGCTTGTGGACACCAGCATTGACTGCAAACACAGCATAACTTATTTTCTTTTTGATTTTCGGATATGAGTTTTGGTGTTATCGGGGTACATATAAGTATAAGTAAGCCTTAAACTTGATTGATTTATTTTTTTAAGCCTGTAGAGCCAGCGTTTTCTGAGAGTAACTGGGTTTGGATTTCAGAGACATTTGTGCTAATATTTACAGACCTACTTGAGAAAAGAGTCGGAAGTGTCTGCTCTCAGCATTAAATTATGATTAAAAAAAAAAGTGATATGTTAAGCTTTCTTACTTCTTTGACCAGCTTAGTTTCTGGTTTGTGCCTTTTCTTCCTGTTATCGGTCTGCTGAAACAGGAGATGCTGGAGGTGGGGCCAGACACTGGGAAGCTGGGTTGCTTTGTCACGTTATCCATATTTGTTGATAGTGTGCAACAAGTTTGGGATTGGATCTGCTTGCAGTTGTCTTTGCCCCGTGCATTTGGGTCAGCTCCATGGCTCCCCTGAACACAAGGTTGAAAGAAAGAAGGAAACAACCTGTAGGTTATTTGCCGTTGTGGATGGCCTGCATGGCTAGGAGTCCTTGTACAGGGTTCTTGTCTGTTAAATGCCTGAGCCTGCAAAAGAAAAAAACTTGGGAGGATGATCACCAAATAATGTATCTTCTGAGCAATGCGTCCTGAGTGTTTCAGTGAAAGCTGGGGCTGGTCTAAAAGGCCACATGGGCTTTTAGGGAATGTTGTGGTTAATCTGGGGTGCACACTTTGTGATTGTCCATCAAATACTGATTTTTAATAAATTATTTGGGAGTGATTTGGCAAAGAAAAATACTTAAAATTTAAGGAATGTGGCACATGGGGAGTCTCCAACTTAAATTCAAGTATTGTGCCCTTGCTCAAAGACTGATTTATTTGAATTCTTGCCCTGTACAAAAGCACAGGTGAGGAGACCTGCCTGGTTTCCCTCCCCGGCAGAGCTCTGCGGGGCTGTGGCTGGTGTTGGCCACTGGAGCCGCCCCTCAGGGCTCCAAGGGGCTTGGGGTGCCTTCCAGACCCATGAAAATCCCTGCTCTTATTCACTGCACAGGCAATAAACTCTTCTGATTCTCACTGAGGTGTCCTCTCTGCCAGGTCCTTTTGGTGTTCAGCTGCTTTTGTCTTGCTCCAACAGTGAGGATTCCTGTTTCAGTAGAAACAGCGCAGTATAAGGTTCACCTTAAACAAAACAAAACAAAAAAATCCGTGCTCTGTTCTTGCTCCAGCTATCTTACTTTGTGTCACTGGCATCCTAATGGAAAGACTGTTTTTAATCATGCTAGCAGCCAAAAAGCTGCTCTGCCTGAAGGGGATCTGCAAGGGAAGACAAATGGGCAGAGCTGTTTGCTGCTCTGTGCTGCACCTTGGGAAGACCAGACCGAGCTGTTTCCCCGAGCTGATGGGAAGAAGTATTACCAGTTTTTGGTAAACTGGTGAATCTGTAGCAAGAATCAAGAGAACAAGTAGGGAGATATTTAATCTTGGGGGCGTTAGCACTTCCTAATGAAAACACCTGTAGATCTCTGGTTAACGCGTACCTTGAAGATTCTCAGTCTTTGAGCACTTTGCTTGAATTTGGAGTATATGTGGTAGGTTACCAAGTCTTCTTGCTAAACCAGATGGTACAGAAATCCAGAAGTTGTGTTTTTTTTGGAGTTAAAGTGAATAGAAAAGAAAGGGGCGATATTTTTAGCCACCTGTTCCTGTGACTTCAGTCACATTGTAAAAAAGCACATAAAATTTCCTTGGGGAAGTGTCTTTGCCTCTTCAGTCTTACACAGTTGGGTCACTTACAGCACCTGAATTGGTATAAGAAGATGTGAAGTATCACAAATAATAAAAGAAATGTAGAAGTGAAGTAGGTGAGCATCTACAGGGTTAACTTGAATATCAGCAAATTTCATGTACTGTGCTAGCGGTTTGTTTATCTGCTTAAAAACTTTCCTCCCTCTGTCTTTCCACTCAGACCTGGAACAATAATTTAGTAAACTTTCTAGACCGAGTCTGCCATCTTTGTTGGATCATACTTTACAGTTTTCATAAGTGTTTCCAGTGCCCAAAATAATAAATGTGGTTTGCTGCCTTGGTTTCAGTCTTATCTAGGTTTACATACAAGTACGTGGTGCTAGCTGTGTACAATGCTTGGATTTGGTTTAAGCGTGCAAGCCTGATACCCCTTTAAGTAGTAATAGAGGGCAATTGGCATGTAAAGTGACAGTGAAAAAGTGCGTTTCATGAGTTTTGATATAGCTTTTAGATATATATGAAATGGCTTTGTTTTCAGAAGTAGCACTCTTATGAATTTCTGTTTGCAGAACAGAATAAATAATGCATTTATACAGCTTGCATTGTTTTGATTAGGTGTTCAAAAATGCTTATAATTGCTGGATCGTTGGCACTTTCAACAGGCAGCTGGGATTTTTTGAGGAATTGCTCACTTACAGCACACAACAGAAGTGTTGGAAAACTGAGTATTTTTTAGATGTAGCTAAAAATTAAATATTAATGGAGGAGAGTTTGTCATTTGAAACGAGTGCTTCATCTCAGTGAGGCTTTACTGTCCCCTCAATCTTCAGTAAATTTTTAATATCGTACTTGGTTTCCATGTGAATGCAAGGAGTGTTATGACTTTGATGAGGAAATAGGCTAGGTTTTTTTTTTGTTTTTACAAGTGTAGGTATAGATATTGTGATCGTTATACACACAGCTTCTTTTTTTAACTATAAAATGTGCTCCCCCATGGGTTGTGAGGTGCGTGTACGTCACTCCATAACGCCTTCCCACATTGAGGTGTTTAGGAGCTGAAGTTATCTGCAGAACAAATTCTGAGCTGGAGCATGGGTTTGGTTCCTGAAAACGTTTGGAGTATGTCGCCCGGTTGTACTTGAAGGTACACATTCAAGAAATGCTTGGTTAATGCTGGGTGAGCTAATGCACCCGCGCCTCAGTGGTTTTCATTCTCTCTCAAGTTGGTAATGATGGGAGGGTAGGGGGAAGATGCCTTAAAAATATAGGCTTTGCTTGCACTAATTATCACTGGGAAGGGTGATTGATGCTCCTGTGCTGGCTTTGATGCCTTACTAACTCGGGTTTGATCTGCTTGGTGTGCCCACCGTCCAGGTGCTGCTACGTGTGCCACTCCTGCTTGGCTTCTGCCTCCCTTTGACCCTCGTCCCTCGAGGAGCAGGAGGTGACATTTCTGCTGCCTTGGTTCAAAGCTTGGTTTCTGGTGGCATGCGGGTGTTCTTGCCCTGGATTGTTGTTTTCCCTTCTCCACGTGTGGACACGTGCACTTCACGCAGATCGTTTTCCTGAGGTGTCAGAAGGAAATAATTTTCTTCTCTCTTTTGAAGTGGCAGTGACCAAGTGTCTGCTGGTTGCCTTCTGGCGAAGTGATGCCCAGCCAAAGACATGCTCTGACAGAGCATTACCGTTCTACTGTTATCCACATCTTTCTGTCAGCTTTGCCCATATCTTTAGCAGGGAAGTTGTTCCTGATATTTGTGAACAATTATTATTATGTCTTTGGGGGAGAATTTTTTTGATTGGATTCCAGTTAAGCTACAGAGCAGTGGTGGTTGATTTGCCAGCAGGTCTGATGGGTCTGTGGACTATTTCTAATAACTTTGGAGAAGTAAACTAGGAAAAAAAAGACCAACTTCCATAAGCCAGGCTTTTCTGGACTAGAACATGTATTTCCCTTTATGTATTTTTTGCAGCTCTGAGAGGTGGAAGCAGTTGTGCTGAGCATGACAGATACTACCACTGGTTGGTAAACCCCATGGAAAAGGTGGGTTAAGCCTTGAAGAGGAAAACATGATCACTGTGGACACAGGATGGAATAGGTTCAGGTGGTGGCACGGAGCGTGTTGGGGTAATGCTTTGGTTTAGGAGACTCTGGTGGTGCTGGTGTTCCCTTCTGGCTGCAGCTGGTGGTTTTATGCTATGTCTGTATTGGCATTAAAGAGTCATATGGACAGGGCTTGTTAGGATCTTGCTCAAGTGGAAAATAAGTTTGGGGTTATCTTTAACACCCCGTCCCGCCACCCCCAATTAGTAAGTAGTGCATTGCATCGTCACCTACAAAGTTGTTGCTTAAATTCATACTGCTAATATTCTGAAATTTACTTCTAGACTGACAAAATCTGCTCAAAGGTGGAGCATAGCAGCTCAGTCAATACCAAGACACGACTTTTTTTGCCCTGACAGTTCACTGTCTGCACAAACAACTTAATGTCAGCTCCATGGTGCTGCGCGAAATCACAGGAAGAGTGGCTGTGCGTGTGCAGGGTTGAATGCTTCAGTTCTCACCGGGAAACCCAAGGAATGAAAACATCTCCAGAAAATGAGAATGTTGCACAATTGGAAAATAACTAAAACCCACCCCGACGCTTATTTTTGTGGGGGACTGTAAAGGTTTCCAAGAGTGTATCTGTATTTTCATGCTGTGCACTGGAAGTTGTGATGCTGATAAATTACTTTACTCTCCGCTACTATGCTATTATCTCCTGTTCACTGAGCAACTGAATTATTTTTAAGCTTTTACCTTTTTCTCCTTCCTAAGGACAACATAGTTAGCTTTGGTAGCACAGCTCAGATGTTATGAGTTGAGGGGGTTCTTGATCATCTTTTATTAAAATCATCTATTTGTAACTAAATGAATTTATGGGCAGATACTCAGGCTGCTTGTAGAGGAGTTGATGGCAATGCTCTATCATAATGTATTTTCTAGAATTTTTAGCAGATTAATTTAAAATTAATATAAATGCAACTTACCTATTCTTGAGTTGTTAAGGTAAACATATCAGTATATCATCTGTCAGTGGTTTCTGGCAGTTTTTTCTTTACACTTGCTTCATTATTAATTAAATTAAGAATGAATATAGCCATCGTAGTCTAATTTCAAAACCTGTTTTTATTGAGAGGTTTATTTATGTCTCTCCCTACTGATTTTTATTTTTTTTTTGTAGCATTGCATAAAAATTTTACAGTCCAAGGTCTTGAGATGAGATATGGACAGAGCCACAGTGTCCTTCAGCAGCTGCTGTCGGTATTTCCCAAAGTGATGCTTGGAAGTGCAAAAGTAATCAAGTTACATGATGCATAAAAGCCCTGGTCAGTTATCATGTACGTGATGGTCCCAGCTTGATGTTTCAGGGGTAGAAACACTTTATTTTTTTAAAGTCGCCTGGAGAGTTTCACATTTTAGTCCAATGGCAGGTACTTGAAACGGTCAAGTTAAATGTGTACCCATTACAGACCTGGTCTTGCAGGTGGAATAAATATCCAAGTACACCCGAAGAATATTCTGCATTGACTACGCGTGCCGTATCTTGAAGCCGAATCTGCTCACAGACGCTGTGAATGTGAGCAGCATGCACACACCCCTAGCTCCTGTACCAGCGATTTCCGACATCCCACTGTTCCTGCTGGAAGCGCTCCGTCCTACCTGCAGCTGCGCTTAACTCGGGCTGACAGTGATGCTACCATGCGGGGCTCTGCTCCGTGTCAAGGCCTTGGGGAGGAGAAAAGGTCGGAGCTGAAGGCACACGGAGAGGAACGTTTGGATGTGGCAGCTGGCATCTGAGTGATGTGAGCAGCAGTTGTTTCCTGCAGTGAACTGAAGACAGTGACGTTTGCAGACGTATAATGCGTGTTGATGGATGCGTTGTTATTCCTGCAGGAGCAGTATTTTTACCTGTGGCTCTCAGGAATTTGCTGGAGTTGCAGTTAGTGCCATGTGGTAGGTTGGCAGCAGGGGGGAGATGCGCTGAGGGGGTTGACAAGAAGCAAATGTCAAGTTGCTGTTCTTGAACAAGGACCAGATGAGAAGTCAAATCGTCTGCCCATCTTGGAGGGAGATGTCTCTCTCAACTCTTTGATGCTGAAAGCTGAGCAACTTATTTTGGTCAAAACTCAACTCCTTAGAGGAGGATGATTTTTGGTCTCTGGAGATCAACAGGAGCAGAAATTTTGCAGACCAACTTCACTTAGCTGCTATGGTAAGAATAGCGTGAAATGTAAAGGCTCCGTATTGATAGGCACTGATGCATTATTACAGGGATGAAGAAACAGGCAAAAGCTCCGTGCAGTAGTCATGATCAGTTATATATAACAGCTTGTGCCACTGTCCATCATCCCCATTTCAATTTGAGTACCCTAGTGAAATCTAGACTGATGTTGTTTGTGATTAAGGCTACAAAAAAATCTGATCTAAAATTTGATGACACAGAAGAAACGCTTTATTTGATAGCCGGACTCCTAAATATATTGGAATCTCATCACTCTGACATGAAAACACTTCCTATTTATATTGCCTTTTAAGTTTTGATGCATCATCCGAAAATGTTTGTGTGTATTTTCGGCTCTTGTGATTTATTGAGGGCTCTGTGGTGAGGTGAAGTGAGGCAGACAGCATCAGTCATGACCTCCAGTGCCCACGGGCCTGGTGGCCGAGGTGTTTCCAGCCCATCCAGTGAGCACATACTCCTTCACAGCTCTCTGCTGATTGCGGAGTGGGGACTGTCACCTCCAAGCCAGCCGAGGTAGCACTGATCACAGGCAGCTAGTTCTGGGTGTATGAAATCAAAAAGCGGGCCATCTCTGGAAGCGAGGAGGGATGCTGTCAGCCTGGGAGCCGTCCTTCTCCGCACGTGTGCGAAGTCCTTCAGAAACAGGAGGAAGCTGCTCCCCGCACAAAGTAAAGGGAGCGCTGGTGCTCGTGGGATTTTGTGCAGTGCTCGAACTTGAGAGCTGGTGGGTCCTGTGGGATGCAGTAATTCAGCAAGAAAAACTCCAGGCGGTTGAAGTCTTGAAAGGCTTTAGCTAGTCAGCGTTTGTACTGCAGGCATTGCAAGTAGGTTTCATTCTTCTGCCACAGCTGAAGTTAAAAGTGAGCATAAACTAGAAATACTATGACCTGTTTGGGGTTTTCCATCTACTGGGTGTTCAAAGTGATTATTTTGAGAGATGGATGGTATTTTATACAGGTGTCTGGCACTTAAGGATTGTCCTTCTCAGAAGAACATTTAATGTTACTGCTGTACCTTACACTGCTTTCTGTAGATTTGGGTGTTGGGATAAAAATGAAGTGTTGGAGTTATGTTTACAGTGAAGAGTAATAATAAAAGAACAGCCAAAATCAGTCTTTTTTTCAGTCACTGACTTCACTTTCAGCACTGTAGCCATAAAAAACAACATAGTTGTTCCAGTTGTCATTTTAGTGTGGTAATTGATGTTACATCTGGACAAGAGCAGGTTTGCAGATGACACCAAGCTGGGTGGTTTAGTTGATACAAGAGAATCACAGAATCAGTAGGGTTTGAAAAAACCTCCAAGACCATCTGGTCCAACCATCCCCCTATCACTGATGTCACCCACTAACCCATGTCCCTTAGCACCACATCCAACCTCTCCTTGAACACCCCTAGGGACGGTGACACCACCACTTCTCTGGGCAACCCGTCCCAGTGCTTGACTGCTCTTTCTGAGAGGAAATGTCTCCACATTTCCAACCTCAACCTCCCCTGGTGCACCTTGAGGCCATTCTCTCTAGGCCTATCACTAGTTACCTGTGAGAAGAGGCTGACCCCCAGCTCCCCACACCTTCCTTCCAGGCAGTTGTAGAGAGCACAATGAGGTCTTCCCTGAGCCTCCTCTTCTCCAGACCAAACAACCCCAGCTCCCTCAACTGCTCCTCACAGGACTTGTGCTCCAGGCCCTTCAGCAGCTTTGTAGCCCTTCCCTGGACACACTCCAGGGCCTTGACGTCCTTCTTGTAGTGAGGGGCCTGAAGCTGAACCCAGCACTCGAGGTGCGGCCTCACCAGAGCAGAGTACAGGGGGACAATCACCTCCCTGCTCCTGCTGGCCACACTGCTGCTGATTCAGTGCAGGATGCCGTTGGCCTTCTTGGTCACCGGGGCACACTGCTGGCTTGTGTTCAGGCAAGCATTGACTAGTCAGGGTTTTTTTTGTTTGTTTGTTTGTTTGTTTGTTTTTTCATATTCCTTCTTCCTTTCTTGCTCATCCTCACTGCCAGTGCGTGTTAATTAGGCCACGCTGCATGTGCTGACAGGCCGGCTTCATGCAGCTTCACAATGTGCCACGGTGCTGCTGCTGCTCCGCGTGGCCTGCGGACAGCGCGGCTGTGGGCACTCGCGGTGCCTCTGGGTCGATGCGGCCTCTGCGTGAGCCCATCAGGTGCTGCTCTGCGCCATTGCGCTGCCTTCACCTCCCGGGGCTTGCTGCAGGCATGTCTGCCTGCTTAACCAGGGGCAAGCTTATTGTCTGCGTTTTGCAGCTGGCTGCTGGTGAACTGAGTGGGAAATGAGAAGATGCAGTAATATTTCTGTTAAAAAAACAACAGCAAACAGCCAACCCTGTGTGATGCCGGTGCAGCTTGTGCTCTCCTTAGGGTGCTGGTGGCAATCATTGCTCTTTACAACAGGAGCTTGACAGACGAGGCGTGTGGATTTGGTCTTGACTTAGGTCAGCGCCAGTGCCCCGTTCTGGCTTGTGAGCAGCTGCTGTTTGTGAGCAAATCATCCACTTCTTACTCCTTGACTTGTGGCTGTGGCAAGGCGGCTGGAGGGCTGCACTTTCCATCAGACACAGCTGGTGCAAGAGGGGAGATCTTTGCCATGTGGCTGTGTACCATACAGCGCTGTTGGTTGCACAGGAATGCAAAACACCATCTCTTTTTTTCTTCCTTTCTGTCATCTTCTCTCCTTCCCCCAGCCAAGCTGAGAGAGAGGTGTCTTAGACAACAGAATCACAGAATTTCTAGGTTGGAAGAGACCTCAAGATCATCGAGTCCAACAACGTATGGATTTCTATAAGGAACAATACTGCCTCTGACTCTTCAAGTCTTATTAGAAGTAACTCGCTTTCTTAGATCAGTTAAGGGGGGTGGGGAGGGAAACTGTGGATCCAAAAGCATATGAATATTTTGAATAAAATCAACAGTGTTTTTTTTTTTTTTTTTTTTTTGTATGCATAATGTGTTTTTTCTTATAACTTTTAAAGACAGGATTTAATTGATAGCAATTTCAAACTAGATTTGGTTTTGTAGCCTCTATGAGTTTGCAAAAAAACGAGATGCTCAGTTTGGGAAGGAAATTATTTTGGTTAATTGCATTAAGGTCAGATTTGACAGATGAGTTAATAGAAAAAAACGTCAACGTTGATGAAAATGTGATGTTTTCAAATCTCGTGATTGTGGAGATTGATTTGAAGGAAGGAAAAAAAAACAACAGAAAACACAAAGAAATTGGAAGACAAATGAAATTGGACAGTGGAGTCCAGTTGTAGTTACTGAAACTGGCTCTTGACGGTCCCCTTCATTCTAGCTCTTGCACTTACTTTTGTGTTCCCTAAAGCCTGGTAAACATTTAGTTTGTTGACTTTGTGGTTGCTGTGCCTGGGAATGCTGGATCACAACAAGTGGTTTCCAAAACTAAATGCGGGTTTCCAAAACTGAATGCAGACCACATAGTAGTAAATGTTTTCTATAATCTCCAGCCTTACTTTTCCATCTTTTAAGAGACCACAGAACTTTCTGGATAAAGCTTGAAAAGAAAAGGAGGGTGAAAAAAAAGTGGAAATACTTTACAGGGAAGGAGAGCGTGCTGGCTTGTAGTTCCCAGTGCTTGCAAACATTGGTCGCTGCAGGAGGAAACGGCCAAGATGCAACGTGCTCCCAGACGGGGATGCCTGTCGGGTGGTTAGCGCTGCGGTGCTGTCTGCGCTTCGGTAACCTTACATTACTTAACAGGTTATTCGTGGCTGCTCACGTCCCACCCCTCTGAAGTCCCTTCGGAGTCTTTTCCTCCTCTTCCTTATCATGTTTGCTTTATGAGGAGAGCCTGAATCAGTTTCTTCTGAATGGACCTATTGTTGTAGATGGTGTTTTGGTTACAGTTGGTTCCTTTTTACTAATGGCAAGAAAAGAAACAGCCTGTTATAGTAGAATGGCTCCGTTTTGGGTCCATTATAAACAATCCTTTGTGAAGAGAGTAGGGACTTCTTATGTTTCCTTTACCTGTGTGCCTTTGTTATATGATATCGTAGCAGACAAACCGTACCTACAGGCTCAGAATTACAGCGTCAGCCACGTAACCGTGACCCGATCTAAGAGGAAACACTTGGGTTTTATTTGTACCGTGCTGGAGAGTTGGCAGTCCTGAAAGACTGAACGGGAGCTAGGACGATCAATGTTTCACAGTTGTGTACTTTTTCAGAAGAATAAAGAAGGAGGGAACAAGCCCTCGAGGGGGCTTGTACGGTGGTCTGAAAAAGCCATTTGCTAAACAATTGACTTGGGGTGTTTGCATTTATGGTAGTTTGCTGTTAAGTATCAAACGCACTTCACGTCAAATTTTAGCAATATCAAATTGTGTCGTAACTTCTGCTTTTTTCTGAGACACCTTACAAGTGGTTTAATGTACAGGTAGTACGTTAAAAATAGTTTCATATCCCCAAATCTAGATTTATGGAAATAGTTGTGTCAAATTTTTAGGTTAAACTTTTTGTCTTCAGTGGTGTGTTTTGAGTGAAATGATGCCAACATTGTGCAACTCATAGCAGGTCAGAGGCAGTGAGTTGAAGTGGAGCCCACAGCTTGTTTGGCCCAAGAAGGATGGCCGTGAGCACAGAGGTTACTTGTCTCATTGGCGTTTGCTCTGTGCTTTGAATGTCCACTTCCCCCAGGTTCCTGGTGGTGGCCTGGGAAGCGCGACCGTAGGTACTGTACACGAGGTGCAGCTGGTGCTCTGGTGCTCAAGAGGAAGCAATAAGGAAATTACAGGCATCCTCGAACAGCATCACATTGGTAATATGTACTCGGTTTGTACTGAGAGGTCTCCTGTGTGTATCAGAGTACTCCTGGCAATCTTCCGTGAAACCTGATTGCAGGGCAGCGGTCCCGAATGGCTGCTTGTGTGAAAGGAGAAGTGCACAGGGGAACAGTCGTAGTGTAACGTGTTCGGGCAGGACAGTATTTTGGTGAACGCAGTGCTGTTGTTCCATATTGAAGTTTTGGCTTCAGAACCAGGAATTGGAGCAGCAAGTGCTGAAGACATTTGACAATTACTTGGAAGCAGGAGCTTGCCCTCTCTTGGTCTCTGCAGGAGTGTTGCTAGGTCTGTCCACCTTAAGGCTCTGACCCGCATTGTCAGCATACTTTGGTAATGCATGTGTGACCTAAACAGTCGTAGGTCTTTGATTCAGTCTGGCAGTGTTGTCCACACAACCTTCTGAACCACTGAAAAGTCATCTTTTAATGAAGCTTCTTCCATTTCCCTTGATGTGGAGGTTACTCCACAGTTACTCTGCCAGTAACCTGAACGGTCTTCACCCTGGGAAAGAAAATTAGTGTTGTTTTTTTTTTTCCCTCACCTCCTGAGAGCTGCCTCCAAGAGCATCTTCAGGTTGCTGTTGCTTTAGCTTGTTGCTTTGCGCAATTTGATCAAGCAATTTTTAGTGTTTCAAATGTTGCCATGTGTATAACCACACGCACACACTGTATGATCGTTGAAATGGATTTATAGCGTCTGTTTATTCAGACTAATCGCTCCTGACAGACTTTAATATAAAGATAGTTTTGAATCAGGAGTGGGTAGATGTGTGTTTGGACAGCTTGTATCTTAGCAATAAGAAAGTTGGCTGAGCTGGAGACAGAAATGTAATATATGTGTGAAGAAATGAGGTTTTCAAGTCCTCTAAAAACAGGCTGAAAAGATCTTGTGACGTGGCCACCCTGAAACCTTGCAAACATCAGTAAAATGGCATAAAATCCCCTTCTTGTTTGAAAAAGCGAAGAACTGATGGCTTGACATTTAAAACAAACATGTGTTTAACTTATTCATCTATATAACGTTGGAGGAAATGTATGTTGTAGACTCCAGACTTCTCAGGTGAATGTATTCTGAAGATTTGCCAAGATGATTGAAGGCATTAACGTGAAATCCAATTCAGTGTGAATGTGGAAGGACTTACCTGTGAAAACAATAACTCAGACTGTTTTTCTGATTAGAAAGGGAGAAATTGGCTTAGAAAAACTTAAATTTTCACAGTAGTTTGCATTTGGAAATCAGTAAGGTAAACAGATATTCTGTCAAGGCGAAGTAAGTGATGGTGAGCAGCAGAAAAAATCCTCACGTGTTAATTTACCACTACTTAATGCTTTCTGGAGCCTGGCATTAGCTCATTGTTGTCCTTCTGAATCTCACTAAATGCCATTTTGCTGTGATTTGAGACAGCCAAGTTCACTTTTCAGGAACTTTTATTACGTTAATGTGAGTTAAAACACTTGAGTGAGCTCTTTTACGCGATGAATTACATTGCTTTCTGTGCTTTTCACATCTGAAAATAACAGGATATTTTATGTAGAAGTACGTTATATATGTATATATGCAATTTAAGGGGAGTAAGTAAGGTTTTGTAGGTGCACCCAACAGGCAGTCATACTTCCATCAGGAAGTCAGTCTGATTGGAGGTAAGTACCTGAAACCAAATCACTCTTAAATTCTGTGCTAAATGCTATGTGGTCCTTGGTAAGCCCATCTAGAGCAAAGGAAGAATATCAAGTGATTGTTTTTAGGACTTCTGTGAACTATTAGCTGTCCTCGACTGTTACCATACTGCCTGTTACCCTTACATTGTTAGCTTGGCTTTGATACTTATTTTCAGCCTGTATGTAACAAAATAAAATAAAAATATTATCTGAAACTATGTATGGGCTACTCTGATAATAGGCTTGGTTACCTTGAAACAACCTCAGCACTCAGTTAAGTTTTAAAAATGCAAGTGAAAGATAATGCTGGCATGGATAAGAGCATAGATACTATTTGCTATTATGTTAACAGGGAAGAGCCACATAATGTGCACTGGCTGACCCCATAAGGCAAGGAAGAAAGGTAAGGGGACTTGTATCAGCAGATGGAAATACGTGCTGCTGGTTGGAGTGAGAAAGTTGAAGGACTCTTTAAAAATTATTCACTTTTCCAAATAATGTGGTTGCCAATCTGAAGCTATACCATCAGTGAAGGCTCATTAATCTGCTTAGCTTGGTTAAGCCTCACTTGAGCATAAGTAGGAGAGCGGCAGTGTCCTCTTGGGAGTGTTGCCAGGGCTTGTGGAGCCAGACTCTGTGCTGCTTCTGTGCTGTTTGAAGCTGAACCCTCCTGACATCTCTGCAAACTCCATGAAGCCTTGCCTGCTTTCCCGACCTCATGGGAGAGAAGTGGAAGAGCTGTGGGAAAGCTGCTTGTCTTCTGTTGCTGCAAGGAGGTGGTTAACACCTGGAAGCAGAAGGACCCTGAGCTCCAGTGCAAGCCTCTGACCTTTTCAGCTGGTTTGGCTTGCAAGCATCGAGTAATTCTTGGTGACTTTATTTTAAGAAGGCAGTGCTTGAGATAGTCTGAGGCTGACATTAAATTAGAGACTTGCCTACTTGGACATTTCATCTCTGTGACATGCTTTCAGGTTATCTTTTTACTTTTTCCTTGCCCTCCCCTTGGCATTTTCAAGGAAATCTGCCTAAAGTATTGCAGCTGGTATTCTGTGCTGCTGCTTTCAGCAGTTGAGCAGAGCTGGAAATGGGAAGGAAAATATGAAGGGAGTCTTTGAAGGTGGAAAATGGGAAGACAGCTACAGGCTGCAGTAGAATATCTTACCCTGTACGTGGAATAAGAGCAGGGTTTTAAGGTAATACTTGGTGTCAGCCAGAAAAGACTCCAGTATTGTGATATATTATTAGTGGTACTGTTTCTGTCAACCTCAGCATAACCAGTGAAGTGAAACCCTGTTGTATAAGACAAGAAGTCAGGATGAAAGGTTTCTTGTCCCCAGTTTGAGCATGTGAAAACAAATGTGTGCGGCATTCAGAGAGTGTGTTCTTCAGAAGGGGAGAAAAATCCAAAGAAGAGGCTGTGTTGCAGCTTGGGGCAACGGGTTTGTCGATGTAGGTCATAAGCAATTTTTAACATCAACAAATCTGTGAGGAGAATTGGAGGAGAATAATCTGTTACATGTTGCTGCTCTGTAGCATTCAGATCATGGGTAGCTTGTGCTCTGCATCTACTACTCTGGTGAAATCCCCGATGAGAGGTCAGTATCCCTGCTTAGAGTCCTTAGGCATTACATCAAGTGAAATAAAATAAATGTTCTTTCTGCTTTCGCTGCATGCTGTGACCTAGCTAGTCTTGAATAAGAGTTGACAGCCATCATGCTTGTTTCTCTATTAGTGAGCAGAAATAAGGTTTCCTGTACTCCCCTTATGAGGCATCATTAGTGCTCAGTTTGTATTACAGAGCTCCAGGCGCAGGAGCCAAGCACAGATTTTTCTTCCCCTCCGTGGCCGCGGAGTGCACGACATCTTTCGCAGGGTCGCTGCTGGTTCTTACTGCATCGCAGCAAGGCGACGGTGAGCGTGAGGTGGGAAAGCATCGCGTTGCTTCTTCAGTTACGGCCAGCAGTTATCAGCATGCTACAGCTCATGCATTTCAAAAAGCAAGGCATTGGATTAATCTTCCAGATTATTCAATTAGAAGATAAATAAAAATACCCACAAATAAGCCACTGTTTGAAGGATTTGTGTCCAAAGTAACAGTAATATAATGGAGGTATTGACAAATGAGATTCATCTTGTAGTATGTGGTTCCAAAATGATTAAGCTGGAGATTTTTTTCCCTCTTAGGAGAGGACTAATGCTTTGGTTTTTTTTTCTACTTAATGCTCTGTGGTGATTTTAGTCTACTTATTGGTAAAGGAACAGCACTTCATCTTTATTAAGTCTTCCCATTCGGATCAGTTCTTTCATATCTGATAAGAGTAGTTAACAATGAATAATCTCATTCATTTATCTGTGTCTTTTGAGGATCTGAAAGTGTCTTCTGAAAGTTCATCTTACCCTATCTTTCATAAGTCTTAAATTCAATTATTGAGAATTTGAAATGGTCTTTAAGGAGGCTCCTTTTGAATAGAATACTTTTCATGAGCCTTCAAATCAATTGCAAGTGAGTATCTCTTCTGTTCTCACTTGTCAGGATTGAGCATGGATGCTGTTAGTGATTGGGCCTAGCAGAGCTCCTGGAGTCCTTAGTCTCCTTTTAAAAACGTACAGCAAATCCTGAATTTTGCAATCTAGTTCACCTCTCAGCCAGTTATTTTCTCTATCCTTCTCTGAATTTGAGACCTTAGGGTAAGCTTCTGTTAACTAACTGCATGTTTTCTTATGGAAAAGCAAGAGCTGTCTGGCACAACTTTTCTAAAAAAAAAAAAAAAAAAAAAAAAAAAAAGCTTTTTCTCAAAAGTTTTGCATTAACTAACCTTGCAGGAGTTGTCTACTGGTCTGTTATATTAGAAAGTGATAAGTGTACTGGAAGAAAGCCCTTAGATTGCAGGATTTAGTTTTGTTTGTCTCCCTCCATCCCCCAAATCTAAGCAACAGTGTCATAGGTCATCGTACTCAACAGTACTTGATAAGATCAGAAATCCAGAATCCACAGTGATCGTGTGCAATGTGGAAAGGGAAGATTGAAAATCAGCAGTGTCCTGTGCTGTGTTTTTAGTGTTAAGATAACAAAGACCAAAATAAAGAAACCAGTAAGAAATTTTTGTAAAGACAAGCTGTGGAAGAATTGAAACGAACCCCATGTCTTTAATACACACACGCTTTTAGTCGCAGAATTGTTTTGGAAGATCATAGCTAAGGTTTTAGAACATAGGTCAGAATTTATTCTTTTGTCTCATATTACTTCCTGTGTATTCATTGTTTTTTTTTTGGTCTAGAATTGCATCACGGCTTTTGGAACACCACGGGGTTATCATAATCAGCTTTCTCTTTTGTTGTTATTTGAAGTTTATTTGATTCAGGGCTGATAGAAATCCATTTCTGAGTGAGTTCGCTTAGTTTTTCAAGCTGAAGAGTTGTGGTCTGTAGAACACATAGCTTGCACAATAGCTCCATCAGTTTGTTATTTCCAATAAGATTAAGGCTCCTGGTTTATGTGATTTGTCCTCGTAAGTCTCTCATGATTGTGCAGAGGGTACATATAAACCTGTATAGTAGTCTGCGCTGAAGGGAGAATTTGTGATGTGACCCATTCGCTAGCCTACTGAACAAAGCTGTGTTGTTGTTTCCGCGAGGACTTCCCTTATATCTTTATCTGCTTGTTCTTATCCCCTTCTCCTCTTTTTGCTCGCCAGTCCTTGGAAGGAGGAGATGCTTGGTTTAGAGTATGAGCAAAATGCCATGAAACCCATGTCTACGGCACATACAGTATAGTAGTGTTTCATGAGTAAAAGCATACGAAGTGGAAACTGTGGAGGGATGCCTGAAATGTGCCCTGCTGGTAGAATGATGGATATTTGGATTTTATTAGCCCCTCTCTCGCTCACCAAAACTGTACAATCTTTTGTATGCCTTTGTTAAGCAATTCTGAAGGTCTGTTTCTTTATTAC
Source organism: Aythya fuligula (assembly GCF_009819795.1). Taxonomy (NCBI): domain Eukaryota; kingdom Metazoa; phylum Chordata; class Aves; order Anseriformes; family Anatidae; genus Aythya; species Aythya fuligula. Next base: position 105,669,492 of record NC_045559.1, read on the forward strand.
TTAGGTCTTTCATTAATATTTTACGTATGCAATAATGATGGAGTTGTTTTTGTTGTGCTAGATGAAATTAAATAAGCAGTCTCTGTCTACTAGAGTCAGAAAGCAGAGCACAAGAGAAATGGCTTCATCTCCTGAGCCCCTGAGAGTTGGCCGTAGCCTCGGAGGTTGAAAGCCAGGCTTTTGCTTTGAAGAGCAACATAATTATTATGAAAGATACCATAATAGTTATAATTGCTATTATGAAAACCTGTACTGAACATGCAGTAGCTGCTCACAAAGAGCAGCTGGGTGCAGAAAGATGTAGGAGAAAAGCTTGTGTCTAGTGGGACAGTAGGGTTTGGGATTTTTTGAGTAACAGGCGACTGTTACATACCCTTTAATATGGAGCAGGATCTCTTTCAGCACAGGGTGCCTAGTAATGCTGTACTAATGCCTTTCTTGTCACGGTATTGATGTTATGTTGAGGTGGAATTTCATTTCACTTTTATGGGGGAAGGATTGAAGGGCTGGACAGTAAGTCAACTCAAAATCAATCAAAATCTGTCCCGACATTTGACTTTGTCACGTGGCAGCCAGCATTAGCCTTGAAAGTAATCCAGGTAATTCACTATGTTATTGAATCCCAGTGTTGACAGATTAGTTCCTTCTGGCTTGCTGGTGTTGCTGTTTTTGTGAGCTAAATATAGATTTGTCTAATTAGAGACATGTTGGCATCCCCGGTAGTGTAACATCTCAGGAAGTATCCTATGGAAGTGCTCTTCCTTGTAGCAGTCAATGAGTCCCCACCTTGCCAAACACGAGTGGTTAAAGTCGGTGGATGCCAGAAATGTCTTTATTCGTCTTCACATTGTGGAATGAAGTTAGGAAATCAATAATAATTGCAGTAAGCCAACCAGTCGGACAGCTCGCAGAGAAGAATGGGAGGTGCAGGCTGGCTGGCTGGGCAGAGAACAGTCCTGCACCAGACGAAGATGAGGGGGATGTTTGGCATATGCATGGGGTGCTGTAATGGTGCAAAATAGCTGAAACACTATCTGTTTAAACTAGGAAGTTACATCAGGCTTCTCGCACGGCGGCGTTCAGGTATTTGTGGTTCACCCCAAATGGCAGGAGAGGAGGGTACTGCTCTGCGTAGTTTGTAAAAGAGCATGAGCCACGTGGTCCATGGAGCAGCTACGTTAGCAGTGTTGGCTGTGCCCCTGTGTTGAGCGTAGATGATAAACTGTAATTAATTTTTATTATTGTTTTACATGCCAACCCCAGAGCTTTGTTTGAAATTTGGTTGTTGCAGGGTGTGGGTCCTGTCTCAGAAGCAAAACGCCAATTCTGCTGGCCGCAGGGAGTTCCTGCTGGGGTGCGTGAGGCTTTATTCACTCAGACTGCAACAGGAGAAAAATCTGCCAAGCAGATGGGCTGCTGCTTCTCTTCCTTCCTGGAGGAGCTTGCAAAGTGAACTATATGTTTCTTCCACTGCAGTTATCTGTAGGCTTAGAGGGGTAAGTTGGTTAGTTTGGTGTTGTCTTCCTACATTAGGGAAACTGTGTAAGGCTAGAGTGTCTCCCAGAACTATAAAATCTGGTATCTCTTTTTCAAGGAAGTTTGTTTCAAGAAAATTCACATGCTTTGTATACTTTAGTGCACTTTAACAAATACATGTATATTGCCAAAAATACAGGATCTTAGCTCTGTGTAGTGTGTCAGCTGTATGGAGTCATACTTGGAAGGGCAACTGCTTGAGTATTTGAGTTTCCCTGCCCTTCTTTTCCCTTTTCTTCAGTTCTGAGAGTTGTTGAGTACTGATACATTGTATGGATTTGAGGTAAGGTGTAAACATCCCTCAGACAGATCAGCATCCTCTTACAGACTGTTGCAGCCCAGTTTCAGCAGGAAAAGTTGAAAAAATATGTTAGAGTTGAAAAAGAGAAAAGGAGTGAAGATGATGTACAAAAGAATTCTTCTAGCTTGAGATGTTTACTGAAAGTACTGGAAATGTGATAAATGAGATGTGAAACTGCTTTTAAGTCAACAGCTACTTCAAATGAATTCCTGAAAACTGAAGACTGCCATTCTATTAAAAATAAGTCAATAAGTTACAGAGCGCTGACATTTGAGCTACATGGTTCATTTGAGAAACTGACATTGCACAAATGTTAACTTGTTTATCAAATTTGTCAAACTAGAATTGTTCCTCAAACAATTTTTGACCTGACAGACACAATTTAAATTTGTTTCGTGGCATGGAGTCTGGTTCTGCGTATAGTTTTTCTTTTCACGTCCTTCCCACGTACACGTGCACTGAAATAGGTTTTAAGATGTATTTTACACAAACTTAGGGTATTCTTTTGCAAGAAGAATGTACTTTAGTATAAATGAAAACTAGATCTTATTTTAGGGCTTTTTCAATGCTTTCTCTCACCTTGTGGTTTAAACTTTATAGAAGTGAGTTTTATGGGTATGCCAAGAACCCAAAAGCTATCACTGAGCTTGGGATACTTCTGCAGTCAGTTGTGGTGCTGCGATATACGCTCTTCGTCTGTCTCCTGCGTCATGTGTTTATTTCAGATAAAATAAGCAGCGGCTGCTCTGAGCATGGAAGTAAAAGATATAACACTGGAAGTAGGCGGTTTCCAATAAACGTATTTTAGCCCAAAACTTGAATTCAGTTCTGTAAAATACAGTCTCCTGTTTGTTTTACAGCGATGACAGGCTTTCTGGTGATCGGTTCAAAAGCAGCCTGTCACAGCATTTCTGCACACGTAGTGTACCAAAAGAAATAATAACATTTGTTACATTTATTGGTATAATTAAATGCTTCTTTCCTCAAACTTGTGCACCTGCTGGATTGCATCTCTGTGTTTATCAGGAGACGGAGGATATTTAATTGTTTTCTTTGTTTCTTGTTTACCCTTGTTTCTTGCTTGGGCCACTCAGCTCTTTGGGGAGGAATTGGTCTGTGAAAAAGCCTTGCAATCTCAGTGCTTAGCCCTTGCAGGGCTGTGGGTTGGTTGTGATACTTATTCTGGTTTCAGGCTCGGCAGGTGCCTGAACCTGTGTCCAGATGGCATCCTGCTGGTGCTTGGAAAGTGACCTGAGGGAAGTTTTAAACCTAAGACACATGGAATAAAAACATTACAAGCCTCAGGAACCTGTGAAGGGTATGGGTGAGGAGATCAGTCGGCTGCCAGCAGACTGCTTTGTGGAAATATCCTCTGCAGCCTAGAGAAGGGACTTGCTTCTCACGTCTTTGTGGAGCAGGCACTTCTTGAACAGCTGTGGAGGAGTGGGCAGGGTGCTGCTGTGATGCCTGGTTTGGCTGTTAGAAAAGTGGGACAGAAGAGAAGCACACGGATGTATGCACTCAGCTTAAACAGGGCATGGTTAGGGCAAATACAAAGCTCTGATTTGCTGGGAGCTCCTCAGCAAAGTCTGTTTCTCAACCAGATTTCAGGTGTGTTTCAGTTTGACTCCGTGCTTGAGTCTCAATGGCTTTTGGTAGAGGAGCTGTGGGTCTGTGCTTGCTTTCCTGCCACTGAAAGCTGGCCCTTCTCTGTCCTGATTGCCAAAAACATTTGTCTTGTTCATAACAAGCAGTTTTACTGAGCAATCAGTAAAATTTTTTTTGACCTATTTCTCTAGGCTGTTGACAACAATAATTGCTGCTACTGTTTCTATATTAACATTATACAATAAAATTGTTTCTAAATTATTCATGCTGATTTTGACAATTTCTTTCGCTTGTGACACCGCTCCTCTCGAAGGAAAAGCTGGGAGATGGAAAATTTTCCCTTCCTTTTGGCAAACAGCCATCTTAAGTCCTGGGGAGACAATAGTTTGGTATTTCCTTGTCTTCTAATTTGGGTGCTTTATTTTATTTATTTTTTTTTTGACCCCGTACCCCTTCCTTTCTTGTGGATGTTATTTACTTATCTAGATAATCAGGTTTTAAAATATAAATAGCTTTTCCACATAGATGCATAATAATACTCGGAGGAGAGCTACTATCTTTATGGCTTAAATAGTAGGTCTGGCAGCCCAGATTCTGTGAACTTGTGAAAATCCGATAGTTAACCAGGGGGAACAGAGCCCCAGATTTCTGCCTGGTGACAAGAGCCTGTATTAGCATGGCAGGGGGCTTTTGGGGCCCAGCAGTGATCTTTGCTTGTGTTGCAGAGCGCTGAATGAGGAAGCAAACTGCTCTGCGTGCAAGTTGGGGTTGCTTTAGCTCGTGAGAGACCTCGTGTTTCAGCCTGAACGTCGTGCAAGTGTTTGGAGGAAGTGCAGGCATGGTCAGGAAGGATGACACGTTACTTGGGTGGCCTTGTTCTTCAGAGTATTTTGATTTTTATCTTCAACAGAAGCTCTTCAACCTTGGAACTGCATCGGTTGCCTTCTTGGGTGAAGGGCTGGAGGAGCACGTGTGGAGTGGAAAGCAGGGAGGCATTATCCTAATCAGCTCCTACAATAAGGAGGATATTTGTTGTTCTTGAATAAGCTGTAGATATGGAGGCTGTTACCGAGTGTCCTCACTGTGAAAATAATTGCAAACAAAACAATTTAGTACAAATTAAGCATGCTTTGAAGGCTTATGATAGTGGCTTCAGGTTAGCGTTGGCAGAGTAAAACTGCCTGAATCAGAGAAGCCCTCTTAGGACTTCTGGGGAATGCTTTTTGATGTTTCAGAGTTTAATAAATAGCATGTACAAGGTCTGATGCTCATTTTCATACTCTATTGTAGCCCTTAATTACAAATTAATAGCAGAGCTATCTGGATTGAAGCTGTGTAACTAGGCTATGGATGGGAACCTTCTTAAGGCAAAACCTTGCAGTGTTTTTTTTTTTTTTTTTTTTTGATTATGGCCTTAGTTGTGAACAAAGCCAAAGCTGCTTGTTGAAATAGGGATTATGAAGAACTGTTAGCAATTAGTTTCTTACTAATTACTTTTGCAGTTCCAGAAAGCAATGACAGTGAATGGATGAGGAGAGGGCTATACTTTCTCTTAAATAATGGTGCCTAATTGAAAAAGGCTTTTTCTCTGAAGTGGTAAGGAGCTAAAGAAATAAAATCCTAACACCCCTTCTTCTTTTAAGGTAAAGGTTTTTGGTTTTCTTTTTTTTGTTTGTTTGTTTTTGTGTTTCACTTTTCTAACTGGATGAACTTCTTCTGGTCCTGTAATCCATTACAAAAGCCTTTTTTGAGTGTCTTGGGAATCATGTAAACTGCACTCAGCATGCCCAATACCCTGAAGAATCTACACCTCTGCTCTGATACATTTGTCAAATTACCAAATCAGGAAGAGGCGAAAGCAAAGGGATACCTATACCACGTCTTCATGTGGGGAGGAAGTAGCTTCCCTATCTCACATCTTTCCCTATCTCACGTCTTTCAGTGCTTGCATGATGCCTGTTTTTTTTGTATTTTATTAAAAGTCAACATTTTTGGCATCATCTACACATCTGGAATGACGCCTTTCCCTCTCAAAACAGCTGAAAAATGCCATGAAACACCCATTTTTAGAGACAGGCTTTAATAATTAAGCTGCTTAACTCAGGCAGCTTTGCCAGAACGCACCTTGTTTTGTCCTAATTTGATTAGGACTGCAAATATTCATTATTTGACACAAGATAATTGGAAAACAGATGGATTATACCCCTCTTCTTTCATTATCCAAAGCATCAGACTTAGAATTAGCAGTTATATACTCGATGAGTTTTCTCTTATGGAATCATTTCCTGATCCCAGGCTTTAGTATTTATCATTTGTGTTTTTTTTTTTTTTTTTTAATGTTCTCCTGAAGAGTGGGTTCATGTTGTGCTTTCTCTTGAGAGCAGGCAGAGTACCTTTCAAGTATAAGCTTCCAGTGTTTTAAATTTCTTTGCTGTCAAATATTTTAAGCACTTCAGCATTTAGCTGCTCTGAAGGAAACCCTGCAGGGCGGCAGGCAGGAAGATGCATGCCATTCTGGAAGAGCATGAAGTTGACATTTTGCAAGTTTTGGTAGCTTCCATTTTAGAAATTTGTTTCTGGTGGAGATGTCTTATTGATAAATGTGATGAGTGCTGTTTTACTTGGTCTTCGAAAACTGTGGATGTACTGTGAAAAAACGACCATGGCTCTTAACTGGAGACAGCGTGTTAGTTGGTCTAACTTATTTAGTGATTTGCTGAGAGGCAGCAAAAAAGCACATGCTACTTCTTCGAGGTCATATGCAAAGCAGACAAAATAATATGTGATTACAGTTTCATAAATATGCTCATAGTTTTCACTTTTGCAGAATACTAATAAAGCAAATAGTTGTCGTTAATGTAATTTGTGTTGCATGAATTATTCTTTGGGAGACTAATCTGCCCTTGAGCTTTAGGATTAGTCAAGGAGAGATTTCCACTACAGACGTTATTGTAAACAGCTGGACCATAGCTTTATGTTGTTCAGCGTTACTGTATAGAAGCTGCTTATCTGTGTAGATCAATGCTCCAGATTATTTGACTGTATTGTAATGCAGATAATTTTTCTTGGCAGGCAGTGAATGTAAGTGAATTAAGCCATTGGCTATGAAGATAACTTGACTGATGCACAAAATTCTCCGCCAATTTGTGTCTTTTAGCTGGATGTACCTTTGACATGACCAGTGATTCGTGAATTCCCATGTTTTAAATGTTGTGACAGCCTGTATGGGACTAATCACTGTCACTACATCTATTTTTTTTTCTCTCTTTTCAATTTCCTGCCTTTTCTTAAGTTGGTTCTGATTTTTGTGTGTAATAGTTTTAGAAGAAGTGCTGCTTTTTTTTTTTTTTTTTTTTTTTTCCCCCTCAGGTATGGTTTCTCAGTCCTCTTTGTGACAAAACTGGTGCTGGATGTGTCTGTTAACACACAACCCGAGGAACCATTAGCAATTTTATTAGCAACTTGTGTAGACCAGAGACTCTCTTGAAAGTAGCTGTTATCTCATTTTTTATTTTTAGCTTTGCTGTGATAGTGAGGCATCGTCACAAGCCAGTTCCTGGGCAGGGGGGAAAGTAGAATTATTTTTTCCTCAAAGTGCAATATGTCTGAGGTCTTCAGGACAAACTTGATGGGAAGGGAGATGGTGTGAAAAGAGAGTTGTTTCTTTCTCGGTGTAATATGGAATATATAAATGACTCAGTCTCTTATCTGGAGGCCTTGGGGCAGACCAGCCAGAAGTTTCTAGCACACCTTTCATTTGTGGAAAGCTTTTCTAGGACAGTCCAAACAGAAAATATAGTTGGGGTGTTGGGTAAGACTCACTCTTCAAATGTCAACATTGCCTAGATGGTGCAGCAAGTTAATCAGCTGGAAAAGTTAAGCAGTGTTTGGTGTTCAGAGCTGTTAACTTTTTGGGGAGACAAAAATCTGCAGCAGAGCCTACTGTTAGAACTGAAATCGAAAATTTTGTGCAAACCCACAAGACGTGTAGGTGAACTTATTAGAAGTGAACACTTCTGAATGTTTGCAAGGTACGGAGTAATTTTGTTAGAATACCTCTTACTGGTTGTTGTGCTTTTCACTATTGATGGATGCCATGCTGAGCATTTTAGCAGAAATGCAGTGCAAGGTTGGAAACTGGCATGCAGGCCTTACCAGCTCAAGGTTACTTCTCAAAGTGAAGCTTTAAAACATAAGTTTTATATAATAATATAAATTTAATAAAAGCTGTGCAGGTGGCAGAGCCCCCTTGGGAGAAAGGAGGCACAGGCAGTGAGCATCAGAGACCCCCACCACTGCCAGGCACCTGAGAGGCTTCATGGCTCTTTTTCTCACGTCTTATCCGTCACACTCATAAAATTAAATGTCAATAATGCCTTCACTGTTTTTGTTACTGTTCTTATGTAGGAATGTGCCCTGGATTAAAATAGGTCCCATAAATTAGGGCTACGAGGACTGATCCCTTCCAGATGCCTCTTTTAGCAGGTCTCTTGGGAATGCTTCGTGGTGGGCACTGGCAGGAGGGGCAGCCTGATGCATCTTGCTGACAGGTTCCCCTTTGCTGTTTCGCTCTGGTAACACAAAAGAAGGCTGCATGTTGTATAGGCTTGCCGTGTAGGGCCACACAGGGGAAAGGGAAGGAACCAGGAACTGTGGCATCAGAAACGTTCTTCTGAAGTATCTGTTACTTAGTGTAAGTGCTTATTTTGGACCAAGTGCAGAATGGATTTTTAGCTTCACGGGTTTCAGCTTTTTGCATGTGGGTTTTATTACAGTCAGAAAGAAGAATTGCAAAGGGAAACAACACATCAAAGAGTGCAATGCAGTGTAGAGCTTGGTGCAATAGCCGCATTTTTTTTGATGCTGCGATCACTGTCAGTCACTGTTGATGGCAAGCTAGCTCTTTGGGGGAAAAAAAAAAAAAAGGAGTAACAATGCTGAAACATGCCTGCAAAATGGGGTGAACAGAAATCTTGTATGCTCTTTAGGAGTATCTTGTTCAGGTGTCAGCAAAAGGCCCATCAGAAGCTCTAAATCTAGGTTTCATATGGCCAGGTCAGATGTGCTAATGCAGTCAGCCTTTACCTTCTCATAAAGAAATGTTGTTAGGATTGACTGCTGTGTTTGGGCCATCACCTCTGCATAAATGCCTCCATCAGCATCAGCCGTTTCTGTGGATTTTACAGCAAGTAATTTCTTGAAAAGCAAGAAGCTGCCAGTTTTCAATCTGAAAAAAATAGTGCCATAGCAGATCAACTCATTTTCTTCAGAAATGAAATATCAGATGGCAGTAATCTTGGATTAGGAGTATATATTACAGAAAGAAAACGGAGATGGCACAAAAGGCTGTCTCAAGGGCAGTTTTTCTGTTAAAACTTACGCGGTGGAACTGCGAGTTTCATAGATATGATGCTGAAAATACAGTATATGAAATTGTTGGATATTACTAAAGTGAGAGGCTTTTAGTTTAAACACTGTGGCAGCAAGCTCTTACCTTCAGATATTCAACAATTTAACGTCTTTTTTTCTTTTTTTTTCTTTTCTTTTTTTTTTTTTCCTTCCTGATGTAAAATCGTTAAATAGGTGATGTTTCCACTCTAGCTGTTTGTTTGAAAGCTCGTATCATCAAGCCAGAGATATGACAGACAATTCATTAACCTACTATCCTTGCTTAAGGGCATTCTAAAGGAGTTCAGCTTTGGAAGCAAAGATATGCATTATTCATGATCATGATCTAAATGCTTTCGTTCTGTTTACAGCGCCTGTTAATTGCTCTTGTATTCCTTTATGATTAGAAACATTTAGCTGTCTTAATCAATAAGATGAAGTGCTATGCTGAGCAGTTAATTAGTATGGCCCTGTCAGCTCAAAATACAGAAAGCTAAATGTGCTCATGACTTGCTTTAGTAATTTGATTAAGCTAGAAGTCTTGTCCTTTCTGAAGGGAATGAGTTTTTAAGTAGACAGTCATAGGTTGTCATGTTAGAGTTAAATTGATAGCGCTCCAAGTAAACTGCCACCTTTTTTTCCCCAGCTTTAGCTGTCTTCGTAGCTAACGGGAAGGAAAAGAAAAATAAGAAACCTCTCCATTTTAAACCCACAGGGCATGTCTCACATGCCACATATGGAACGACTCATGTCGATTTTATTTGAAATTTTGGTAAAGTTATGTTGCATCGAGAAGAGAAGCTGAGATAGTGATGGGAAGTCACTGCCAGTAGATGTGTTCCTGCTTTCCTTAGGCTACATTACAGTATTAAAGAAAACAGGAAAATAAATGTTCTCTCCTTTTCAAACAAACAAAAATCATAGAACCTGAAATATTTGTTTTAATTATGGCATTTTAATGTGCAGTGTTAATCTAATATGTTAGGGTAGTTAGATGTTGACTCCTAATGTTTCTTGGTGCAGTGTTTTAGCATTGTAGGCATATAAAAATTCATGAATTTCGGGGGAAGGGGGATGTTTAAATGAAGAGTGGGGAAATTAAGATACTGGATTTGCATACCTCTTATAAGAAAGTCTTCAGTTTTTCATGAATTTTTCAAATGTTTTTAATTTTTCCCTTGAGAAACATTCTAGCTAGAAAATTAAAAGTTAAAAATAGATATTTAAACATAATTGCGTACTCCACCATGCCTCTAATGTGACAGGCTCACTTTTGAGACATGAGGGACCATGAATCCCTGTTGGCTTCTCTCATGATGAACGGAACCTCAGGAGGAGATTCATCTTTGCAGATGCTAAAATTGAAGGGGATCGTGAGTTGTGCGGTACGTCTTGTTCCCATTCTTGGTTGGGGGCAGATTGTTTGACTCGTGTTGGATGTGTGCTTTCCTACGTTGTAGTCTTTTTGACAGACATTTTGCTCCCTTTACAGTTATGGTAGGCCTGTTGACCCGTTCATTTCAGCTACTGATTTATCTACTTTTAATTTTTAATCTTTTTAAATTTTGGTAGGGATTAAGATGAATTACACATAGGTAGGGTGCACCTTGGGGAAAAAGGAATGGTTTATGGTTTTTTGAAAACAAGATGTTTGGAATCATTTCTTGTTTTCATAGGCTCCCTAATCTGGATTTTGGTGTGATTTCTGTTACCAGTGGAAGTGCCGATTAAGTAGTGGAACAGAATCTTTAAAATGTTTGATTTCATTTGAGTGCTGTTACACGGTTATGAAGTGTTTTGGGAAAGGGTTAATGTAAATCTGGCTCCACAGACACTACTTCTGTTTCTCCCATGCATTGTGCAGGCTCAGTGTCTAAACCAATGTGGAGGTCTGTGGGTGAGGAGGGTTGAGCTAGCTTCTTTCTAGGTGCGGGCAGGAGGCTGACAGACATTTCAGAATTGTGTTCAGCTCAGAAATTGTCGAGGGCAACTTTGGTTCTCCGGCAGCAGGTGGGCCTTGTGAGCAGGGTGGCTCCTGGTGGTGCTCGGCCGGGTAGGGAAGAGCACTCGGCCTAGTGTTTCCTGTCCCCAGTGCCAGTGTGCCCAGGATATTTTGAAAGTTAAATTTCTGTAATCAGCAATATTTCTTGTTCTGTGTTTAGCCCAAGTCCATGAGATAATTTTGGGAGTTTGTTTACTCCTTTAAACTTTGTGTGACGTTACTGCACGTCTGAATTTCTGTGGCGACCTTATTTGCTCGTTATGTATTTCTCAAACTTTTGAGTCTTTACAGCCATGGGTGGGTAAGCCTAGAGTTTGATTTGGGCTTGTTTGTGCTGTTACTGCTCTGGAAGGACTGAAATGTCAGATATGAGAGTAAAACTTATTTTTTCTTCTCATTCTAGGTGCCTGCTGATGGAAATGCTGGATTGTTGGCAGAGCCTCAAATCGCCATGTTCTGTGGCAAACTCAATATGCACATGAATGTTCAGAATGGAAAATGGGAATCTGACCCCTCTGGGACCAAGACCTGCATCAGCACTAAAGAAGGAATTCTGCAGTATTGCCAGGAAGTAAGTCCCTTGTTCGGGAAATAGTGTTCCTCATTCTGAAGTACCTACATGCAGGTGCTTGCTGGAGGACTGAATCCATAGGGATCTTAACTTTCTATTTTCTCTTCTGCTCCATTGCCCTTTTAACCTTCTTAAAGAGACTCTCCCCAGAGGCTATTATTAAAACAGCTTCAAAAATTGTCTGCAGGGGGATCGTTGAGAGTATTGTTGGGCAATTTCATCCATCTGTCATACGCCCAAGGGGGATAATTTTATATAGTATATGTACGGCAAACTTCTGATTTATGAAGTATTTTGAATAAAGCTGAGATGACAGAAAAAACAACAGTGTTTTAAATAAACTGGGCTGATCTTGGAAGTCAGCTGCAACATGTCCATTGTGATCGTACCATGATACTGAAATACCGTGGGTCAGTCCAGAGTTACTGGTCACTGCTGCACACTGAACTATTCAGAGTTTCTTAATAGAAGAAGCTTGCCCTACAGATGAAGTCACAATGAACAATTTCATATCTGAGAGCAGAAACTTATTACCCACTCACTCATGTCCTAAGAACAGATTGTGTATCTAATTTTGTTTTGTCTCCATGCTGGGATAGCGTGATAACCTCGTACCAGTGTGTGACAATTTGAAAAGAAAATGTGGATTTCATGCCATGAAACAAAAGGGCATGGCTTGAGTTGCTTTGTTGCTTTAGCCCTTATGTTTTTTTATACTATCTCTGCTTTTTTTTTTTTTTTTTTTTTTTTTTTTTAAAGCAGGGGCTATTGCTTATTGCCATAGCAGTAGATGTTTTGCTTCCTAAATGTCAAACCAATTTCTGTGAAAATGCCTCTTTAAGAAGGAAGATAATTTGCACTTCAGATCTTTTCTCCCTTAGCATCTTCATTCCTGCCCTTTCACCCATTGATTGTTCCTTATGTTTCTTACAATGTATTGTTCAGTTGTTGAGTTTGGGCTTTATGGTCATGAATACTAATTTTAAGAAAGAACCCATAAAGGATATTAAAATGGTTACTTCGCCATTAGCTTTGTCTCTTAATAAAAAGTATGGCTTTTTGAAATTCATAATATTTTTATGTAATACTAAGAAAAATACCAAATGTAACATGCTGGCAGGGTTTAAAAGGTTTCTTCTTGTTTTCCATTGTCTGCTTTGAGTTATCTAAATAAAGTTGATTTACATATAATGAAATTATTGAGGGTGGGGGAAGGAATAATAAGATGGAAGTAGAAAGTCTTTCTGAAGTTACAGAAAAAAATACATGAATTTATAGGAAATAAGAATAGAAAGTTTGGTCAGTTTTAAGGCATGAATAATTCAGGAGGTTGGCAATTGAGTTACAGAAGCTGCAGTAAGAAAGGATTCCAAAACAAGGACTGGGAACTGTAACATTCAGCTGAATGTCAGGTGGTTTTGAAATTTTGTGTGACATAGAAAAATGCTTCCATTTAAAAAAAAATAAAATAAAAACTAAAAAAGAAAGCAAAAGGAGTTGGAAGGTAGTAACTGTATACTGACTGATAACAAAGGGGATAATAAGGAAAGCTGTGACTGCACATAAGGAAAAAACTGTTCGCAGGAAGAGTGGCCAAGAGCTGGTACAGGTACCCAGGCGGGATGTGGAGTCTCCATCCTTGGAGACTGGGAGAATTGAACAGGCCAAGAGCCCAAGGAGCTTGATCTGGCTTTGATGTTAGACCTGCTCGAAGCAGGGGAAGGCCTAGGGTGCTTATTATGTTAATGTTAGGTGCTTATGCATTAATATTGGGTGCTTATATATTAATTATTAGGGTGATCTTGTCGCAATTGTAGGGCGTCTCTGTAGCTGCAGTGAAAAGCACAGCATAGGGGGTTCAGTGCTTTCACAGGGCAAGCTGTTGGCCAGTCTGCTCCCTAAAAATGGGGCAGGCATCTTACTGTTTTTAGTTGATCTGTGTTATTACTGGTGCATAAGACATCAAAAGGCTAAGGAGGTAGTAGGCACGGTAGAGAGCAGCCAGGGAGATGGGGGTTTTGTCTGCGTGCCCAGGACTTCAGTGGGTCGTCTGGCTCAGCTGCCGGAGCTGGCAGCTGCCTCCTCTGCTTTCACTCCCAGGTCCTCAGAGATCCAGGAGAAATACATGGATAAGGCTGGGCAGAAGGTAATTCTCAGTGACCCTCAGCAGTGATTAAGCAGTGTGCTCTCATTAACTTCAAGAGCGAGCAATTCTACCATGGAGGTTTGTAACGTGGGGATCTGGCTGGAAACTGTTTTCTTGCTGTGCTCGTCAGTAGGCTTTCTGTTTGTTCGTGGGAAAGTGCTGATACCCGGGCTGTCCTGCCTGATCCCTTGGCTTTCTTCTCCACCTGAGTGGCCCTGTCCAGCTGGCTGTAGGAAGGGGCAGGCTGCTGTGGGACGTCAGAGCACTTGGCAGCGCCACGGCTCTCCAAGCAGCTGCTTGCGGGTGGGGAGGAATCATGCAAGTCCCTGCTTTTCCAATGCTGGTAACAAATGCACAAATTAATAACAAATATTATGAAGGTCAGATCTGCCGATGAGATAAAAGTCAAGTCAAAATTGATCCAGCCCTGCAGAATGGGCAGAAGCTCCTGGCTTTGTACAGCTCTGTCCAATAGTCTGCCGTGCTTCCCCTCGTCCCTCTGGCCATTTCTGTAGCAAGGTGGGCTTTTGGTATGGCCAGGAAAGGGCATTACTGCCTGCTTTTGTCTAACTTGCCCATGACTTGACAAGAAGAATGGAAAAATCAGATTCAAGCACCTTCTTCTACCAAATAAAATAATTTGGAGAGTAGTGCTAGTACACGCAAGTCAGGCTGGCTTCTCAGCTGTGGAGAACCCTTTGTTGCTTGATGCTCCAAATACGCTTTGTATCCTGGGGGTAATGAGTGAGGTGGTTTTCCTCTTGCCTTTTGCTGTTTACATTGGCTGTGGAGATAGCACCTGCTGTTGGGCCCAGGGAGTGGAGCAAATTTGCATTTTCCTGTTAGCAGGAAGCAAGAGACATCAAGATTGAGATGTGGTACCTTTTGCATCAGGATAATATGTGGCTAAAATCTTCTTTCTTCTTAGTTTTGCCAAATGCAACCTTTCCCTTCCTTCCTTTTTTCTTCTCCATGCAGCCTCCTTCTCCAGAAGGCTGACTGCTGCTTCTTGAGGTGTGTTTTTTTTCAGTGCAGGCAGAGGCTGAGTTTATCTGTTCTGCTAATGAAGCAGACAGGTAATCTGCCTGAATCTGTTCGTCACACTGCCTGACACCATGGCAGCTTCCTTCATTCCTCAGTCCTGCGGGAGCAGCAGCTACTGACACTGCTCTGCTGGGGTGCTGTTCCCCCTTCCCCCTGCCCCCCAATTCTGAGCTGAGCATTGAAATGACAGGGATCTGGGGGCGAGATTTCCCCCTGCATCTCCAATGAGAAATCTCTTCTGTCCGTCTTGCTGTTCTACTTGGTTTTTGTTGCAGGTACCCTGTGTAGCTTTGTGCCAGTCATTTCATTATTACTGGGGCTCTAATGCAACAGATGATGCTCTCCTGTAGTAGACCCTGTAGAGGTAACCTGTACACCCAGATCCTCCTACACCACGGAAAGACCAGAAAGGACGTACCTAGAGGAGGTAGCTGGGCAGAAACCTAGTGAACAAGTACAGCAGAGTTCTTGCTGTATGAGCTCCTTGGCTCTAAAATAATACTAAGTTAGTAGTTTCATGAAACTCCTGTTCAGTCAGTGTTAATCCAAAATGGTACTCCAGGTAGTCTCTGGCTTTGTTTTCTTCCATAAATAAGTAAATAAACAAATCTCCCCTCTCAGCAAAAATTACAAAAGTGGATGCACTCCCCTGTCTCCTTATAAATGATTTTAAAAAGAGCTTTTCTTCACAATGCAAGGCCAGAACATGTTTGGAGTACAGAAGGCTTAGATTTCTCCTCTAGAGAAGGTATAACAGGTAGCCTTGCATGTTTCCCTTGAGATTGTCCGCTGGCAGCGTAGGAGGATTTTTGAAGCCTTGATGCAGGAAGTAACAGCAGAGGAGCATTGCAGGGGCAGAAAGGGAGGAACAAGTAATAGGCAGAACCACCTACGTGTCTTAAAGACGTATGTCAGTTGTTGTTGCTTCTCTTCTGCTTTTGAGTGGGAGCTCAGTGCAGCACAGGAACTGTCTGAATTTGTATTTGGGCAACACATCCCACAGTTTGAATATGACAAAGCTCAAAAACTCAAACTTATTTGAAAGGAAATGGAAGATCCTTGAGTGCAAGCTTTGAATTTCCTTGAGTTCAGTTAAACTGCTCCTGATCTAACAAGAAGTGGTTCTGGAAGCAGGGCACACTGATCTTTTCTGGTTTCAGATCTATACAATCTTACATGTTTTTAAGGTAGGGCAAACTAAATAAAATGTACTCGTTTATTAAGGAGTTAGCATCCTAAGCTGGTTGCCTTTCTCATTTTTTAAATATAGCAAAATCAAATGTTTCTGGATAGAACTAGGCACTGCCTAGAGAAGTAGAATTTAACTTACGGTATCTTTTAATATCACACTAAATAGCATGCAATAGCATCCTATTTGTACCCATTATTGCAATTTGTACCCTTATTGAAAAGTAAAATGGCATAGGCCTGAATTGCATACAGCTGTCAAGTGTAAGTGCTGCAGGCAGTAGAACAATGTTTATTCAGGGTGCATTAATGTAAATGGAGTGGTTACACCTGTGTACGTGCCAAAATCATTAACTTGTTGTGAGTATTCTAGCTGACATTTCAAATCAAGCCATCGGTCAATCTAGTCCTGTTGCTGACACTGCAGTACCAGCTGTTTCAGAGGGATGTTGGAAAAACCCTGCCATCTGCAATTACTGGATAACTAGCCCCCCGGGGAAAGTTTCTTCCCAACAGCCACTGATTACAGGTTAGCTGATGCCCTGAAATGTGGGGACCGCTGCTTCTGGATTTTGCTTTTTGTTTTGTGGAGCAATCTTGGTGTCTATACCCAGAGACGTTCAAGTGGAAGGTGGCAGCAGCTCCGACGTGGCACGCTATTGCTGAAGGAAGGTGCATTTTGGAGCAGGCTGTGCTCACACGGAAGGCCAAGCAGCTGCTTATTTTGCTAACCAGTTTGCACAAAGCCAAGCTGGAACCTGCCTCTTGGCAAAGTACATGTTTTCGTAGCCGCATGAATGTGAGGAGTAGGAAGTTAATTTAGGTGTGTTCGGTTCCCCATTTAAATGGAGTGAGTGTTCAAATGGAAAATGTTGGTGTGTGTGGTATTATATTTGCAATTTTAAACAGCTACTATGTGTTGAATTTTATATCTAGTAATTAGGATACATTATATAAGTTGCTTGAAGGGCTGACACTATTTTGCTTGTCTGTGCTGAACTCGGTGTCCAAAATGAGTTGTAAAATCAACACTCACAGCTGGCAGAAAATTCATGTTGCCTAATATGTGTCTCCCCCCCACACACTTAGTTTAATTTGGAGGTGCTTATTTCCACTTAAAGCGTGCACGGAATTGAACAGAATGGAAAGGAACTGTTCTGAAAATTGTACTTTTGAAAGCAAACCCCAAACACTGTAAAAGTCGTTTGGCTTTGGATAGTGTTTGCGCTGTTGAAGGGATGGAGTATAAACCTGGGAGCTTGGAGACCTAGGCGTGCCTCATAGCCAGCTACTGGCTTGCTGCCAGATCCTTGGCTAGGTGCTTAGAGCAGCTTTCAGAGGCAGAGAGTCGGGGTTGGCTTCGGTCAGCGTTACCCCTGCCCTCAGAGCGCACCTGACTCCGTTCGTCTGTGAGGTTGTGACGTACCCACTTCCACCTTACACATCACTGAGATCCATCGGTGTCTTGCAATGGATGTGCATTCCTTATAGAAGTCCTCCCCAGAAATAAAAACCCAATGAATTACAAGTGCACATTGCTATGCTGCGGCCATTTCTTGGTGCTAGGTGGAGGAGCAGAAAACAGTAGGGTAACTTCAGGTAACAGATAAGTCATTACAGCTGTTGACAAAACAGTGTTGGCATATGTAATCTCTAATCATAATGCTTCCAGAAAGGTGTTGGTGTTATTTGCTCAAATCTCTGTTTATGCCACGTACTTAGGTAAGTAGCTGCTGAAACCCAAAGCAACTTCCTTACCAGCTCCAGCACAACTTGGGATGTGATGGTAAGAAGGCATTGATTCGCCCTACAACCTCCTGCCTTGAGGTAGTCCTCAAGTCCCTTCATCCATGGGTTGGCCAGAGAGTCCACCATCACATCCGACTTGCTGCCCCACCTTCATTTTGTTTGTTTGACCCCACACCACTGGGGGATCAGAGAATCCTTCTGGTCTTGTTGCCCTGGGCACCCCATGTCCCAAAATCAGGCAGGCAGCACTGGTGGCAGCAGCTCCCCCCCTGAGAGCTGCAGCTTTGTTAAAGGGGTTGTAGGGCTGCCAGGAATGCTGATGATTTTTAATAAATAAATTTAAAATTAGGCTTTTCTTCTGGGAAGAATATTTGAAATGCAATGAAAATGGCCTTGCTCCTTTGATAATGGTTATCTTGCTATTTGCACCCTAATATGAATTGTTGCTTTTATCTAGGCTGCATAATCTGCTCTTTCTAGTTTCTCAAACCAAATAGCCACTGCATTGGAGACGAAACTGAATTTTAAACCTGCACTCCTCTGAATTCAGTTTAAAAAGCCATACATTTTGCTCTGAGGAAAATGATCCATTTAATGAAAAACATTGGGGAATATACAGGTTTTTGGCAGCACAGACCGTCCTTAAAACAAATGACATTTTCAAGGCACACGTGTGTTGGTATATTCTAAGATGTGCACAGTCATGCTTAAAAGATTGGGTGAACAGTATCTTGGCACTCCTTGCATTGATTATTGAGGTCTTTTTTTTTTTTTTTTTTTTAACTTAGCTTTTGGTCCACAGGAAAAATGGAGTTAATTTACTTTTTCTGCTAGTGCTTACACATCACTTGCTTCAATGAAAACTTAACATTATGGAAATGCAGGTTCTACTACAGATGATCTTTACCCTACAGCTAAGCCTTAGCATGTTCACAATGTAACTTTCTTGAGAAAGTAGGAGCCTTTAGCCCAGATGCTGTAGTCTACCATTTAAATATATTTCAGATCAAGTGACTAATGAAACTTTGTGCATATGTGCTGCAAGATGCTGCCTTCTTTTATTTTGTTAATAACGAAGAGCTCCCTGTTCCTTTTTTCCCCATGCAGACTTCTTTGTATGTCCTGAAGATAAATTAGATTAAAAACATCAGAATCTCAGTATGTTCTGTTTCTTTTATAATTTTTTTCAAATCCTTTTGAAGAAACATGTTTCTCTTGGGGAGGGAAAGCTGGTTCTGCTGTAAGGCTGGGGGAGGAAAGGAACGAAGATGGAAGAGGATTGCCTGTGTAAATATATATTTAGGTAAATCTGTACTGCAGTGTTTAATGAAGCAGCTATGCTGTATTTTCCCCTAGATTAGTTTTGAATTTCACAGATGTGATAGTTGAGATGAATGGCACTGCTTAATGGCCAGGGTCTGTCAGCGTAGTGTTTGTGTCGGGAGTGAGCTGAGATGGTTGTCCTCAACGCCACGCAGGTACAGTGCCCACATGTGTCCACAAAGGGAGTCCTGCTCCCTTTTTCAGCTTAGCCTTCACCTAGCAGACAGCCACTCAGCATGTGGTCAGATGTCGGAAGGCATTTATTAAATTGAAGATGTAAAAGACAAGAAGAAAATGTAAAATATTGTTTTCAGTGTGCTGTGCCTGTGGTTTGCTCTGTGAGGTTACGAAGGGACACACTTGGACAAGTCTCTTGCCACACCTAGGGAGGGGAACGAAGCTTGTTTAGACCAGCTCTTGGCCCAAGAACCTCAAGAAACTTCCCGGAGGGCTGCGTGGCACTGGGTGTCATCTGCTGCCCATGTCCTGATGGGAACAACGCAGTTGATCTGTACTTTTCTGCTTTTCTTTTTTGATCTGCTGCATTTCACCATTGGTTTATTCTTCCTTACATAGGGAGATATCTTACTACGTTGTCTACTCTTTTCTTTCTACTCTTTTCTTTAAAGATTCATCTCCCCCTACGTCCTACCCTATGTGACTCTAAGATGGGCTTGTAGCAGCTGTTCCTTCAATAGATAATGTTAAAAGTCTGAGAGACAGAGTGGGAAAATTGTCTGAAGTGAAGAAAATATATTACTGTTATATTTCAGCCCTTTTGAGGAAATGTCCATACCTCTATTCTTTTCCTCCACCTTTTCAGACCACGGTTGTGTGGACACTTCAGCCTGATACAGATCTGTCCCACTTTCCTAAAGGTCATCCTGGGTCATCCTTAATTCCTGGCAATTTCCACTGTGATGCAGTTTTTATTCTTGGGGGGATGTTTTCAGAAGGAGGTCAGCTCCTTGATCCAGCTCCTGTGTTATTGCTGGCTCGTGGAGAAGTGTTAGCAATAAATGGAGAAGAGATGGAGTGAGGCAGGAGCCATGCCTTGGCAACCTCAGGTCTGTGTCCAATTAAAGGCACTGAAATCAGGGAAATGGCTTCTGCGAGTCGGCCTCGTAGATGGACGGGTGCAAGTGTGAGTCCTTCTTGAGGTTGTTTGTAGGAGCTGTGTCTGGGCATGGGTTTTTTTGGGCTGTTGTTTTTCTTTTGTTTGGTTGGTTTGGGTGTTGAAGGGCTTCAGTTCTTTCGGGTCTCTGTTTATGTCTACACAAATGCCTTAAGAGGCAGCCTTTATTTTGGGGGCCATCCTCTTCTCTTGTGGAGGGTCCTGCAGCTTTCCTTTGATGTATCTTAATATCTCATGATAGCTTTGTCCTGCAGTAGCAGTGGTGCTCCCTTTTGGGAGAGCTTCTTCCTTTTCCTTATTTTAAACTTTTTTTTTTTGTTTTTCTTTTTTTCTGTGTTTTACCCTTTGTCCATATGTTTTGAAATATTTGGAAATTAGAAATATTAACTAGAGATCTGTTTACTTATTTGCAGTAGTACATATAAAGTTCATGGGTAGCAGGCTGATCTGTTTAGATTGGTAGCACAGAGTAGGTTTCTGTTCAGAAGTCTGTATTTGCAAGTAAAAGGGAAGATGCTTTATACACATTTTCAGTTGTCAGTTCTGCAGCCAAACATAAAAAAGGGAAAGGTGATTTATCTTGCTCTTCAGCTTTGAACCTGTCGGGAAGGTGGTGCTTGCTTGCATTCATAGGACAATACCCAAGGCTGGATAGGGAAATATTTTTGATTTCTGGGACACTGCATTTTTTTTCACTAAGCAGTTTATTACTACCACTTCTAATCCATGCTCTGACATTATCATCCGGTTATTCTCTATCCAATTAAGATATTATGTAGTACAGAATGCCTGCTTTAATCTTCCAAATGCTGTATGCCTCTATTAATCAAAAATCCCACTGATAATCTGTGTTGATAGATGTGTGCTAGTTATAGAAAATAATACTCTCATTTCTAGATGGCTGTGGATTAATTATAATATACAATCATGGAGAGAGGTTTCTGAATATCTGGCTAATTACTGACTTCATCATCCACCTTTTCCTTTTATATGTACATAGTGTGGTTTTAGATAGTTTGAGCAGGATTTCAGCTGTTAATTTTCACTTTTGACATGAGTAGGGTGAGAATTTCACTGAAGGGATGTTACTGCAAATTGGTAATGAAAAGGTTTGAAAAGGAAGGGCTTCCTCTTAGATCTTTCAGAGTTCTTCTCACCCCAGCTTAATGTTGAGACTAAAACAAGAGTATTGGGTTTAAAGTCCCTAAGGCAATTCCAAATTGTTACAGGATCCTAGGATGAAACCTTGCTAAGGAAGGGAAATCATGGAATCACTGAGGTTGGAAAAGACCTGCAAGATCACCTGGTCCAACCATCGGATTGTCCTTCTCTTTCGTATGAGTTTCTATCTTAGCTAGAAGAATGTTGTGTAGTGTTTAAAAGATACAGTACAGCATCTTGTGAAAACATCAGCTTTGTATTTTGTGGGTGCTGGTAGTTGTTACACGCAAATAAATAAACCACAGTTACTTGTACATAGCATGCTTAAAACTATTCTTTTATCTGGGTATGAATATTAAAAGGAATACTGTTAATCGGGATATAGGGAAATACAATCTCATAGAAGCTTTTCTCTTGCCAGCTTAGTTTTTCTTTCTGTAAGTATTATTGTGGGTGAGAAAATCATTGATCCAATGGAAAATGAATTGTATACAAGATGTCCATTTGCAACTGCTTGAATAAACTGTAATGTTTTTAAGAATATAGAACAGTTTTATAATCTAGTGAAATGAAATTTATTTGCTTCCTTTTCTGTTGTATGTTGTCTTGAAGAACAGTGAAAATTAAGCTTTTATAAAGCACCTGATTTCCTTCGTTCATAACTTACTCCACTTATTCTGTGAATGAAGCTCTGTCAAAGCTGCATGACCACAGTTTGGCCAATAAATGGCTTCTTGGCAAGTTAGACTTCTGAGTTGCACATGGAAAGCACCATTTTTTGATGCATTATCAAGACCCTTTATAATATTTTTTGCTTTACCTTGTTTGAGCCAGTTACAGGCTTTAAAAACATTGTAAATCTGAGTTTGATTTTGATGAGTATTTCTTTTTAAACATCTGTGAACTGTTGCAGCTCACGTTGCTTGTCCAAGTTCCCACACGGCTTGGCAAGTTTGTAGACTCCATCTAAGAGGAAGAAAACAAAGAGCCTTGCAAGAAGCAGGAATTACATTTATGCTTCTATCCAGAGACATAAGAGAAGTTGGATCTTATAAAAGCTAAACTTTAAATCCTGTATGAACTGATATGTGTATGTTTCTTAGTGTTTTAGAGGAGTTTCTCATTGAAACTCTCCCTTGGAGCTGTTGCTGAAAACACATCAGTGGGTGTGCCAATCTGTAATTAATTGCTCAAAACTGAAAGATTGTTTTTTAAGGTTTTAGTGGCAGTACAGATCAGAACTGCTAAGCTGAGCAGCAGTGTGATGTTTTACCACCACTGTTTCATTCCTCTATCTCAGACGTTTCATGCAAGAGCACCACTCTGGTTTGCAGTTTGGAGCAGAGTAGAGGACCCAAAATTCTCTTGCAGCCAAATTCAAAGTTCCCAAACATCCCCACTTTCACATACTTCCAATTATGGCATCTTCAGCTCTTGTAGCTTAAGATCTGTGGAAAGAACAAACAGTCTCTCCCATGAGACAGTCAGATTGCACGAGCTAATTTTAGAGTTTCTTACAAAACTAACAGTTAGGAGTGCTGCTGTAGAGCAGTTGAGCCTAAGTGGTACGTGCTGCTGCAGAAAGAATCGGTTTTGTTCCCCTCCTCCTCCTCCTCATGTCTGCTCTGCCAGATTTCAGCATATGTCTCATTTTGTGATGAGGAAGTTTAGGGAACTGAACTCGCACGAAGCTAACCCCCGCAAACAAACAAAATAAAAAAGGATCCTTCTCCCTCTCTGAACCAGCTCACAGAGGTTCAGGTGAGTTGGAGTGTTAACATGGGGAGAGCACAACTCTTCCTTCATCTAACAGCTGGTCGCAGGTCTGGTTTTGCTACAGTCCTTGAACAGTCTTTGAAGAAGAAACTTTTAAGGTATTTCTGAATGCACTACGACTTTCTGCCTCTTGGTCCTGTGTGTTTTCAGAAGCATGGCCAGTTAGTCACTGACTTTCCCCAGCAAGGTTTCTCTGCAATGGACAAAACAATTTAAATGGGGAGAACTTTGATTTTATTAGGTTTTGAAGACAGATGTTAAGTCAAACCTATAACGAAGAGCAGGTCACATTCTAATCAGAGATGCAAATGTGGCTCTGTAATTTAATTTAGGGCAGCAGCAAGGTAAGTGGAGAGGAATTAAATTCAAAATACCCAAATCTGTGCAGGAAAGGAGAGGAAAGAAAGCAGGTGAAGATAAAGAATTGTGAACAAGGCTGACATTTTTAGACAGGATGATGACAGCAAAGGAAGGACAAGGGGGAATTGACAAGTGCATGAAAGACGGATAAATTCAGTGTCATACAGTAACCTCACAGAGGTGATCTGACCTGAAATTTGGTGTTCTTAAGTCATCTACTAAACGCTTCTTCCTGCTGGCAGTATTTTTAGAAGGCGGCTGTGGACCTCTACCTCAAAGGCAGAGTCCTGCCTGCTTCTGGTTTCCCCGCTGCTCTTGCTCAGGCAGGGTTGCAGGGCTCCATGTAGCTGCTGCTGCTGCTGCTGCTCACCCACCCAGAGCTGTGCACGCGTTCTGGCTGTGCTCCGGAGCATCGACCTCACCTGCTGCTCTCCAGGATGAAGGTTCTCTGTCGCAATCGTCTAGCAAACAAAAATCCTATCATAAGCTTAATGCGGCAGTGGATTTGGTATTTCCAAGTTAATGGGAAGTATTTATTTATCGCACAGTGTAGCCATGGTGAAGAATTGCTTGTAGGGTAAGCACTGGGCTGTCTTACAAGGTGTTGGAGGGTCAACCTGACTTGCAGGGCTGCACTGATAGCTCGATACAAAGCTGCTCACACTGCACTAAAAGTTTGATAGAGTTATTTGAAGTCTTTGCAAATCCTTGCATTGACTTTGTTGCCTAGATTAGTATTTGGAGCAATAGCTTCACTTCAGTATAATGTCTCACTTTCATGAGTACTAAACAAATTAAAGCTTATCTCTAAAACAGTTACCCTGCTAAACAACAGAAACTGTTAAGCCACAGCACGTAGTAATAAAGGAGATTGCATGATAACATAATCCTGAAGATAAGAGCAGTTAAAGCTTTGATCTACTTTTTTCACTTGAAAATTTCCAGAACAGCAGGTGTGGCTCTGCAAGGCAGGAAGTAATCTCTCCAAGGATAAGCAAAAGCAATATGAGGTGCAAAGTTTTATTTATTTATTTATTCTTTCTTTGACAGTTTGAAAAAGCCATTGCATCAAGAAGTACTTGCTTGGCATGGTCAAATGATTCATTTATTTATTTATTAACTGTAGTCCGACTCAATGAATGTAGTTACTGTTGGAAAAAGAGCTACAAAAATCCTTTTAAATTTAATGTATTATATGCTGCTCTTACTGCAAAGCAAGTAAATGAAGAAATATATGGTAAATTATTGTACTTCCTTTTAATATTAATTTCTTCGAGGATTTTGAAGAATTAGTAAATTGGAGGAGATCACAAGAACAGAAATGATTTGATTGTATTACTGCCACCTGAATGGGGATTACTGGCCTCATGATGACTCCAAAAGCACTGGTTCATGAAGTAATTAATATAAAAAAAATAAGTTTTTCTGCTTGGTACTATTCAGAGTGCTAATCTGTCACATACTGTTGTATTAAACATTTCTGATGATAGTCAAGTTGAGTTTGATGCCAAAGGCTGAGTTTGATAGTACTTGTAAAATTATATGTAAAGCCCCTTTCTTATTATTTTTTCCTTGAAGCCTTTGCTGGTTTTCCTACCCACAATGTCCTGTTCTTGAGACACTTTGAACGTGTCTAGTTGGATGCAGCCACACCCATCATGTTAATTAGGTGCCTCAATCAACAAGAAGAAAGGAGAGTAGACTTTCTTTGGAGATTGTGCCTCAGTGAGAATGGGGTGAAGCTTCAACAGAAATGAAATCCTGCTGTAGACTTTGGCTGTTTCTTCTTCTAGATCAAAGTGTGCTAAAAGCTTGAGGTGTGTGAAGTTCAGAGATCTCTGGAGAGGAGTTGGTGCTGATTGTGGTGAAAATGAGGGACATCTTTACAGACATGCACCCTTTCTCTCCCTGACACACGCATGTGATTGGAGGTAGAGTGAAGTCGATTTTGTATGGTATTTTGAGACTGCTGTACTGAGCTGGCATAGTTCAGATTTTTGCTAACAGAGTAATTCACCCAAGGTAGTAATCGGAGCTTGTCAAGTAGCTGTGTCGGGCTGACAGCAACCTGTTATGCAGTTACTCATTTTAAGTAGACATCTTTTTTGTGTGTGTCTCACGTTGAAAGGCTGATTCATACAGTGAATGGACTGAGAATCTTTGATGATACTTGCCCTGGCTGAGGTGGGTCCTGCCTTTGGGAACTTGGAAATCCACATCTTAATGGTGCTAGAGAATAAGGTCTTATGTGTATTTTTGTCTAAGTTTTGTTGGATGTGATTTGCCTTCTTGTTATGCCGTGGCAGTTTTCTTCCCTAGGGATTAATATTGCTGTGGTCAATTGAATTTGGAGCAATGTGAAGTGCTTCTATAGTTTCTCCATTTGGCAACCAACCTAATCCTTTTGAGTTTTTTTTTTTTTTTAGAGGAGGGGGGAGGAGTATCTTTTTTTCTTTCTCCTGGATTTTGTGGAGTTGATGGACTCAGTCCTTCTGTTAGCAAAGTTGGTGTCAGGGTTCCCATTGACTTCAGTAGAACATGTGATATAAGGCCTCAAAAAATGCGTTGCCATCTGCGTGACAACAGACTGCAGGAGGAAGACTGCTGTCGAGAAAATGTTTAGCTGCTTTTTTGGTGGGGGGTGGAGGGCTAAGACACTTTGTTCTGTGATTTTACGTGCTCCCAAATTGCTTCTGTTAAATGTACATGTACAGATGCCTATAGACAACCCAGTGACTGGGGGGAACTTGATGCGCATCTAGACTCAGTGCTTGTGTGCTGAGCTAGAGCAGCTTCTGTGGGAACTTTTCTCCATGTTGGATCTACGATGTCCATTGCTCTACAGCAATGTTCATTTCTGCATTTAGCTATGAGGGAAGAAGTGGCTTGAAAGCTTGAGCCCCAACATCTCCTGTGCTGTATGAATGATGTGGAGCCTGTGAGCAGCGAGACTTGCTCCAGCTGTGAAGCCTGTCCCAAGATTTCCCCAGCTGCTTGTAGAATAGCTCATTCGTGCCATCATCCTGGGTGGGTGGTTGATAGTAGACACCCACAACAGCATCTGCTTTGCTATCTGTCCCCTTAATCCTCCCCCAGAGGCTCTCTACTGCATCATCCCTAACAGCAATGTCCATAAGGTCTGATCCCTCCCTTACCTACAGTGCAACGCCTGCCCTGCCTGTCCCTACTGAACAGCCGACAGCACTCCGGCTGTGGGACTCGTCCCACCAAGCCTCACTAACACCAATGATATTGTAGCTCTGGGAGTGGGCCAAAGCTTACAGTTCATCCCGTTTGTTACTCACGCTGTGTGCCAGCGTTGGTGTACAAGCATTTGGGATGTGCTCTTGAACACACAGTGCTCCCCAGAGCAGCAGAGATGCTCCCATTAGCCTTACCTCCCTCAGACAGGGCTGCACCAACCCTTGGCTGAACCTCAGTGTTCATAATGCCGTCCCCCTCCCTGATCAGTCCTAGTTTAAGGCCCTTTTGGTAAGTCTTGCAGGTTACAAGCCAGGAAATGTCTCTCACATCAAGGCAGGTGGGTCCCATCAGGCCCCCAAAGACCTTGAAGACTCTTCCATGATTATCAAACCCAAAATTCTGGTGGAAGTACCAGTCTTGGAGCCAGGCACTGATGACCTGAGCTCACCTGTTTTGTTCCCTGTCTCTCCTGATTACTGGGAGGATTGAGGAAAACACTGTCTGTGCTCCTGAGTCCTTCTGTTGTCTCCCCCAGGGCCCTGAAACGCCTTGTTACAGACCTCGGGCTACCTGTAGCCATGTTGTCCGTACCCACTTGGAAGAGGAGGAGTGGGCACTAGTCTGAGGGCTGTATTATGCTCGAAAGCTTCCTGGTAACTGCCCTGATCTGAGCCCTGGGGAGGCAGCAAACTTCTCTGTGGATGGGGCCTGGAGTGCAGATGGAGCCCCTGTTCCCTGAGGAGGGAGCCACCTCCAACTTCAGCTTCTGCCATTTCTTCACGGCGCGGGTCCTGGAGCTGCGCGCGCTGTGAGGCCTTGAACTTGCCTCCACTCCTCGGTGCCCCTCACGCTGCTGCCTTTATCCTGATGCTGACCAGGCTTCACCCGGCACGCGGGGACTGCTGCTGCCCCCGCTGCCAGTACAAGTTTTGCTATAAGTTTTACCGTAAAGCGGCTTGATTTGCAACTGTATGAATGCTGCATTTAAAGGAAAGTAGGGACTGTATTTTTACAGGAGGACAAGCAATATCTGAAATCACTTTGTATTTGCTCTGTTTTTAACAGTATTTCAAGTATAGTCAAAGGTTGAAGCCCCTTTGAAAAGAGAAGGAAAAAACGTATTTTAACAAGTTCACAGATGAAGTATGTGTAGTTGAGAGGCAAAATTATTTTTCTGTAAAAATTCCGTTGTAGTTGTATTTTTTTCCTCTTAGTTACCACTAACGTTTAATGTAAGGATGCCTTTGTTGAACTGCAGGGGTGCTAATCTTATGATTTTTAATCCAAAACAGGTAAAAGCAGAGTCTGCACTCTTAACGTCTGAAGAAATAAAAGCTAGCTGGCTGTTTTTATTGTAGTCACAAAAGTGAACCTGGCACTGTCATCATTTAAAAAGCAGTTACAGAAGCATTTTGTGAATATTATGTTTCTTTGATACTTGAGGAGGTATGTGTTGAAGTAGCATAAACAGTGATGAGAGAGCTCTTTATTGTCTACCTTTTCTATAGAAATTATCTCAATTTTATTAAACATCTCTTAAAATTTGGAAAGAAGCAAGAATGTCCGAATAACTTACTATTTGATTGTATGCCAAGTATCATAACCAAATACTATCAGCATACTTTTAATAAGACTTTTCTGCAACATTCTTGTGAAGGTTCTTACTGTGTCCATGATACATCCTTTCTTGCTGCTTCAGAGACGGGAGTACACCAAAGTGTGCCGTTTTGAATTCCAGACTCAGGACTTTTCTTCACTGTCCTGTTTCTTGAGCAGATGAATGAACGTGGAGCTTGCTTTCAGAACTGTCTTCTCTCCAGTCTTTTTCTGTGCATAGTCACCTTTTTTGCAGCAGTGTCAGCATGAGTGGAACAAACTGTTCTGTAGCCTTGATGTTAGTTAAATGAGTACTTCTTTACTGCTGTATTTTCATGCTATGCTTTACTTGGTGTGGGGGAACTGCCCCTTGGAGGTAATGGTAGTGCAGCTGAGAATATCAGTTGTTGTGTCAGTTGTCATCTTCCTTCTGGTTTTAATTTCAAATCCATAATTTGTGAGTGAGGGCTGCAGGCTCTGCAAGATTCATTTGCTTATTTGAGTATGGTATCAGAATTTCATTTCTGAGAGGGTATCTCAAGTATGACACAACTTACCTCACTCTGACTCTTATCTAGGTTTTGTACAACAAGAACTTTGCTGGTGAAGTGTGGCAGGTATACAAACAGTAACCTCCTTGGATGTCTGTTGTAGAAAAAGAAATGGTGAGGTTTTATGTTATGGTAAAATACCATACTCAGGTGATGACCACCTCATTTCTTGCTTTGCTGTCAAACTGGCAGTCGGTCACCTTTGGAGTCCAGGGTGCAGCTTGATGGGGAGAGGCACTGGCTGACAGCCTTTCTTCTTGAAACAAAGATGGCTCAGAGCTTCTTCTGTTAAATACCCACAGGATGTCATTCATGGGTTCAGGATGCTGTTTTATTTCTTTAGTAACTACGGTAATCAGGAGGAAATTAGGATTAGCGGGTTTTCAGTCTGATTCAGCAACTGGAAATAAAGGAGCAAATTGGTTTACTCATAAATCCAAATTTTTACATGTTTCATGAACAAATCTACAAGTACAAAGACATTTGCAGGTGGCAGCTGTTACATATTTCTACATACCCTTTTTCCTCTACCCTGTTCCCCGGGAGATTTGAAATGTCATGAAGCAGAATGAGAGAAATAGTAAGTGCAATTTTTGAATAAAAGTGAATATTGAATGATCTGGGAAGCCATAATACTTCGATAGTTAATGATGATATCTTAATATCCCATCAGACATTAGCTTTCAATAATGCCTTGTGAGCTTCATCAAAGGTATGAGCAATAGTTGCTGTTACACATGCATCAGAAATTACACCATGTTACATACAAGTTGCTTCCTTAGCAAATTGCCTTCTCCACGTGACCTGCTGAGGCCTCCATTGCTTTCCCTACAGAGCTATTCCCTGTACTACTTTTTTTTTTTTTCCTTTGGCAACAAAAACACATGAAATGAATTTCTGCTGAAATCCAAGCAATGTTTATAACATTGTTTTTAGCATCCGTTTTATTTTTCTTAAACAAAGTTCATCACTGTTTTGGGGAAGAACTTTGAAAATTTTCAAAATTCAGATTTTTTAGTATACTTGTTTTAGAAACTGAGCATTTCTTTGGATTATTGGTTTCCTTTTTTTTTTTTTTCTGTTTTCCCTAACTCAATAGAAATTGGTTAGTAGAAGTTCACAGAAAATAACAGTAATTAAAGGGGGGGAAAGGGAGGAAGAAGAAGGGGAAAAAGGAGGCAAGTGATGTGGAAGCTTTCTAGTCTCCTACATGTAATTTCCAGACTCCTAAAGTGTTTCCAATAATATATATCTCAGTGTTTTTTGTTTTGTTTTGTTTTGTTTTTTAAATGGGGGATAGGTAGATATTATAAAACGAAATCCTAAATAAGTCCAAGCTGAATCAGCTTATTCTACTTTCAAACTGTGACAGGGCATACTGTGATACCAGAATTTGTTGTACACATTTTTTGGAGCATTCTCATTTTATGGTGTACCCTATTTAAACTGACGCCTGTGAAATGCAAACAGTGAATGAACTTCTGTGTTGGTGGCTGCTCCAGATTGCAGTTCCCTTGAATAGGTAGGGCTTCGGAAGCACACAGCAACAGTTTTGATAAGATGAGCATTGATGGTAAACTTCATTTAATCTGAAATACAGTTAGTATTGGTAACAGAGGTAATAAATGCCTAATTTATCTTCAGTCATGGTCTTTTCCATGCTGGTGTTTTAAGAGAGCAGTTTACAAGCAAGAAACATTACCGAGTGTTTTCTGTTGATGTACTTACGATGTCTTCATTCTTCGTGTTTAACTTATCAGTTTTTTAAGGTAAAGTGTATTTTAGCCTATCAGGTAGCTTGATAGTTTCTAGGTTGCAAATTTCCCTACCTTTTTCTCTGTTCCTTTCATTGCAGAATTAAGCCAAGCTGAATGCATGGTTTTTTTGTGTTCTGAATGATGGAGTATAACCAGTATTTCAGAATGTGCCATTACATTACTACTTCATATTCTTCATAGTAGGCCCTGAAGTTGATTTCATAAAAAGGGAAATCACATCCTTGTTTGTCTCTTGGGGCATGCAAACAACTGAATCGAGGCTCTTAGTTTAATAAATCACCCGTTGGCTAGTTCCGCAGTAAACTCAAGAATGCATAAATTAATTAGATTATTAGAAATGAGTTCCCAGGCCTGCTACTTTGTGACAGTTCTTGCATGGCCCCAAGGACACCGATGACATAAAGTAGGTCGTTTTGTAAGCAATGGAACCCGTTGGAGTTCAATAGAGAACAATTATATTTTTTTCTCAAGTATATTTTCATAGCTGCTGCTTGGGTTTGTCATATCCTATAGCATACTCAACACACAGAATTAACAACCCAATCAACTATAGCCATGTATGTTCCCATCTGACAAAAAGATATGCGGTTTCTTCGGATGAAGCTTGTGAAACTAGTCCGGGTAGGTAATTTGGTGATACAAAATGGGTTGCAGCCTGTTAATATTGAAGATTTATTATTTTTTTTTAATGCAGGAGAGAAGGAAACTGGCTTTCTACTGGTGGTGACTTCCACAGTGCTAATAAATTGCTTAACTGAGTGCTTTCAGAATACCACCCTGTCTTCAGGCAGAAGGTCTGACTCCTTCCCTACCGTTCCTTTCTGAAACATATCATACATGAGATGAAATAGTGTTGTTCCATCTTCATGATGACAGTATAACAAAATAGAAAGGTTGGACTGACTTTTTGCCTCTTTTTATTTTTTCTTTTTTGAAAGAAAAGGCACTATGCATTGCCTTCTTCCCACTGACATGTGCTATGGGAGCGATGGCAGCCTGTAGGAGAATCCCAGAAACCAGACCCAGGCTCTCTAGCTGCTTGTACTGTCCCACCTTGCTTTACATGGTGGTGCTGTGCTCCTCGCAACCCTTAAAGAGGTAATGGGAAGGATGAAAGTTTGTCTTGTGCCTGAAGAAGGAGATTTTTTGGCTTTGGAACTACTGGCTGCCAGGTTTCCCCTCTTGGGGGGTTTGCTGTGACCCATGTCATGGTCAAAAGCAGTCCTTATCCTTTGTACATGATGTGTGACCTGGAGATGAAAATACTCTGATAAGTGAGGTATGCTACTGCCTCACAGCTCTGATACTTAACCTTACTCCTGCAGAGATTAAATTTCAAGACCAAAAAGGCTGAAAAACAAAACTATTGCTTCTAGTGATGCTGTAGAGTAACAGGCAGGTGTAGTCACCATTTCTGTTTGTGCTTGAGCAGAGTAACACAGAACGGGCTTCAGGTGGCCTGGCAAAGCGGGCTCTGGCACCTCTGTCTGAATAAAGGTTTCTCCCTGCAGAGACATAGAGGTGTTTGTCGCATTTAAATGAGAGTAAGTGCTGAAGGTGGATGGGCAAACAGCTTACAAGAGGCCATGAGTCTAACCCTGTTTGCTCTGAGGTTTTGTAGTTTGACCAGCTGGATCTCCTCCATAATTATACAGGAGAGGCTTTGCAGACCTGGCGCGGTACACAGAATTTCTGGCAGGGCTATGAGTTTTGGTTTGGTTTTCTTATTGCATGCAAACATATTTGTGTTGCAACATCAAGGACTTGAAAGGCGGTGAGGGGTTGACCAGGCAGGCTTGTTTCTGCTCCCATATGCTTCTGCTTTCCCTGTGCAGAGGAAGCGCTCAGAGGAAGACAGTGTGGGAGCATGCAATTAAGCCTCTGCTAAAGCATGCAGCCCTGTGTGTGAATTAAGGTTGAGCACACTACCTCAAGTCTGGCAGGTTTTTTGAATGCTTTAATTATAAGATAAGTGGCAGTCTTCTGTGAAAATTCAGTTAAAAACACATTGGGGATTTTTAGGAGAAGGGTTCATGTACCTATGAAGCTGCTTGCAGGCAAACCAACCCAAGTGGACAGTGAACTAAAAATAGCTCATGGCTTTTTACCACTCTCAGTACCAAAAGAGCTTGGGATACTATACAAGATCTTATATAAACCCTGCTCACAGAGAAAAGCAGTGAAGGCATGTTTTCATGACCAAGAGTGAATCAGCAGAGACGTCATCCTCTTTCCCTTCTTTGCCCCCATCTCCTCTCCCAGCTTCTGGACAATGCCTGAAAGGTTTGTCATCTACCCTCTCCACGCCCAAAACACACACACACACATATCTACCCCCCTCCTTTTTTTTTTTTTTCCTTTTTCCTCTTTAAGATAGGGTCAGTAATGACAGTCACTGGATTTGCATACTTGGAGAAAAAAATGAAGAGGTTTAAAAGATGCTTTAGAAACTGCACCAGTACAACTGGTTCTGTGTTTACTTGCTTTTCCTTTTCTCAACCTCATCAAGCAAGCGAAGGGCTTCCTTGGGCCACAGAATAGCATGAAAAACTGGGATACTCAACAGCCATACAGTTTTGCTTCTTTGAGGAACCATCCGTGTGGCTGAGAAAGCTGAGGCAGAGTGCGGTCAGGTATGAGGGAGCGGAGCTGAACCGGCAGAGACCTGGCAGAAAACGCAAGGCTTCATTCAGTGTTGACTTGCAGAAGTGTGCTGGGCTGGAGAGGTGAAGATCCTCGGCCAAGTGGCTGCTGGGGCCACAGGCCTGTGTTATACAGTGTGTTTGCTGTGCAACCACGGCAGTACCACAGCGTGTGCAGTGCTACTGGCAGGGCAACCATTCCTGCTTTTACTCGGCAATGAGAGTTCAGATTTCATAACCTTCCGTGAGGATAGGCTCGCTGGGACGAGAACAGCACTGTTTCTGCATAACACCGCTTTGAGGAAAAGCAAAAAAGACAAGGAGGTGGTGACTGTGAAATGAGCAAGCATGGCAACGTACGGTTCATTTCCCATGAAACACAACAGCTGCTGCCTGCAGATTTTGGCCCTCGGGGGCTGCCCGGAGTAGTCAACTTGACCACACGTAGCAGGGCCTTGGTGTTAGCCTGCTGAAATCTTTCAAAACCTTGCTTGGCATCATCCCCTCCTGGCAGTTCAGGACAGGGATTATGCCTGTGTCTGTGACAATTCAGTGTCCATGTGGGAGGACTGCAGAGCTGATGGATTCACTGTGCTTTGTGGTTACAGTGACCATCGGTTCACCTGGCAAGTCTACAGGTCTAATCAAGAGGTAGGGCTAGAGCAGATGCACTGAAAGCATGGCTTAAAAATCATAACCGGGGCCACAATTGCTGACCAAACAGGGAAAAAGTAGGATAGCTGGCTGAAATGAGTAGGAGCATAAAGGTAGTAAGTCCTTGTAGTTACATCTGGTACCAACATGTTCAATAAATTAGCTTTTTTTCTTCCTTATTTTTTCAAGGAGTTCAAGAGAAGGTCTTTCCACAGCAGTTTGTGAGGCCCATGTTCTTTTTCTCATGGAGGTTTTTAGCTTTGACATTTTTTTCAACCTTCAAGTTACATAACTATGCAGCAGAAAATACAAAAAGTGAACAGCAAAACAGAAAAGCTGAGTCTTCAAAGCCTCTTGCTTCTGAAGGCCTGAGCCTGGGTTTAGGTATTAATTGATAGAAATCCAAAATTACCCTATACCAAGACCCTCCATAGTAATGTAGAAAAGTAGTTGTAAAAAAACCAACAGTGATAAACTAGAATATTTTGACCTGAGATGCGTAGTAACTTGAATCTGCGCAGCTGCCTGTCGTGTAGATACCCTGCTCTCAGTCTCACAACCTGTATTTCATTCCAGTTTGGCTGTGCTTGTGTAATCGCTGCTCATGTGATGCCACTGCTGTTGCTGTTGGTCTGGGACAGTTGGGAACCTGCGATGTTGATGCTTCAGAAGCTGTAGACTGGAAAGCTTGCAGAAATACTGGACGCACGGAAATAATTGTCATGTGCTTCCTCTGAGCGTGCCAAACTCTTGCAAATGAGCGTGGCGTGTCTGCTCATCGCACGTTGACTTCAACGTCCTGCTGCGTCAGGTGTTGTCACACAGAGTAAAAGGCAGATCTAGAAAGTAAATGTGTGGTGTAATTTAAGCCAAGGTACTATGTGCAGGTACAGCAAACAACTGAAGGATTTGGGGAAAAAAAAATAAAAGGAAATGATAATAAGAAAATGTATCTACTTTTGACTGATGATTGGTGGCAAGTTGTGGCAGACTAATAAACATTTCTGATTTGAAGGAGTCAAAATTCAAATTGATGTGGGATACACTTCAGAGAAAAATACTGAAATGATTAATTAATGGCAAGTGATTACAATATGATAGTTTTGCACCTTAAACAATTATTTTTGCCTCTTGCCATGGTTCTCTGCAGTCTTAAGCTGTTGGTGAAGATGGATACCAGTTACTAATTAAACTTTACTTTAAATTTGTTAGTCTAACATACTGTTGTTTTTTTTCTGTTCACATTAATGTGTAATACCACCTTGTATTTTACAAAGAGTGTGTGTACATGTGTTTATGTGCAAGTGTGTGCCCATATGTTTTCAGTTTAAGTGTTGTCATTGATGGAGCATACTCATGATGGAGGATCATGAAGTAACTCAAGGCATTTGAGACTAAAACTGAATTCTGCTCTCTCCCCTGTGATGATTTTGCTTTTGAAATATGTAGGAAAAGATCCTTAAGCTCAAGCAGATCTCAGAATAAATCTGTAATGGTAATTCCAACTATACATGTTATGATAGCAATTCAAGATTTATATGTAGTGATTTCTACAGTTATTGTTATCTTAGTTGCATAATTAAAAAATAAATAAAAAAGAAATGGCTCCACTAAAATCCTAATCAGCTAACATTGTAAACCTTTCAATAATTTAATGGAATAATTTGATAAAAGAAACAATACTCTGAATGGTCACAATTACTTTAGAGATGAGGGAGGTAATGAATAATACCAAGAGATGAAATCCTCTGCTTTTGAGTAGAAATGTCTTTTAGTGTCAGAGATGACTGTCTCGTATGATTATGCTCAAGTATTACTTCAAGGCTGCACCAAGCTAAATGGAGTTTGTTCACTTCTGCCAAGCAGATATGGCTGAATGAAACTGCTTCGTTACTAAAATCATCTCCTCCACCTCCCAATTTCTTCACTTTTTTCCTCTTCCCCATCTGTTTTAAGATACCAAATCTGTTGAATAACACGTATTCAATGAGGTTATTATAACACTGTCACAACTGTATCATCAATACCTTTGTGTGATCAAAACTCCTTTTATTGAAGGACACTCACATTTTACTTCTAAATCCAAACGTCATCAGACTTCAGAGTGGTGAACGTAACCTCTCTGTGTCACCTTAAAGTCTGAAGAGGCTGAGTGCAGAAGCGTTTGTTTGTTTTGCTTCTGAAGTTAATTTAAGGAAATTTACTGATGAAAATTGACATAAGTAATGATCTAACTGTACATTTCCATTGCCAGTTAAAAATTTTAGATTGTTGACCTCTTCCTTCCACCACTTTTAAAATGTGTTGAAGGAATGGCTGTGCAACAAGTTGTGATCAAGTTGGAAGCTTTCGATGTCCTGTAATTTTCTAAAGCTACCCACTCTGACTGTCTAGAGGGAACAATGGCTCATTAGGGACACTATAAATAAATATGAATCCCATTTTTCTATGCCGCTAAGTAGGTCCCACTTCAATTCAGAGCAAGTGTCTTACATAAGTCTAGTTAGGGGAACTTTCGTCAGTGCATGCCAATTACTGGCGTTAACCTATTGATAATGACACTCAAAGCCTGTTTTCTCATGTGAAGGGTGGACAGAGCTTTGTGTGAACCGTCAAAGGAAATTAGGAATTAGGTAACTGATGTAGGAGCAGAAGAAGAGGCTTCTTTGTATTTCTTCTTCCTTGAGTCCTTTGGACAAACTGTTAACTCCTTAGAATTTGGTCTGCTGTACAAACCAATAGTTAAAATGATGGTTCGGGGACCTAGTGAAAATAAAAATAGTACGTTAATTCCTCCCCCAGCCAGCCTTGCTGTTTAAGATGGTGTAAGACTCTGCAGTGATAGTTCAGCCTTACTCATTAGCAATTCACCTCAGGAAAGCAGCTAAATGTGTCTTTGTTCTCAAGTGTCAGGATTCAGTTTCCAGTCATTTTAAAGCTTTGTACACGTTCTGTGGGTACACAAACTGTTTAGAGTTTTTTCTTAATGTCATTTCTTTTCACATTCTGGTCCAGCTGTTTTGACTTTTTTTTCTAATTTAAGAGATTTACTTCCTCATGCGTGACGAGGGGCACAGGGACACTTAACCCTGAGAAACGTTCAAATGGCCCTCGTGAGAATGTGTCAGTGACACCGTGTGCTGTATCACGCACGTGGTTTGTGCCAGCATCCGATGTTACGTGCCTGTGGGCTGTAATTAGTGCAGCATCTGGGGAGGTACAAACTTGGGAGACTGTAGGGTGATGATGATGATAAAGGTGGTGTCCGAAGAAAAGCAGATCTTTCGATTTTATCTTCCTCATTATCTCTTGAGCTAGCCATGGTGCCTTGCAGTGTAATGTTTTCACAGCAGTTGAGGTGTGAAATTTCCCACCGTGGTGAAATCCTAATCCGTTCTTGCAGTGCTGGAACAAGAGTCCAGCACAAGCATGTGCAGACCTGTCTGGTGGAAGTGGGGAGGCGAAGGCAAAAGATAATGAGGTTGAAGAGGACAGGGGAGCTTTCATTTAATTTGCAACCTTGCTGTTTCTGTTCAGAATCCAGTATGTGAAGCACAGGGGGAGCAGTACGATCTTCTGGAGCTGCTTTCTAAAAGTGTATCGGGAATGTTTTGTTTGTAATGCGGGTGGTCACCTGCTGCAGAGCAAACAAGAGAACCAAGCAAAGCCAAACCTTCTTAACTTGGGGAGACTTTTCTGTAAGTTTTCAGTTCTACTCTGTGGGCTTCATCTGAAGTCTAGCGTGCTGGGTTAGGGTAGAAGACTGCACGTGACACCTCCATCGTAGTGATCTGAGGGGGCTAACGTGGAAAAAACATTTCAGATAACTCCTGTGATGTGCGTACGTCTGATAAGTATCTGATTAAATAGTGCTGTTTTGTAGTACAGGCAAGGCTGGCATTCAGTCTTCTCAGCATAAAGTACAGTTTTTAGGTACTGTGTTTCTTTCTCTAACTGGTATTTTCTTCAGCATTGCTATTGTGCCTGGCCTTGTTTTGTGTGATAATCCTTTCTTCTCAGTGAGGGCTGCAGAGGTTCTTACGGTGATTTTCCAAGCATTGGTTTTGGACTTGCAGAAGTCACCCATTTTGACCTAGCTCTCTTCAGTTGGGATTATATTCTTTTTCTTGCAGATGGCCCCAAAAAAATCTTCCAGTTAGCTGCTTTTCCTCAGGGTTGTTTGTATTTTCCTTCTCCGTTGGTAGGTATGAGTGGGCTGAGTTTTCAGTCTGCCCAAATCCTCAGATTAGACATACTCGGAAATTGGTCAAGACTGCTTGAGGAAAGGTGAAGGAAAGTTAGTCCCTTCTGAGTCTGATGTTAGGGCTGGCAGACGGCTGATGGGAAAAATCAAAAGTACAAGCCATAGGCTATGGTAGCAAATAGGGTGGTATGGGGAGAGTTGGGAGCGTGGAGTGAAGCAGCTGGGGCTGAGCGTCACACTGAGCACATTTTGCAGGTTTTGCTTTGGTTGTATGGAGTAACATCCATTAATGGCTGGGAAGGTGTTTGATGTGCTTCTGGAGTACATCCTCTGCTTTGGTTTTATCCATTAGGAATCTAGTTTGCCTGCTCTGAAAACCCTCCACAGCATGAACCTCAGCATTGCTAGAGGTAATGTGCTTCTCATGAGCTGAAAAGCTCCTAGAGATGCTCTCTGTACAAGGTGACTGCGAGGTGGGTATGCACAAAAGATCAGCGGCTAAGACTTGTCCAGAAAATTGGCAAAAGAGGCCAGAGGAGCTGTTACTGACAGTAAAATAATAATTAAAAAAGGTGTCTATGTTTAAAGGACTGAGGTAGATGAAAAAGGCAAGTATGTAGTTTGATCAAAGCTGTGGCTTCCCAATAAATCAGTCATCCTGTTTGCTGGTGGCATGGCTGCGGGTGTTGAAAGAGTATTACATTATAAAGAACAGACTGGATTTTGATCTCAGCCGTTTAGTAAAGTTGGAAAGGCATTTGTACTGGTGATAAAAACCTAAATATAACTTATTGAATAAAATATTACGCAGACTGCAGTGGGACAGAGTATGATGTTGGTTAAAATGATTAAGAGAAACACAAAGGCATGCTGTTAATTCTAGATGTATGAAGTTTAGGACCAATATGTGGAGTTTTAGAAGGACAGTGATATCTTGGACATGAAGGAGGGGGTATTTTAGTCAACCATGAAGCACCTGTTCAGGTGATCTTCAGCTTAAGCAAGTCTAAGCAGCCAAGTTGTATCTTGACAGCCATCTGTTACCACCATTGTATTGTGAGCTGGCAGCTGCATGTTTTTACTGACAAACAAATACACTGGCTTTTTAGGCAAGTGTCCATGCTTATACCACAAAGTCAATGGAAATATAACGTACAGCAGAAGAGGGAGAAGATAGGAAAGGGAGTATTGTGTTATGATTTCCATTTTACATATGGCGTGACCCAGAGTGATAACATTTGTGATAACATTCTTCTTTATATTTTTAATGTTAGGTTTACCCAGAATTGCAAATAACCAATGTTGTCGAAGCCAACCAGCCAGTTACAATCCAAAACTGGTGCAAGAGAGGATGGAAGCAGTGTAATGGTCACCCACATATTGTGGTTCCCTACAGGTGTTTGGGTGAGTAGTTGTCTTTTTCCTGCTCTTTAAAGTTTCTATCTCTTTATGACAAAAAGTACAGAGTCTACATAATTATCTTTCGTATCTCTATATTATTATCTTCTCTGAGGAGGGTTTTGTCCAATTGTCCAGTCCTTTGGAACTACCTTAAATAGAAAATGCTCTTGATATTCCTGATGCTGTTTTCGTGAGTGACTGCAAAACAGACTTCTCATTACTCCCCAGATTTTTGCCACTGTCTGTCATATACTTTCCTTCCATATAGACATTCCTCTGTGCCTTTGCTTATAAGCTATCCACCTTTTCCCTAAATATGTACTGTTTTCTTCATTATTATTTGCATATTAAGTCTTCGGACTGTTACTGTGAAAGCCAAAGGGCTTTATTTTTGTTGAAAGCAAGCAAAAAAATAGGCAATAAAACACCATTTTTTCTTCAGATTCCTTTTTGTAGCAATAGCTATTCTCTCCTGCGTCCTTGGTACTTTGAATTGGTTCAGCAATTTAAAAGGGAGGTTCATTCCTTTGGATTTTTTTGTTTGTCTGTTTTTTATTTTGTTAACCTTTAATTCTTTGTTAGCATTCATAAAGTTGAGAATCATATTAATTTGCTGTTTTCGTTAATATTCTAATCACATCTTTATCTTGAAATTATTCCATGGTATATTTAAATACATTGCTTTACCAGTGTCATTTTTGAATCATTAATTGGCAGTCTGGCTTCGTGTTTACATGTTGGAGTTCAAGGTTGGGCCTTGCTGTTCTGTTATGCCAGGGCAGATAAAACACTGTGTGGAAAGCATCTCAGGCCTGTTATTTGATGAAACTAATAATGAAAGAAATTCCAGAAGATATGCAACCATTCTAGAATTTTTATTTAGACTAGGTAAAACACATGGCACACTGCCTGATGCAGAGGCAGTGAATGGGCTAACTCAAGAACAGGACTGCAGAGTAACGAATGCACATACTACCAGTAAGATGATAAAACAACAGATATGGGAAATCTGCCTAGAAATATGAGGGAAGCTTTATCATTCGGTAAGGTTTCTAGATCCTGCGTTTGATTGTACGGGTAGGAATTGCATATTTCAAGAGCTGTGGTATGTAGTTGTGATGCCACTGTAGATAAGAATGAGCACGAGTGTTCAGGAAGTACTCAAAGTCAAGACTTCTGGGGAGGACTTTTTTGAAGCCTTCGTGTACATTATGTTGATCTCTCTTACACCAGGACTTTTTAACTGTTAAATAAAGTCATCTCTGCATTTGTTGCCGTGCTTTCCATTGTTGTCCATGATCAAGATAAAAAAAATCAGTTTGTAGAACAGGTAAACTTGTAGAGCAAGGTAAGCAACTTTATGGAAGCAGTGCAGGACTGCAGTCTCACCCAGCTTCATCATAATATATTTGATAAATTCCATGCGAGTCCACTTGGCCTAGGTACAGATGTGGTGGGAGAGGAGCATACTAGTAGAGATGCTAAAACTGATTTTTATTATTTGTTGTATTGTGAGTGTAACCAAAGCTCTGAGTTACGATCAGGGAAGTATTATGCTCAGGACTCTGCATTCTTATGTGGATTTGGTCAGTGCCCTGGAGAACTTACAACTTAATTTAAGATAAAAGACAATGTCATCACAAGAGCAAATGAATATAAATTGGCCATGAATAAATTTAATCTGGAAATTACAAGGAAGTTTCTGCAAGAGTAAGGAGCTCCAGCAGCCTCCTGGTAAAAGGGATAGGAGTAAGAAGCCTAGTAATTTAGAAGGAAGTTCGTAAATTTATGAACAGCATTATGAGCAGTTGCCTGCAGGTGTGAGGAACTGGGCTTGGACATTTAAGGTATTTTTCCTGAGCTGCTGTTTTGAATGAAAAATTATCAAGAGTTAAATGTCTGCTATCTTAGATAGTAAGTTAGACTTCCCTTGCTAGAGGCAAAAATTTTAAAGGCATTTAAGCAGCTCATTCCCATTAATGCTTTGCCCTTGACTCCAATTTTATATTAAAAAATGCATTTTTTTTCCATATTTCCATGTAACTGAGCTTACACATTTGTCTGCCCATGTTTATGGATGTTTGTCATCCTTCTCCTTCATCCTAGCTTTTGACCACGGCTAGAATAAAGCTAATAGAAATAAAATCCAGAGGAGATACTAATGTCCCTGAGTGGGTGGAGAGTGACACGTAGTACTTCCGTTGGAGGAAGAATTGCCATTGTCTGTTGTTCCTTCATCAAACAGCCCTCTAGTTGCTCTCAATGGTCCTCCAGCAGTTAAATGAGGCTGTCTTTCATGCAAAGAAAATACATTAGTGAGGGAGTCTGATGGAGTGGGT
This sequence comes from Aythya fuligula, assembly GCF_009819795.1. NCBI lineage: Eukaryota > Metazoa > Chordata > Aves > Anseriformes > Anatidae > Aythya > Aythya fuligula. The sequence continues at coordinate 105,711,149 of NC_045559.1, forward strand.
CATTTTCCCAAGTGTGGCGGTGCACCCCTGCCATGGGAAGTCAGGATTCCTTAGTTCCCAACATCTTGTTGGCTCATTGCCCTTCTGGTGGAAAAGCTGGCTATAAGATAAACAGGTTCCCTGAAAAGAGCAGAAGTCTTGAAGAGGGGGGGGAAAAAAGTTTTTTTTTTTTTCTTTTTGTTTTTAACAAAGACTGATCACTTACTTTTCCTGTTAATCAGTTACCTTATTATTTTACTACTTTGATTTTTCTATAATTTAATAGTTGTGGTCAAGTTACAAACAGTTTAAAGACTTGCTGCCTTGTAAATCAAGGGAGTAAGACTGGAGGAAGCAAGTTGGTTGAATTCAGGCTGTTAGTGCCTCATGGCTTTGATGATGGATTATCTTTTAACTTTACACAGTATTGTGTTTTTTGTTTTAATTCCGATAACTAATCTTGCAGCCTGCACAAACAGCTCAGTATTTTTTTTTCTCTCTCCTGCTAATACCATTTCAATACTAGAAAAAAAAATATATTTTTTTTAACGTTTGATCTTGCTTATCAGCTCTTTATGTGCTTCTTTACTACCCTTGATGTGGTTGGTAGTGGGCAACTTCAAAAGTAAGGCTCTGGCAGTACCCATTCTGCAGGAATCTTAACACAAGTAGACCCTTGATGTAGACTACCATTAACTAGTAAGAATTAAGATACCTTTAAAAAGTTTGCTAGTGGGCAGCTGATTGCAGAGTTGAGTCTGTGTGATGCTTCCCCTTCCCCCCAGTTTAATGTTGAGCTTTACTGAAGCTCTGGAGGCTTTTTTAAAGCTCTTCATAGCATTACAAATGTTACCTTGGAGTGAAAATCACTTTCAGAAGCTTGAGTGAATTGAACATTTCTTCCATCTTGACGTTTGTTTACTGCAGAGGTGAAAAATATTGAGTGACAGAAATATGTGCTTTCAGGCTGGAGCGTCTTCATGGCCTGTTTGCATTCCGGTCTACAGCCAAGGCCTTGGGAGACATGTAGAGAGCGTATCGCTTCAGCACTTAGCTGCTCCTTTAGCTTTTCTCTTTGAGACTCTTGCATAGTAGTTAGTGCAGCAATTTGTAGCAATATACTCTGGTAATATTGATCAGATATATTGGATTACACAGCTTCATATTTCCTTTTCATGAGTAGATGCAGCTAAAGTATGTAGACGATAATTTAAATACAGCAAAATGAAAGCCTTGAGAGCATGTGTTTTTGCAATGAGTAATCAAACCAAAGAAGAAAATCATTACCAATTTTATTTATTTTTAAGATATGATATTATGCTGGTGTGCAAGGCTTGACAATATTCTTAAAACTACAAGTTTTGGGAAAATGTTATCATGGAATAAATCTGATTCTAAATCAGATAATCAGATAAATCTCTCTTGCATGCTTCCAGGGACAGAGGGGCTACTGTAGAGTTTGTTTACTGAGGAGAGAAAACTTCTTGTGAAATGGAAATTGTTGAATAAATTCTAGTTACCTCTGTGAACACAGTGAAGGCATTTGCCTTAACAGTATCCTTATTTTTATCTTCATGTTTTTAGAAAATGACATCTTTCAGTGTGTGCTTATGGCTTGAAGCTCTGTTACCCGCCTCACAACAGAAATAGGAATCTATTTAGGTCTCTCTCTCCCTCTCTGCCATGAAGACAGCAGTCTGATGTGATGGTTCAAAAGACTGATTTTTAAATACAGAGATCAAGGGTTAAATCTTGCTATCTGAGGGAGAAGTGTGCTGCTTGGCATAATCACAAATGTGTTTCGGTGCTCAGGTGAAGATGGTGAGCAGTGAGATTTGTCGACTGAGAGGTAAAGATCTGCACCACTTCCTGACATGGTCTCTGAGTGAGGGAGCACGCTGGCATCCCCACACCTGCAGCATGCAAAAAACAGGATCTTGCTGCGGAGCCTGGGCTGCAGGGTTTCAGCAAGCAGTGCCAAGAAGCCCATGATAACTGCTTCACTTTGTAAACTGTTTTAGAGTGATATCCTGACTGCAAATGTGGCCTTGGTAAAGGTAGAGGCAGATGTGCCACAGGCTGCAGCAGGAAGGCAGGACTTCTTCCTGGGTCTTTTCTGCTCTGGGGTAGCATGGGCAATAAGCAGTTCTGGTTTGCTTTCTCTTCACATCTTCCACGAGGAAAAGCAGCTGGCAAATTTGTGTAACGTGGGCTGTGAAATGAGATAATCCACTCCATTTTCCAGGATTGCTGCAGGAGCAGGCATCCTTGTCCCAGCAGTGCCATTCTTTTAAAACCTTAGATAAATGTATAGCTACACTTTCCTGAATAGATGGCATTTCATTAACTGTTGGTGAAATATACCCTGGCCTAGCTGCTCATTATACACCATAGCCTCTAAATTACATAGATGTTTGTGGACACCCAGCTGTGAGATGGGGTGAAGGGGAATTATCAGAGCTTTGATTAACTGTGCTGTGCAAAACGCTTGCATGCATGCTCATGTGTGACTCTGTTTTGTTGTCTCTTTAATGTGTGCTGCTAAGCCCCATATTCAGGCAGTGCTTGAAGGATCCAGATGTATTGCAACACCATTACGTATGTAGCCTCTGTCAATCAGACTCTGATTGCTTCCGATCATTTCTCCATAGACAAATGGATTAGGTTATATGACAAGTATATTTTGCTGTTTAGTTATGTAGTGGAAAGCTGACTTCTCGATTGGGTTTTAACAAAAACATCTTTGAAAATACTTATTAACTTGTCACGCTTTATTACTCTAACAGCTTGTAAAGTTAACCGCTTGTTGGTGTCTGACAAAAAGGCGTACCCAAGCTTTGATACACATGCCTAGCCAGTTAAACCAAAGGAAACACGAAGATTATGCCTGGAATAAATCATTTAAATAAATATATAGTTGACAGCACAACTGTTTCTGGTTCATCTGGTAGTCTACTTGCGATGTTAACTGTGGGGTTTGTACCCATGAGCATGCAAAATGCCTGTTTGCTGCTGCTACCTGGCAGTACTGGCAGTTGTCTTCCCTCAGCCACTACCTAGTGGGTCTATTTCCAGCTGCAGTGAAAGCTGCTCTTACAGGCTGTTTGGAGGAGCTCTCCACTGGCTTTTCAATGCAGCACCTAATCAGCAGAGTGACATTAATTGTCACAGTTTCCCTGTCACTGTTGGTTTAGCTGCCCGCCTCCAGCTTGCCTCAGTCTCTGCTCCGCCACAGGAGTGATGCAGGCAAGCCTCATGCCCCACTCTTTTCCTAAAATATAAAACACACTTATTTTCAGCCCGCATGACTGCATCACGTCTAGATTTCTGACAGTGCTAGCTGACGAGAGGGAGAGAAGACTCAGAGAAGACTGCCAGCTTGAATGCTCAGCGAGGAGACCTCAGGCAGAGAAACCTAGGGTGCAACGAAAGGCACAACTCTTCATTGCAGTGCTGCTGAGAGAAATCCTTTCATATCTGCTCTTTTCTCCCCACTAGACACTATTCCTGCCTGCCAGTGGTATTTCTGGCACAGTGCTAGTAGGTGGAGGAGAGCCCTGCTGGCACAGGCTGGGCACGTCTCCTGAGGGACAGCGAGGTGCGGGAGCACCCGGCCTTCCCCCGCTTGCATCATGGCCTGGGCTCGAGCTGCCTCTTCCAGGTACCACCTCTCCAGGCCCCTGCACAGACCCAAAACCGTGCTTGACTGGTGGGTTGACAGCTCTTTGGCGCTGTGCTGGCGGTCTGAATCTCCTCCTATTCCCGTGTCCTCACTGCTGAGCTAATTGCAGCAAAATCTGGGCCTCTTCATTGAGTGTGCTCCTGAATGCCCTGCTTTGCAACAGTGTAATTAAGAGCATGGCCTGACATGCTTTATCAAGTTGAAGTGGCTTTCCTTATATACCTGAACTTGGCCTGAATTTTATGGTCAGCTTCTGTTACAGGGAAGAAGGTGGTTGCTAAATATCAGGAGGCTTACTGATGGATTTCACAAACAATGAGGGGATTATCTTTTCATTGTAGTTCTTAGTGGCTGCATTGACTCTTGGTTTATGGCTGTGCCTCTGCAAGGACTGCATAAATCATTAATGTGGCTTTTGGCATCCTTCAGGGGACAAAATACCATCTGCTAGAGGAAGAGGTGGGGAGTGGGCAGAGAAATGCTGAATGAAAAGCACCCACCGGGCAAGTGAGAACTTCCTCAGTCACTCACAGGTCTGCCACCTCCTCGCTTGTGCCAAACATTTATTCAGCTTTTTGTTAGCCAAATTCAAGCTGAAGGCTCAGAAACCTTGAAGTGAAGATGTGGAGCACAATTAGTGTGCTGGTGGTGACCAGAATGTGCCTTCATGTGTAAAAGTAGATGTAAAATATCGTCACTTTGTACAGTTAGCCCAGAAAGAATGAGTCTGAGCTTGTGTATTTCTGACCGTTTTTAGGATGAACACAGGTTTTACTTGTTCAGTGACTGGAGTAAGATTGTTATGAGAAATGGATTTGTGGGATAAGACAAAACACAAAACCTTTTTGAGATCTTGAACAAAACACTTCTGCAAGTCTACTCCTGAAGCAGTAAAATAATGTAGTTGGAAGTAAATATTGTAAATGAGTGTTATATTTGCTGCTTTAAAATGCAGAAGAGAAACCAGAGCAGGTGGTGTATACACCTGAAGAACAGCTCACAGGAAGCTGTCACTGATAATGTGGAAGTTTTGTTAATAGCCACCTCTTAAAGCATTACAAATTGTAGTAAATATTTGTTTTAAAAAAAGAAAAGCCCAGGTTGTTTTGAAACATGTAATAATGTGGCTAGACTAAGTTTTTTGTCTCTTGTAACTCTGTCTGAGATACCTGAATGTCAAGCATTCCTGCTTTATCTTCAGTGCTTTACATAAGGACAGTTCACCACAAAAGGTAGTGCTGAGGGAGTATTGGTAAGGTTAAAAAGTTAAGGGCTCAAAAATTGGGAAATCAGAAAGCTAAGGTAGCCCCTGTGACCTTATCTAGGCCCTCTCTGTGCCAACTGTGCTGGAGAGGCTGAGGTTGCACAGGTACCCAACCCGTGCTGTGCTCCCTATGCTCTTTGTGATATTTTGTTCCTGCCTTTTGGCTCAGCAGGTCCCTAAGCCTTATGCACTGCTTGCCATTCAAACCCTGCCTGAAGACAAAACCAATTTTCCCCTCAGAAGTTTCTCTCATCTTGCCTGAGTGCTTTGGAGGCAGTTTTAGTTTCATAAAGGTCATGAGGTAAGGACTGTCCATCCCTTTTTAGAGTGGGAAAGATGAAGAAGGGCTGGGGGAAACTTCAAAATTATGTTAGTGGTTGGCTCCAAATTATAAAACACTTGAAGCAGCATGCACACAAGTCTTCATGAAGTATACACATACGTGGTTCTTGATGGACGTGTGTATTCACATACATGCAACCTGTGAACAACATATGGAGCCACTGCATAGGTTTCATACCGTGTTCATCATGCACACCCAGCTTTTGGAAGAGATGAAATGGGACCTTTTCATCTGAGGATCTTTGTGGTGCCACAGAGCTGATTCATCCTTGTTTGGGTGTTTCCTCCAGCAAGCAGCACTTAATTTTGCCATGGGAGAATTCTGCTAATTAAAGGTTGTTGTTTGCCTAGCCCTTCAGGAAGGGAAGATAAGGGGAGGAGGAGGAAGGGAAGTGTACATCCCATCACGCGTCAATAAATTGATTTACATGTGGAGCGTCTTTCTACAATTTTCTGCCACCTAACTGAAAGCTGTGATAAAATTTCATCCTAAATACATTCTGGACTGATTGATCAGATTCATTAACTGCAAAGGAAGAGTCATGGGAATCACTGTATAATTCTAAAGGTTTTAAGGAAGATCCTGGAAATGCATTTCAGGAAGCCTGTTTTTTTTTTTTGGGGGGGGGGGGAGGGAGGTTTGAAGCACTAAGCACTTCGGAATATTGGGTTTGCCGCCGAGTATGATACTGAGGAAGACGCACTTTAATTTTTTTTTTTTTTTAAAGGAGTAGATAGGCAAATGGATACTTCAGTTTTTCAAAAGAAATGTAACAAGGTCCATTACCAGAAGCTATTAAAGAAATTAATCTACCATGGAATAGAAAACTCTTATGTGGCTAAATAAGGAAAAAAAAAAGTAGGAATTAATGGTCCATGCTCAAGGTGGAGAAAGGTCACTAGTAGAAGAATCTCAGAGAGATCAGTTCTTCTGCCTGTGACACGCAAAATATTTGTGAATGATTTGGAAAAGAGGGTGATGACCATGTGATGACCCATTTGCTGGAGTCACTAAGTTATTTAGGGTAGAATTAATAAAAGCAAGCTGTGAAGAGTTTCAGGTGGGTCTCTGATATTGATTGACTAGAGATAAAATGGCAAGAGAAAATCAATGCAATAAAGGTAATGTACATGGGGGAATCGCAACATAAATTAATCTTATCTTAGTGGATATGGGGTTACTATGGGTAGCCCCTAACTACTCAGGAATGAGACCTTAGGCGTTAGTAGCTCTGTGAAAGTATTGGTTCATTACTGTCAAAAAAGCAGCACTAGGAATTGTTAGGGAAGGAGCGGGGAGTAAGTCACAGAATCACAGAATGGTTTGGGTTGGAAGGGACCTTAAAGATTGTCTTAATTCCAACCCCCTGCCATGGGCAGGGAAGCCCCCCACTACACCAGGTTGCTCAAAGCCTCTTCCAACCTGGTCTTGAACACTTCCAGGGATGGGGCATCCACAACTTCCCTGGACAACCTGTTCATAAGCATTCTTGTGCTTACATGGGTTCCTTTCCACTGTCAGAGTGCATCATCAGAATTCATAGCTCTGTTGTTCTCTCTAACCTGCTGCTTTTCTACCTCTCTGAGGGCTCCTATCCCTGTCTTGCTCTTAAGAAGTCTCTCTCTCTCAATTTGTTTTCCAGCCTTGGTCCCTTCTGTGACTCACCAGGCTCTACTGTCTTGTCCATCACCATTCCACTCATGTCTCCTCACCTGAGGCACTGCTGTTTCTTCTCTTCTCCTTTTCTTTCAGAGTAATCTTCTTCCTAGCTTAGCATCAATCTCCTCTAAATGCTTCCTCTTCCTCTCAGCATCCGCTATCCATCTGGTCCTACTTCTGTCCTCTCCCCAGCTTTTCATCAGCTCTGCCACTTGTTCCCTATCATCTTATTTCACATCTCACTTGATGCTACCTGAGCCAGGAAAATAGAGAGATACCCTATGATGCTTCCTGAGAGCTCTGTGATTAGTCTGCTCTAGCACAAAGGCAAGGTAGCACTTAAGGAAAAAAAAAAATCTTTTGTCATAGCAAAAGCATGCTTTATGTTCTCAGTGGGAAGGTTTTTTCCCCCATCTGTCAGTACTTCATCCAATGTGAAGAAAGGTATAATTGCCTGAACTTAGCTTTTCCTTTGTATTTTTGCTTGCAATAAATTGTGATAAAAATGGCTTCATTTAAAGCAGTCTTGATTATGACAGTTACAGACAGGGTCTGAGGGGCTGTTTGATATTGCTGTTCATTTGCGCTGAAGAACGATGCTGTATCTCTGTTTGTCTTATAACCAAACAACTGCTGTAAGACTTGATGCTTCACTAAACTAAGACAACTTTATCTTGAATATTGAAAATGGTCATCAGTTTCCCCAATGATGATATCCAATTAATATTTTAATATTAGTTGTGGTTTTAAATCTGTTGCTTCCCTTTTTCAGTGAAAAATGCAGATCTTTAATTCCACATTTCATAGAATCATAGGAATGGTTTAGGTTGGAAGGGACCCCAAAGCTCATCCAGTTCCAACCCCCTGCCACAGGCAGGGACACCACCCACTGGATCAGGTTGCTCAGGGCCCCATCTAACCTGGCCTTGAGCACCTCCAGGGGTGGGGCATCCACAGCTTCTCTGGGACACCTGTGCCTCACCACCCTCTGAGTGACAAATTTCCTCCTAACATCTAATCTAAATCTTCTCTCTTTTAGTTTAAAACCATTCCTCCTTGTCCTGTCATTTTCTGTTTGAGCAAAAAGTTCTTCTCCATCTTTTTTATAAGCGCCTGTTAAGTACTGAAAGCTGCAATGAGTTATCCCCAGAGCCTTCACTTTTGTAGGCTGAGCAGCCCCAGCTCTTTCAACCTTTCTTCATAGGAGAGGTGCTCCAGCCCTCTGATATCTTTGTGGCCCTCCTCAGGACTTGCTCTAACAGCTCCACATCCTTCTTGTGCTGGGGGCCCCAGACATGGACACAGCACTCCAGGTGAGGCCTCACAAGGGCAGAGCAGAGGGTGACAGTCACCTCCCTGGTCCTGCTGGTCACTTCTCTTCTGATGCAGCCCAGGACGCAGTTAGCCTTCTGGGCTGCAAGCACACGCTGCTGGCTCACGTCAACCTTCTCATCCACCAGAGCCCTCAAGTCCTTCTCCTCAGGGCTGCTCTCAATGAGTTCCTCTCCCAGTCTGTGCTCATGTCTGGGATTGCTCTGACCTAGGTGCAGCACCTTGCACTTGGACTTGTTTTCGGTTCACTTGGGCCCAGTTCTCAAGCTTGTCCAGGTCCCTTTGGATGGCATCTCTTCCTTCTTTCATATCAACTGCACCACTCGGTTTGGTGTCATCTGCAAACTCAATGAGGTGCACTTGATCGCATCGTGTATGTTGTTGATAAAGATACTAAACAGTATTGGTCCTAAGACAGACCCCTGAGGGACTCCACTCGTCACCAGCCTCTGCCTGGACATAGAGCCATTGACCACCGCTCTCTGGGTCCAGTTTCCTTACTGCTGCATTTAATTCTTCTTTAAGAAAATCCATGAAACTTAAATCCCTAAAGTCAGAATTCTTTTTCCTCCGCTGTTTCTATTGTGTACGTGGCTTGTAACGTCAGTTGAGCTGAAAATTTCTTTAGTCTGTATTTGAAGACCATTGTCTTGTAGGCAGGATGAAAGAACATTGTCATCTCATTTTTTAAGTGCTGGCATTGTTCCTCCTGTGCATGTAATCCTACCTTGCAACTCAATATAACTGTGAAAGGCAGAATAATAATGCTTCAGGTTTTGAAATCCAGAGGAGAAAAAGCCGTGGCAGTGAGCAGAACTTGGGCAGGAGCCCCTCGGTTAGGAGTGGTGCTACTGAAACTGTATTGCACAAGTCTTGTGGGACAGCTGCTTAGACATGAGCTGTAGTTTTTAAATGCCTGTTTGAATTTAAGTTCTAAAGTGATACCTAGATTTGGTATTTCTTGGTCACAGTACTTGCAGCAAGACATCGGAATTACTTCTCTTGAAAAATGTTTGGTTTTTAGATAGCAAGTTATCAACTCTTTCACTGTGCTAACTAGCAAGAACAATGATCTGTGAACTGTAACAAGCAGGTATATGTATTTGGTTTGGGTTGTCAGAGGACTGGTAGGAATTAATCACCATATCTGCCTTTTTAATTGAGATGGGGAAAAATGGTTTTAGTAACGTAAGTGTCTTTCTGTGAAAGATCTTTTGTTAATAATTTGTTGATAAATATGCCTTTACATTCTCAAGTTTAGTGGATAGCATGGCTTTTGGGGGAAAGCTTGTTTCCAAGAGCTCGTCTGTAACCTTGGAAAAGAATTTGCAGAATTACTCTAAGTGTAGGAAAGAACTTGGTTAATTTTCAGCGAAGAATTTGTCATTTAGGGCACATTGCCCTTCAGGCTAAAAGGACTGATAAAGATAGTACTTAGGATGTGACAGCGCAGCACCTCCTTACTTATCTGCCCTCAAAGGATAAATTGTCCACAGCTGGCAAAGGGGGAGGCACGGCAGCCTTATGGGGCTGTGCTCAGTGCTGGAAGTCACTCAGGCCTAGCTCATGTTCATTTGACAGATCTCATCACTTGCAGCCTCGGGATGAAGAGGAGGATCATTTGTGCTCACACCCAGCAGCATCCCCACAAAATGTGAGGCTGGGATTCGAGGGCTGCAGGGCAGCACCCGCGGAGCGGTGCTGGGATGACACCAGCCTTCGTCCCACTGCGCTTGGGGTGCATCCCTGGGGAAGGAGTTACAGCGCTTTACGGCTGTGCAAACATCCAAAATGTTGGCGAGATGAACATGCTGACGTTTGAAGGTCAAACATGCCTCAACACTTCTAGTCTCTTAACCACAATTGCAGGCATCTTTGTCATGCAAGCAGGAATTCCCCTGGGGTTCCTTACTCCTTCACACGAAAACTTGTACTTACAGACAGTGATTCAAAGCAAAAAATACTGTGTGACAGGAGACATTTTGTGTTCAACTGCTGCTTTTTATCTTCTCGTGGAAGACTTCTGCAATGGAAAATAGAAAAATTTGTTTCTCACAAAACTCCTCAGATTTGAACACAACTTTTATCCACAGCTCTGAAAACCAAGAGCTGAGCAGAGCGAAGCAAACAGCCCTCCATCCTGCCCCTCTTTCAAAAGAAATTGAATGGTAATATCTGTTTTTAAGGACCCATTTTGAGTCTTTTTGAGACTTTTCTGGTTACTGAGCCAGTCAGATAACCCAGGAGGTACATACCTCTTCCTCTCTTACACTGAGTTCACTGCAGCGATGGGTGAACAGGCTCTGGCCGTGCAATTGAAACCCACAGTAGGTCTCTGCTCCCTCTCCCACAGACCTCAGGATGTTGTGCTGGGTTACAAAGCTCTCCTTTCTCACTCTCCTCCATGACAGGGAGATTATAGGGAAGGGGAGGGAGAATGTAGTGGGAGCAGTGAGGGCTGGGAAGCTGCAGAGGCCAGAGAGAAAGCAAGAGGCCAGGATGGGGGTGGAGGAGACGGATGAGGCAGGGAGCCACCGATGGGACAGTTTTATTTATGTATTTATTCGTCATGAGAAGACTTTAATGGTTTTATTTGAGAGGGGCTGTACGCTGCTTTTCTGTTTGTGCCTTCCTTGGTTAATGATGAAGAAGCCTGACAGTGTAGGCAAAGTGGTGGAACTCAAAGTCTGTCTCTGCAAAGCAGTTACAAATGACCGGCATGGTCCTGAGCTTTCTGAACTCCATCTATTTACACACAGAACATACCAGCATCACACTTAATAGCACCAGCAGCCTGCTTGTTAACAAAATTAAAGCAAGTGTCTTTGATACTCCATTAGCTTGAAGAATTGCTGCTGATTTACTGATTACAGTATAGTCTTTCCTCATGAGTGGTTTCATCAGTATTAATGAACGTATGAGTACCCCTGTATTGTGCTTTCACTGTGGATTTAAACTTTATTTGGAAGCGTTGAACTTCCCTGCTGACCTCCAGGTTGGTAAATACTAGTAGGGTTTTTTAATGTGGTCAGAATCACGTGAAGATTTTTTGTGATGATCGCTAATGGAACTTAAAGAGGACTTTGTTCCTGTTGAATATGTGCACCTGAGGCTAATCCAAAATACTTCAATTTTAGTGGAATGTATGAATTAATTTCCAAAATAATGACAGTCGTAACTTTTCTTTCTAACTTGCTGATTTTTTTTCCTACCCAGGATTTTTTGTGTGTGCACACCTAAAATAAAAATATACTTTCAGAATTGATAGCTAAGAGTTGTAGCTTAGTTCTGTACACAACCTGTTGTACTTAACCTGGCCATTAAAAATGCTTCCTAATTATTCAGTTTGAAATGCTGAAAGACAGCGAAAACCTGTGCTAGGGATAACGAAAGAAGATCATGATTATTAGAAATTATTTACTTTCTACATTAATACCTTTGAAGTTTTACTCCCATTGGCTTTGTCGGTAAGTTCTTGATGTGTAAAATATTTAAATTACCCTATTTTTTTATTAGATCATCAGAACTAGGTCAACAGAAAATTGAATCATAACAACTTGATATCAGAGTTAATTTTTGGTAACACAAATTAATTTTGGCTCTGTTGTAATACTAGCTTCTAGTTCTTTTTGCAGAAGGTACTCTGGTGAATACATAAGCAGTGTCTGCTTCTTAGGAAGCCTGATCCTGTGTGCTTTGAAGGAGATTGGTTTTTGTTTTAGTTTTTCCCATAGCTGTTCTTCGTTGAATTGGTCATCTATATGACGTGTTTTTATTATAGCTTAACCTAGGACACATTTTCTGAGTATCTATCCTTTTTTCAATCTATCCTTTTCCCCTCATGAGTGTTCTTAATCCGTTAAAAAGCTTATTGATTAATTAAGATCAGCTCCCTCTGACTTACAGCTATTTGGAACCAGTCCACTGAACAAAGATTCAAACCTACTGGGAAAAGGACTACCTTCTCACATTTTTTCATGATGTGTAACACAGTAGTGTCCTGCCCTATGACTGAAAAGCCTTTATGTTATCATACAGTACAAATGAGAAATGATAAACGACATGCACATAAGGCTACCTTTGGAGCTGTTCCCTTTTACTTACTTTCTGAGATTTGTTTATTCAGTCTGTACTAAATATGTTTGTGGTGTGTCCTGGGTGTTTTTTTTGTTTGGTTGGTTTGTTTGCTTTTTTGCATGTAATTTTATCTTTTGAAGAGCAATCTGCAGGAAGATTTTCTTTTTTCAGTAAAATCCTTTGTAAGTTCTGCAGTTGACTTCAAATTCTGCTCCCTGTATGTCAAACATTTTTTATTACATCTGTTTCATAACATGGCCAAGCTTGTTTTTCTTCAGTCAGGGAAGAAATTTAGTCTTTTGGGTAGGGTTTCCGTTTTATGATGTCTGCAATACCAACAGCCGTCTCTGATTGCTTTGCTAGAGCAGAGTTGGAGGAAGCATTCAGGGTCTGATGGATCTGACTTAGTCTTTCTACTGCTTGTCCTTCAGCCTTCCTCTTGAAGCTTGTCTCAGTTCAGCCGAGATGGGCTGTCAAACAGCTTGAAATGTGAGCCAAGCTAATTAAATAAATAATCCCCAAATTGCCTTTCACTCAGGGGTTTTAAAAAACCCAGGACCCTGATCTTGCTGATAACAAGGTCACGGATGTGATAATGCTGGCAGGAGAGCAGGCTGGGGGTGCAGCTGTGGAAGGAGAAAGCATGGAGCCACTCTTTTCTGAGAGAAACGTTGACCTGGGTTATCCTAAGCCAATCTGAAACAACATCTACATTAATCACAATTTTTTGAAGATGCAAGTTCCTGTCCTCATCAATGGCCCATGAAGCATTTGCCTACCCCAGAGTATTCTTTGCTGGTTATCTTGGGTTTTGTATTCTTAAATATTGGGCTGACTTTGAAAATAGAAAATGTAACATGTAAATCACTGTCATATTGTTGTTATAGAGCATCAAAGTGAAGTAATAAATCTTTCATGCTGCTTCTCCTGTTGTATAAATCATAAACACTGATACATTTTTTCTTGTCTGTTAGTATGGGAAATGAGATACTTAGGTTAAAGTCTGATTGAATCTTAATCTAATGATTTTTCTGTAGCCTACCTCTGCCTTTTTGGTACTTCATTTGCTCCCGCTTATTAGTTAACAATGATCCCCCAAGTTAATTTCGCATATTATAAAGGAGTAATACCGAAGTCTCATCTACCTCTCCTTTTTGTTAAGCTCTGTAAAACGGTAGGCAGCTGTAAAGTTTTATTTCAAATTTCAGTTATGTAACTGCCCTCGTAATTTACAAAATGTCTCCTGTGTCAAGGTGTTTCGAGAGGAACTTTTAAGTTCTAATAAAAATGCAATATGTAATTTTAAGTTAAACTCTAATGCTGCTTTTATTATGTATGAACAGTTGGCTGTGTGCAATTACTGTTATCTGGTCTGTTACAACAGAATCAATTTAGAGCATTTTTTTGCACATTATCAGAGGTAAAGCTCTTAAGAAAAATGTATTCTAAAATAGTATGTGCTCTGCTGAGGCCAGCTAATTCAGATAAGGGAGTTGGAGAAGAGGGAGAATGCCTTGCTGGGAGCCTCTGCAGTGCTTTGAGGTGCCAGCTCTTGTCCTTTGTCCCCTTCCAATCTTTCACAGCTTGCAGGGCGTTACGAGGTTGCTCATTGCCCAGAAATTCTGGTGGTGTCAACAGGAAAGAGTCTGAATGGTGTCTCTGCTGTATTGTCATGGTCTGTGTGCCTCACTAGGTGATGGGGACTACCTCTCAATCCCAGGCAGTCCTCATGGAAGTTGGTTGTCGATAGACAATATGTTCTTGGGACACTGGTGCTTGTATCTTCTCTCTCTCTTGTTTTTTTTTTGTTTTTTTTTTAAGTAGAATTTCCCATTATTCTCTGAAGATTTGTTTATCACATGATTGGAGTAGCTGGAGATGAAACGGCGTAAAATAGCACCTTTGGGGAAAAACCCACTGAAGAGATCATTGACATTGCTTTAAGCAGTACTTCAAAAAATGAATTCTACCAAATGAGAGGCAAAGTGCTTGTTTTGCTGAATTGGGACTTCAGATCACCTTACCCTTTTCTCTGACATGGCAGGTTGAGGCTTCTGAACAAGAACAGCTATGCTGCAAGAAGTGCTCAAGCAGTCCCTGCTCCAGCACACCTCTCTGAGAGGGAGTCGCCTTGAACATCTACATGTGAGGCAGCCAAGGTCTGAAGCCTTGGTCAGACAGTGGTGTCCAAGTGATATATTTGAGGGGGTTGTAACAGTGGCAGAGTCTGTATAATCCTTACCTCAATGATAAATTCTCTTTATGTGAAATTTTTCTTGTTAACAATTTGAATTCCAAAGCCAGCAAGCAAGCCCTCACCCTCTGTCCTGTTTTGCCTGTCCTGTTTGAGTACCGTATGGATTTATGAACAAGGTATCTCCTCTGCTGGACTTAACCAGGAGCATTGAAAGGTCGACTTCCTGAGCAGCTGGAGCAGAGGCACTTGTGTGGGAATAGGAAACACCACCAGCATGTTGGTGGATGTTGTGATGCCACCTTCTTCTGTGTATATTTATTCTCCGTTCTTATTTACCATCACAGCTAGAAAGCTATCTGGATGCTGCCTCACTGCCAACATTGGAAGTACTGTGCACAGTAATAGATGTTTTCATCTGTGTCTTTTGAAATTTTCATTGCTGATTCTGGTTACTAACATACCCTTCAAAGCTGTCCCTCTCCTGGTGTCACATCTAAATCCATCCAGATGGAATCTGGGTTCTTCTGAGCATTGCGTAGGAGACAATTTGTCCAGCTTAACCTTCCCTCTGTGTGGGAATTTCTAAGATGTGTTTTGGTGGCTTTTATTCTGTCAAACATGTATATAAAGATCCTTATGTGTTGATTTGATTTCCTTAATGTCATTCTTGTGTTGTCTTACATACTTGAGGCAGATGCTTTGCCCTTAAACTTTTTGCAATGATGGTTTAGCTAGGCACTTTTGACTAGGAGCAGAAATCTGCGAAGGATTTAATTCTAAACAATAAGCTTTTATTGACCTTTTCAGTTACATTACAAAATGTTCCATCCCAGTGGTTAGTCTTGATTTATTCAATCTAATTTGGCCATCCTTGCTGTAGGTCTACAATATGATATATTTACTGTTCTTGTTCAGTTTACCGTCTTCTTTATGGTTGTTCATCTTACTTTAAAATCCATTTACTCTTTTTTTTTTTTTAATCTATTGATATGATACAAGGTATTTGAATAAAAAATCCATGTTCTAATGCTGTGGATTAGACTTGGACATTAGACAGTGTTTCTGAACGTAAAGCCTGTGCAAATAGCAAATGTTGTTTTAGCATGTTGCCCGCAGTATTTCCTGTAACCTACAGTTTATATTAGTCCTTGAGGTCAGGGTTCAGGTCTCAATAGAACATGATCTCACGTGTTAATCCTGAGTTGGTTGCTATTCACAATGACTCATACATACAAGGAAGAGAAATTAAATAAAACAGGTTGGAATTGACCACTTGGTAAAATACGACCATCTTCTACCAGCCCTCGATTACCGGTGTTGTGATCACTGGGGTTAATTTTGTAAATGAGAACTGGAGAGAAACATTTTTGTCATGAAGCAGAGTTTTTTGGAAGAAGTAATCTTTACATTAAATATTTACACGGCGTTGCGCATTCACAGAAATTGTTGACTTTTTCCCAATGCTAAAAGTATGCTACACTGACTTCTCAGTTATCCTGTGCTCTCATGGGAGGATTAGTGATGATACAGAGCTTTTGCCTTTTAGTTAATAAAAGCAACCCATCCCATGGTAGTAGCAGCCATTACTTTCACATCCTGCCCTTGAAGTGGTGTGCTCAGAACTGGATCTCGGCAAGCAGAATCCTGTGTCCTGTCCCTGTCAGTACATGAATGTTACAAGCCAGTATCTGCATTTTTTTTTTTTTTTTTACAACTACTTTTCTAACATTTGGAGCTGATCCAAAAGTTTGTATACCTGGTAAGATAGGGGATTTTTCTAAAGTAACGTATTGTCTTCCTTGTTAGCCAAGGTAATGAGCTAATAAAGTGGCGCAAGAAGCCTCTCCCAGGAACATGTGACTGAAGTGTGTGATGTTGACAGTGTGACTGTCGTGTTTTGTCTGTCCATGAAGTTGGCTAAGCCATCGTTTACCCTTCTGTGGGATAGATAAAAACGTACAAACCTTATCCATATCCCTGAAGTCTTTTCCGCCTCCCCATACAAAACAAATGGACAGGACTGTTCGGCACTCAGACAGGAAAGGACCTTTGGAGTCCAACCTGCTGCTCAAGGCAGAGCTGATACCGAATTTTACCAGGCTACTCAGGGCTTTGTCTAGCCTGGTCTTGAAAACCTCTGAGGACAGTGTTGTACAACAACAGCTCTTGGCTGCTTGTGCTGTTTTGTCTGGGATAGAGTTTTTTTTTTTTTCTTCATCGTATCTTGTATGGTGCTTTGTTACGGATTTGTGACAGGTTTTTCCCTCTGCTTAATTATCCCTGTGACTTCTGTGTCCTTATATCCACTAAGAAGGTCTCCTGTCTCAAACTACAGCTGCTGACTCTTCCTGCAGTACCCCCTGCGAAGCAGCTCCCACTGGTGTCTTGGTGATGTCCCCGCTGGTGCAAGCAGGCAGGCGGTAGCTGCCCTGAAGCTGTTTCTTCTCTGGGCTGAAGCAAGCTCTGCTCCCTCAGTCTCTCCTCACAGGCCAGTTCTCCAGCCCCCCTCAGCCGTCTCAGTGACCCTCTGCTGAACTCATTCCAGCTCATCGCTGTCTTTCTTGTATGCCCAAAGCTGGACGCAGTATTCTGGACGCAGTCTAATCAGTGGCAAAGTAGAAGAGGTTAATCGCTTCCCTCAGTCTACTGTACGTGCTTTTCTTCATACAGCCTGGGACACCATTGGCCGTCTTTGCTGTCAGGACATACTGCGAGCTTGCTGTTGCCCATCTGAGCCTTTTCTGCAGAGCTGTTCTCCAGTTGGCCCCTCTCCAGCCTGTATCATTGCCAGGGCTTTTTTCTTCCCAGGGGCAGGGCCAGGCACTTGTCTGTTGAATTTTATGAGGTCTTTGTCAGTTCATTCCTCCAGCCTGTCTAGGTCCCTCTGAGTGGCAGCTCTGCCTGCAAGCATGTTGACTACCCTCCCCGCCCCCCATATCATTGACAGAGACATTAAACAAAAGAGGTGCCAAGATAGATCTCTGTGGTATTCTCCTTGTTATTTCCTTTCAGGTGAAGTACAATCATGAACCACTCGCTGTCCATTGAGCTTGGCTACAGTCAGTTCTTCACCCAGTTAGTAGTCCATCCTCCCAAACCCTAACATCTCAACTTGGATACAGAGGTGTTGCGAGAGGGAAATGGTATTGAAATCTGTGCTAAAAATAGAGCAGACAGTATCTACTGCCTTTTTTTCTTACTTACCAATCATGCCATTTCATCCTAGAAGTTGAGTCAGGTTGATCAAGCATGACTGATCTTTGTTAAGTCTGTTTTGGCTATTGCAAATCGTCATCATCATCTCCCTGTGCTCAGAAATGGCATTCGGGGGTACTTGCTCCATGAGTTTCTATGAGACTGAAGTGAAATGGACTGGCCTGTAATCCTCTGGATCGTGACCAGTGATCCATGAAATCTCTGTCAGTCATTCATCGTTCAATTTTTGCTTTGAATCCTGTATCAGAATCTGGTTTATGAATCAATCAACCAACTTGAAGTTTCTGACCATTAAGACTTTCTTTGGAGAACCAATATATGAGCTGTAGAGAAGTTTCAGGGAGGTTTTCTATGTTGTATTGCCATAATACTCAAAACCATTTAGAACTGTCCTTGCATGAATTAACAACAATGTTTATCAGTTGCCCATTGCTTATAATTAGTGTTTTATAAATACAGTATAAAAAATTTCAGATCTGTACTGAATTCAGAACTATAATGCTGCATTTAGTCTAACCTGTCTACTTATCTTTAGCTTCCTTGAATTACCATACTTGGGTTGGCTCTGGCTCTGCTCCTTGGCCCAAGCTGTCACATCCCAGTCACCATGGATTGCCAGACCACGCTGCCGCCCTTACTGCAAGATGAGTGCAGGCTTTATGAATACAGCAAAAACACATTTTGGCAGGTAGTTGCTACTCTGCTTACCTGTAAACTTTGCAAAGCCGGAAAGTGGTTTCTTGTTTTCCCAGGTCATTGGTAACACAGTGAAGTCTTTCACCCACAGGCAATGACAATTTGAATGGAAGTTTGGTCTCAGCAAATAAAATATTCAGGGCTCAGTGGTGTTATGGGAAGTGATTGCTTAGGCTGTTAATAATCATCAAGGTATTTCTGCTAAGTTGGTCTTCAACTGCTGCTTAATGCAGTTATTTATTCAGTCATCAGAACCTTTGCACAAGATGCTGTTGCAGAAACAATTACAGTCTGACTTGATTTTATAGCGGTTTCTGTTCTTCGCCAGAAGAGAGCGAGAGCAACAACCGAATTAAATGACTGCTGAAGAAAAAAGAATCTGAATTTTACAATGAAACATGCAGTACAAAGGTGTTTGGGAAGGAAAACAAAAAACTGAAATCTTGCTTCAGCAAATGTTTCCTTCTTTGGAGTCTGGTTTCTCACTGGAACACTAGCATTTGAAATAGCTTCTGGTGACCAAGACGTAAAGCTATATAGTAACACTTCAATTCTTTCCACCTATCTATATGCTTATGGTCATTACCCCTTACAGACATCAATGACTGGTGTGGCCTTCTCTTGCTCCTAATACCGGCTTTACCCAAATTACTAAGAATTGCCCACAAGAAACATTTAAACATATGATAAAGGCAAGCACGGTGGGATTACTGGTCCCCAGCAGTATGGAATTGTTTCCAAGCATCCTGTCTCTGTGCCATCTTACATTTGACTGCTGTCTTCAGCCAATCACTGGTATGAATAAGTAATGCATTAGTAAATTAATTAATCTAATTACCTCTTACAGTATGCTGTTTCCGATTCAGAGCCCATTTTTCAAGTAGCTCTTATGTAATGAAGTGTGGTAAGTGTCACTTCAACCAGAAGGGAGACACAAAATTTTAAACTGCTTGGAGATCTGCACTCACAGATCTTGCTGCAAAACATGTCTGCTGCCTGCTGCGAGAGAGGGAGCGGGGCTGGTAACAAGCGCCGTTCAGCTTGTCATGCGTCTCGGCAGCAGCAGAGTGTGGTGTTAATGGCTAGGCTGTTAAAATTCATGTATTCAGCAGCATTTATAAAGTATAATCTGTTTTGAAATTCAGCCATACTATTGCTTGGAGAAACCTGAAGGCAGCCGGGGGAAAAATGAGGTTCACGAAGATGTGATTTCTTCAGATTTGGAATGTATTCGCTCTTGAGAAATATCACGAAGTTTTATTTGATACTCGCATGTGAGAAAGATCATTAACATAGGTCCTGCGGTATCAATCATTTTCATTTATTGAATCAGCGTATGCAATTTTTATAATCATTTCACAAAAGTTTTTTATTTTTTTTTAAAGCTGCTAGCTTTTGTTCTTTTCTTGGATATTTTCAAAAACCAACTTCACTGTAATGCTGCTGAATACAGCGAAGAGCGAGTGTTGCCTTGAATAAGCCTGGGAGTGGCTCACAGGGCTTTCCTACATCGCGTGGGTATTTAACGTAGGGGTTGAAAGCAGTTACAACTGAACAGGGGCGATTTCTCCTTGTGTTGCCTGACCGGTGATGGCTGGCTGTTGATAAATGTCCGTGCAGATGGGAAAATGCTGCGGTGCAAGAGAGAGCTCTGGAGAGGTCCAGCACACACACCGAAGCTAAAATCCTACTGTAAACTAAAAAGTATTTAGGAAGGCCATGTGCCAACCCTGACGTAGCATCAGAATCACAGAATCATTAAGGTTGGAAAAGACCTTCAAGATCATCTGGTCTA
Source organism: Aythya fuligula (assembly GCF_009819795.1). Taxonomy (NCBI): domain Eukaryota; kingdom Metazoa; phylum Chordata; class Aves; order Anseriformes; family Anatidae; genus Aythya; species Aythya fuligula. The sequence goes on from NC_045559.1 coordinate 105,731,389, forward strand.
GCCATCACTCTGCCACCAATGTCACCCACTAACCCATGTCCCTTAGCACCACGTCCAACCTCTCCTTGAACACTCCCAGGGACGGTGATGCCACCACCACCCTGGGCAGCCCGTCCCAGTGCCTGACTGCTCTTTCTGAGAAGAAATGTCTCCTCATTTCTAACCTGAACCTCCCCTGGCACAACTTGAGGCCATTCCCTCTAGTCCTATCACTAGTTATCTCTGAGAAGAGGCCGACCCCCAGCTTCCCACAGGTAGTGCCTTCCAGGTAGTTGTAGAGAGCAATGAGGTCTCCCCTGAGCCTGCTCTTCTCCAGACTGGACAACCTGTGTCACAAGGAGATCACGCCTCCTCAGCTGCCCTCATCTTTCTTCTCTCCATCGCTGTGTCCAAGCTCCTCACCCTGGCATGGCCGCGCCGGCTCTTGTCTGGATGGGACGTGTGGTCCCCTTGGTAGCAGAGAACCAGCTGAAGGGAGACATGGCCGGTGGTGTCTTGAGCCGCTCTGCTGGCTTCTGCCACCTGCCCTGGGAACCAGTGGCCCTTGACAAGGGCCTGGGAGCTACCTGTACTTGTTTGCCACAAGCAGCTTCTCACTCTGTAGGGGTTTTTGGTGTTTGGTCGGAGATTGACCCATGCCGTGCTCTCTTACTGGATGTCCCATCGAGTGGTGATGTGAGCAGAACGTAGGGGAGGGAGATCATCAGTGCTGAGGGAGGTGCATAATTATGAGAGGATTTATTCACGTGACTACAGGGAATAAAGGGAACCTCAGAACAGCTAGAAGATTATAAGGCAGGAGGCAATTAAAATTTTCAGACCTACTGAAAACAGAAAAACAAAAACAACTTAAAGCCTGAAAATGAAGTTTTTAAAAAATAATTATCTCCACCTCAGGCTTTTTATTCAGTATCTCTGATTTTTTTTCCCATTACCAGTGTCTCAAGACTGGACAGTTGATTCTCCTGTAGAAATTGGTTAGGCTGTGCCTCATCCCTTTTCTGTCCTGAATGAAGTGGTCCTCGCAGTGATAGGCAGTCCTTTACCAAGAACACGTGCAGCACCCACGTGCTTGCTGAGGCCAGCGTAGCCTTCCTGTTTTCTCCTGAGCCTTCCTGGGTTAGGAAATCCAGATAAATGTTGTTTCTTCAACCCCAGGTGAAAGAGTGTAGGAAATGTGCCCCTTGAAGAAGAAAAGCTTTGTTTCAACCAGTTCCTCAAATACTTGAGGTTTTCTGTAGAGGTTTATTTCATATTTTACCAGGTTGACTCAGTGGCTACTGTCTGAGGACCAGGAAGTGCTTCATGAGGGCTTCCATTAGCCAGGCACTGGGAAAAGAAGATGTGGAGAGCAAAAGGCCTTCATGTAAATGGATTTAAACACTGGGTGATGGAGAATTGCTCTGTATACAGCGTTGTCACAAAAAGCAGGATAGGAGCAGGGAATTTTACTTTGGTAAGAGACGTGAGGCGTCACCAAATTCTTGGAGTCTTTCCTGCTATACCATTCTGGTAGTAGGCGGTGTGTACCTTCAGCATACAAGGTGCAGTTCATTCCCTTTCCTTTTCCACTTCTTGCAACCCAATCCGCCACACATTGTATTTCAACACTACCCGCTTGACCAGGGATATGTGTGCTTTAGTGTGGAAAAAAAGGAGTCAGCTATTTGAAAGCAGAAGAAATATTTGCAAATAAAATGCTTCAGATTGCTATGGTCTTGTTTTCCACAGCAACTTTTGGGGGCACAGAAGGTGAAGATGCTCTTCTCTTATGCCCCTTGTACTTCCCTTCAGGGCTGAGGCGGTCAATGCTTTGAGGAATAATGTTACTGTCTTTCTTCCACCAAAGCTTGCTGTAAAAAGCTGTGCAGGGGCAGGGACGGGATGGTTCTCAGAAAAAATGGCAGCAGGCCTGTGATGGCAGGCACGTAACTGCATCTTCCAGACAGCGCTGTGTAAGTGGCCTGAGCGCACGTACTGTCTTGTGGTCTAAAAGCGCTGTTATCTTTGAAGCTACCACCATGCAATTTGCTCTCCCAATTTTTCTAACTTGGTTGCGGTCCAGGCTGCTTCAAAAACTGTCACTTTCACAAGGGCCTGCGTGTGGAATCTTTATAAAATCTTATTAAATCTTCACAAAATGGTCTCATTACTCCTTTCACACTTCAGATATATTCCTGATAATTTTCCAGTGCTGTTTTTTTTTTCTTTTTTCCCTTCTGTTTTTTTTTTCCCTTTTGTGAATTCTGCTGACCTATGTGTGTAGATCTGGGGATTTCCAGTAAACTCTTCACTGATTGTGTCTTCCTGTCAGAGGAGTCCATTAGTTCCTTCTGTCCTGCCATGTGCAGAATCGAGAAGACTTCTAGCTGGCCTTGGTTCCCAGCACCTCGCAGCTTTTCATTGCCTTCTGTTTCTGTATCTCCGTGGAAGATCTGTTTTGGCTAGACGTACCGTTGTCAGTTTCGGATGAGACTTGGAATCCCTTAAAAAATAAAGAAAGAAAGGCAGCAGCCACCCACAGGTGTCATCTTTCACTTCATCATCTTTTTTACACTGTAAACAGCTGGGCTTCAATCTACCAGGCGTTCACCAGCCCTCCAGAGCAATCGGCCATGTCTTATTATAGGTTTGTCAAGCAGGACTACTGTGATAATGGAGAGAAAAGTAAAAAAGCAGGTCTGATTGCCTGTTAAGGAGGCAACAGGGAAAGCAAATTCTATCAGGACCGCAGAGAACAGAGGGGAGAGGAACGGAGGGGAGGGAAATACGAAGCAATTAAGGGTGCTGTGGGAGGAGGTGAAAAGATTTTTGCTTGCACAGCATCACATAGGAGCTTTGTGGCTGAGGCAGGATGGAGACGAGCTATCCAGATTGACGTATCCAGAGTTTTTGTTATTCCTGCAGTTCCCTAAGTATTTTTAGGAAATTCAGTAGTGTTATTGAGCTGTGGGGGAGAGAGGTATCACTGCAACAAACACTCTCGCATTTGTGGCAGAAGCTTTGAGATGTGATCAGTGCACTGAGGATCTGGAAAGAACAACTCAGTCCTGAAATTTCTCAACCTCCTGAGCATGACTTTGCAGCCAATTTTTTGGGACTGTTTCTCAGTATGGGAGAGGCTGTGTCTTGATCTGTGGTGCAGACCAAGAAAATTTGCTAATCTGAGTGGTTGGTCCCCAGAAACAGAAGGGAGAACCCTTCAGATATTTGGGGTGACCTTTTTGGGGTGGCCTTTTTGGTGTGACCTTTGCTGCTGGGCATGCTGTTAACAGCTTCTGATGGGTTTTGTTTGTTTTTAACTTTGTGGGCCCTTCAGGGATTAGGAGGAGGAATCCCAGCATGTGATACTACCCGTGATGCTGGGGTAATGGGCACTGGCACAGTTCTGCCACATTGCATTAACGAGCAAGAGAGGGACAGAAAAGGCATCTCACTGGGCTTCCAGAATTACTTTTGCACGAAGGTGGGGGAGAGCAGAAGAAAGAATAGAGAAGTAAATGGACTTAATGCTTCAATGAACCATTGAGGTGCTGCAGATTTTGAAAGAATGTTTATACACTTTGTCTGTAAAGATGCCAGAGCATGTCATGACTTGTATTTGAATCTTCTTGCATGTAAACGAATGTATCTATTATTGGCATAATGAACTAAAATATGTATGCTGCTTGCATTCTGTCCAGTAAGTAAGCCAATTTCATCAAAAAATGCATTCAGGCAAAAAAAAAGTAGCTAAGTGAGCAGAAATTCCATTTATGCCTATGATCAAAGAGTTGCCGAGGAAGAAGATTAGAGAATAACCCTTTTCATGTATGGAACCTTACAAAAATGGAGGCATAATAAACACTGTGAATGACTTCCAGGTACAGCTCTTGTTATGTGGTTCATTATTTCATCTGGACAAATGCACTTTAATGGATGGTACCTGAAATATCTTAGCCCTTTGACTCCAGAATTTCAAGTAAGGTATTTGGACTTTACAAAAGTCATGGAAGAGCACGTGGTACATCAGGGCTAGGACCCCTTGTTTGGTTGCTGGTGTGAGAATTGAGATGTCAGTGCCTTCATTACAGCGGGTCTTCCACTGCCTCGATCTCGTGTCTCCAGCATGGTCATAAATCGTGTGCCATCGCAGTGCTCTGAAAATCACAACAATGAACTTTTCACAAATTGTTTTGAGAGCATCGAAACGTTAAGGTGTAGTACAGCTACAACTACCACGAAGTTTCTCCTCTAATAAAAGAGCTTTGTTCATCAGAAATCCTTACCTTTTGTACCCCAGTAAGTAGACAAACGTTGCAAGTAGCAGAGGTGGTGTGCTTGAATTGCTGGCATAGGGAGTATTTGTTGCTGTGTATGCACAGTTGCAGGCCAGCTCCTTCACAGCCTGTCCTTTGCTGGCGGCTGTCCTGTGTTTTCAGCCCTGGTTGATGCTGCTCTAAATGGTTTACAAGTTACCAGGGAAGGAAATGGAGTAGGGTGGTATTTAATGCCACACTGGGTACAGGTATTAATATTGGTAGTAATAGCATAGGTTGAATTATCTTTCATATACCTACACCTGGGTTTTTATGTATTTCCTAAACACTGCTTCTCTTTCACTTCCATTTTAAATTAAATTTGAAATTGGAGAAATCTCTGAAGCCCTGGTTTACTACGGTCTGTTAAAATCATTTAAGGCAGCTTGAAGGTCTTTCACAGTCTGGCTGAATGCAGCTTGTGCCAGAGTGAGAGGAAGGCTGCACCATGGACCAAGGCTGGCATCATCCCCAGGGATGGGGTACAGCATCACCCCCCTGGATCAGACCAGCCTCTCCCTCTTCATCTGTGGGTGCTGGCTGTGAAATCTTGAACACTGGAACTTGTTCAGTACATTTCTAAATAATTGTACTTACTCAATCATTTAGCTGAAAAACAAGATGGATTTTTGAAGTAAATCATCCTGTGAGTAACACTTCACATTTAGTGCTTTCCTTTGTTTCCCTTAATAGGGGCACCTGAAGTGACACAGCTGCTTAAATAAATGTACCCAGGGTAGGCACAAGAGGCAGCAAAGCTGAGCTGCTGCACCTATAAGAGCCCTTGGGGTTGGGTTGGGCAGGGGTGGCTCTGCTGCTTGCTGCCAGTGTCCTGGCATGCGACTGCTTGGTATAATCCGTGTGAAAGCATAGCAAGAGGACACATTTCTCCCCACGTTCTCAAGTGTGTAGGCTCAGGCACTTACAAGTTAATTCATTTCAGCACAGCTTTGTTCTCATTGGTGACACTACAAATGAAGCCATGAGTCCTGGAGCATCATCATTTGCGGTGCATTCTCATGCAATATTTAGCACAAGCTTTGTTTGAAAGTACTCCTCTGAACATAATTTGAACATACTTATTTTTCGGTTGAGATGCCAACCATCTGCTAACAGGTGTTTGGTTTCATCGTAAGGTTTGGTTTCATTACCTTGCTCATCTTATCTTTGCTCCCTTTGTGCAGTGTTGGATGGCTCCTCACATCCCATCTGTTTCATGCGGTGGATGGAAAATTTGCTGATCAGGGCCATGTCTCACACAGAATACAGTATTTTTATTTTGAGTTATTATGACTATATTTTGAGATATATATTTATTATAACATATCTGCCATTAAAGCATAGGCCAATCATGTTCTTACGAGCGTGCTCACTTGCTGAGACTTTTTCTTTGTAAAGAAGATTTAAAAGGCTTTGATCAGATGGCCTTCACTATAATCCTAATTCTTTTGTTAGAGTTTGAATCTTAATGTTCTCAGTCTTTGCAGCATTGAAAAGTGTATTTCTAAACCATAACTTCAGGTCTTGCAGTACAAAATCTGTTGTTGTTCCAGGTTTTCAGAGAATAGAGCACGCCTGGCTGAACGGTAATTATTTGGTAGTAAAATGCGGCATCATAACCTGTGGCTGCAACCTGTGGTCTGTGGCAAAGCTGTCTTTGAAAGACGTGAGCTGCCCCCACCCTGGGATGGATACGCCAGGATGTGGCAGTGTGAAGAAGTCTGCTGCAAAAGTAATGAAGAAATGGGCATCGGGAAAGGGATTAATGAAATGAGAGTTGTGAAATGAAATTAAGCTGTGACTTACTATGCTGGCACGATTTGTCTTACAGGGACATTTAGCTCCTAAGTGAATACCGTGACTTACACATAGCTGGTAAGAGGCATAGGTTTGAGTTGGGAACAAGCAGCTTAGTCTCAAAAGAGCCCTTGACTGAATGAATTGTAGGTACAAGGTTTTTTGTGGGCTTTTTTTACTCGTTTGTTTTCAATGTGGTAACTTGATCTCATCCCAGAACTCCCCAGGGCTGTTTGCTCCAGGGGGGTCAGGGACTCAGAAGGCGAAGCCCCCTGGTTCTCTTCAGAGCTTCCCTGCACCTAGTAGGTAAGCACCTACTGCCGAACAAGTGCTTCTTGTGTGTGTGCCTCTTGGATTACTTTGAGGAAGCTCCATGATTTATGAACTCATCAGAAGACAAATTGTGCCATCATGTTTTATTATTACAGTTACCTCAGCAGACCGCAGGTGTAGGGCTGGAATCAAAATACAGGAGACCTTGAAAAAGGCAGAGGGATAAAAAACAGAAAAACACGGGTAGATAAATGCAAGCCCAACCACAGCAGTGTGCCAGCAGTGGTGGTAATACCACTCCTTTGTGGTAGGGATTGAAATGTAAGCTTTGCCAACCGTTCTGCCATTGTTTCAGCTGTGGCTTGCCCCCTGGCAGCTGACCATGGGGCGAGGGGCTGGTGGGGACGAGGGGACACCGAGGGGACAGCGGGGCTGGCGGGGCTCACGGCACTGCTGCTGCCTGGGGAAACGCTCGCCCCATGGCAGCCTTGCAGGCAGCAGGGTACCGAGGACAGCCCGCTGTGACCCCAGGACGTGATGGTGTTAACAAAAACCAGTGTGGAGCCGGGGTGCTCCATCAGTCAACAAAACGTGAAGGCACTGAAGCAGCTTGGTCGTGCCTTGTGCTGCTGTTACCCCTTCCTACTGGTGTTCTCTTGCGAGAGGAAGAGACAAGCATTTGTCTTAAGGTTTTTTGGAGTCTGCTTTTGTGCTTGATGTAGTTATGGGTGGTGATTTCACTTGGTTTTGAAGCAGCAGCAGGGCACAGAGGTATTACATTTTTCCCCGTATTTTTAGAGCTCATTGACATTGGCCCCCGCTCTTAAGAGGCACGGGATTGCTCGCTCTTCATGTGTTTATTTCCCCTGAGTAGTCTGTGGGTGACTTGTTCAAAACAGCAAAACAGTCCCCAAAGGCTTATGATTCAGCAGCACTGCAAGTTAAATGTGTACTGGAGTAACACAGGTAGAAAAGAAGCTTGTCCACAAGCCAAATGTATTTAAAGTGCTATTTCTGGTAGACCTGTGTTTCTCTTAGACCAGCCCAGGCAAAATAAATGTTTCATTTGCCAACTGAACTTCATTCAGTTCATCAAGCTGCCACTTGAGCAGGGATTTATTAAAACAAGCAAACAAACAAACAAACAAAAAAACAACAAACCCACCCACCTAGAACAAAAATGCAAAGCCTTGTGTTTAAACTTCAGTTTATTACTGAAAATTATTATAAAAGGGATGAAAAAAGTTGCCAAGACGTAATCTTTGTGTGTAAAAATAATGGGCAGAAATTAATTGTATTTGCAATGAAAAAACAATTAACTGAGGGCAACAGGAATCACATGTGAAGTTGCAAGTGATTGGTAATTCCCCAGCTACTCAAACTAAGTCTAAATAATTTATTATACTTCTGTATAATGGAGTCTTCTGTTTAAACAACTGCCCTTCTCCCCAGCTGCTTCTGAAAAGGGGGGCTTGTTCCAGTGAGTTGTTTATCTCTGTGAGACCCAGCAATCGGTTGCAAAATGGAGCCTCACTTGAAGTGAGAAGTTGGGTTATCATGAGGATGTGGTTACCTTGTTTTCAAGGGATCTATTTTGTAAAGCAGATGTATATTATGTATATAGAAGTCAAATCTAATTCCATACTTTGAGTTATGTCAAAATGTCTGATATTTCTTTAGTTTATTAATCTATGTTAAATAAATCACACTTTTTAAAATTGCACGTTGCCAGACAGCGTTTCTGAGTGACACCACCCAGAACTTCTGATGTATAGCTTTCCACCCTATTTTTGAGGTGTGCAACTGAGTGATACATCAGCGTTTGTTCCTTTTGCTGAAATGGTGTAACCTAATTCTGCCGAGAATGTAGGTGTCTGCCCAGAGAAGCTGTGGGTGCCCCATCCCCGGAGGTGTTCAAGGCCAGGCTGGATGGGGCTTTGGGCAACCTGGTCTGGTGGGAGGTGTCCCTGCCCATGGCAGGGGGTTGGGACTGGATGGGCTCTAAGGTCTCTTCCAACCTAAACCATTCTGTGACTCTGATTATTTTTGAGCAGTGAGCTATATACTATTAATTGGCTTCTAGTTTTGCAACAACAATATTCTGACAACGCTATAGGGTGTTAAAGTGAATGGATTATGAGAAGCATAGCTTCTAAAATCTAGTCCATTTTGCTGGAGTAAAATGAACTTCATGATATTTGCCAATTTTACAGGATTTTTATCATTTTGTAGAAATGTTAAGACTGCTCTGAATGTTCCACATGCTTGAACAGCCGGCACTGTGCAAGTGCAGTTCTCCATGAAGGGTTATGTCCTATGAGAGCAAAGCAGACGTACTCTGTGAGAAAAACACCCATGTGCTCACATAATGCTCAGGCACTTGGCTAAATGCACCAGCCCTTTCCTGTGAACTGGGTCATTTTGGGGGTGTGGCAGGATAGTCCCCCACTTGAAGACTACTGCTAAAACCAAGGTGTAAATTTATTCAAATTGCAGTGCAGGATTTAGGTTGGATACCACTGGCAGCACAGATTTTTTTAGCAAAAGCTGCAAATTTTGTATTTCGGATTATCAGAAAGTATTTTAACTCGTTATTTTTACAAGCTGATTCTAGACTCCTCTAGAAAGCATTTCTGTTAATAATTGGCAAGCCACAGAGTACGTTCCGCAACGGTAAAGGTAATAAAACCCTTTTTTCCTAGTAAATTAACCAACTGGCTAAATTTTAAAGACCTGAGATCAAAAGCACTGAAGTAGAACAGGGAACTTTGTGTGAAATATTTGTGGGGGTCATTAGCAAAGCTCTATACATATACTTGCTGAACTGTGCTTTCCCCCAGCGCACAGGGCGTTGATTATTTTTAAAACAGGCTTTGTAATTGTAAGCCTCGAGGGCTGTTTCATCAGCTCCCCGAGATGACCCTCTACCGAACAGAAAACTTGCGCTCAATCTCCTTCCGATTCATTAACTCATTATTGTATGTGGGCAGCCACTGGGCCATCTTGGTTTGGGCATTTAAAACCTACGGTAGTTTTTTGGAGCTCGCAGCCAATTGTGCTTCGGGGAGCTGGTAATTTATGCCAGCTGAGTCATGCGCTTTCACAATGCAGGGGCTGCTCCGCGTATCAACTTCTTGAAAGCATTCCCTAATTTTTCCTTTCAAAATATTTTTCAGGGGGGTTGGGTTCTTTAATTGCAATGCCAGACTTGTATAGGATTAGTTATGTTAGTCTAATAAATCGTGTTGTTTATTAGCTGGGTTTCTTTTTAACCATAAGTGCCGAAGCTGTGAGCATTATGTACTTCAATAGTGTGTCCTGCTGCTGAAGGTACCACAATTTCTTTGGTTGGTTCTGTACATGGAAAGGGCCATTTTTCCCACTTCAGTCTGATCGGATAGGCAGGCAATCAATGAGCCATCATGTTCCCTGGCTTCTGAGCTCCACTGGCCTTCTTGGCTAACCTGAATTCATCTGGCTGATGAAATGAGGTTGCAATAAAGTGAGAGGCTGCATCAACAAAAATGTGGACAGTTAGTGCTGTAGTTAAATAGGAATGCTCTAGAATCATTTAAAGCAATGTGTTAATGTCAGATTTATTTTGTACTGGAAAAGCTGTTAGTATTTCAAAGCACTTCAGACCCCTTCCAGAAGCTGGATCCCACCATCTCCTGCCTTCACGCTGCACCACATGTGTCTTCAGTGGGTCTATCACGTTTCACAAAGGGCACATAGAAATTGCTGTATTATGCTAGACTAATGTTTTCATAATCTAATACATCTCTGGCATCAAAGGCAGGAGCTACTTTCAAATCAAAAGTTTGAGCATTATGGAAATGGAAGCACCATTCAGAAACTGCACTGCTCAGGAAGCAAAATAATTACCTTTTTTTTCTTTCTTTTTTTTTTCTTTCAGTGGGCGAGTTTGTGAGTGATGCCCTTCTGGTACCAGATAAGTGCAAGTTCCTTCACCAGGAAAGAATGGATGTGTGTGAAACTCACCTGCACTGGCATACTGTTGCTAAAGAGGTATGTTAATCTGCCTTAAGATTTCCTACCTTCTTTTAGAACTGTATCACTATTCCAGGAGCCAGCAGTGTGCCAAGAAGGTCAAGAAGGCCAAGAGTATGCTAGGTGTGAGTATGCTAGGTGTGAGTATGCTAAGAGTATGCTATGGTCAAGAAGGCCAAGAGTATGCTAGGGTGCATTCAGAAGAGGGTTGCCAGCAGGTCGATGGAGGTGATCCTGCCCCTCTACTCAGCCCTGGTGAGGCCATACCTGGAGCATTGTGTCCAGTTCTGGGCTCCCCAGTACAAGAGGGACGCAGAACTACTACAGGAGCAAGTCCAGCGGAGAGCTACAAAGACATTTAGGGGACTGGAACATCTCATTATGAGTAAAGGGTGGAAGAGCTGGAAGAGCTGTTTAGCCTAGAGAAGATTTGAAGGCCGAGAGGGTATCTTATTAATGTATATAAAGTAGCTTGAGGGAGGGCATTAAGACAACAGGGACAGACTCTTTTTGGTGTTGCCCAGAGACTGGACGAGAGGCAATGGGCACAACCTGAAACACAGGAAGTTCCAGCTGAATATGAGGAAAATCTTTATTGTGAGGGTGACAGAGCACTGAAACAGGTTTCCCAGAGAGGATGTGGAGTACCCTTCTCTGGTGATATTCACAACCTGCCTGGTTATGAACCATCCTGTTGCCCTCTTAAAAATAGTGTTTAAGGCACCAGCTTTCATGTATGTAAATTCTAATTTTAAGTGTTGATCTGTCTCACAATGAGCTGTTTCATAGTATTAACACCTCAGAAAGACAAATAATTGTTCCACCTTCGGGTCTTCTGTTTTTGAGGCAGATCCTCTGAAGATTTTGAGCAAGAGCATATAGAGTCACCAAGTATGTGGGAGGAGGGGAGTCCTTCCATAAAGGCAAGGACTAAAGGGCAGGGGAAGGAAGAGCTGCTTTCTTGCCATGGTCATGCAGACACAGACAGGGAGCTACGTAGAGTGCAGGTAGTGAATGCACAGGTGACCATGCTAAGTCATGTTTCAAAATTCAGAAATCATGCTGTTCACCAAGTTCAACTGCCCAAAGCTGTACGTGGCCCCTTACATTTTCTTGAGGACTGTGACATTTTTTTCCAGCTTCCTCCATCACTAAGATTTTTTTTTTATGTATATATTTTAATTTCTGTAGTCCTGTAGTGAGAAGAGTATGAATCTGCATGACTATGGCATGCTGCTGCCCTGTGGGATTGACAAGTTTCGCGGCGTGGAGTTCGTTTGCTGCCCATTAGCAGAGGAAAGTGACAATCTTGATTCAGCTGATGCTGAAGATGATGATTCAGATGTCTGGTGGGGAGGCGCAGATGCAGACTATGCAGATGGAAGGTAAGAGTGGCTTTTTCCCCTTCAACTTGCTATTATCATCTTACTAGAGATGCCAAAAATTTGTCTAAAAGATTTCACTGTTGAAGTCCTGCTTGTAATGGAAATTCCAGCTAGAATGGTTAAAAACCATGTGTTCCCTCCCTCCCTCCCTCCCTCATTCCCTTCCCCCCCCTACATAAAACCTTATTGCTAATACAGTTTTTTCACTTTCTACATCTTCATCTTTTTTTTCTCAGTGAGAAGTATTGCTGCATTTATAACAAAAATGGTTAATTACATAATTTCTTGACTTCTAAATGACCAATACTTTTCTCTAAGGTGCTTCTTGTGGAGTCTGGGGGCACTGCAGCAGGTACTCATTTGACAAATGTTGGAGGTTTTGAAATGCTTTCATTTATTCTAGGTGTTAGCTGTGTGTCTTTACTACCATAAGAATATTTTTCTGCTATTTCTTTTGTGTGACACAAAAGAAAATCTGTTTTGATGTCTAGCCTTTGACAATAAGACTAATTAGTATGCTACAGCTAGATAGAGTGTGGAGGTTTCCTTTGCAAGACAGCCCTAGACAGGAAAAGGACTTGGCTATAGGACACTCATCTTCAGCCCTTAGCATCTCCTGCACACACAGGCTAATTGTGAGCCAAATGTGGGTTGTGACTGTTGTGATTGAGCGGTCCAGTCCTGTCAAGACCTTTTCATATCACTCAATTGAGTGCCTTAGGCACCAGCTGTGAGAGCAGTGAACAATTTTATGTCCTTGCAACTGAATTTAAACCACTATTTCAAGATGGTTTTCTTCATAAAATCAAGGTCTACGTTGAAATTTTATTTGTGCTCCCTAGACTTTGATCATTTCATACTGTGCTAGAAAGAAAAGGAACCACTTCTTAGGTGATGATATTGTGTCTTTTGCAAATAGTGATACAAAATCCAAAATTTGAGACAAATTACAAGCATTTTCAAGGAGAAGCATGAAAATAAACTGGGACCAAATGAAGTGAATAATGCAGAAAGTTAATAGATCTACATTTTGTGAGTTTGGACTTTCTTAATAACCCAGGTGAAAACAAGTTCAGGAACAGGGTAGAGGTGAAGGACAGTAGTTGTAATTAGGTGTAAAGAGAAGACATTAAGACAACGAAAAGTTAGGAACAGCTCCTTGATGGGCATCTAAATCTTCCCTGATGAGGCATTTGTTTGTACGGCAGGGAAGAGTTCTTCATGAAAAACAGAATGAGTTGAATCTATTAAAATTATTATTTCTGGTTTTGTCTCATAAATGAGTAAATTGTCTGGGCTGTTGGATTAAGAAACCTACATAAGGCAACATTGTGTCTTCTGTCTTGACATGTTTAGGGGGTTTTCTGATTTGTATTCCCAACAGTTGTCAAAATGTTGCAATTTATAACCTTTTTGTTGGGATTTGTAAACCAACCTTTGTACTGTTGCCCTGTCAGATCCCTGTGTTTTGTTTAACCTTTGATTGGAAAATACTCTCTTAGAGTCAGAAATGAGTGCAGATTTCATACCCCCTTGCTTTTCCTCTCATATATATATGACAGATACAGAAATGTATAAAATAGATCTTATATGAGATCTCTTATCTAGTACCTGATTTATTTATCTATATAATGTATACAGTTATAATATATATATATATATATAATTTTTCTTGTATCTGCTCAAAGATTCCTAAAATATTTTAAATAGAAGAGCACACAAGGGTGTATATAAAAGTTTTGGTTAAAAGACCATTTATTTCTGTTGTTTTTTTTCATGTTTGTCACTGAATATTTACTTTACTATTCTAGTCCGTTTTGTTCCTCTTGAAACAGTTTCATCTGTGAAGAGAGTAGTTAAAGAATAACTTCAGTATTTTGTATACTCCATGAATAGGAACTGGAATTGCATTTGAATCAATTTCCAAAATTCCAAGTAAATACTGCTTTTTTTCCCCCTTTTTTTACTTTTTTCTTCCCCTCCCATAGACATGCATGCAAAAAGAAAATGACAGAATCCTTCTATGGGGCAGTCCTACTTCAACTGCAGATGAAGAGCCAAGCAATTTGTAGTTCCCTTACACTGACTCACTCATATTTCTTGCTGCCTCTTCAGCTTCCAAACTGCATTCAATCTGTGTGTATTGGAGCCAGAAATCCTCTTCAAATTTAGTCATTAAAAAATAAATAAATCTCATGCAGCAGTAGGTGGTAGTTCTTTTTTTTTTTTTTTTTTTTTTTTTTTGGTATATTTTTGTATACCTATATATATATATATATCCATACACATATAAACATATGTTTGTGTGTGTGTCTATATATGTATGCCGTAGTCCTAAGCTGATTGTGAGGGAGAAAGGAAGTGAAAAGTAGGGGGTTATTTTCCAGTGCTAAATTCCCAGTATTTTATGCTATTAAAGTAACTCCGTTTGAAGTGTTCACTGAAGTTTGTATTTTTAATCTTAAATGGGTGATCTTACATAAACAATGTTTGTTTCAATCCAAAGCCTTCTACACTGGCCTGGGTTTGTGGCTGGCGTGCCACAGCATTTCTGAAGCAGCTCTTACTGGGCTGATTTGTTTTTCCATTTCTACCCAAAAGTCAGGATTTCAGGCTAGAACTCAGTTCCCAGTAGTACATGAGTACTTCAGTAGTAGCTCTTTCTTCCAGTTTACCTTTCTGTTGTTGTTCCCTTAAGGTCTACCTGTGTGGTTGGGTTCTGTCGTACAAGTAGGGCCTTGTGGATGCTTTTGCCATGGGTATCTTGGTGTCTTCAGTGTTGGGAGTCAGCAGGTGGTCCACCAGAGCATGGCCCACTCCTCCGACTGGGGCAGAAACCATCCTGTTGCTATCACCCGGGCTGCAGGACTGCATATTTCTCGCTCCTCAGTCTGTAACCTGTGCCATCAGGGTGTGTGGAGGCATTTTGTGCTGCCACGTTGTCACAGGTGGATGTTTGTCCCACCCCGCCTCTGACCACCAGTGGAAAGGACACGGCTTGCCTCGTGACATTGCTTGTTGGAAGTGCTTGGGAAAAAGACGGAGGGTGTGCTGCTCTGAAGGATGTGGCCCACCCCTCTTGAGTTTGCGAGGCCAAAAGGCAGGATCCACCCGTGCTTTTGAAATGATGTCACATCGTGCTTGTCCTGAAATAGCATGCAACTCTGACTAAGAGGTCGCAAGCGTTTTCAGTGGTGGCGTTCCTTGCTGTTATCCACACCTTTAATTAAAACTTACCTTGAAGACTGCCTGAGGGACAGCCAGATGCAGGTGCTGACTTTCAGTAAAGCTGCAGAGATCACCATTTATAGCTACAATTCAGTCAAATGACCTAAAAGCTCTGGCTGCCCTTGAGACGCAGCGCAGCCTCATGGCCTCCTGCCCGTACCTGGACACTTGTTAGGAGCTTTGGCATCCTTGATGTCCAAGGCCAGACATCTTCAGGAGTGGGGGTTGAGCTAAAAACTTCCATGTTTTCTGGCTACATCTGTCTCAAACATGCCCCTTCTCATCACCTTATATGAGACCTCCCAAGCTTTCCTTTCCACCTGGAGAAGAGGTTGGTGTCATTTATCTCTCTGTTACATCAGGGTAACTGAGAGACAGTGTGGCTCTTGTTGAGGGGTGTGTAGAAGGCTTTTCCTTAGGATATTATTCCCATGCTCAGAAGCACAAGATAGTTCCTTAGCTTCAATTAGGCCTTGTTTTTCTAGACTGTCTGAATTTATTTTCAAGATCCAAAATACAGGATTTAATTTTCTCATTGTTTTTCCCTTGGCAGGTTGGGCCAAATTAACTTTGTCTGTTCAGCGTATTTAATGTATGTTCAGCCTGATTTAATGATTTGGGGAGTGTTCTAAATGTCATGTTGTGGGGATTAGTGTGTATTGTAAGGGCTTGGTTTACAATTCCTCATAAACTTCTGCCAGGCAGAGTTTTATGGTTTGTTCATACCTGCCCTTAGGATAGTTAATAGAGTAGATTTTTTAAACTAAAATAAATAATCCAAAAGGGTTGAGTCCACTTCATGCTGAAAGTCAGACATCTGCGAAGTAAGACCCAAATAAAAATTTGTGCTATATAACATGGTGGTCACGTTGTACTCTGGTTTTGCAAGGCTGTAACAGACTGACCTTAAGGGTGAGTGGTCATGTCCTGGATGCTGCAAAAGTAGTTGTTAAAACACTACATCTTTTTTTTTTTTTTTTTTTTTTTTTTTTTTTTTTTTTTTAATTTCTTAAAGAACATGTGCGTTTTTTTTTTTTTCCTGTCAGTGGTAGGCATCTGGAAAAACTGACTTTTCTTAATTGCCTCCTTCAACCATAATCCAAGAAATCCTGAAAAGCTTTTAAAACCAGCCTTTTTTTTCCTAATGGTGAAAGCAGAACAGTATGTGTGGCTGTTACACTGAATTGTTTCCAGGTGAGACCCTATGCTTTTAATTGTCAGTTTGTTAGAGCATTTGGGGAAGAGGAGTCACAGGGGTTGACAAAATTGCTTTGCTGAATAATTTTACCAAGATTCTCATTTGACACAGAGGAACTGTACATTTCATTTCTTTCACTTTCTTGCTCTTTTTATGTCTTTATGACACAAGTTGTACAAAGATGTCAATACATGTTTTACCTACTGTCTTCCCTTCATAAATGCCTGCAAGTTAACCTGAGCATCAAATGAGCTACAATCGAAATTCTCTGGAGTGTTGTCATCAAATCAGACTGTCACAAGGTGCATTTAAATTGGCCACGGTCATAAAGTGCCCTGACCTGCTGCAGTAACACACTAAGTCCTCATGGTATGTTATGCTACTGACTTGACATAAATTAGGCAGGCCAGACAAGCAATTTGGATGTCTGCCTGCGGAAATATTTATGAAAAATTCCTGTGTCTAAACAGTGACACATAGCAAGCAAATTTAATAGGTAAAAGGTGATGAGTATACAAGAGTCAGTATAGTCATTTTAAAAGTCAATTTTATGGGCTTTTGCCATTGCTATAATTGGAAAATTGTCTTCCCTTTTGTAAGTGTAACTCTGACTAGCTCGTGCTTAACTCCCTTTGTCTGAGTCTCTGCATCACGGAGCAGCGGGAGATTTCATGCAAGCAAGAGCCATGAAGCAGCCGATGTTTTAGTTGTGATACAGAGCTGCAGATGGTGTGGCTGCTCTTTACTGTTCTCTGCACTTGGGCTGTTCATCTACAAGGACTCTCCAAAACATGAAATCCTCGTGTCCCTTTTCTCCCCTTTGCATCTCCCTTTGTCCCCCTCACCCTTCTGTTTCTCCTGTTCATCTCTTCACATACACAGATCCATCCATCCATCCAGAAAATGCTTTCAGAAATAGAGCAGGAAAGACAAGCCTTTCGAGAGATTATTTGACAGGGACGTATTTCTGCTCCCTGCATATTAGTTGATGAGGGAGATCTTAGTTACTTTTTATTAATCTTCCTTATCTACAAATCCTGCCAGTACTTCACTCTCTTTGGCATTTGAACTAAAGCTGGAAGAAACAAGCACAGCTCCAACATGGAGAAAAGCTCGTTTGACAAAACTGGAAGGTGCAGGTGGTGGTGTCGACACACGTTGCTTCCTCCCATTTCAGAGAGAGGTTTCTGTGTCGCTTCCCTAGAGAGCCTTGTTGGATGGGCCTTGGGCAGTGTCTTGTGCTGACAGCCAGCAGCCAGGTGTCCTTCTCCTAAATGTTTCCACAGCAAGGCCAGCTCCTATGTGCGATAGCACCCCTGTAGCAACGATGGCACAGGAGCTGGAGCACCAGCATCCTCATGAGATCCAGGGAGTGCTGCAGGCCTGAGGAGAAGGCAGGCCCGGCCTGCTGGCTGGCTGTGGAGAACCGCTGGCAGAGAAATATGAGTACTTGGAGACTGACATTCCCTGAGGTCCTTACTGCTTCTTAAATCCTTGATTTCTACCAGTTCGCTCATACACATGCTAGCATCTTGTGGCATTTTGGGTCTTGTCTGTTCTTTCTTCCTCCTCTCCCATCGCTTTTACTGTTAACGTTGTCCTGCAACATCTAATCAAAAATCAGTAGCTTAACTGGGGCCAGCTCTGAGCTCAGAAGATTTGTCTTAAAAATGTAGAAATAGGATAACTGGCATCCTGAAGCTTTTGCTATTGTAAAGCTGAAAAAAGTGGTATTGATCAAGAAAAAGGAAGGTACCGAAGCTAAATTCTTTATTTGAAACACAGTCACTGGAGGAAAAAGAAAATTAACATTCATTTTGTCTCGGTTGAGTATTCATCTATTTTCAAGCCATCTTATTAATCACATTAAAACAAACAACAATGAATTCTCTTTGATGTAAGCTTTTTCATTAAATTGGAAAGTCAATTTCTGAAATGTCAGTGAGAAATCCTCCAGTGGAAATCTCCTAAATGATTATTTAAAAAAAATCACCACCACCTCCACTCCCCAGATGCTAGTAAAACTAAACCAGACTGAAGCTAACAAAGGGTCTGGACTGCAGGTTCTGACTTAAAAGCAGGAAATGACTTGCTTTTGGATGGATAAAAAAAGATTTCCTTCTTTCCATCTGTGCTGACTGAGCTGCAGGCGGTTTGTACCCCTGCAAAGTTAAAGAAACTGAACCTCATGGCAGCAGTGGTGTGCTATTGCAGTGGTGCAGGATCTGTTTCGTGGCGAGCTCAGTCATCTGTGAGACAGGAGCAGGGATGCAGTCAGAGGCAGTGGCCTCCTCAGCTGTCCTAATAGAAATTGTTCCTAATTGTAAGTCAGTGCTCTAACATTAATATAAGGAATTAAAAACATACTTATTTTTAATTGCCTTTGGCCCCAAGTTTGCCTTCAGTGTAGATTAACATCAGTGGTTGAAATAGGTGAACTTTGCGCTACAGCGATTGTCAATCACTAAATTTAGAGATACTAAATTCATTTGGGGGAGTAAGTATTAAGAATAAGCATTCTAATGATAAAACTTAATTGCTTTTCTTTATGAATTTCAGGTAACATCAAATTACTGGCATAATATTACTGTTTATGATGAATATCTCTTGAAGTATTTTGTCCTATTAGCATATTCTATACACTTTTAATGTATTCGGTGTCTCACGTTCTTACATTAATTGTTTCTAACACTCATGTAGGCAATTTCTTAGTATTTGGGTAATTCATGATGTCTTATTAATAGCAATATTTTTCCCCCTTTTTCATGTAAAGGTTATTAAAATGAAATTCAGAAAGCATAGACACACAAGAGTGTTAATGACTCTAGAAAGACTGGTAATTGTTGGATTTCTTCTTAGGACAAGTAATGTTCAAATGGAATTGATGAAACAGCACATTGCTTTGAGAGGTAATTACATTGATGCTGAGTTGGCAAATCTAATCACCATTTGAGTATAAAGCCTTAACTGAAGTGATGGATGAGGCTATGGGTGCAGAGAATTAATTTAATTGAGGAAGTGATGAGTAAGATATAGCCAGGCTTTCGTGACCCCTTAAGAAAGCAGTTTGCTAGCTCTGCAAACCACCTATATGACTTATGTGAATGTTGAGCCTTTTTCAGGAGCTTAATGGCATCAGACTTGCCTGTTCAATACATAGTAGATTTCCAAAGAACGGTTACAGTTTTCTGACCTCAAAAACCAGAGTAATCAGCAACAGCATTTTCCTTAAGTAATAAGCAAAAGCTTTATAAGCAAAAATGTTGTCACCTGTAATGACTGAAATGTTGGAGAGAGGTCCTCTATATATATATATATATTTATTTATGTAGTAATCAATTCAATAAATCCTTCTGATACCTCTACTAGATATTTTGAGATGTTCTTGTGAAATAATGATATATACCATCCTATTTCAAGCACTGTGCCCTTTATACTTTATGAAAAAAGTTGGAAGTGAGAAATTTGCAGTTGGGTTTTTCAACATGTATTACACCAGCATGCCAGTGAATTCGTAGCTGCGTATCCCTCCATAAAGTTAGCCAGCAGTTCCTGCTCTGTTTTACATTTCAGTGATGTAGGTTGGCTTTGTGGTCTGTACTAGAAACAAGAAAGCAGTGTTAGGGTGCTTTGTGGAAATGTAGGAATTCCTGCTCTTGTGAGGCTATGCTATTACAAGCATAGTGTAGTAAAGCGTTTTCTGTATTAACTGTTTTTTTCTTTGCCTTCTAACAAACACTACACATGAATGCATGGATGAAACGCCAAATACATATATTTTTTTCTGGGAGTAGAGGTTTTTAATCTTGAATTCAGGTGTTTTAGCTCCGATGGCATGATAGATAATGCCATTTTTCACATGGGATCTCTATTTTGATTACTGCCGAAGAAAAATTGTGACTTGAGTGAAGAAGAAAAGGTTAAAACAGTAACTTCTGCCATGGAAGTCTTCCATTAGGCTTGGCATCTTGTGGCTGTTATGAAAAGCTTGGTATGAAAGGTGCCCTCTGCTTTTTTCTGGCTGCGTGAGTGGAGATAATGTGCTCTGCAGGCATTCTGGCCACTTGGAGAAGCTGCTAGTGGCAGCTGTGTTTAGGAAGCGTAGATGGCACATTCTCTGTAAAGTGTTATGCAATGTCTTAAGTTAAACATCCAGAGTTATTACATGCTTCTGGTACTTTTTGTTTGCTTTCCCAATTGTAAAACAAAGACGTTTTTGTAGTTTGACCCTGTAGTTACCGAGTGAGGGTACCAAGGTGGTGAGTTCCACAGAGGCAAGTACTTCATTTGGTGCAGAGTTCACACTGTGTACCTTAAATAAGCTACAGGGGAACAGGTTGGACAAAGAGACATTGAATATAGTGCCTTCTGAGTATGGCAGAGGTGGGGTGGAAACAAACATAATAGATAGCTTTTCTGCTGATTCTCAAGCTGGCTCAAATAGGGCTGCACAGACAACCTACACTCTGCTGTCTCCCATCACATTCAGTCCTAATGTCCTTCTAGTAGCAGGGTTTTGAATTTAATATTTATTAAATGTCAGAAGGCTTTGTGAACCTAGTGGATTTTGTGCATTTGTAGATACATTTACTTTTCTAGTTCTGAGTTTCTGTTTAGTATAAATAAAGAAAATGGGAAAGAATATGGGTTAAATATATTACTCTGACTTTCTTTAAAAAAACAAAATACTTCTTGCTGAATCTACCATCTTCCAAAGGAAAATGTGAGAACAGTAATACTTGCAAAGGCATTGTTTCAGAGATTAAGCTAAGTTGGTTTTGGAAAAGTATTCTTGCGTATCAGTCAGCAGGTACCTTCTACCAATGCACTTGTTCAAATGTTACATGCTACCTCTTATCTTTTTAAGCAAGTCAGCTGTGGAAAAAAAAAATATAATCGTAAAAATTACACCTTCATGTTTGTTTGTGGGGGGAAAAGATAAATGTGTCTCTCTGAAGGAATAGGGCAAGGAATTTGTATTTGCCTTTCTTCGTGTGTTCTATTCAAAAATTAAATTAAAAGATCTTTAGTGCAACTTTTCATGGTTTCTACCAAAGTTAATGAAACCCAGCATATTTTTGCTATTGTTATTATACATAAAGGTTAAAAAAAAAAAGCAGTAAAATTAGAAAGAGGAGAGAGATGGTTAGAAGCACATAATTCAGTTGTTTGATAAGGTCTAAGAACTCAAAAGCAGTCTATGTGACACTTCATGAAATAGCTAATTTCTTTTTTTTTTTCTATTAGGAAATGTGAAAATATATATAATTGCAACCCCTGAAGTAAGGGAAAGCAAAAAGGAAAAGAATTGAAAGTGACAAAATTAATGCCTGAAAAATGCTAGACAATGTGATTTGCTCATCCTGACTTGCTGTGCAATGGAAGGTGCCCCTGTTCTTAACATTTTAACTGTACCTTAAGTCAGGTTTGGATGTGTCAAATATCACATTGTTTCATCTTGTTTTAAGATACCTGATTTACTAGCATAGTTTAATCCATCCCTAATGAAAATAACCAAGGTGGTTTTTAAGCGGTTTGTCCTTTTGTGGTCACTTACCAGGCGACCAGAAACATTATTGCTGAGGTACCTTGTGGGTGAGACTTTCAATTCTGTAAATCACTGTAATTTTCCGGAATTCAGTGCCAATAAGCCATTTAAAAGATCTGTTACATAGACTGGGGTCTGGCATAACGCTTGTCTTTCCTGACACAGTGCCTGATCTCACAACTGCAGCACAGTTTAATTCTTGTCTTGCTGTTTCCCCCACCCTGCCCCAATACTGACAGGGATATTGGCATTTGTTGTGTAACTCCCTACTCTTGGACTTTCAAGGTGAATGGTGAAATCTTCATTTCACACTTGGTTTTAACTTCCCCTCTTCCACCCCACACAAAATCACCATGATAGTGCTTGTTTAACTTTACTCCCTCGATGTTTGGTTTCACACAGCTAGTACACTCACCTGTTTCTTGAAGTAAGCTAGTGTACGAAAGTCAAATTAATTATTGAAAGGTACAGTGATGTGAATGCTCATATGCCCAAGTGCACCATTGGCTTTGTTTTAACCTTCAGGTGGTTCCTGTGTTGTCTCATGTGTTTCATAAGCAGCACCATTCAAAGGAATGTGATGAGTGGGTTCAAACCTGCCTCATGAGAAATCTCATCCTCCAGTCAAAACAATGCAAGTTTTGGATAAACGTTAGTTAGAGCAGGTTGAGAACAAATTTAGTTCCTTGCCCATTAGCTTTCTGATTTGCTTTTAGTCAAAAACCCGGTAACTAGGCTGGGTCAGGTCCACCCATCTTCCTGTTTGGATTCCAACCACATGCCGCACTCTTGTAGTTGGCCTTGCGTTTCTCTTCTGCATTTTCTTCTAAAGCAGTAGTCCAAATGTAGGTAGAGGTTCGCAGCTGGATCTGTCCATTCCCACTCCCACATTTAAAGAACTTTGTACTTTGGAGGTTTCCTGTATACTGGGATGAGTATCTGTGCTTATCACTAATCTTGTGGTGGAAACCACAAGAGTGATTTAGGCCCAAAGTTAGGGCCTAAACCACTATTGTGCTTAGGCCCAGGCTGAATACTTGACAAGCTGGTCCCATCACAGGTTTCCTGCAGTTCATTTGAAGGGAGCTGCAGGGGTTATAGAGGCTATAGAGAAACGCAAGATCCTGGAAAGTGGGACGATGGCATCTGCAGAGCTGTAAAGGTTATGGATGCATCAGTTGCCCTCAGCTCGGCCCGTTGGGCTGTAAGGGCACAGGCTGCAGGTTACGTGCAGCAGCCGCTTCTCCTGTATTAATTCCCTCAGCTGTCTAGAGCCAACATCTATGGCCTCGTTCTCTGTAGGCAAACTGCAGCTTGTTACTACTCTTTATTTAGTTCTTCTCCTGGAATTAGCTTTTCCCCAGCTATTTGCTCAGTCTTGGTGGCTGGTAAAAAACACAGTTCAGAGGGAGTCTATTTGCAATAAAATACAGTTGCAAAAGTTTTGTGAACGCTAATCTCTCTGGATATCAAAACACCTGTCTTTCACACCTTTTCATTCTTTTTACACCCAGTGATGGAGTGTGTTTTTGTTCAAGTTGTTATTTGTCAAAATCGTGCTTTAAGTACATCCAAACGGATAAGAGTTTACTGCAGACAAAGGTGAGGCACTTCACCCAAACCAATTATTAGTCCTCATTTATGTTATCCTTAATTGAAAGCTTTGCCAAATTTTTGTCTGAAGGTAATAGTTGCAGACAGAATTGTCCTCTTAAAATGTAGCTTATGCTGCAGTCCCAGGAGTCCTGACGCATAGTTAGAAAGAAAATTAATTGCTCTTTTTATTTGTATTCTTCCTTTGTCCCTATTGTAGGTTTTTCGAATACTAAAATGAAATTTTAATCTACTAACATTTCTCTTTTCTTGAACAGCAAGGAGTATCAATACACTTTTCCTTTGCTTTCCTTTACTTGTTCTTTAGTTATGTCTTCAAGAAATAACAGGACCATGCACGATTTTGTGTGAAGTGAATAAACAATACATTGGTGTCAGTTCTTACTAACGTGATGGATTAAGAAAATAAAGTTGTTAAATATACATTAATAAAACTGTGGTGTAAACATTGTTTGTAACTATATGCATGGGTGCATACTGGCAGGGGCTGTACAGTGGTATGTGCTTTAAAAACAGAAATATGCCTATTGGAGTCACTGATAAGTTTTTATCTAAATCAGTGTTTGGAATGGAACTGATAACTTCTTAGGGATGCGTGCAACTCCACTGTATCTGCAGCATCAGAAATAGTGCTGAAGCCTCCATACTTCAAATACTGCATTTCATCATGCCTAGTAGATGATTTCTACTAATGACCCACTGTACTGCTTGGATGCTTGGGGGAAGCGTTATTTTCATGATAAGGGATTGGATTTTAATATCCCATCCGTGGGGAGAATGAAACAGAAGGTTCAAAAGCATGGTGACTCCACCACAGTCCACCACTAAAGGAAAGCGCTAGCTCTGCTTGCAAGAAGTCTGCTGACAGGAAAATGAGATACGCTAATGTTTTATGTGGGGATTGCAAATATTTTCCTGGCTTCATTCAAGCCTAAGAATTTACCTCTCCATTGTTTACTGCTGAACTGTTAAGTTCAGATGATGATAATATGGCTTTGCAAATCTGTGAACTTGTCACTGTATCAAATAATTTTTTTTTGAACAGCCTTTGAAAAATCCTGTCACCGGCACCACTAAGCTAAGGCGAAATGTCAACAATATCTTGTAAACGAGACACTGCAGTCTGTGGTGCTAATAAAACCCAGGCTGGGATGGTATCAAGGGAATATATGAAAAAGCTGTCAAGATGTTGTGATTCCAGAAGAAACAAGATTGACTCATACTTGTTAACCATAAAGGGTAAAATGTAATAATAATAACAGGAAGTTAGCATGTCTGCTACATATATTAAATAAAACTCTCAAGACTTGTGAGAAAAATATCAGCATCCACATTCATCTTGTAGTAGACTTTTGTCTGAAAATGGTGGATTTAAACTGAACGCTGAGGTGAGCGGTGTGCACAATTTAGACGCGGTGTCTGGGAAAACAGCACTGTGGTGCTGCTGATGGAGACAAGTGAAATGGTACCGAAGCATTTATCATGACGTGGAGAAAGAGAGCTTTATGCACTGCACAGCAGGGAGGTTCTTGTCCCAGTTTGTAAAGTTGATGCTTCAGTCCAAAAGTTGAAGTATAACTTCACTACTCTGTTGTTTCTGTCATGTGCATATTCTTTGTAGAAGACCCCGGACAGTAACAGAGATCATGTCCAAAGAAACAAAACCGAGGATAATTTTTCATGTTATTACAAGAATTAGTACTTCTGTGGTATTAAAAATGTCAATTCCACCTCCTACCTTTGTGATAGAAGCACATCAAGATTTAACGTTTTTTATACTAAACCTGTCTTCAAGAATAAGGCTCAAATTTCCCTTCCTAGCAAATTCTGGGGCAACTACTGCAGTTCCCCCTCCTTCCCAGTGGTCCCTGGCCCTTGAGTAGTGTTCTTAAGCTACAGTATGGTATTACTGCTTTTCTCATGTGTCCTAACTGCTGCGGGCTCTGAGAAGACGTGGACATCTGCTTGCATTGCTGTACATGGTTACTGCGATTGAATCTTAGGAGCAAGTGACTTAGTGAGCTAGCATTGATTTCTAATGTAAAGCTATTGCTGTTTTTACTGTTAGAGCTTACTGTGATATGTCCCTCACTGTTGTGTATTCATACAGTTTGGCTTCTGATACTGTGCTGCATAGCTGGGCATGATAAAATCATCAGACTACTGCAAGTCCAGTTATTTTCTGGTATTCAGCTTCGTTGAAGGAAAATCTTATTAAGAACGTGTAAAAGCACTTCTCTCCTTCCCCTTTTCTTTGAACAATAGTGCTAATAAGGAAGGAGACTAACTCATCTTTGTAGATAAAGTAGCTGAGAAAATAATTACTTTTCAAGAGAGACAGGAGTGCTCCTTTAGAACCTCAACATAGCAACACGTTTCTGCACAATGAGAGTTTTAAAAACCTGTTTAATAGGGAAATGAACTTGCTAAGCCTGTTTTCAGGCATCTTATTTCTTTAAATATTTAGCAAGGCTCACGCTTCCATTTAGGTATCAAAATTTAGGGTAAAACCATTTTTACTCTGTTTTCATTATGTCCTTTTTTCGTAACTTGCAAACATTAAATCCTGTGAAATGCTACTCTTGTGATTTGAATCTTGCAATTTATTTTGCTAGCAGAGATGCAATTTTTCTAGGAATGATCAAATTAGAAAAAATATTCTAGCGCAATTTTGTGCAAGATTTTTAAATTTTTTTCAGGAAGCTGATCCTGTCAACTGTTGTAGTCTTCCATTATTTCTGCCTTTTTTTTACTGTCTCATATGTCTATATGTCTCATATGTCTCCAGCAAGGAGCAACTCATAAAGGGGATGGAGGTGGGAGCCACACTAAGGCATTTACTTCTGATAAATCAGTGGAGAGGAAACCAGGGTCCACTGTAATGGTGGGCAGGGCCAACCAGCACGTACAGAAATTCTCTTTTCATCCTGCTCCTGTCACCATTGAACAACACTAAGAGCAGAAAGCTTCGCCTTGATGCTGACAATTTCCCAGCAGAATGCTGGGGACTGGCATAACTGAGTTAATTGCTTTTGTGTAGCTAAAAACAGATGGATATTGGGTGCATGCATACAAATTATTTTTGAAGTGGCTTTCCATGTGACTGATTGACTTTCCTTTGTTTCATTAATTTGCCTTTTTTTTTTTTTGGTCCTTTTTTTTTTTTTTTAGCTTTATGAGCTTGCCAATATCTGAGTGTGATCATTTATGTGAAAGGAAGAGGAAAAATAATTGCACTTTTTTTAAAGCATGCTGTGTTTGTTTCTGTATTTTTAGCTCAGGTGAGGGAGAGAAAGACAGAGAGAAGAATTTTCTTTAATGTTGAACAGCATATCCTATCTGATGCTCTTGATCAAAAACTGGATGTTTTATACTCAGCACTCCTGGTTTGAATGTCTGTATGTAGCTAAGACTAGAAGTTCATTAACCTGGAGATCAGAAACAGATACTAGAATTTAGAAATCCAGCCCTCTCTGGCCATTGAAAGGTGACAGTGTATGTATAGCAATTATTTCATGCTGGTAAAAAGGCAAAATACTTAATAATGAAAATCGAAGAAATCTGTTGTTCAGAAAGGAGTTACTAAGAACTAAGCAGAAGATTTTGGAGATGATGAAATTAGAATGCTAGAGGAAAGCCATACTGTGAAGGTGCTGAAATTTCTTATCCAGTTCTTTGAAAACAAGAAACTAAAAAGAACCTGGTGGTTTTGCCACTTTTGCAGTCTTTCCCATGTAAAATGGGAACAGCTCATCCCTTTTTCAGGCTCTTCTGTAAGTTGGCTATTACTACACACATTTTTGTAACCTGCCTAGGATTCACCAAATGAAAAGTTTCATTATTACTTTTAAGTCACTGCTGTGTTTTGGGTGGCCAGATATCTTTGGGGGTAAGGAACAGAGAATGCACACTTGTTTGTAGAATCTTAACTTTTTCCTAGAAGCAAGTCTTGTGGCATGCAAGATTTCTATCACTATTTCCCAGCTTCTTCCTCACAACCTATTAAAAATATCTTACTGTCCTCTTTGCTCTGAGTTTACTTTCAAAGTTGTACTAGAGAACATATTGTAAAGTGAAATGTTGCAGGCTTAGTCTTCAAATCGAGGTGAAGGAGGCAAGTTGTTAACTTCAAATAAAAGGCTGTTCAAGCATATGCGATGCCATGAAAAAAAAGATGCAAAACCTCATGTGTATGATGGTGACAAAAAGTCACTGCATGTTTGAATATTTAAAAGCAATTTACTCATTAGTAGTGAATTTCAAGTAGAAGATCAGCCTAACAAACCTGAGACCTTACTACAGCTGGTGCTGTGTTAGGAAGCCTTTCAAAACTCACAGTAGCGTTCAGTAAGTGTATGGGTTTTGGCCTGTTGCCTGTATATCATTCAGCATTAAGAGTGATCCCAGCAAATGATTGACACATTAGGCCACCAAGCATGTTTGACAGCCGACTGCAGTATTCCTTCGTATTGCCCAAGACTGATTGAGGTCCTTGGGCTTTTAGGTATCTACGTGAATTATCATTTAAAGCAGCTGTGATATACGGCAAGATTTAGCTGAGTGGTTTGAGTTTTCTTCATGAGCCCAGGGGTGAATGCCTTTCCCTCCTGTACATGGCAGCTTAGTGTAGTACCGTCGGTGTTCACAGAGGCCTTGCAGATCCTTGCAGGCCACAGAGGCCCCAGCAGCATTGGCACCACAGCACAGCTGAGCCGAGCTTGTCGTGCTGAGTCTGTCATGTCTGTTGTCTGCTTTTGAGGTGCCCAAAGAAGATAAAACTGCAAAGAGAAGAGCTAGCAGCAGTCAGCTGAAGCATGTGTGTGTGTGAACTGTTCCCGCCCTCCCCCCAAAAAAGTTTACACATTTCAGATGTTGTCTTTTGAGTGAACCTTGTGGAAGCAGACAGCTCTGTGCACAGTTCCTTTAGAAGTGGCTTTTCTATTCACAGAGTACTATTTTGACAACAGGATGAAAAAAATCAGTCAGTGTAGAGAATTACAGGTCAGCTGGATGCTTGATTTGACACTGAGTTGTCCTCTGTGAGTGTCAAGCAAGGTAGTCCACAGCAAGCCTTTGGGTAAGCTGTCTTCTGAGTGAGAAAATCCAGAGGAACTCTCTCACTTTCATGTGCGTGTGAGCTGAGTGCATTTTGAGCTAATTTGAGCTTCTTTCAAAATACAAATTGATTTGTTGATGGCAGCGTGAAGCAAGTGTATTTGGAGTGTTATTCAGCTGTCAAAATACAGCATTGCTGACAGGGTTTCTTTTTTCCGTCCCTGTGTACAAGGAGGAGTTCCAGTCTGGCGTCTTGCTAGGTTTCTCACAGCATTGCTAATGTTAGCTTTTCTTTTTTTTTTTCAAGCATTTCTGATTTCAGTGGGACATTCCAGCATCACTGATTCTTTTTTTTTTTTTTTTTTTTTTTACTTAAGGGTGGGGTGAGGGAGAAACAGGTACCTTCCTGTCCTTTACAGTGTTTCCAAACAAAACGTTCTCACCACCTTGAAGTCATTTTGTTGCTGACACATCATTATCATTTTCTTCATTTAGTGATGATAAGGTAGTAGAAGAACAGCCAGAGGAAGATGAAGAGTTAACTGTTGTGGAAGATGAAGATGCTGATGATGACGATGACGATGGTGATGGTGATGAAATTGAAGAGACAGAGGAAGAGTATGAGGAAGCAACTGAAAGAACTACCAGCATTGCAACCACTACCACCACAACTACAGAGTCTGTGGAAGAGGTTGTCAGAGGTAAATTCGTGGGCACTTAGCTTGGGGCTGGAAAACTAATCCTGCTGCTTTGTGTAGTTGCCCTTTATGACAAAAAAATGTTCCAAACAGCAAAATACCGTAAGTTGCTGCATCTTTATGTTTTGTCCTTTGTAATTTGGAAGTTGAATTCCCTCCTCTTTCCTTCTCCCAGTATAAGTATTCTTTGCAGGTATCTGGTCATTGCATATGATGTGGATAGAAACTGAAGAGGTATCCTGTTGTTTTTGTGGTGTTTTTTTTTTTTTTTTTTTTCCAATTTATTTTTGTTTTTAATTCAAGTCACACTAAATAATATTTGACTGCCATGTATAGTAAATAACACAGAAAAGTCATGTGTGCAATATCATGTGCATTTGTTATGGGAGAAGAGAGTGTCAGCTCAAAGCAGGAGGTAGCACCCTAGTCCATGCACAACAGAGCAGTAGTATTTTTAAATATGATTTCTATGAGTTCTCACGTGCATGTGACAGAAGGGTGCCAAGGAGATGCCTTGGAAAAGGGTGAGTCTATTCATTTAGCTTTACTACTCAGTCTGTGTATAGATAAGCTCCCTCATCAAAAGTATTAATGCTTTGGTAAAATGGTTTGCAAATGTTCCTTTCTAAGGTTGGAGAAGCAATCCCATGCATTTCTGTCTTATATAACTCTGTCTGTTGAGTGTTTTGCTCAATTACTGGAGAGCCAGTTCAGTGAGGAGGGTTTGGGAGGAGATTATGTTTAAATCTTTAAACCAATTAAATATATTTCCATATGTGAGCTTTCACCACCTGGGGATAAAACGCCCTGTTCTGAATGGAAAATGAATATTGAGGGGGAAAAAAAAGAACACTTCACTTTAATGGGATTTTGGATGAGTGGAAATGAGGACAAATTAGGTAGAGCTCTTTTCTTTACTGAGGTTGACATTTCAAAGAGGTTAAGATGTTTAGCCTTCAGGAAAATAGTATATAATAATATGAATGTGAAATAGAAAAAATAGGAAGCAAACTATTGAAGCAACCTTTTAAAAATCCCTTAGAAATATGCACGCTTGCTGACAATGAAAAGCTGTTGTCCTGTTCCTCCCAAGTACAAAATTTCCCACCCTGGGTGACCAAGTACGTCCTGCTGTATGTAGATGGGGTGAGGGCAGTCTGCTACTGATAGAAATTCCCAGCACGGCTCTGCCCCAGCCCCTCGGGCTTTCTGACCTCCAGCCTTCCTGGGGCACGGAGGGTGCTGAGGCTTTCTCTGAGTGCCTGTAAGTGACATCCGAATGAGCAGCACCATGCAGAATGCTCATTTATTTGCAAATGTGGGAATGCCCACGTAATTCATAGCCTTGGCCCCCGCTCCTGTGTTCCTTGCCACGCTTGGGAGAAAGCTTCCCTCAAGGCTCCATGTCCTCCTGGTGCTGCCAGCAGGTCCGGGATCTTCTATGGTAAGCATCTGCTGTGAACTTGCAAACAGGAAAATTTGTTGCTGCTGGTGCAAATGAAGAAGCCAGAGGTGCCTTGTAGGCACTGTGGGTGTGTGTTAGGCCGTGCTGTGGAGACATCTGGGAAGCCTCTTCAAGTGGGATTAAGCACTGGAGCTTTGTTCTTGTGGATGTGAGCTCTGTTGAGGCCTCCAGGCTACTTTTCCTACGTGTTAGTCAATGCCATTCATAAAACATATCCTAAGATGCTTTTCATAGATGCTTTACAGCTGGTTTTAAGTGTACTTTATGGAGCTGTGGCTAATACCATGTCATAGCATTAAAGAGCACAGGGGGTGGGTGTGTCCGCTTTTAGAGAAGTTGGTTTTCAATGTGAAATCAGCAAAGAACTGTTCTAAAACCATAAATTAAGTCTAATTGTGGGCTGGTGCTGAGCCTTTTCTCCCCCAAATCAATGGAATGACTGCCATCAGCCATAAATAATTGAAAAGCGTAAGTGCAATGTTATACTTTAAAGACACTTGAACTATTGTAGAATCAATTTGTCAGGCGATTTTATTTCTATGCATACTTTAATGAGTCACGATCAAAACAGCAATAGCGGATCTACTTCCAGACTTAATTCCAGTGAGAAGGAAGTTACAGCCTTGCTTAGAGAATGAGAGGTCATTGATGGGAGGGTAGTCTTTTCATTCAATTTCTGTAGTGAGCATATTTTTTATGAGCTATAATGTTTATTCAGAAGTGCAAATAAACTTTTCCTAGCACAGGACTTGCCAGTATTCTCATTCCCGTCTCTGCTGAGGGACCGGCTCTAGTCTCAGTTCATATGGAGTGCAACGTCAGACCCAGTTTGAACTTTCAGATCTGCTCTTGCCAGAGTTCAGATGTTAAATCTAGCAGATGGTGGGTCTGAGGTTACAGGGATCGACAGCGTGAATTAATGTCAGATCTGCATTTTTCACCCTTGGTGAGATGTTAGCACGGAATTTGCGATGAAGAGAGTGTGGTTCACTTACGGAGCCCTGCAAGAAACCTGTGGCTCTTGATTCTGCTTCTGCATGGAGCAGGGGAGGTAACTTTCTGGTGGTCAGGTGCAAGCAGCAGAGCAGCTTGCTGCCACCCTGCAGGTTTGTGCAGAGCTGATTGTGAGCCATCCAGGCTCCAGGTCATCCTTGCAGTGCGTGACTGAAGCAAGCAACGCGTTGCGTGCAGTTGTTTGTGATTTCTGCTCTCCTTCAGCACAGCAGGCGATAAGAAAAATCAGTCTCTCTTGGCTTATGACAAAGAATAAGCAATTTGAACTTAATGCTTTCCGTCAGCATGGCAGTCAATCAGGTCTCATTTAAAGGAAAGCAGCAGGGTCAAACACAGCAGCCTGGCAAAAACACTTGGCAGCATCTTCGCATACCTACTGGCAGATGGGGGAGATTCAGCATAAGCATGACCAGCCCCGTCTAGCACATAATGCTGCCCTTCAGCGATCGGTTTTGCTTTATCTAATTCAACTGGATTTCTTTAAACAGCTAGGAAAGAACTCAGCAGTGCTGTTGACATGCCATTTTAACTATGTTTGCAATCTGGAGTTGCAAGCAGGATATCATATTCTGGTTTCCTAGCAGGAGAAAAGTAGCCCAATCTTTGTATTGTAGCTCCTAGCTTTATTGATCCAGCATACTTTTGTTTTCTTTTTTTTTCTTCTTTTTTTTTTTTTTTCTGTGGACTTATATGTCTGAAAGACTTCAAATACATTCAGTGACAGCTATCACCTATTCTAAGGTAAGGGAGGTTAACACTGATTACTAGACCCATCAACTGTAATTTGGGGGATAATTCTAGAATATTAGTAGCATATACTAGATTAATAGTGATCTTTTCACCTTCAATGGCTTTGTTCCACTTTCTTCTTTGAAAGGTTATTATCTTTCTGTTAAAGTAGTATTTCCTTGTTTTCCATTTCCTTCAAGGCTGTGCGGTATGCTTTGTTTGTAAAGTGATAATGTGTGGTTGTATTATTCCATATTAAGAAAGCACTGGCACATTGCTATACAAGTAGTGCATGTTATGCTAACTCTTCTGTTTTTTTTTTATTTATTTTTTTATAAGATCTTCATTAAGAGTGATAATCTACAGTAACACATGAGCAAGAGCTGATAAAATTAACCTAATGGATTTGCATTAAAATAACTGATAGCTTTTAATTAGACATTATGATTTAAAGCACAGCTTTTCCACTGTAACATAGAACTTCATGATATGTTGCAATTAAAGATAAATCTTTTTTAGGGTTTAGTAATCTTCTTGATGAAAAAGCAATATATTATTAATATTTTGGGTCAAGAGCAAATGTACTAAATACTAAACACAGTAATAGTGTTGTTTTACTTAAGGTTGGAGGGGAGAGAGTGGTTTCATTTGAATTACTTCCTGACAGAAGAAATCCTCCAGGAATCTGCTTCCCTAGATAAAATGTCACTTTGCTATATTGAAGCAGTTATTAATTGAATATTTTATTTTGCTGTGTAAAAAGTCTGGAATGTGTTTTTGAGCTAATCCTCATATGCACGTCTTGCCATGTTGGCATAATTATGATGTTAGGTGGCAATTACAACTTCCGTAAAATAGACATAAATTCATGAAATTTTATTGACTTACACTTAAAAATCAAGCTGGGGTATTTGTTTGGGTTCTGGCCATCAGTGGTAACTATTTGGCACCTTGGTTTAAAACATCGTTGTGTTTTGCACAAACAGATAGAAAATACATTGTCACATATTTGTTCCACATGAAAATTGTAAGGCTTTGTATTCTAGCCATGTGTACAATTCTTTTTTTCTCATGTACCAAATATCCCCCTCCAGTAGATTAAGAATAAACGTTAGAGAGAAAAATCCAATGTTAATTGTTTAGGATGGAAATAACGCTTTTAAGAAAGGCTGTTTTTCAGTTTTACACTCGGAACTCATCATTTTGCTTTTTCTTTTAACTTTATCTATAGAAAGTATTTTAGCAGTCGTGTAGCTAATGCACCAACTTTACTCCTAGAGCTTGTGCCAGCTTCCCAGCTGTCTCTTCCTAATTCCAAAAACCTCCTATGAAATTAGCTTTTGTCTTCAAATACTCAAACTAAAATTTGGCTGCCTTTTCTAACTATATATTCAGAATGAGGAGGCTTTGTTTCAGTGAGATTATCTTTAAATATTCCCTGTGATTAATTCATTGAATGAAACATTATCGTTCCATTTTGGAACAAGAACAGTGTAAGAAAAACAGTGTGCATTTACTCTTTAACTTGTCTCATTTTTCTCAGCTAGTTAAAAAATGGAGACTAGAATAGATGCGTGTGTATTAATATCTTCAAACTATAGTTCTCTGTTCCTGAAGACATGGAAGCCAAAATTACTCCACTTACAATATTATGTACTAGCACATAGTAAAGTGGAGCATATACCTCATGATATATATTTGAGAGGTTTATTCCTTTGTCCTCTTTTGCATTAATTGATTACTTTGTTCTTTGGTGAAATACAAATGGTAAAATAAATAATTCTGGTCCTATTTACTCAAGCAGCTAAGTGCATTATATGTGAGTAATGCAGACATTATACAAGCAGACATTACACAAGCAGACATTACACATGCATACATGTGAGTAATTACATGTTCGTGTGAGTATGAGACACAGTTTGAACTGATACCAACATGGACAACACAAACACATACACCAGTGCTACTGAGCTGGTTCACATGTGTAAAATACACGAGAGTGTTTTATTTGCATATACTTGAAAATATCAATGTCCAGCTCGAGGGCTGATGGTACAGAAAAAGTCATAGATACATTGTATTTTCCAATACCACAGCTAAATTAAAGAATGAGTAATACTTGTAAGCCAACGTGATGGATCTTTCTGATGCAGCATCCAGGCAGAAGAGGTTTTTCAGAGGTGTAAAGTAAATATAGAACCCAGCTTCCAAGACAGGTCCGAGATGATTCTTTAACTCCTGCTGTTTGTACTTTTTATTTTTTTCTTAAAACACTTCAAATTTAATTTCTGGTTTGAGGTTCGGAGCAGCCTGTGCCAGCATTTAAATGAGCTTACTTTTCACAATCACTTAAGTATCATGTACAAACTCAAATCCTGAAGAAAATAATGAATAACCGTAATGTTTACAGTAATAGAAGTATGTAAATGTAGATTTTTTTTCCCCTTAGAAGTTTAAATTCTATTTCAGATTCCTCTATTGAAAATGTTGTTGTTCACAGAGCAAGTCTTAGTCCCATGTGAAAAAAAAACAAAAAAAACAAAAAAACACAAACGTGGAGTTGAGATTTTGAAATAAAGCAATTATTTCATTTTGATTTAAAATCAGTTTTCTTCAAGGAACAAGCAGAACCAATTTATATGGTAATGAAAAATTTTGAGATGACATTCAGAACCATATTTTATATTTTCCTCTGTAAAAATTGATCATCAGAAGTACCTAGAGTGTTTGCACATAAATTTTAATTAGCTTTGCTAACAGCGTTTTGGTAAGTGAGCGTTATGGAAGTTCGTCATGTGGAGCCACTGTAAATCAATGTCCCCATACATGAAAACTATGCTTATCCATTTCTAAGGAAAAGTAACAGTCAACGTCCACGTTGATTGTTTGCAGTATATCACCTTAATGTATTAATTTAAAAGCAAATCAAAAAGCTTTGCTACAGAACTGTTCTCCAGGGAGTGATCTACCTGCTTTGTTAGAAATACCTCTTTTTGCATCAGGAAACTAGAATAAGTGTATAAGAAGCTTCAGATGAGAAAACCTGAATTATTCTCCCATGATTATCTCAAAAGAAAGTACAAAATGTAAGGTTTTGGAGAGGGAAGGAACTGTCAACTGTAATCTTTGGTTTAGGGCGCAGAGAAGATGGGGAGTTTTACAGTTGCAGAAGGATGGTGTGAAAATTATAAGCGTCTGAAAACAGAGTTACAGTTTAGACCACTTTATGAACCTGAATTGTGACAAAAGCACGTCCTTTTTAATCTGTTTAGTTTTGCAGATCCAAAGGCAAAAAATGCATTTTTGGAAGGGGATAGTGAGCCAGTTCCTTAAACAAAGCAAAGCTCACAGTAATGCTATACTGGACAAAAATTATTTGTGATAACAAGTAAAATTGAATTACACAGTGGCAAAAAGTAACTCATCTTTTAATCAGTTTTCAGCAACAGGATTACTATGTGAAGCAAAGACAGCTTTTAATTTTTTGATGCATCATGTAGCCATGTATGCTGCCTGCTGCTAATATCTGTGAAAGTACCATAGCTCATCCATCATAGGCTTTAATTGCTACACTCAGTACCAGTGGAAGGGAAGCAGGATATGGATGGCAGTAATTTTTTCTTAGCCCGAGAAGAGCTGCGGAAGTTCCCATCTCTTCTTCATTGCTCCATCCTCTCAGTTACAGCAGTAGAGCTGAAGATTAAATTGTGGCTTTTTTAAATGAGCACAAGTGATGGGGATATGGAGAGACATGGGAAGAGCAACTGGCCCAGCAATGGGAGCAACCAGGGCTGTTTTTCAAGCATTGAAGCTGGTTTAAAAATGTGCCTTCACCCCTGAAGCAGGGCTGAAGGAACCCTCCATGGAGGTAAGGTGGTGGTGGACAGTGGTGGCACTGCTGGAAAAGGGGTGACAGCAGCAAGAAGTTTCCTACCCTGAACGAGCAACACGCTTCCCTCAGTGAGGGCAGTGATGGAGCAGTTTCCCTCTCCTGTTCGTCTTCATGTAGGTCATAAACTGTTTGCACAGTAGGCCATTTCTCTCTGTGGTGAAATAATTGCCATTTAGGACTCACTGAAAGCAATCTGGTCGGCTGTGGAGGCTCCACTGCTTCAGTCTTGCTGTTTTTAGAGCTCTACGCAGTGGTTTCCAGAATGCGTGTCCAAGTGCATCTTCACGTGTATGAATGACTGTAGTTTCCAGAGAGCTAATTCCATGTTATCGCTGGCATCAGTTATTTGATGGACAGTTACCTTCACTTTTGCACGTTATTTGCATATACACAAAGTCTCAGCTCCTATTTCTGTGAGAGCTGTACATGTAGGAAATTTCAGACCAAATACATGAATCATTCCCATCCCAATAACACGTAACAGTACAAAATGAAATGTGGCAGACTTTATAGCAACACTAGTATTTTGAGGGAAGCGTAGAAGGTACTTATGGTGTAGTTAGAGGTCAGGCCGTAGTCAACATGAATTAAGTTATTTTTAAAGAAAGACAGAGATGTTGAGACCTTTGTTTTCTGAAATGACATTTCCTGCCAGCCAGAATTCTCTTGATTATACCTGTCTCTTTAATGTCATGAGTCACTATTCATTTTTAATTGACATCTGGCAGCTCTTCCAAGTCTCTGCAAAGTTAGCTTTGTGTGAGGGTTTGGCTGCATAATTGGATGGCAGGTCTAGATGTTATTTGAAAATAAATCTGAGCAACCACTTGTGTACTAAATGTGGTATATAATTAATCTTACGATAGCATGCAATTAATTGTAATTAATGGTCTGCACAATTAAATCTGGTTTGCTTTTTTCTCAAAAATTGCTTGATACAGAACTGTAGGATTTGTAGTATGTCTTTGTTAACTGCAAAAAAAAAATACATTGGTCTGCTTATCTTGGAGCAAATGTAGATGCTCCCTAAAATTGATTCTTAAGATTAGCATATTCATGTACCATATCTATAAATAAATGTGTGTGTAAAATTATACCTGTGTTACATATTTAAGTGCAGACAGGCATCAACTACTGATGACAAATGAATCTCAAATCTATGCAGTAAGCAGCGGTGTTCCCAGGGAGAGCGCAGAGCCGATCACTTGTCAGGACAGTCTGCCAGGAGGGATTCTGTGTAGCCAGCATCTTAGAGGTGACGAGTGCACACGGCATTTCCAGTGCCAGTGCACTGATGATTCTCCCCACCATTCAACCCTTGGGGAACTGCCTTTCACAAAATTCACATTCATGCAGAGGATTTAGACGCCTCTAGTGAGCGTGCCAGTTTGTCTGCTGGTGTAGTGTGGGGGATGAAAGCAAAAGAGGGGCATATTGATGATTGATACTATGTGGTTTTGAAATGATGTATATGCATGTTGGAAGATAGAACTTTTTTTTTCCTTTTTTTTTTTTTTTCCTGTTTGGAACATTATTGGTAAAGGGCTGTATGTTTACTTGTGTAATTGGCTGGATTCCAAATTGTGGGCAGAATTTCCTTTATCTTCTGTAATTTGCATGCTTTGTTTTTGTTTTTTCCCTCAGGTTTTTGTGTGTTTCAGGTTATAGGCAAAGACTGTGGCAGCTCACAATAAAAACAAATGCAAGCTGTTTTAATTTTTTTTTTCCCCTCAGTACATTCACTGGGGATGAGATTTCTTCCCATGGATGGAGTAAAGCTGTGGCACTAATTTTATATATGTGAGCCCTTGAACTATGAATCACAACCCCTGTACCGAGCCGGGTGCAAGAGGGAGTTTCTTTGTCAGTGCTTGTATATAATAATTAGGTGCCTGAAGAGAATTTGTTCTCCTGTATAGCTGGTACATGTTTTGTTTGTTTGTTTTCTTTTACATAAGCTAGGAAAATCAGTCTGGGGGGGTTGCATAGCTACAGGCCAACAGTAAAGAAGCTGGCACCTCATCCCTTCAGATGTTTACCTTCAGGCCTGTGGCTTAGCGGCAAGAGTCTGAACCGCTTCAAAATGTGCCTGCACTATCTCTGGGGTGGTTTTCGGGGGGAAGCATTGAAGTGGACAGTAATTTGGGTTTCCTCTTGAGGTGTTCCTCAGCACACTGGGTAGGTGGAAACCCAGGCAAGGCCGTTTTCATGCTAAATGTGGTTCCTCCGGGTCTCCTCTGACTAGAGGTGTGCTCTGAACAAGCCGAGACGGGTCCCTGCCGCGCGATGATCTCCCGCTGGTACTTTGACGTGGCCGAAGGAAAGTGCGCGCCCTTCTTTTACGGCGGCTGCGGCGGCAACAGGAACAACTTTGACTCGGAGGAGTACTGCATGGCAGTCTGCGGCAGCGTCCGTAAGTGCACCGCTGGCCTCTCGCCGCCTCTCTCTGACCGGCCCCGGCGCTTGGCAGCGGGCCTGGGCTCACACTAACCCTGCTCCTGCCGCCCGCGGTCTGTCCAGCACCTCGCTCACCTCTAGGTCCTCGATAGCCTCTTGCTAACCCAGCATGGTAGCAGGCACCTTCTCTGCCCTCTAGACAATCTTGTAGATGGCTGGCAGAAGCCTAACATTTCTGTAGACCAGGCCTTTGTGCTCACTTTGTCTTCATCTTCTGTCAAAGCTCACTAACACCTTGTGAGTCCCTGTTTCTGCATGTGCAATGTTTCTACTGGAAAAAAAAAAAAGAATTTTAGGGAAGTCTCAGGTAAGTTTAAAAATAGCACTTAGTTTGTACATTGTATTTTCATGTATTTCTTTTTCATCAAAGCAGTATAAGCTCATCAGAATATCAGACAATTTATTTCCAGCCTTGAAAGACATGATTCCTTTTTTTTTTTTTTTTTAAATTTTGATTGAATACGTGTGTGTTTTTGCAAGGAAAAAGGTGAGTTACCATTTGATATTTAGGTTTCCTGACAGCCATGATGTGCACAAATGTAAATAATGTCCCACTTGCTTTGTTTAACACACCACATTTTTTAATGATTACTTTCCATAAAGAAAGTGCATTTGCGCTGTGGTTTTGGTTTGAGAAAGTTGGTTTTGCCCATAGCAGAATACTGCAGCTGGTCCATCAGGCACTGGATTCAGCAGCTGCATTTCGTTTTGGAGAGCACTCGTGAAGGCAGGATTACTACTCCAGCCCTCCGGACGTGTTTCATCTTCGCTTCTTGTAGAGCTGCTCAGAGCTCCATGGAGGGATGAGGAGGAAGACTAGATGAATGGGCAGGAGTGATCAGCTTCTGCAACACCAGATGTAGCAAGGAGAGAAGAAATAAGCTACATATGTAGCTCCTAGAAGAAATATGCTGCATGTTGGAATTAGATCTATAATGTATTTGCTAAAAGAACTACATTTTGAACTGCTAAGTTCCTGTCCTAAGTAAGGCATTTTTAGAGCTGAATAACATGGTTTGTCTTTCTGATTGTGAACTCTGTAACAGGCAAGAAAAAGTAGGACTTTGTAACAAAAGTGAATTTAGGGCAGAAGTGGAAAGAAGAAAATCTTAATGAAGGAATGTTTCTGTAATTAAATAGCAGGTATGTGATACTAATGGGCAGTCGATCTGTACACATGGAAAAAGGAAAGAAAAGTCAACTGAAGATAACTGGTCGAGCAGATTAGGGGCATGAAAAAATTCTGCAGTGAGAAAGGTGTTGAACAATAACTCTGGAAAAGCCACTTGACCTCTGGCACATTTAGTTTTAGGTAGCTGAGATGGGGCTGTATTTATTCTTTATTCTTATGACCAGCAGAATTTGTAAAGGACAGGTGCTTTTTTAGTCATCTGTAGGTGAGTATCTTGCTTAATAGGATCAAAGGCGAGTTTCATGCTTAAATGGTGATTGGATCAAAGACAATACGATAGCCATCAAAACTAACAATGGAAAATAACTGATAAACTGAAACTTCTGTTACTTTACATGTGGAAGTATTCCCAGTTAGCAAGTGAACTGGGAGTGAACTAGATTTACATTCACATTTCGCTCTGGAAAATTCATGAGTCTTGGCTTGGTCCCTAAGAGGCAAGTGAAAGGCACCAACCTCTTATACTGTATCTTGCTCCTGCGACAGTACCTGTTCCTTTGCCCAGTGGACAAATTGCCTTGCCAACAAGGTAGGATTGAAAAAAAATAGCTATTAGTCTTTTGTGCTGTGCACTTTACTTTTATGGTAAATAGAAGAACTTCTAAAAGGTGCGTACACTTCTGTTCTGGTTGGCAAAAGTATGTATTTTCATATACCCGATGGGAGTTAAGAATTATTACCACCTTTGTCAGCATTACTGAAAATTTAAGAACACTTTTGTGGAGGCTGGACAATAGCATAAATAAGGACTTTAAGTAGATCCTGACTCATTCAAGATTGCGATTTTGTTAAAACTTTCAGTTTTTACAGATTTGTTTTGGCTCCTGCCCTTCAAGCTGAGCCATATGGATGCATTTCTTTGTCCAAATCCTGTAGTGGGACTCTGTGCTGACTCAGAGGTCTCCTAATATAGCGCATCTTGCATACAGAGCTGCAGTTGCTCACCCAGCACTTCAAATCATAGTTTCACTTCTGGCATTCATAGCACTGTGAAGTTATTACATACAGGGAAAGGTGTTGCTGACTAAAGAACAGTCACATCACGAAACAGAGAGTTATTCTCCCATAGTTAAACCTGAAATGATGACTATAATTTGTTGCACTGATAATGCAGTGACGTTGCTTGTCGTATACAAGTTGTGGGTAAAATTACAGCACTTACTGCTTTTACCAGTAAACTGCAGAGTCTGCTCTAGGATGAAAAAGAGACTGCTCAAATGCAAGTCCTAAGAACCTTGTAATCTTTTTACAGAAAATCATTCTGCTACAAGGGATGACCTTGTCCATGATCTTAAAAAGAATATTATAGATTGAATCAAACTTGGAAATTAGATTGTCTTCCTTTTTCAAACTTGTTTCTTGGCAGCATAAGTTGTACAGTCTGTGCCCATGCTGTTTGAGAGGATAAATGATCTTCTCTTCTAAGACTGGCAATTCTTCCACGGCATGTGACATCGGAAATGAAAAAAGAAACAACTTCTAAATTAGTCTTATGGCATATCCATTAGGATATTCACAGAATCACAGAATTGTCTAGATTGGAAGAGACCTCAAATCATCGAGTCCTCTGACCTAACACTAACAAGTCTTCCACTAAACCATATCGCTAAGTTCAACATCTAAACGTCTTTTAAAGACCTCCAGAGATGGTGACTCCACCACTTCCCTGGGCAGCCTGTTCCAATGTCTAACAACCCTCTCAGTAAAGAAGTTCTTCCTAACATCCAACCTAAAACTCCCCTGGCGCAACTGTAGCCTGTTCCGCCTCGTCCTGTCACCAGGCACATGGGAGAACAGACCAACCCCCACCTCGCTACAGCCTCCTTTAATGTACTTATGATAAGGTTGCCCCTCCAGGCTGAACAAACCCAGCTCCCTCAGCCGTTCCTCGTAGGACTTCTTCTCCAGACCCCTCACCAGCTTTGTCGCCCTTCCCTGGACTCTTTCGAGCACCTCCATGTCCTTCTTGTAGTGAGGGGCCCAAAACTGAACACAGTACTCGAGGTGCAGCCTCACCAGAGCCGAGTATAGAGGGACAATCACCTCCCTAGCCCTGCTGGTCACACTGCTTCTTATGCAAGCCAGGATGCTGTTGGCCTTCTTGGCCACCTGAGCACACTGCTGGCTCATATTTAGCCGACTATCAACCAATACACCCAGGTCCTTCTCTTCCTGGCAGCTCTCCAACCACTTGTTTCCCAGCCTGTAGCTCTGCTTGGGGTTATTGCACCCCAGGTGAAGGACCCGGCACTTGGCCTTGTTGAACTTCATGCAGTTGACCTCAGCCCATCGGTGCAGCCTATCCAGATCCTCCTGCAGAGCCTTCCTGCCCTCGAGCAGATCGACACACGCACCTAGCTTGGTGTCATCTGCGAACTTACTGAGGGTGCACTCGATGCCCTCATCCAGATCATCGATGAAGATATTAAAGAGGACCGGCCCCAGTACCGAGCCCTGGGAAATGCCACTAGTGACCGGCCTCCAACTGGATTTGACTCCATTCACCACCACTCTTTGGGCCCAGCTACCCAGCCAGTTTCTAACCCAACGAAGTGTACGCTAGTCCAAGCCATGAGCAGACAGTTTCTTGAGGAGAATGCTGTGGGAAATGGTGTCAAAAGCCTTGCTGAAGTCAAGGTAGACCACATCCGCAGCCTTTCCCTCATCCACCCAGCGCGTCACTTGGTCATAGAAGGAGATCAGGTTTGTGAAGCAGGATCTGCCTTTCATAAACCCATGCTGACTGGGCCTGATCACCTGGTTGCCCTGTAAGTGCCACATGATGACACTCAAGATAATCTGCTCCATGAGTTTCCCTGGCGCTGAGGTCAAACTGACAGGCCTGTAGTTTCCCGGGTCTACCCTCCGGCCCTTCTTGTAGATGGGCGTCACGTTTCCTAGCCGCCAGTCAACTGGGACCTCCCCCGATAGCCAGGACTGCTGATAAATGATGGTAAGCAGCTTGGCCAGCTCCTCTGCCAGTTCTCTCAGTATCCTCGGGTGGATCCCATCTGGCCCCATCCACTTGCATACATCCAAGTGCCGTAGCAGGTTGCCAACCATTTCTTCATGGATAGTGAGGGCCACATTCTGCTCCCCATCCCCTTCCAGCAGTTCAGGGTACTGAGTATCCAGAGAGCAACTGGTTTTGCCACTAAAGACTGAGGCAAAGAAGGCATTAAGCACCTCTGCCTTTTCCTCATCTTTTGTAACTAAGTTCCCCCCCCACATCCAGTAAAGGCTGGAGATTCTCCTTAGTCCTCTGTTTTGCGTTGATGTATCTGTAAAAACATTTTTTGTTGCCTTTGACAACAGTAGCCAGATCAAGCTCCAGATGAGCTTTTCTAATTTTCTCCCTGCACAGCCTCGCAACATCCTTATAGTCCTCCCAAGTGGCCTGCCCTCTTTTCCAAAGATTGCAAACCCTCTTTTTCCTGCTATGCTTGAGCCACAATTCTCTGTTCAGCCAGGCTGGTCTTCTTCCCCACCAGCTCGTCTTTGGGCACGTGGGGACAGACCGTTCCTCCGCTATTAAGATTTTCCTCTTGAAGAGCGCCCAGCCTTCCTGGACTCCTCTGCCCTTCAGAACCGCCTCCCAAGGGACTCCACCAATCAGCGTCCTGACCAGATCAAAGTCAGCCCTCCAGAAGTCCAATACAGCAGTTTTACTGGTCCCCTTTGTGGCTTCTCCAAGAATGGAGAACTCTACCATTTCATGGTCACTCTGCCCAAGACAGTTTCCAACCACCACATCTCCCACCAGTCCTTCTCTGTTTGCAAAGAGAAGGTCTAGTGGGTCACCTCCCCTGTTAGACTCACTAACCAGCTGCGTCAGGAAGCCATCTTCCACGCTCTCCAGAAACCTCCTAGACTGCTTTCTCTTAGCTGTGTTGTGCTTCCAGGATATGTCAGGGAAGTTGAAGTCCCCCACGAGAACAAGCGCTGACGATTTTGCAGTTTTTGTCAGCTGCCTGTAGAACTCCTCATCAGCCTCCTCATCCTGGTTCGGCGGTCTATAACAGACACCCACCAGGATGCTTCCCTTGTTGGCCTTCCCACTGATCCTAACCCAAAGGGACTCAACCTTATCATTCCCATCCTCGAGTTCTACAGCACTGAAAGACTCTCTGATATAGAGAGCCACACCACCACCCCTTCCGTTCTGCCTGTCCCTTCTCAAGAGCCTATAGCCAGACATTATCATAGAATCATAGAATCATAGAATATCCTGAGTTGGAAGGGACCCTTAAGGATCATCAAGTCCAACTCTTGACACCGCACAGGTCTACCCAAAAGTTCAGACCATGTGCCTAAGTTCACAGTCCAATCTCTTCTTAAATTCAGACAGGCTCGGTGCAGTGACCACTTCCCTGGGGAGCCTGTTCCAGTGTGCGACCACCCTCTCTGTGAAGAACCCCCTCCTGACGTCCAGCCTAAATTTCCCCTGCCTCAGCTTAACCCCGTTCCCGTGGGTCCTGTCACTAGTGTTAATGGAGAAAAGGTCTCCTGCCTCTCGACACCCCCTTACGAGGAAGTTGTAGACTGTGATGAGGTCTCCCCTCAGCCTCCTCTTCTCCAGGCTGAACAGGCCCAGTGACCTCAGCCGTTCCTCGTACGTCTTCCCCTCAAGGCCTTTCACCATCTTCGTAGCCCTCCTCTGGACACTTTCCAACAGTTTCATGTCCTTTTTATACTGTGGTGCCCAGAACTGCACACAGTACTCGAGGTGAGGCCGCACCAGCGCAGAGCAGAGCGGGACAATCACCTCCCTTGACCTACTAGCGATGCCGTGCTTGATGCACCCCAGGATACGATTGGCCCTCCTGGCTGCCAGGGCACACTGCTGGCTCATATTCAACTTGCTGTCTACCACGACCCCCAGATCCCTCTCTTCTAGGCTGCTCTCCAGCGTCTCATCGCCCAGTCTGTACATGCAGCCAGGGTTTCCCCGTCCCAGGTGCAGGACCCGGCACTTGCTCTTATTGAACTTCATGCGGTTGGTGATCGCCCAGCT
The DNA here is from genome assembly GCF_009819795.1 of Aythya fuligula. Lineage (NCBI taxonomy): Eukaryota > Metazoa > Chordata > Aves > Anseriformes > Anatidae > Aythya > Aythya fuligula. The sequence goes on from NC_045559.1 coordinate 105,776,257, forward strand.
CTCCAACCTGTCCAGATCCCTCTGCAAGGCCTTTACGCCCTCATTTGAGTCCACAACTCATTGCAGCACTCCAGTCATGAGAGTGGTCCCACCAACATTGCAGCACTCCAGTCATGAGAGTGGTCCCACCACGTTTCCATGATGGCAACCAAGTCATATCCTGCCTGCCGCACGATGGCTTCCAGCTCCTTCTGTTTGTTGCCCATGCTGCATGCATTAGTGTAGATGCACTTCAGCTGGGCCATTGCCTTCTCTCCCAGCCTTGCCATTGTTCCCCCAGGCACAGCTCTAACAAGCCTTGTTTCAGCCCCATCCCCCTTCTTACCTGGTTTAAAGCCCCGCCCCGCCAATGAGCCTTGCCAGCTCCTGGCCTAGGATCCATTTTCCCCTTAGAGATAGGGACCCGTCTGCGACCATCAGGCCGGGTGCCAAGTAAAGCGCCCCATGGTCAAAAAAACCCACAAAATTTCTATGTTGGCACCAGCCTCTGAGCCACGTGTTTATCAGGTGGGCTTTCCGTGTCCTCTCTGTACCCCTCCCTGCCGCCGTAGGGATGGACAAAAACACCACCTGCACTCCCGCTCCATCCACTAACCATCCCAGTCCCCTAAAGTCCCGTTTGATGGACTACTCCACAAGTCTATCTCGCACTCACACTCCCTGATATCCCTCAACCTCTCCACCTCCTCCTTGAGCTCTGCCACCAGGCGGACCAGGTCGTCCACCTGCTCACACCTCACGCACACAGTCTCTGCCCCCCGCAGGTGGTAGCAACAGGCTCAGGCACTCCCTGCACTCAGAGACCTGAACTGCCACAGTGTTGATCAGGCAGTCGGTCTGGGTGTGTACAGACTCCCAGGAGAGCGCACTGTGCCTGGTGTACCCCATTGCAGCCTAGCTAGCGGCAGGCCACCCTTAGAGGAGGTGTTGGTATGGGCGGGGGGAACACTGTGCCCTGTCCGCGCCAACTGCCGCGCCTCTCCCTGCTGAGGTGCCACGCGCTGTGTGCCCGTCCTGGTGGCCGCGCTCCCTAGGGGCAGGTTATGAACGGCCGGGGAGGGGGCGCTGCTGGCCCCGCTACGCCTCGTTCTTGCCTCGTTCGCCTCCCTCGCGAGGGCTGCCGGGTCCTGGCGGCTCCCTTGAGTGGGCTCGGTGCTGGAAAAATCAGCCCTGCCTGTCCGATCCCTGCTCCGCTGCAGAACACGTCTGCCCTGGAGCCAATCGCCTTGGCATCCAAGGCGATCGGCTTATCATTCATATGAGCCCAGAATATTCCTCTTTTCTCTGTCATGGAAGTGCATTTTTTCTTACGTTCAATTCAATAAAACGATACCACATTAGCATTTGTTTTCTTTTCATTTGTGTCTTGGTTTACTTTGGGAATCCTATTTTTGGTCTGTTTTCTTCATTTTCTTCAGTAGTTTCTCAAGCAGCTTCTGAGTCTAGAGCGTATGCTTTCCAAGCTACCTTAGCTATCTTCTTGTTGATGTATTTTCATTTGATCTATGCACCTCTTACTTCTGTTCTTAAAATACTTTGGTTTCATCTGCTGTCTCAGTATCACCCTGCTGTTTCTCATAATCCTTCATCATTTTGCTGAATAGAAATAGCAATTAAAATTATTAGAAGTCATGAATATGATACGGTTCAGCACTTAAGTTAGATTTTGTCTTTGAAACTAGTCCAATGTTGCTGAAAATGATGGATTGAGTTAACTGATTATAGGAAGTCTTGGACCTGCAATCTCATTGAAGAAAAGGTAAAAGCAGTTCAGAAGACTTTCAGTCTCAGTATCTAGGCCACCCCTCTTCTTTCCTGGCCTTTTTTCTTCTCTTTGTCACCCTTAATTTAATATTTTTATTTGGTCTTTATGCTCCTCCCTCCCCCAACTATTTGCATTCATGATTATTTATTTGCCCTGACATTTACCTCTTTTCTCTCCATTGTTGCTCTGCAGTGTTCTGTAAAAATCCAGTGAGCTTCTCTTAGGCAGGATACAAGATGGAACCTAAAAACTTGCCTTCCCTTGGTCAGGGCATAGTTTTGCAGGATAAATGAGTTAGAGTGTACAGAGAGTAATAGGAAATAGCAGGCAATGATTGTGTTTCTCTTGATAGTGGCCAAAGGATGAAAGGGTAGAATACAAGTTTATATTTCTTGTAATGTGCTGAAATTGGAGTGAACCCAAATCCGAGAAGTTTCCATTGTCAAGAATACCAATATACTATGAATACTGAAAATACGGATACTGAATACTAATATCCTGAACACAGTCTACAGGAAAAAAAAAATATCATGTTTTATTCTGCTTCCTTGCTGAAGTCTGATAGCCTTGATCTGAAAAGGTGGTTCTGTCAGGTTGTACAAAGCCTTAGACTCTCTTTGCTATCAATGAATTTGACTGATGCTCTGAGGTCTGACAAAAATAACTTGTCTGTTGGGTAGGAGCTACTGCTGTCAAATTTTCCCATTCATCATGCAGCAACACTGGAATTGATGTATAATTGCCCTAGAAGTAGAAGGCTTTAAACATCTTGTTACCAGTTCGTTTAGCCTGCCAGACCACATGCTCTCTCTCTATTGATTTTTAATAAGGATGTTCGATACTGTCTACAGTTTCTATTCAATTTAAGGAGTCAAGCTTCTTCTGTGTGACTGGCCATAATGACTTCTTTGAATTCATTAGCATCTATCAGATGGTTAATTGAGATTTAATGACCACAAAAAGGGTATGTATTGACAAGAATAAGCAGATGATAAAGGGCTATTACTGAAGGTATTAATTGTCTTATTGTCATAATAAAAAGTAATCTACTGTAAGATTTTTTTTGCTTGTCCTCTTGATTGTTGTTAGTTAAACAACCTTAAAGCTACGGAAAATGTAAATCTTTTAGAAACTATTTTGATATGATGTTAATGTTCCAGTCTTAACTTGGATGTGCACGGAGCTTCAGAGCTCTTAAATGTGCTTAGTTTAACAGCTGTTGTGTACAACACTGCTCTCTTCCAGATCCTGTAGCAGTGATATGGTAAATTAAGAATGCGATGGAACTCTTGCTGCAATATTTGCATTTTTTCTGCATCTAAAGCTGAAGGAAACTGTACTCTGGTGGCACAGTCAGTTTTTGAAAAGTTTGACATATCATTGAAATGACCTTTGATAAAACAGGGTGTGTTTTATTATTGCACTGAATTCCCACGTCTAACAACAGAGGGAGTCGATAGGATCCAGTGTTAGTAACCTCTTCCACCTTCCCTGTGAAAGGTAATAGTAAGTTCAAATGTCAACCAGTGCTCTTATTTTTGTTATCTTACAGCATGATCACAGATTTTGTGGAGTGAATTTAGGTAAAACATGATTTCTTTTCTAGACTAAATGCTGGAAGCTTACAACCTTGCTAAATCTTTTGGTGGTTGGTAAGTGGCAAATACTTTATTTCAATTTCAAGTGGAAAGTATGAAGAGAAACTAAAAGCTACAATTTAATAATATACATAAAATGTCACACTAGATATAAAAATAATTATGCACAAGATTAAGACCAATATGAAGGATCCATTCTTACTGTTCTTCATATACATGTAGGCTAACTTCACCTTGACTTCTGACTGGTACCAGTCTGTCCCTGGTAATTAATGAGACCAACCTTAATGCTTTTACAGTTCATGCTCTTAAGTGAGGGAAGAATACGTGACCTCTAGCACTTTGCATCATCCAGTTTAATTTCTCTTCTTAGGTAGTATGTATAACAGTTTGCACCCTTCAACAGCAGAGACATATAAGATGATATTCCAATCATTTCCTGTTGTCGGTAATTTCCTTTATCCATTTGCTACTTGTTCGGGATCTTGACATCTTTCTAATTAACAGGAAATAAAAAGCTTTGGCAGCTAAACTTGCATGCCAACTTCCAGAGCATGTCATAAGTGATAAGGCATTAGAGTGCTGCAGGGCATTCAAGTAAGCAGAGTGGTAAAATATACCCAATTGTTACGAAGGATGTTTTAATCCTCTGTCTTATTTACTGGGTGATTGCTTGTTTTATCTGTACAACTTCAGAGATCACTCAACCTTTGAGGTCAGGTATGGGGCTTAAGACAGAAAGCAGGCCACATGTAAAGCACGTTCATCTGAACTAGATGATACTGCCCTTTCACTGTTCTTGAGGTTTATGGGGAAGCTGGCAGGCGTAGGCCTATAAAAGCAGTAAAGCTTGCAACTTGCTTCATGCCAGGAATGTGTCTTTCCGACAATGCACTTAGTGCTGGAAAATATTCATCACAGCAACTAGCTGCAATACTAATTTGTCACAGCACTACTGGAGATATAACTTAAAATACAGAAGTGTAGAGCTAACATTTCAAATTCTAAAAATCCATACCTCTTAAGTAGTGCGATTGCAAGAGAGCATTTCACATGAGTATGAAGTTTTTTATGTGAATGACTAAAAAAACCAAAACCAACAAAAAGAAATGATTGTAATTACAGTATGCCAGTCACACTATGACAACCTGTTGCTTTATCATAAAGTCTCTTTGTATTCAATTGTCTTACTGCTTCCCAAATTAGCAGTAAAGGGGGCATTACTTCTCAAGACTTCGCATAAATGTGTCCCTGTCCCACCATCTCCAGCATGAATTGTCTGTATCTGCTGTGTTTTATTTTCTCTGGCATGAAAACTGTACTGAATCGTGCATCTTGATGAAGATGAGGCCAATTCCAAATAGTGTAGATGAAATCTTAAGAAAAACATATTTTTTGCAGTTTATTGTGAGTGCCTGACATTTGTCATTTAGTGCCTAGGAGCTATAAATGGATGAATTCCAATATCTGTTTAAATTGTAAATTCTGACTACCACCTTCAGGGAATGGAAATGATTAATTCCTGTTACCAGTTTCTTCTTCTATACAAATTCATAATTATATTTCAGCCTTGAACCATCTGTGGAGCCAGTGTTGGGCTGCGCCTTTTTTAAAAGAGCAATGGGATAAAGTTTAGGGTTCAAAAGAAAAATATTGTAAATGTATCTAAACAGTTTTTTTGTTTGTTTGTGTGTTCTTTTGTACTCCATGTACAAAACTTGCTATCTCTTGGTTACAACCATGGCAGAAGGCATGTTCAGGAGAATACTCTTTTGTTGTATTTATTCACAGCATTCTGATTTGATGTAACATGAATAATTGCATGCTTTTTTTCCTGATAAGTGCTCAGATTTATGGTGACAAATCAGAAGAGAGTGACCTTGAAGCAGTGTGTTGCAAAGATGTTTGAGAGGCTGTCAAGAGACTGTTTGCTCTGGGGACCTTCTCCCAGGCACAAGAGGTAGCAAAAGAGGACGGGTCCTCATTTCAAAATTCAGCCACTGCCTAATGGGATTTGACTTGCTGTTGGAAGCTGGAGTTCTTGGCTCTCAGGGAGTGAGAATCAGACTTCACTGTTGAGTGAGGGTAATCACGGGCAATATGAAGGGAAGAAAGAAAGAATAGACCTGAAGATACATTGAAAGTTGACACAAGCTCATTATTTTGCACAAGATGGAAGAAAAGAAATGAATCAAAGAACACAAAGCAGGGAAGTGATCTGAGCAATTAATGGCTGAGATGAGCGTTGAATAGATATGAGCAACACAAAATTGCATTTGTCAGGGCTGGTGAAAAGGAAGTTGCAGTCATGGAGATGCAATGAAAGGATGAATGCCAAGTTATATCTGTACATGGATAGGAAATGTGTCTCGAAGTTCTGATGCAGAAGGACTCTAATATGAGAAAGTTTAATTTAAACCTAGTTTAAATTCCCTAGTGGCAAGTATCAACCATAGTTAAAATAATAGATAAGACACAATATGACTATGATATTTTTTTTCTCTATGAGAAGTCTCCATGAAGGACTTCATTAAACTGTCTTTCAAGCTGCCTGTTGTTTGGATACCATCGTTATTTAAATAAAATTGTAACACATCAATGAGAGATACAAGCAGTCTTTGCAAAGTAAAGTTCAAAAGGGAGTATAACTTTTAAACATGATGTGATTTTTCCACCCTGAGACAGTTAATTGCATTTTCAGGCCAAGTTTGTTACATTGACTTGTATTTGTTCTTTGAGTAGTAATGCAAGTTATGAATTATTACAGAAATGATACTCAGTCTTTGATGAGAAAGTAGCTTAGCCTTGATGGGCAGTAAGGACAATGAGAAGACCCAACTATTAAGAAAGGAAGGAGCATCCCTCTGGAACATTGGGTGGGATTGGCTTCTCTTTCATATGTTAACTCTCTTCATGTCACGTCTGCCTGGAATCTCTTTTAATTTAATTAGTAGACATTTTTAAACAACATGAATTCTAATCCACTTTAGGAACATTCATCTAATTTAACAAACTTTTGGAAAATGCATCTTGAAAAGGAAGCAGAAGTAAAGTTTGAGACCTGCTGGTCCTTTATAATGTTCAAAATGTGAACCCTGGGCATACAACTATTACTATTACAGAGCGCTTTTTTAATTCAGTACCAAGATGCATATATTTTTTTTCTGACAGCAGAATACATTTCTTTTTCTCTAGTCTGTTAGCTTGTTTTATATCTTCTGATTTCCCACTATTGTAGTCAAAACTCCTTAGTTTTTATGAAGAATGCTTTACATCCAAAGACTTCTGAGGTATCTTAAAGATAATCCTCAAAACACAACAAGAAAGCAATGTACGAGATAAATAAAACCTAGCGGAGTAGTTGTGATCAGGCTGAGTGATGAATATGTAGTTGAAAAGGATGGGCCTTAATGTCAATGAAAATCTTAATGGGAGTTTGTATTATGGAACATCTCTGCTGAAAATAAAAAAGTGGGCAGCTGGAGTTGGGTGACCTGAAGGACAGGAATTACATGCCCTGAACATAATCAGCACAGTTCACTCTGCAATTAGCTTCCAAGCAGGGAGACGTGCTGATGAGTCGCAAGGCGAAAGATCTGGCTCTCAGAACTTAACCTCAAAGTATCGAGCAATTGTGAAGATTGGTGATGGAGGATATTGAAAAGGTTTGTGTAAGCATCCAGAAGCTCTTACCCAAGCTTCAGAATGCTCCCTCTCAGACCTTGGGTTATGGTCATGTCTCTTACAATTCATGATAAGTAGGTTGTTGAGGCGCCTGGTAGCATTACAGATGTGATTGCAGGAATTTCTGGAGTTAAGAGGCTGTCTCATAGCTTAAAAGTGAAAAGCTAAATTGTAGATTTGGGACTTGCCAGAAAGTGCCTGAAATGGAAAAGGTGGAGATAAAAACATGGGAAAGGGTTTTTGGAAGAAAGAGTTATCTTAGAGGCCGGTGATAGCCAAGTGCCAGTGCTGCAGGTTCTGCCTCCCACCAGTCAACGCAATGAGGTGATGCAAACACTTGAAGCACAGCACTGCTGTTTATTTCTCTCCCAAAAATCACGATAAGAAACAAGCATCAACAACAACCTGCCACTCATAGGTAAAATAGTAAAGCTGGGGGCATGTCTGGTTTTCATTCTCACATTTCATTCCTCTCTTCTTTGTAGGAGGAACTCTGCCCTTGCCTTTTTTTCTTGCTTTAATTTTAGACAGGATTCAGGAAGTGATCTTGGTGAAATAATGTATGAAGTAATTAAAAGTGGGAAAGTGTAACTGTACCTGCTGGTCCTCCAGCTTAAAGTGCTAAGAAGGGCAATAATTGTCCATATTTATAATTCAGTAAGTTATAATTTATGTATAGTATAGAAATACACTTATTGGTCCATGCCCCAGTATTGATCTCGGTACCAAAAAGCATACTAGTTTGACATGTGCTTCAAGTAATTAAATTGTATTAACCAAGCATAACTTCACAAAGCTCATCCTGATCCACCCTTCACCCTACATATACAATAATGATAATCTGCTCATATCTTATGTAAACCTTTCCCAGCCTTCATTTGTCCTGTATCGTTCAGTAATTTGTCCGTTGTGTAATAAAAAGGCAATCAGCATTTTCCTTCGCTGTTGTGTAGTCTGTTTGTGGGTGTTGCTACCCTGCTGTAAGAGGAGTAGCTTATTCACAAAGGCATTGGTACACTGTCTTGTAAAACTGTTCATTTCACAACAGCAACCCTTACTGCTAAAGATACTCCGTAAGCAGTTGTGACTGTCAGAAGTACTATAATTAGTTGTGATCTTAGTCAACAACTGAAAGCTTTGATCTTAATCCTTCATTAGTGAGGCAGCTACATACGCGAAATGCAGAAGCAGTGAATGTGCATGCACTGGATCCCACAGTGTAGTCAGGTAATGCTCTCCTTACAAATGGCTTCCCAGAAGTAAAACCCAGAATCTGGGGGAAAATGTAGTTGCCTTTTTTTTTTTTTCCTGGTCTTTCTTCTGATATTAGTAATTGTTAATGAACAAATAGTGTAGAGCCTAATTTGGCTTTGTTATTGAGCCTGTGTCTCCAGGAATGTTAGTACTTGTAAGTGTAATAAAAAAAAAAATAAAAAAAATAAATGTTTGGGAATTGGCAGGTAAAGTGAGTGCAAGGATGAAGGAAATGTTATCTGATAGCCATTTCTTCCACAGCTGTCAACACGTGCTTTTTGATCAGTCTTCTTGCAGCACTAGAACTAGTTACATTATAAAACAGACAATGCATAGAAAATGAAACCTCCTTCAAAGAGCCCATGTGGTCAAAAACTGACATCAAGCTGCAGATTTTTAAGGAATCCTTACACGTAACTGATGTCTGAACAAATGTTCCCAATTTACTATGAGAAAACATGCAACACATCCATAGAAATAAAACTCCCAAACGTACTGGAAAGGAAATGGTAGGTTTTATGCCAACAGCCATAAAGACATTTTAAAATGTTTCTCCTTTATTGCAGAAGAAGGGAGGCCCAGTTTTTCTGTAAGTCTCTTTTGGGGCGGTGGGCTGCCAGTTATTGTTACGTTGGAATCGCAAGGCTTTTAAACACGCTGTAGGTAGTTACACTTTTAAAAAAACAGATGGGGAACTTCTCACATAATCATTTGTAGGCTTTATAAATACAGGGCGCAAAGTCTTGCAGGGCTTTGTGTTTTTAAGAGCTGAATATTTTATGTCAGAGAAATACTTGTGATTTCAAATTACGTAGATGGCTAACTTGCTCATAAGAGAACTGCTCCAGAATATAAACAGAAGACAAAACTGTGTATGATCATTTCATCTTACCTTTTAGTATTTTCCTAAACAATGATGCTGAACTTCCTTTTAATGAAAATTGTATCTTTTTTGGTTTTTAAGCATTTAAATGTTATCTCTGCAGTTTGAGATGTGGTCAGTGTTGGTAAGTTGGTCTCTGCAGGCATAACCTACATGTGTGACAGATCCACACAAACACTTCAGCAGTGGTACATGGGCACGAGGCACTGCATGGTGCTTGGTGCCCGGCTCTGGACGTGCCAGAGTGCACAATGGAGAACCACATCCAGCCTTTGGCCAGCGATCTCCCTCTTGTGTTTTGCAGAAGATCAGGAGTAATTGCTTTCTCCTCCTAGCCACTATCGCGCGTCGTTAGCATTAGCATCCTCAGCGTTAGCTCAAGGGAGCCCGTTGCAGGTGGATGCCAGTGTATCTCCCGCATCCCTTCCAGCATTCCTGGATGCAGTCTGGCTCTCCCAGGCATCCAGCTCTGCTGCATTTAACATGCAGTCAGTCTTTGTTTGATTTGGTTGTGCTCTCTGGGCTCCCACTAGGAAACTTGTAATTCTTATTTTCCAGTGTTGATGCGGTTCCAAACAGCCATTTGCGAGCCTTGCTTTCCCAAAGTGCCTGCTCTTGCTCTGAAGCAGAGGAGCTTCCCTGGAGAGCCACGGTTGTTTGCTAGGCTGGTGGTGCTCCAGGCACACGCTTGCTGATCCTATAACCAGCTTTGTGAGGGGGCTGCATTGTCAGGCATCCTTGGCACCCGGTGCTGAAGTCAGGCTTTCCCATTCTCAGCACCCAGCATTGTCGCCTGTTCAGAAGCAGGCAGTAAGTGTCCCAGTGGGAAACCAGTGTATCATCAGGAAATCTGGGCTGGAGAGGCCACGTGTGCAAGACAGCAGCTTTTGGTAACCAGACCTTAAATGTACATTTGGCTTAGCGGATCTCATGGCAAATTCTGGTGACCTTTCCCCCCCATTCAATAAATTAAAGGTTAAATTTGCATAATTCATTGGACAGTTATTTTGATCTTCACTTCTTTCCACTCACATTTTTACAGACATAAGTTTGGGGCTGAGAGAGTTATAAAAGACAGGGAAAGATGGAGAATGAGCTGGAACTCACCCCAAAACCTGCTGTGTCCTGCAGAGGCAGCCAGAGGACAGCTTAGGCTGAAGGGGATTTTCTTCACATGGCCCTAAGAAACTCTGGAGCTTGCTGCCACACCACATTTTGAACGTTAAATTTCACCCAGATTTGGGGAGAAAGAAAGAGAGTCATGGAAGGCAAATCCAGCAAGGTTAGTTAAACATTGCAAAAGGGTATTTACATTCATCTCTGGTGTTCCTGAGCTTCCAGCGGGCAAACAAGGAGAGTGCTGCCTTAAACTTGCCTGGCTCGTCCCTAGGAATGTTTGGTTAACCTGTGTTGGGAGACAGGGCCCTGGAATCTGGTCTGGAGCTCTTAAATTTCTCCCTGTTTGAAGCAGGATTTTACATTTGTTTTGTAAATGGAATTAAAATGTGTAACGCTTAACTGCAGCTTCAGGAAAAATAAAGAGTAATTTGGTGCTTGAGAGCTTGAAAAGGAAAGATATTTTTAAATAATTTTGAGCATTATAGAAATGTTTTCACTCAGTCCAAGCTTTGAATGTCTTGGGTTTGGAATTTGCTTACATGGTCAGAGCCATTCAGCTGGCAGCGCTGCACCCCAGCAGAAACCTCTTACACTTGTGCAGGACATTAGTGGCCCTGTAAGTTTTTACTGTCTGAAAGTTTTCATAATAAAATCCATTTGGACATTCTGTGCTAGTATGAACAGTAGGCTCCTAGGTCTGCCCTTTCTCAACAGTACATCCGATAGCTACAGAAGGTTACGATTTGCACACACATGGACAGTGTGTACAGATACATGAGGGAATGTGGCAGAGGATGAGAGGTGGGGAGCCCACACCTCCTCACTCCATCCTTTGACGCTTGAAGCTGTCAAAGCTGAATATTGCAGTCACGTATCATTGAGTTATTAACATTGAGAATTAAAAGCAAAAGAGAAATTTTATGCTTTTATAACACATTAAAAAAACTGTCTGAAGCTGTAGGAGTAGCCTTAGAGTTGTATTCTATTTTCACAACTTTTGTGGCTTGCCAGGAGCTTCATTTGCTCCTGTTTGTTGCAATGCTTCAGTAATATAAAGGTTGACAAAATGCAAATCTTGCAACTAAATATTTATAAAACATCTAAAAGCGGTGGAAGGAGTGGCAGTTTGCACTGCCTATGATTTCTCCATAGGATTTTTTGGGTTGCTTGTAGATATTTTGGGACTAACAAGGCCTATCCTATGTTCCAGTGAGTAGCATATAAAATCCATCGTCCAATTTCCATCAGCAGCAGCCTAAGCCCATCTGTGCCTTTTACACAGCACATATCTCAAATGTAGCCAAGGCTTTCTGTTCATACTTTTGTTTGTTTTTGTTTTGCATTTGGTGTTAGACATCTAATGTAAAATCTGAGGAACAAGTTGGATTTTGCTTTAAGCTTTTCTTAAATTGAGGATGCATTCGTTGGGACTAATACATGGAGAGCTTGTACTTGTAATTGATGATTAAAAAAAATAATTCAACCAACATAAATGTGTTTATATTTCAACTTATTTTGAGGAGAGTTGTCACGAATATATATTGGTTATTATTGCTCAGCCTAATCTTCAGACTGAAGTTTGCTTCTGTTGAAGACCTGAGAAATGTTTGAAGGGTGGGAGGCAGGGAAGCCTGTGGGTTGTTTTTTTTTCTACCTGTATCAGTCTTCCTCGTAAAACATACCACCTCTGTAAGTAAACTATTGTACACGTAGTCATAAGACTTTAAAGAAATCCTGTGCAGCTCTATGTATTTGTTTGTTAAAATTCTAAAATTAACTTTGCAACTGTTGAACAAACAGTGACCAAGGAAAAGAAACTGATTAGATAATGAAGATTTCAGTGATAATGTAGCTGGAACAAAATTAAGAGTTTTTTGAATTGCTCTTATGTCTCTAGCACAGAAATGTTACACTACTTAATCTAGAGCCGCTGGATGCTACTGCTAAAAAATTGTTCCTTGAATTATACCAAGTGTGCCTCTTCCTGCTACTGGTGCATAGGTACAGCCTAGTTATCTGACGGGAACGGCTGGTCTTTACAGCATGCTTTCCAGCCTCCATGAGGGGTTTTAGTAGTCAACATTGTCACAAATAAAGTAAATATCTGTGAGGCCAAACTGTCATTAAGGGAAGGATTTGAGGTATTTTATTAAAGTGCCACGGGATCCAGAGGTGCTTTAAAATGTATTTGCATTGGCACTTGTGTGTTACAATTCAGCTTTTAAAAGATAAACTAATATACAAAGCATGTCGTTTGCTTTCTGCTGGTCTATGTACTTTAGTCATTGCCAAGCTTTTTTTTCCTTCTAATTCTTTCCTTTGGCAGTGGTTTCTAACCTGTTTGGATAATACTGCTCTGCCTGCTCTTGCTGAAGAGTTTTTTCTGGATTATAACATGATAGGGAGAAGGGGAGAATATATATATGTTTATTTATTTATTTGTATATTTATATGTATTTACTGCATGTAATATACTCCTCTGAGGCTACGTGTATGATTTTATTCTGATGAAAATTAGAACAGATGTTTCTTGCCTGGTTCAACTAAATTTTATCTGTACTTAAGTAGAAATTCTGCTTTTCTTCTCCCTCCCTTCCCTCTCTCAAAATTTCACCTCAGTCCCTACCACAGCTGCTAGCACTCCTGATGCTGTTGACAAGTACCTGGAGACACCCGGGGATGAAAATGAACATGCCCATTTCCAGAAAGCCAAGGAGAGACTTGAAGCCAAGCATCGTGAAAGGATGTCTCAGGTAAGGGGAGATTTCTTTATCATAGTATCGTAGATTTATCACTAAACATTGCAGGGAACTTTGTCTCTCAAGTTGTAAGATACTCGACGACCTTTATTTTCATGTTTCCTAAGGCTTATGCGGGTTGCCGTGCCCATCTGCAATGCTGTATTTACTGCCTTTCTGACTCCATCTAAGAATTCAGCTGGAGCTGGCAAGGTCATCTGTTTGTGCTTGGATCACAGCTGTGGCCCTAGGTTGCTACAGCTATTTATGCTGGTAGGAAAAAAAAAGAAAAAAAAAAAACTCTGCTAAAAATTGCTTTCATTTTTGTTGAAGAATGTTTGGTGTGTGATGTTATTCTTACAATCACATGAAGAGCTTTACCAGTGTTATTCATCCTTCCTTTGCAGAGGCTAAGGTAGATTGCTTGTAATCAGCTTCATTTTCCAGGTGTATGCATACATGGCCATGCCCTGGTGTAACATAAGCTTGCATATATTCATCTAATGCTCTTGAGCCTCAAGGTAACATAAAATGCATCTAAAGCCAAGGCAAAGAGGAGAAATCAGTGCTTCTGAACTCAACCAGTCCAACTGAACCAACTCTTTTTTTTTCTTAAACCAGAGAGTTTTATGTAGCCTGAAACTATATACTGTTTTTAATCTTATTGAACACTAAGAGAAGAGCTATCTGTTCTTTCAAAAACAGGGTTTATAACAGAAATGCTAATAAAAATTGCAACAGTTCTGCTCTAATAACAGCAGTGAAAAAATATGAAAGATTTAAAGGAGATCCTGTGATGCATATTTTTTTAGGATGGAAGAACACAGAAATTAATGTAATATAATTCAGATGCACTGCATATGCTGTGTAGATATTTTAATAATTATTATTTCCATGTAACTTTCTTCCCCTGCTGTATTACTGACACATTAACCTTTAGCTTTTCGCTGTAATGTTTGAGTAAACCTGAGATTAGACTCTTAGTGTAAGTCCTCCTCTATTAGCACTATAGCTACGTCTTGCACCTTTCTAGTAAATAGGCCAGGGCATCTTACATGAGGCAGTCATTGCTTGAAACCACATACAGTAAACATGGCAGCTTTTCCTGGAATAGTCCTCAAATTCTCCTCTTGTTGTCTCCGAAATTCAATATGCAGTGTAAAACTTGAGTAATTAAGGGCAATATTTCTGTAAAAACTGCAGTTTGTTTTTTTTTTATTTTCTGCAAAGCTGAAAGGTTTGCACAGAAGAACTAATCAAATGCATAGGCACCCAGAAACAGCATACAGGGAGAATATACAGCGACAGTGCTTCAGGCTAAGAAAGTTAACTGGAAAAGCTACTGAACTGTAGCCTCAAAAAACTTCTGGGTAAATGTTCTGCATGCTCTACCATGTTCATTTGGGGGAACTCAATAAATGAAGGCTGTGGTTCAAGGCTTTGACTGAAGATCACGCTGGCACTGCCACGTGCTCTGCCCTCATTAGGATGTTCCCAGCCATCCTTCCTGTCAGCACTAATGAGCGTACAGCTGTGGGGTGAGGCAGGTCAGCTCTCTCAGCTCGCTGCCTTGTCACTCTTACCAAAAAAATAACAAAACCACAAAAAAACACAACTCTGTGCAGTTCAGCAAGCTAAATCAGATCTGAGAAATCAAAATAGGTACCTCAAGAAAGAAAGAAAGAGAATCTAACTGATCTTTAATATGTCTATGCTGATGATTAAATCACAGCTTAAAGTACATTAAAGTACATGTCTTGAAGTATGCAGAACACCTGCAGAGCTTTTAAGAAGAGGTGACTTCAGTTTTTAAAAATCAGGTTTCCCTTCTATGAGTAATGTCTTGTATAGCACTGAGCTAACCTCTCCCACCTAATGTTTCAAATGTTTTAAAAATAAAAGATCTTATGGGCAGGGAGAAAAAAAGCAGTTAGTTTACCATTCCACGTCTTGTTTCTCATGTGAACTGTGGTAACTCTGGGTCCTATACCACTGGCCTGCTTTTTGGCAATTTATCGCTTTTTATATTGTCTTTAAAATCAGGAATTTTCTTAATATGTATTTAACTAAAAATTAATTTGAAGCTGTTACTTGTTAGATCAAAAAGAATGCCAAATAAATTAAACAACTTACCCTTTGTGTCCATGCTAGTGAGAGTCACTAGTTAAGCCCTCCAGCTGCACTGAACATATTTATTCATTTTTGGCTTAGTAGCTCAAAGTCTGGTTCTTTCAAGGCTGGAAAATGGAGATAATAAAGGAGCAGAAATGTCCTTTTTTTCTTTCATTAAAAGAGAGCAAATGATCGTGTCTTAGCGAATGATCAGTTTTTATGAAAATCAAGTCTTCCATTAATCTTGATAAATGACATAATCAGAAATAAATCAGTTATTAACTAAATACACATATTTAATAAATGAGCTGGTTTTTAAACAGTACTGATTTAATGCACACTTTATTTTGTAACAGATAATTATGAAAAAAAAACATGTTTTCTAGCTCACGTATAAAGCTTAATCATCTACGGAGTAGGAAACTGTAGCATTTAAAAAATAAATTGAGATTAAATATTTTAATTGAAGCATGCCATCATGGCAAATGCAGATTTTCTGTGTATTCTCTTCTTGAGTTTTCCTGTTGTTCAGCATGAAATTATCACAACTCTTGTTTCTTCTCTCCTTGCATCAAAATAGACAGGCAGAGAAGAGACCCTGCTTCTGTGCATGGTCATGTTGGTTCATTGTTCACAGCTCCTCAGACTCTTTTTAGGGTTGTCTATGCTCTTCTTGTACAATGACCTGATGCACCTCTACCTCATCCAGTTTTAATCCCTTCTGCTCTTCTCTGTCCATGCCTGCAGACTTCAGAGTGAAGGTTTTTCTGCCTTTACATCTGCACGGCATCTGGAAGAACAAGTCTTACAATCTTTCCAAGGCAGTGCTGTAAAAAGGGCATTACATTAACATACAATTTTTAACTTTTCCTAAGTAATGCTACTCTAAATAACAGCAAAACTGTGTTCCCATGCAAACAGGCTAGCCATTCATGTGCAACCTTTACATGTTTGCTGTTCTCTTATGTAACAGGAAGAAAATATGTTAATTTATCTCAGACTGCCCTAGTTGTTTCCTGTTTTGGTACAATTCCCCTTTCTCTCTTTCCAGTTCGTTAACTTTTGTACAATTCCCTCACTTAAATACTTGCTGCTAAATAGCCTGGAGAAACCAGATGCTGAACCTTACTCAAAAAAAGCAGTATATTTATACGTTTTTTCCTTAAAACATCTTGAGATGTCCTGATGTCTTGTATTTATTCTTTCCATGGCTGTTGACAATGTTTTGGGTATCATACTGTGCACAGTACTTATGACAGGAACTTAATGATACCTTGTCTCCCAGAATAGTCGTGCTTCTTGGAAGTTCATTTCCAAGGCAAATATCTGAAAATACTGCAGTCCTCAACAAGCTTGAACTTGAGAGTGAGAGCTAGCGTTGTGTTCAAGATACTTAGTTTCTTTCTGTGATGAGAGCATAGTTTAAAAAATGAAACACAAAATGCATCTAAAACAACGTGTTTGATCCTGTTAGTCATCAAACAGTGTACGTCAAAATGCGTGGTCTGTGTCTAGATTCCTGGGAGACGAAGATTAGTCCTCTAAGCAACTCAGAAGATATTTTCCATACATTGAATACAGTTTCAGTTAATCAGGGTTTGCTTACTTTCTATTTCCCCCTTCACAACCTGTATGCAATACAATGTACATAGATTTCAAAACATTATAGGAAGAAGTCTCCCTTAGTAACTGTGAGAGGAGAAGAAAGTTTCTGACATAGTATAAAGCATCACTCCTCTCTCATACCAAGGGTGACATCCATCAGTGCATAATTTGGAGGGGTGCCAGGGGGATATCAAAGGTCTTTTCTTTCTTATATTCATCAGGTAGGGTCACACCAACAAACCCGTAGTAGCTGATAGTGTTCATCTGTAAGCAGACGTGGGTAACAAGAGTTGGCTAGCGGTTCACCACCACTTTGGATCATTGTATGCTGCTTGTTCCAACATCCTTGAGAGGTTTGTTAGTACCAACAGTACCATATTGCCTGGATAACAGTGTCTCTGTTACTGCATGTGAGGGCTCTTGCCTTCTCTAAAGCTGTCAGCTTAGCAGGAGTTACCCCCCTCAGTTACATTCAGGGTTCTTTGAAGAGATTTAATGATGTTATTACCAGAAAAAAGGTCAAGACTTAAGTGTGAAAGAAAAGCCCTTGACGAAAGTAGTCATCATATTGTGATGATTTTGACATTCTATCTATGCAGGCCTTCAAACACCTCTGCTGGTGTGATTGCTGTAACCCAAACATCTAAGTTCTTTCCTTGCAGATGTGCTTCTGTGCACCAGCGTAAAAAAAAAGGGAATAAATTCTGCCGGTTTCAGTGTAATGAGATTTTTGTACTTAGCATAGCTCTTAATAATGAATGACACTTTTCCCCGCTTCCTTTTTCCTTCTTGCTGTCCCCTACAGCCCAATTTCAAAAGAAGTCTGCAAGGCAGTAAGTCCTGAGTTCTGAAGAAGTTTGACTTTGAAACAGCTTGCTTCTTAAATCTCAACCAGAACTTGTTGTTTTCCTGGCATAAAGCCTTGGAAAGCCATAAATCTGCGTGGCTTTGATAGGTCTGTGCTTTCAGTAAAGGAGAATAGGTTTATAACTGCACACTGGACAAGTTTGGCCTTTTTCTGCACATACATATCTGGAAAATTAATTGTATTTGTTTCCTTTCTGCTTGTTGGTTTTCCACAGAGTACTGTCATACAGCTGTTAATCACTCGTAATTCTGTAAAGGTCTGGCCTTCAGTGAGAGCCCAGCTTTTCTCTTGGTGGTAGGAACTGCCCATATGTAGCTGTAGGGCAGCTGCGTCTCCAGTTAGAGCACACACACAGGCTCTCACCCCACCCCCACCCCTTTCAACCACTGAAATCTTCCCAACTGCAAAAAACAACACTAAAGCAGAGTTTCTGCAGTCTCTACAATTAATATTGTTTCTGCAAACAGCCGTGTCACTCTGGTTTGTTTTTTTTTCCTTCTTTTTTTCTTCACAAGCCATTCGCTCTCATACTTGAGCTGAACTCTGAATCCCTTAGTTTACATTCCTCCCAGCTACCTGTGCAGCCTTTCAGTTTGTCATCCCACCTTCAATGCTTTAAAAGATTTGAAGAAATATAATAGGCAGAGAGACCTGATCCAGTCAAAGGTCTCTTTATCCTGTTACCCACAATACTTGTTTTCATTATATGGATTAGCAGAGTGTCATTGCCTTTAAATTTTTCAAGATTAGTTTGGGGATAAAATTGCAAGGAGCTGTTGTTCTGAAAACCCATTGACTGCTCATTCATAGTGATAAAGAGTATTAAGCAGATGTCAGAGATGTGATTTGAAGGCATAAAAGGAGGGGCGGGAGAAGAGAATCAGAAACTTGCCAATCTAGGTCAATGCTCAAGCGTTAACACGTATCATTGTAGTTTAGCACTTGAATTAATGCCACGGTTTGTGGGTCTTCTGTAGTGCTCATACCCTGGCACCATTGACATTCCAGTTCTCTAAAAAGATGCTGCCTGTGTCTGTGAGTGACATTTTCTAGGCCACCTTAGTTATATGGCCTAAGTGCACAATTAAGAGATGAATACCTAATGTGCACTTAATACAGAGCAGCACTCTGAACACTAGTAAGTTGGGTGTTGGTTTTTTTTTTGAGAACACATCACGGTGTACTAAATTGCATTATCATTTCGTGTTCTTTAGTACTACTTTGCTGGAGAAGCAGTACAATCTTCTGTGCACTGAGTAACAGTGATGGTTCAGCCTATAAACTGAGTGCACAGCACAGAACATCCTCTTTTAGTAAGCTTGTTTCCTTGTAAATTTTGGTTTCCCACCTCTTGAGAGCTTAGGTACAATTTACACATTGGTATGTATTTATCTGATTAAAAGATTACATAAATTGAAGAGGTATTTTTAGGCTGTATTATAATTCTTAAAAATCACAATCTTAACTTAGCTCATCTTTTTTACTGGGAACTGTAAGCGGAAACTTTAGTCCAAAATGATTTCAGGCCTTTGTACTTACAACAACTGCTGTCTAACCAAGCTGCTGCTGAAGCCCAGAGGTAGGCAAAACAATTAACCACATAGAAGTTTTCAAAATCACGTTTGCCTACCCAGACCTCCCTCCACTCATTTGGACCATTATTGAGGCCAGAATTTCTGTCTGAAAAATAATTACTGGTAGTAAGTTGGTCTGTTTTTACTATGAGTGCTTTATTGTTGTCTTGAAATAAATTCCCAAGGTTTGAGTCAAAAGAAAGCTGAAAACTTGACAATAAGATCTCACATATGGAGTCAGTATTGAGTGCTGTTGTCTTTATGCTGATTATTTGTTAGGGTCTACAACCCTATGTAGAACTGAGAAGGGATTACATTTCAGGAAATGGGACTTGTAAAAGCCTCCTTTGAGCCTTGAGGTTTTGTAAAATGGCACAGGCACCACCAGCACTCTCCTGTGTGTCCAGGAAAGAACCTGATTAATGATGTCCAGCATGTTGGAAAACTAGGGAGCCTGAGGCAGGAGCTGAGTGATTGAGGCTCTACTAGCAGACGTGAGACACAGCAGATATACTTTGCCTTTGGTATTTATCCCAATGAAATTTCAGTTATACATAGGAGCTCTGAGCTTTTCTTAAATCCCCTTTAGAAAGGTTATGTTTGAGAATTTCTGTTATAAATGGTATGAAAGTGTGGTTTGGGGTGAGAAAGAAGAGGAAATGTGCGTTTTGAGGAATTGCTTATAGGTTTCTTCTGTTTTCTGACGTTGTGCTAATCTTGCAAATAACCAAGTCACATATTTGTGTGCACTGCATTTGGTGACAGCAGTTACTCCATAAAAAGTATTATCTGAGGAGTATGTGTGAGGAGTATGTGCCAGTTATGAAGTCCATAAGTAAGACCGTGAGAAGGTTTCAGATGTCATAAATGGCTAATTAAGAGTAACTTATTTCCTGATTACTGAAATACTGCCCTCTGTTCTGCAGGACATGGCCTCATATATTGCTGAAATGAATGATGCTGAAAGTTCTTCTAGATTATCTTTTCTGTCTGTGTTGTACTTGAGACAAAAGTATATTCAGTTCTTGAAATGTTTGGCACCTGTTGTTGATCAGCCTAGCACAAATTGCATGTAATTCCTGATCTGTCCTACTCAAAGGCCAGTGAGTCCAAATAAATCTAAAAAAAGTGTGATTCCTCCCACCTCCTTCCCCCCCAGAAATGTCATTTAGTAGAAATTTGCTTCTTTTGACCAAGGGCATACACTAAGATGGAAACATTTTCCTTTTCGTCTGAGATGAAGAAGGGTTAGTGTGTTCACTGTAGAGACTTCCACTTCCTTTGCTTGAGGGGTGGTTGACTGCTGTGTTGCTTCACCGTGAAGTTTTATAAGAGCTTGGTACAGTGTTCAGACACAGTGGTTCAGTTTTTGTTTAATTTAATAACAGGATTCTGCCTTTGTTAAATGTTGTAACTGCTTTCTTATAGAGATAAAAGGAGGGGAGGAATATAAAAAGATGATTGTCTGAGCTACAGTGCTTGGCTGTTTCTGGGCCCTGAGACAAGAGAGGAAAATTTGAAAGTCACGCTCTGTGTTTTGTTTGTTAGGTCATGAGAGAATGGGAAGAAGCAGAACGCCAAGCAAAGAACTTGCCAAAGGCTGACAAGAAAGCTGTTATCCAGGTAAAGGAGAACGCTACTGCAACCTTACAGCTGGGGCTGCAGTTGAAATACAATGGGTGTGAGCGGTGGTATAATTTTAAAACATAATTATATGGGAATTTAATGTTATTTTCTGCTCTTGCTGTTGCTATCTTTGTTTCCAGCTGTTAGAGGCTGCTGGGTGTCTCTGTATTTAGCAGCCAACTTCTGGAACAGAAGCGCAGAACTAGTGAGTGTGTATGTAGAGAGAAAGAATTTGACTTGAATTTCGATTTGCCATCAGTGAGAACTGAAAGCTTTCACTGTGAGTCCTTCTCAGAATTTAGGATGTGATAAACTAATAAGCTGCAAGACCTAATCTCAAAGCAGAGATGAAAAATGTGATTTAAGGAAGGAATCACCATCAGTTTTATCTGAAAGAAACCCTCAGCCAGAAATTCTTTTATCCAAATAATACTATAATTCAAAATTTCTGACAAGCCAGACACTCCTTGAAACCCACTGTGGCTATGTTAGGTATTATTCAGTACTGCTAGGAGGAATTCAGTGCAAAATTATAAAAAGGTAATGCTGAGAACCAGACTGCATTGCATATTAAATCCCACAACATTGCTCTCTGTATATTTTGCCCAGTAAAACTTTTCCTTTATTGGAATGAGTTTGAGCTCATTTTTAGTTCCTGATAGCCAATTTGTAAGCAATTACAGTGACTCTGTATGGCTTGAATGTTTTGTTTGTGTTTTTTTTTTTTTTTTTTTTTTTTCCCCCACCAGGTAGTTTTGTTTGTAAAGTCACTTTGGTACGTGGAAAGCCTTCATGATTACAGGAGGCAAGTGCTTGCCAAACTGCACCTTTTTCTAGGCTGAATTCCTTAGTGTTGAACAGTCTGAGGGGTCAAATGAAGGATTCACTGGTGGTTGTGCTGAAATGTTTGATTAATAAAATGTGGCCAGGTGTTCAGGAATAGAGGGCATCAGCAGTTCCTGCTGAAATCAATAAACAGTGCATTCAGTACAGAGATTGTGGAAGCCAAGGCAGACTGTCATGAGGAAGCATACTGGTGATTTGCAGACAAAAGTTTTCACATCTGTATTTGTCTGCTGATGTCTTCACTGTTCCTGTTGTGATGGGTGTTTTTTTCAGCATTTTCAGGAGAAAGTGGAATCACTGGAACAAGAAGCAGCAAATGAAAGACAACAGCTGGTGGAGACTCACATGGCACGGGTGGAAGCCATGCTGAATGACCGTCGCCGCATTGCTCTGGAGAACTATATCACAGCCCTGCAGACTGTCCCACCCAGAGTAAGTGCAATATCACAAGCCCCATTGGCTGTGTCACAGTCGCTTTAGTCATCCTGGGGAAAAAGAACATACGCCAGGTGCCGTCCAGCTATTCAGCAGCCAGTGTGCACCATACAAGATCTACTGCGACTATCTATCAGTCAATTTCAAAGTTAAAAGTTTAGATTTAGTGTGTACATAAATACAGGTACAGGCACAGACCCCATCCATCTGTCCGTCTGTCCGTCCGTCCGTCCGTCCATCCATCCATCCATCCATCCATCCATCCATCCATCCATATGTGCATGCATAAAGATACTTAGACAAAGAACACTGAAGTGATTTGGTTGCCTGAAATTGTAGCCTTTCACAGATCCTGCTAAAGGATGATGATACAGTCCCTCCAAGCGGCACACAATAGGATATTTCATATATTTCATTATGTTGAGAGGGAGCTTAAGGATGAGGATGCCTGTGTTCTTCTGGTTTGTGTGTTGAACTGTTCAGTGAAGGATGTTGTGAGGATTGTTGGATGGTATGAAGACACCACACTGGCAATTCATAGTTGTCCATGTTAGATGTGATGGCTATTTGTGGTGTAAACACTAAATTCAGAATGAGGATTTGGGTGGAATTTTTAATGATTGCATATCTGTGCTGCTTATATTTAATCCAAAACCAGCTAGTTTATGACCTCCAGAAAAAGAGAATCTATGTGAACATTGTAGGGAAAGCAGTCAGATGTTTTATATACCTCTAATTTCTTGGACACTTCGTAGATGGAAAAAACATTACGTCACTGAAAGACTTTTGGGTCAGCAGTGTAAGATGTACCAATTGAATCCTGAATTTGGCATCACAGGGAATTACATTAATCTGATTACAATAGTAAAATTGCATTTTTTAAGCAAATTTCCTTCTGTAGAGAAACCGGCTTGTTCAGTGAGCATGGGAAAATGATCATCATCATAATTCTTTATCAACAAACTTCTTCTACACCTCATGCAGCAGAACTCTTGTTTTTACTGCATGCCAAGTAAAGGAATAATCTTGTGTTGTCCACCTGTCACATGGAAACTTCTGAGTAGCTGTATGAAGAGTTAATCTTTATTTTGCACCATAGCAATTTGTTGAAAATAAGACAAGTCTGTGTTAATGTGGTAGATGATGTTGTTTGATCCAACTGCGAGATGCAGTGTATTATAACCTCTGACTGTGGGGGTAGTGAAGGCTTGAACTTCAGTGTCTCACTGGCAGATACATTTGCAAGTTATGGACTGGTATGCAACTTCCTTTAGGAAACTGGAGTCTGCGGCTCAGAACTGAAAGTGAGATGTGGTGAGTGCACAGAAGGGCTGCAGGTTGCGTTTGCTCTTTTGCTGTGTGGCTTTGAGTAGTTCACCACAGATACAATTTCACATTTCTCTTGCCAATCAGCTCTTGCAGTAAAGTTGAGCCTTGTACAAATGTAACGTTGTCTAAAAAGTATCCCAGAAAAATTATTTGATTTAAAGTAGTGCGTTGATCAGGCTGTCAGCTTGGTTCTACAGCTCTCTGGGGTTGTGGAAAGTAAGGATGAGGAGCACACATAAGAGCAGAATGGTCTCTTGAGCAGTCAAAATGTGCAACTTCACTCCTAGTGTAAGAGAACTTGACTTTTCATGTTTGTGGAATGCAGATGACATCTCCTGCAAAAAAAAAATAAATAAAGTGAACTGTAGTTGCAGAACTTCAAGGGGCAAAAATGTTAACACCGTCTTTGGGACCAGAAAAATCTGCATTTTATGTTTGGGTTGCATGTAGTCAGCTCCCAGGACATTTAAATTAATAATACATTAACTCTTTAAATAGGAGAGTGTTGGGCCTGAAAGACGGTGTCAATGAACACAATTTAATAGGTAACTCCATCAGAAATAAGTTTTGAAGACACTACTAAAGACTGGGATATATCCCATATTCTTGTCGCTTCAAAAACTGGTCACCCTGAAATGTGCAGGCGGCAAACAAGAAGGTAACGTCATATCAGAGTGCTACCTATGAAGGGGCTAATCGCAATTAAGTTGAAACTATTGAAGGATAACAGAAGCTCTTAGACTCTTAAGAGTCCCTTTACTAGTTTTGTTGAAGGTACTGTCCTTGCCAGCTCTATTTTGTTGCATGCTCTGTAGTTACTGACAGTTCAGACGTGCTTTTGAACTGCCAGTCAGGTGTGTGCCAAAACACAAGAAAAAACTGATCTTTAATTCAGCACAAGGATTTATCTGGTTTTGTTGTGAAGCAGAGGGTGAAACCTGAGCAGTGATTAATTATAGCTGAATGGCCTAATGAATGAGTCCAGTCTGGTAACCGCTTTGCAGGATAAGTTAAGGTGCCAGAAATTTGAATATATGCTAAATCCAAACTCTGGCTGCCTAGCCAAAGAGAAAATTGAATTAATGGAAAATTCAACTCTGATACCCCAGCTATATTTTTCTCTGGCAGAGAAATGGTTCCCTAGTAAGCTAAAAGGACATTTGATGTAATTGTGTGGTCTTTGGGAGAGTAAGTCATAACTTTACCGATGACTTGTTAAGTAATTTTAAAAAACGGAAAATTTTCTGAAGTTACGCACAAATGCTTTTAAGAACCCCCTTCTACTGCATGTTTCAAATTAAGTGCTTTGCTATGAATGTGTTTACTACAGAAGTAGATTCTGAATCACAGAGTCACAGAATGGTTTGGGTTGGAAGGAACCTTAAAGATCATCCAGTCCCAACACCCTGCCATGGGCAGGGACACCTCCCACCAGACCAGGTTGCCCAAAGCCCCATCCAGCCTGGCCTTGTACATCTCCAGGGATGGGGCACCATGGCTTCTCTGGGAAGTCTGTGCCAAGGCCTCATCTCCCTCTGAGTAAAGAATTTCTTCTGTAATTTCTTGTGTAATCTAAATCTCCCCTTGTTTAGTTTAAAGCCATTACCCCTTGTCCTATCACTGCACTCCCTGACAAGTCCCTCTCCAGCTTTCCTGCAGGCCCCGTTTAGGCACAGTCAGGCTGCTGTAAGGTCTCCCCAGAGCCTTCTCTTCTCCAGGCTGAACAACCCCAGCTCCCTCTGTCTTTCTTCACAGGTGAGGTGCTCCAGCCCTTGTATCATCTTCATGGCCCTCCTCTGGCCCATGTTCTAATATGTCCATGTTCTTCTTGTGCTGGGTCCCCAGAGATGAAGGCAGGGCTCCAGGTGGAGTCTCACGAGAACAGAGCAGAGGGGGAGAATCGCCTCCCTCACCCTGCTGGCCATGCAGTTCTTGTTGCAGCCCAGGATATGGTTGGCTTTCTGGGCTGTAAGCACATGTTGCTGACTCATTTCAAGCTTTTCATCCACCAACACCCCCAAGTCCTTCTGCACAGGACTGCTCCGCAGAGCAGCTTTGGGGATTTTCCTGTCAAGTAAGCAAGCAAGCTGTTTCTGTTGTGCCAGGGAACATGCTCGACTACATGTGCTTCACGCTGTCCTCTACCTGTACAGCTGTCGGTGTATGTGTTTTCAGTGCCATTCTGCCTAAAACTACATGTGTCTGGGAATACTTTATGAACAGCTTCAGTACTGGGCCAAAAAACTTAACTGCAGGATTTTTTCAGGCGTTATACAGATCATTGCCCAATGCCAGTGTCACAGGAGTTCATCGGGATACCAGTCTGAGCAGCAAGGTAGCCAGGGAGCATGCAGGAATGAAATTACGTAGCTTCAAGGTCTATTAGAACATAATTATGAGGAAAACCAAGTATTTGTACTGTTGTGTTCTCAAAAGCACTGCCACGCAGGCTGCCCAGAAACTTAAATTTGATCCTCATTCCTGATTCCTGAGGCAGCTTAGCTGTGCTGCTCTACTTTGTTGCCTTTGAAAATGGGGTGCAGCTGTTCGGTATCCAGTATCAAAATACCGTATTGTTTCATTCTGCTTGATGGTTTTACTATAGAAAAGGCGGATTAGCGGCAGTTGGAACTAATATGCTTCTAGTTTTTAAAACAGTTGGAGATTTTCCCCTTCATTTTGCAAGTTAAATAGAGGAATTCAAACGAATCAGTCTCTGCAAGCAACTTGGTTCTGTAATTTGCTTATATTTCCTTTTTCACATGCATGTCAAATTTACTTGGATTTATGTCTCCCTGTTAAATCTTCGGTGGTAACAGAGGCCTATTCTCTGTGGGAAGTCGGGGGGGAGATGTGGAGGAGAGATGGAGAAAAGAAATGCAGTTCACAGTGGTGAAATAAAGGGTTTCAGAGCAAGCAAACATACAGGAAATCTTTGAAAGGTAATTAATTAACCTCCTTACATTGTGCATCAAGTAAACTGAGCATATAATAATTAAAGCCAGTTTCTTCTACTTCAGAACTATTTTACCGAGATGTAAATTACTGTTGAACAGAACAGGGTAATTAAGATCAACCCTAGCATGTACATTAATCCATTTGAATTTATTTGCTGTGTTTTTTTTTCTTGTCGCCCTTACAATCCTTCAGGGTACCGTTTGTGCCTTGAGAGCAGTGTCTGTTCATGCAGGGAGAGCATAGTGTGGGCTGAAACTAGTTGAGTTCAGCTATTTGGACGTGGAAGGGGGATCTGCAGAGGGGCCCTTCCTCGGTGCCTCTGCATTCTGGAAGCTGGAAGCCTTTTCTGAGGCCAGCGAGGTTGCTGTGGAAATACGCAGTTGGAGGCAAGCCAAAGCGTCGCTGCCGATCTTGTGATAAAAATCCTTCTGTGCCTTAGGAGAGATCAGTTCAGCTCTAATACTCCACCCTGTATCCTGCTCCCCTAAATCTGTAAAGTTACAGATGTGGAATTTCTCACATACGCTCAGTTTTGTGGGATTTGTGAAATAGACAGCATGGATTTCATCTTTGCTTTTAAACCAGGTCAGACAGAGAAACATGGTCACCTAAGTCAGTTTTCCAGTAGCTTCTGAGGCTTTTCAGTGAATAAAACCAGACTCTTGTTTTTTCCCTAGTCTGTGGGCTGGAGCATGTGGTATAGTCATACACCTAGTCTTGCCAGTAGGGTTTTTTATATGAGCTAACTGAAGACAGAAGAGGCAATTCCAGACGGGTATTAAGTTCTGCAAAACTTTGACAGAGTCATCATAGCTAAAATACAAAGTTTTAAAAGAGTGAACAGAGACCAAATTTATTTCAATTTGTCAAAGTCAAGTAAGTTCAAATCCTGAAAAGCAACTAACGAGATCGAATCAAATACTTTTCATTTTATTCTGCCTCAGGAAAAGTCCTTGGGAGAGAAGGCAAAGGGAAGTTCTGAGTACCGTTATAGTGATGTGTGTAGCAACACATTTCCTTACAAACTAGCAGAAATTATGAGAAGACATCTTTAACTCAACACAAAAGGTAGCTGGATGGGACTTTCACATGGGTGAAAAGTCTTGCATCATCCCAGTCAGCCTTTCTTGAATGTTCATAAAATGAACTGCATCAAACGTGATCCATAAGTTAATAACACATCAAATAAAATACCTAATATGGTATATGAGGTATTCCTAATAAGTGAATGAAAAGAAGCAATTGTTGCACATTTCAAGAGCAGTAATCAGAAAGGACTGGCAATGGACCTTTCTCTAAAGGCAAGATGAAATTTCAGCATTGTGAAACTTGCCTTTCTGATCTAGAGGGAATTTTGATCAAAATTACAAGCCAGCTCAGAATTTCCCACGGAAGTTGCATGACACGGAGATGGGAGGTTGTATTTTAAATACACAGAAGTGCTTTAATATGATTTTCATGTTGTTTCTATGTAGTAAGTATTTTGGATTTCTATGGGGAGATTGTAAGTTATGTTTGTAACAATCCAAACTAAAGTTGATGTTTCCATTTTCCAAGCTCAGTGAAATTGCATTGTTTCACCACTCCCTTAAAATCTGAAGTGTCAGGCTAGGATCTGTGTGGATATCGTATATGTGTACACAAAATATGCATATATTTTACCTGCTAGAAACTATTTGGGGCACTTTAGATCTCATCCTTTTGGGGGATTAGGAAGAGATCAGTGAATTACATTTTCTTGTAAATGACCTACAGAAAAGGTATGAAGTTTTCATTCTCTAAACTTGCAGATGTGAGTGAACCTACCTTGTCTCCGTTCCAAGGGAATTCATTACTAATGAAGCTGAAACTTAGAACTGAGAGAGAGTGTATAAAGAATTGTAAAGGTTGTGAGTTATTTTAGTTTTGTTATGTACAAATTATAGGAAACATTTTCTGCTAGCTAGAACAAAATCAAGGTGAATCCTTGCTAAGATGGCACAGATCTGTAGAGAATATAATCACTAAATATTCTCTATTTAAAATTTTGTGTGAACATCTTCAAGTGGGCTGCTTTTCGCAGGGCTCTCCTGCTCAGTTTGATAAACCAATACTATCATCCTAAGTCATGTTATGGTATGAGCGTTTTCTTCAAACAGTTTGCAAGTGTAAATTCATTTCCTCCAGAAGAGCTCAAAGTGCTTTTGAGCATTTAATGAAATATAGTTCTTGCCTTTTGTAATGCCTAAAAAGCTGAAGTGGAAAAAGAGCCTATGTTCTCCAGTGATTGATACTGGGAACACCTTGCACATTTAAGGACAGAACAATCGTAGGCCAGCAGATCCCACTGGTGTGTGTTTGGAGATAACTGCAACAGTAATGTTTCCTTGTTAGAAAAAGGATTTCAGTGATCTCACCTCTAAGCTGATGCTACCTGAAATAAAGGCACCTTTAGCCACACTGGATTGAAGAGTCAGTGGGGTTGGATCTCACCACCAGGTAGCCAGGTTGTCATCAGTGGTTTCTGCTTTGTTTAGACTTGTCTCATACAGCTGGAAACCTTTTAATAAATTGTCAGGATTGCATCTATCTATCCACAGAATAAATTGTTGTCTTAATAAGAGAATAGGCATATTCGCTACAGGGAAGTTATCTTTTTAATGGTGCTTTGTCAACCTAGATGGCCTGCATATTCCATGTAAGTAGTCTATGAATCTGCCTGCTGTGGAGTGAATGGGTTGAATACATGCAAGTCCCAACATACAGAAACTCTCTATAAAGTAATACTTCAATAACATTCTCCAGAATAAACAGGATTTGAGACTAACAACCAAAATACATCTGTTAGCCTGTCATGATGTCTTGTTGAAGGACTATGATCTGTCTGTGCTTAGTGTTAGATAAAAAGCAGGTGTTTGAGAAGGGGATCTTTAGAGTAAGTTTCATAGGAGTAAATGATGTGTCCAAATGTGCTTGAAATACTCAGAAGCTGCGTGTAACAGGAGACTTCAGACAGCTTCACTCTGCATCGCCCTGTGTCTGCTTATTAGATGTTTTTGTATAATTTTTCTACATTTGCTTAAATAATGAGTGTGTGCCAAGATGCTGTGGATTTAAGCTTCTTGCCAGCCAGACCAGAGTTTTCCAGTACTCAGTAACCAATATTATTCCTGACTGAACAGCATTCCTTGCTAAATGATAGCATTCTGGATGTAGTGCTGGATCCTGTTGCTTGGGAAGTCACTGGTCATTCTGGTTACTGGCTCAGTTGCAGATGTCAGCAGTGTTGGCCAGGGTAACTAAAAATATGGGGACAGTGGAAGTCATGTTGGGAGTATTCTGGCCTCTTTCAGAGGAACAAGCCGACAAAACAGATACAACCAAAAATAATGAAATTATTTCATGAGGCACTTAGGCAGCCCCTGGTGGCTGATTCAGGTTTAGTTATTCTGTGAGATATATTTTATAAGATAACTACAGACATGGATATGTTGAGTTTTCTGTGACAACACATGCAGAAGAATTACAGATGCTAAAAGCAGAATGTTTTAATGAAGTTTGGCACTTGGTACATTACTTATGTAGAGCGAGAGGTGCAAAGCTGGCTCTGGCATCCATCAGCCATTTGTTCTTTTGTCATAGGCAGTGTCAGAGCTCACGCCTCAAAAACTTAAATTAGCTGATATTAGCAACACTTTCATTGATAATGTAATCTTGGGGCTCCTGCCTAGGGTTGAAGTAATAGATGGCCATGGACATAACAGCTTCAGCCACAGGGTTTGATGGCATCTCCTTAGCCTGTGGAGCTTTTCCCCACCTCTGTGCTAGACTGTTTGTTGGGGCCCCTCTGCTCTACTGTCAGAAGAGTTTATATCACTATTTGGTGCAAGAGGATTGGCAGAAAATCCCGGAGCAATAGATTTGGGGACAAATCCTAGTGCAAGTCTCTGTGCAAAAAGTGCGTGATAGGGTGGGATTTTTAAGCAGAACCAGTTCACTTCATAATGACTTTTAAAAGACAGTGCGTGTGCAATACAGTATGGAGATGGGACTTTGGGGTGAGAGATGTTTTTGCTGATCCTCAAATTTGTTGAAAGTTTGTAAGCAGTAGGCCTACAATTCTAGGTGCGGAGGAGAAAAATCACTTTTGTCAGTTAAATTTATGGTCAGCAATAAAACTCGGTCTGCATTTATGGTGACAACACTCACATATGCAAAGCCCTGTGGAGGGCTGTGATAGCCAGGCACCAGCCCTGACAGGTTGGTTAGCCTTCAGCAAAGGCCCTGAAATCGTTAGGCAGCTGCATTTCAAAGGTAAAGGTGTGGGGAAGGTTGGAAGTCTGACTTGATCAAATGCATATGGGACATTTGGCAGCTATTTTAGGGCAAGGAAGCAGAGCTATTTTAATTTATGACAAAGGTCCCAGGGATGTCACCACCTTTGTCTGATAAATTACCCGCTGTATGACCTTAATGGTCAAGGCAGGGCATGTTTCCTAAAGGTTGCAATACAGAAGTTGTTGGAAATGCCAAGTTTACATGCCAGGCAGGGTTCCTAAGTGAGTTTGGGTACCACTTCAGGGCAGCCTTAGTATGTGTGTACCTGAGCTTTTGATGTTCAGGGAATCCTATTGTTTTTATAGGTGCCCACAGCCATCCTAGGAACTTCTGCATGGTGCAGTGCCTACCTGATTGTGATAGCCCTGTATGTCTGTGTGAGGTAACTAAATGCTTTCCAGCGATTTGTTAGCTTTAAATCACATTTTGTTAGAGTAACATCACTAGCTTTTAGGCAAAGTGAGATCACAAGATTGACCCTCAGAGTTAAAATGTGCATCTGGCTCGTTTTAAAAACACCAAAAAAAACTGTAAGGAAACACCTTGCATTTAGTAGATTTAATATTCTTTCTATATTTTCCTATATTTAAATCACAGTTTTCTGCTGCCATCACAGGAAAATTTCTCGGCCAGGCATGCTAAAGGCATCCATATCCATGTCTCTGTCATAGGGATAAGTCTGAGGCATTTCTCAGTGTTAGAAAATTCACTGAAAGTGGGCTGCCAATATACCCAAGTGACTACTACTGTTCGTGGTATTTGACAGGAATTTTCAAATTGTTGTCCTAGGAATAAGTCTACTTGTGACTCTTGATGTGAAAGTTTCACTGGTGTAGTGCAGTGAATTCAGACACACTGAGGGAAAATGAAAAATATACACTGCTGGCATTAGACATGACACTTCAATTGGAGTATCTCTTGAAGAAATAGAACTTAATCCTTTTCTCTCTAATCTGCCATAACCTGCTATCTTGATGTGTCTTGGGAAAAAGAAAGCTGAAATGTCAGGAAAGGGAACAGTGTTTTCTATCTTCAAAATGCTGTTGTTATAAACCTCACTGGTCTTGCAACCTTTGTTCCTATAAACCTTTACAGTTTGTATTTCGGTTTGTTTTGCTGTTGCCATAATGTTGTAAGGACTGCTTACTTCCCAGAATTTGTCCACAGTTTCTTGCAACCTTATCGCAGGGCGCTTGGCTTTTGGTGGCTTGGGGTTATTTCTTCATGAATGAGCTCTCAGTCATGGAGCCACTAAGTTTAATCCTTTGGTAGGGAACGGCTTCACATCTCTCTATTTCTACACAAAAAATCTTCTTCAAATAACCTTTGTTTTATTTTCTTCGGACATTTTAAAATCTATTGCCTATCTTAAGCTGAAGAGATTCTTAAATCTTAAAGCTCTGCAGCTTAGTATTCATCTCTTGTGTAAATGTTAAATTAGTTCAGGATCTATATTTGTCTGTGAATCTAAGTCTTAAAGCTCCAACTTCGCCCACGGTTCTTCCTTCTTCAGAAGACTGTGCACGGAGCTTCTGACACTTACTTTGTCACTTCCCTGCCTGCTCCCCGGTATCCCTGCCAGTGCCCAGCATGGCCACTCACCTCTTCTGCTCTTTCTTTAATTTCCCTCACAGTAAGATCACTGTACCCTTCCTTCTCATCTGTATCGGCTTCATTCCTTTCACTGTTCAGCAGCTTCAGGAAAGATGCACAAGCACAACGTTACAAGCAGAGTTGGCAAGGGGGCTTGGATTTCCAGAGTCATCATAAACACTGATGACTTAGCCGAACACTAGAAAACACGTCCCTGTTTTGGCACGGTATTATTGTACAGAGTAGGAGAATACGTAGAAATACACCTTTCATAGCCATCACTGCTGTGGCATCAGTCTGTGTATATTTTTCATGTTCTCTTCAGCTATGGTTCTCTCCTCTGTTCCAATTCAATTGTATATCTTAAGTCATATATTTAACGGTTTTTACTAATTAAAACCACCTGCAATATATACATAGGCTAAGATTTTAAGAAAATTTGGCACCCAGGTTGGGTACTTTCAGAACCAACTAAGTGGCCCTTTTTTCTTTCTCTTAAACCTTTCCAGTCAGTGGCATATTCTAGATGTCTGCCTTCCATACCTCAGCTGTTCCTTTCCTCTTTCTTCTGCTGGTAAAGCAGTCGTGACAGGACAGAACAGTCTTGAATTTATTTAGTAAGTTTTGTAGTCGAGTCTGTTGATTATTCCTTGGCTTGGAGAGAGTAGTGCTTTCAGATCGTCTTCTGTGCAGGTGTTGGGCAGGTTATTTACCTGCTGGTTTGAATCTGGGCGTGTGCATTCAGTTGTCTGTTGACAAAATGAGTTCTAGTCTTTTTTATTGTCTCAGGTTTAACTGTAGTTGATGGACGTTGTTCCCAGTTGAATATTCAGCATAGTAGAGCGTATGTGAGGAATCTTTGAAATGCTTCTGTCAGAGTTCATTTTCCACAGCGTTTTCTAGATGGGATTTGCCTCGTAGTGGTTTTCAGTTGCAAAGATTGAAGCCTGGGTGATGGCGCTTTCTACAGTGGGGGGAGAGGAGAAGCAGAGTCTGATGGGGACAGTGGAAGCAGAGCCCAAAGGAAACTGATCATGGGTGTCTAGCATGTTGAGGTGTCAATTGCTGTCTGTTGGGACAATAGCACAGCAGACAAAGAAACGCAACAGCCAGACTTTGTTTATGGTCAGGGAGGAAATCTGAGTGCCCAGCCCATCACTGTGTGCACCACCTACAGCTGCTGTTCAGCAGAGCATTGTGCCAAATGGGTTGAATGATGGAGTGTTCCCTGGGGAAGTCAGGCATGCTTTCAGAAGATGGCTCTTGCAGGTGCGAGCTGGCCAAGTGTTCTGGGGTACATCTCCAAGGTAAGGAACTGAAATATGTGTTTTCCTAAACTGAACTGATTTTTTTCCTGTTTCTTCCCCATAGCCTCGTCACGTATTCAACATGCTGAAGAAGTACGTGCGTGCTGAGCAGAAAGACAGACAGCATACTCTCAAACACTTTGAACACGTCCGCATGGTAGACCCAAAGAAAGCTGCCCAAATCAGATCTCAGGTAATCCCCACTGAGGGTTAGCGATGTCATGTTGTTCGTAACCATTGTGAAGTTTCTGTCAGCTTATTTAAATAAAAAAAAAATTGACTACTTTCCACAGACAGTTCTAGATGCAATAAAAAATAATTTGCTTTCCACCAGAAGATTAAGGCAAAGTGATGTAGGAACTGTGTGAGTATAATTTGTCTTTTGAGAAGAACTGAAAAGCAGGTTTTCTGTTTACCCAGACAGTGAGTCAGTCGTGGGCACTTCCCAAGGAGATCTCCAAAGCAGTTATACCCAGAACTTTTATTACTGCTTTGGTAGATAATACCTCTGGGAAAATGTCTATAATAGATCTAGCTACCACGTATGGTTATGCTTCATCCAGCTGAAGCAGCAGAACCAGAAGTGGTAGAGCCATCTGACTGCAACCAACCTTTCTGTAGTCATTGCAGAGGTACTTGTAGTGTCTATAAATATGATTACTGCAATGCACTTGAGTTTAACATGTTTTTTAAAATGTGCACAGAAGTTCATGACATTTTAACTGCTGAATGTTACTGCAGTCCTCAACATTTGTGTTTTGGAACAGCTTTTATGTTGCCTTTGTAAATCATGGAGGGTGAGAAAGCAAAAAAGACTGAAGATGTAGCTGGCTTTCAAAACAGCAATTAAAATTGTAGGCACAACGGATAAGCTGTTAAGTGTGTGCTGTAATCTGCAGAATCTGCCTCTGTTCCCTCTGCAGGATGCAACAGGAAGCTCTGTTCCAGCCACAGTTTTTGAACTGATTGGCATCGCTAAAAGCCAAATCAAAACCATATACCTCTTTGAATGACATGATTTGCATATTACATTTCTGAAACATCAATTTCAGCCAGACTTGTACATTGAGATCGTGCTGGCTTGAAATTGCTGGCATTAGAAATGCACACTATAACCATCTTCTGCAGTAATCTTAAACAGCTTTCCCACACTGTAAATGTTAAAGCATTTCCTTTTGCATCTAACATGATTTTTTAGTTTCTAGAACGTTGGATTATTTAATAACAGAAAACAGTGGAATTTTGCAGACAACATATTGTTTGGCAGCACAGGTGAAGAATGGAAACTGACATTTAGATACAAGAAGTACAGTGTATTGCTTAGTGTATTGCCATAGGAGTGCGTATTCTGTAATATCTTTGCTTCTTGAATTGGTTAGAAGGTTGGAGAATGTAGGCTGGAGGAACTCTTGGGGAGTTTTATTTCAGTAGAAAATGAAAAACAAGATATTTTGTTGAAAGGCATGAATGCTTTATTTCAGTTTGAAGGAATCGTATCATTGTTTCATTGAAATTGCTGTCAGCAACCCATTTTCCTCTTTAGGCCTAACTGCCCTTGTCGGTGATTTAAGTCTTCCAAGATGCACCTCAGTGTCCCTTCCTACTGAAGAGAGGTGATACTTGTGGAAAGTAGCCTGAGGAAGTATATCATGGGTTGTCATGACTCAACACATAGCAGTGTGTGGGAACCTGAGGCAGTAGAGTTGTAATCACATGAGACAGCACTGTAATGCTTCTGGTTGGAAATATTTTTGTTTTCAGATGAAAATGTTTCAAATGCTTTTAACAAGAAAATTGAAGCTTTCTTCAGGGAGTAGCTGTTTCTTTTTGCAATACTAGGATAAAGAAAAAAAAAACAACAACATTATGATCCGGCAATCATTGCGCCTCACTTGGCTTGCATGTCATGCAGAAGCTTATGGGTATGGGCAAATTTACACATTATTGAAGGGTAAATGAGGCTGTGGATTTCTGCCACATTAGCTTTTTGTATACACACTCTACCCCACTGCAAATGTAAATCCTTGCTTTAAATTATTTTACTCTCATGGCATTTCAGATAGTTTCTGTGGAGAAGCATCTAGCACACTATGTAAAAGAGGTGAATTTTGCAATTGATTTGACAATTTCACTATATAGAACATACTGAGTATTATACCTAGTACAAGTGAAAACTGTCCTCCTGTTATAACCTATATAACCTATAAAATTTGTGATAATGACTACTAATAATAGTATTCCCCTCCTTAAAATATTTTCATTTCTTTAGGTTATGACACATCTACGTGTGATATATGAACGCATGAACCAGTCTCTCTCCTTCCTCTACAATGTGCCTGCTGTGGCTGAGGAAATCCAGGATGAAGTCGGTATGCAATTTGTTAATACAAAAAAAGGGAAATATTTTTGTGGTGAGAAATCACCACCAA
This sequence comes from Aythya fuligula, assembly GCF_009819795.1. NCBI lineage: Eukaryota > Metazoa > Chordata > Aves > Anseriformes > Anatidae > Aythya > Aythya fuligula. The sequence continues at coordinate 105,812,297 of NC_045559.1, forward strand.
AAGCTAAAATACTGCATCTTATTTCTATTGATATACTGTCCCAGCTGACTAATAGAACAAACTTGCCAGTGTTCTTAAATTATAAATCAAATTATAATGAACATTTGGAAGGCAAATTAAAGTTAAATTAAGAGAGTGGGCTAGCAGAGGCTGGACTATCAGAGGGACAAAATGGAATATCTTGCTCATAATTTGCTTTCAGAGGAGACTTCCTATTTCTTTAAAATGCAGTTTCATTATCATTATACGTGGACTTCATTAATTCCTGTATAATCTATGCAGTGACATCATCATGTGACCTTTGTTGTTAATATTTTCCCTGAAATATGTTAATTTACATTTGGAGCCTCCATGCTATATAGATACAGCTGTTTACAATAAGTAGCTCTAGCAAATCCTTCCTGGGTTTGGATATTTAATTTGATGTGGTAAGCATTTACATTATCTGATGCAGTCATTTGGGAAATCCCCCATCTGAAAAACTAGTTTCTGGAACAAGCATCCAAGAAAAATGTAGGTAATGACTAGGGGTTAATAAATGCAACTTGGCAGTATCTTACCACTCATGGTTTCATTTGGTAAATTATTGATTTCCTTATAAAACAAGGCTGTACCATTGTAGTAAGGATGAGGATGTGTGTAGGACATGTGAGGGGCTGGACAGAGTAGCAATGAATTCCCCAGTGCCCAAAGCACAGATTAAGAAGCAGATGTGCCTGTACTTGTGAGGTAGCTTTAGGAATCTGGGGATAAGATCAGAAAACAGAGCTGGGGAGGGGTGCTAGGAGGACACAAAGAAGTAGTAGAATTAATAATTCTCCTTCACCACGTGTTTCTGTGCTTCACAGTTGTAAGGCACAAGCAACAGTCTCTGTCGTTGATCAGAGATCTGTTCAAATAAAATCCTTATTGGTCATTTGAAAGTATCGTTTCTGTAGGAGAGGAGATTCTGATACTGCTAGGCTATGACTCAATTGTCTTTTTTTTTTTTTTTTTTTTTTTTTTTTTTGTTACCCGTCACTGTTGTTCCTTTTTTTTTTTTTTTTTTTTTTTTTTTTGCTTGAAGTTTCAATTTCTTCTATTATCGGTAAAGTTAATGGTTGTTGTTGAGGACATGCTTCTAAATTTTCTTTTCTCTCCAAAATACTGAAAGTGAATGGGAATTTCAGAGGCTTTGAAGTGACATGGGAACAGAAGTCTATTAACTGCTAAGTGGTTTACAAAAATCTGACTCCTAATCTCAAATGTAATACTAATTTTTAGGAGAAAGAAGCAGGCTAAAATTAGTAGGATATTATGTCCTAATAAGATGAGAGAAGCTAAGATATCTAAAAGAAAGAGTCTATCAGTCTCTTAAATACTTTTTCCCTACCTTGATTTTTTTGTGGGTTTGGGTATAGTAAAATTTCTTCAAAGCACTGTAAAATTCGAAGCAATGAAAAATATATTCTTACATTGGGAGATACCAGGCAGCAAAAATTAAAGAAGACACTGTCAGATCTGGGCTATATTAGACAAAATTATTCAGTAATGAGAAGAAAGCTGCCTCTTTTCTGTTGATACTCTTCCAGTATCAACATTCTCCTTGTTGGTAATGGTGACTGTATGCTTGATTTTACATCTTCCTTCCAATGAATATTCAGAGGGGTCATTCCCTTCTGATAAAGAAGACTGTGTCCTTCTAGCTTTGAGCACTGTTTCAGCTTTGAGCATGTTTCTAATCCATTCTGAAATTACTGAGTTTCTTAGCCTCAGTACTCTTCCTAAATCCATGGAAAAGGAGATCTATGACAGCTGTAGAATCTGCGAAGAAGTAAAATACTAAAAATGTCACTTTGTAACATTCCAAAGAGATACCACAGCTATCATTAAAAAGACAAATATTTTATTAAATACCTTCTTTGGAATTATTAACTTAGAAAGTCCAAGTCAACAAAAAAGTTGGAAAATACTTAGGTAAAACTAACTCAGACACGCAATGTCTGACTGATAATTCGCATATAAAGTAGTTTAAAGTAGTTTTCTCAGGCTGCTGTGAGAGCTTATCTTCTAGCTAAAATGACTTATTTTCTAGTTGAGTTTCTTTATTCATTATGCTTCTGGTTTCTAGTTCCACACTTTACTACAGAGTTCTTCATGAGCAGTTTTCACCTTGAGGAATGAATTATCATTGCTTTAGAAGACACAGCTCTGACAAAGGTAGTTTTTCGCTAGATTAAACAAGTGGAACAAGTGGTTCTATGGACAACAAGATATAGTTTCCTGTAAATTTATGGGTTGTGTTTAATTCCTCCAATATTAAGTAAGGTGCTGCTTTTGACTAGATTTTCTCATTGCTAGAAATATTATGCCCCGTTTTTCACAGTTTCTCTGTGACCAGATGTTGACAAGTTTGAATCTCAGGTCCTTATATATATGTATAAGTGTATGTTTTTTATATATATATATATATATATATATATACACTAATAGAAACTAAACTAAATATTAAATTAAAATTTTCCTCATATCTGCCTGACAGTCAGCTATTGGAGGTTCATCCCTGGGAAGTAGGTGATGTTCTTTCATTGGAAATGTGTGTGAAGATGAGGTGCCCACTTCTAATGTGTCTGTTGTTTTCGAGATTTTTATCCTGGGCAATGAAGTTGAATTGTATGAAGCAGAAAGTAGAGTTGTTCCTGGGGTATGCCAACTGCATGGAGAATATTTTCTGCTTCAGCAAGCTGCAGGGTTTTGTTAATTAATGCTTCATGACTGGGTGAATTGCAGTCCAGCGGTTGGACATTTGGAATTCCTTTTAGATATGGAGTATTTTTGAAGCTCCTGACATGAAAAAGCAGATTTATGGTTATAGTTTTAAGGTGAGGAATCTGAAATACCAAATCCAGCTTCTAAACTAAAAGCAGCTGCTTTTAAAAACTTTTGGAATTGTTTTTAGAACTCCAGCAGAGACCATGGCAGGAAGTTAACGTAAAACTTAAGACATTCATAGCCCTTATTTGCAAATTGTCACCTGTTGGAGTCTGTTGGCTTAAACAGAAAATGACTTGAGTGTATAGATATTTGTAGGAAGACCCATAGTACTCTGAAGAGTAGAAAGCAGCTCTTACATGAAGCAAGGCTTTTTTTTTTTTTTTTTTTCCGCTAAGCATTTGACAAATGTGTGATGTGCAAATGCCACATTGGGATGACTGGCATGTTTTGTCTCAGAAAACTCAAGCCATGTAAGGAAGAATACTGCTGCCTCTCTTGCTTACCTGTTGGGTGAGGGGGGTAAAGGATCTGTGTAATAGTTGCCTGAAGGGGTCTGTCTGACCATGGCTTTTATCATGGAGGCTGGAAAACATAGGCAGGTGGTTTGTGTAGACCATTTGGCATTCTGGCTGCAAATGATTTCTCAAAGGACGGTAATGCAAATAAGCTACAAACCAGGTCACCCTCTGCAAATGATGTAGTCCTGGGTGTTAAGTGGTGTTCCTCACAGACAAGAGTATGCCCCATCAATAAGACAGTCGCCTAAAAAATCTGAGAAGAGATATTTGCACACCGCAGGTGAGCAGATTATTTGGCTATGTTGGTATTTGTACTCACCTTTTCCCTCTGATAAATCTCCTGTACTTTTAATATGCATAAAACCTCAGAAAGAACAATGGCAGACTTTAGGAGAAATCAGCAGTTCCTTTTAGCACATCCTGCTTTAAATCCTTATTTGATTAGGCTGCTTATCCATGTATGTAAAAGGCAATTTATTGCTGGGAGTGGCACAGCAGGAACAGCTTCAGAACGAGAAGCTACATCAGAGCTTTGTGTGTTAGTCAAACGGGTAGGCAATGAACTGAATTTTTAATTCTGTCTTTGCTGCTTCGTTTCCAAACTGATGTCCTCGAGTCCATGTTTTCTAGCCAACCACTGATGAAATATTCAGCACCGCCTACTCAGCAGTATCATAACTAACCCTGAATGATTCAGTAGTAAGCAAGTAATAAGTAAGACAATATGATTTCATCTGTCCCTTGACAAATAAAATCGAGCTATTGTTATTTCATTATTTTGTTCCACTGCACTTATCCTGTTCTTCTGCAGTGTGCTCAGGTTATATAGCAGGAGGAGCAAACAAACACAAGCAGACTCCAGGTCATTGACTGAATTCAAATGCAGAGAGTGCTGTGGCTCTTGTGCCGTTTGAAGTTATCTGTATGCTCCACCACAGCGTAACAAAATTTGACCAAGAGAATATTGCCTCTTGACATTTCGTTCACAACTTTCTGTGAAGATTTTTTTAAGTATTTTTAGAAAAAGCTTGACAGCTGTAAATATAGGATGGGCTACAGACTAAAGATGTTTGAGGACTAGCTTTCTTTTAACCCTTTCTCTTTAACCATTAGGTCCCTATACCTGTCAGTCTTCATCTTTGCATGTTGTCTGGACTACCTGTGGTGGGCATAGTTTTCAATATATCTGGTCTTACAGCACTTCTCAAACTAATTCTTGATTTCCTGTTTTGACCTACAGTCAATCCACAGTCTCACTGCATTTCTTGACATGAGTTGAATTAGGATGCTGTTCTCCATTCATTCTGTGGTAAACTTCTTTAGAAGTTTTGAGGGCATTAGCTATTTGCCATGAGTTGACAGTCCAAAATGATAGCCACTGTGATTTGGGGTTTTATATTGCAGAATCAAAACACGCCCTTAGGAGTTCACAAAAGCAAATTCTGTATCTGTTCTGATTAGTGCCATCTCTTTTGTGATTGTTGCCCTCACCTCCTCCCCCCCTTAAAATGTTGTGATTTGAATATGTAATCACTAATGTCTTTCAGTCTGCATTGGGAACTTCTTGGTGTCTCATTTTCCTGTAACTCTTCTGTACAATTCCTGCCTTAAGATTTAACTGAAGGGCAAGAAAATTCATCTTCAAAAATGACATTCAAAATCACTGAAGTGATGCTTAGGATTTCTGCACCTTTATTTGAAGTAGGGTTGCCATGTTGAGGTAACAGAATAATAAAGAGAAGTTTACATGTGTTAAATCTGCCAATAGCTTTTAAAACAATGTTGTAAGGTTATCTATGGTATTGGAGTGGTATACATGTAGTTCATATATCAAGGTAAAACAGTAATTACGTTATGACTCAATTTTGTCAATTCAATTCAAATTCAAAAAAAATTCAAATTCAGTTTTTTGAATCTAGAGAGGTAGAATTGTTTTTCTGAAGCAATTCCTTTCTGTTTTTAATTATCCATACTTTCCAGTTAGTATTCTTGTCTTCTCAAAGGAGTCAAATGGAGTTGAACTTTTTACTCAGGAAAAAATAAACATCCACAAATCCAATATGCAGCTGCAGTAGTTATAAAAATCTGTAATTGAGGAATGTTGGACAATTCCTGTTAAGTTTTATACTTTCTGCCATTCTGGAGTTCACATTTGTCACCTGGAATTGTAGTTTCTAAATTGCCCTAGGCACTTGGCTAGTTCTTAAGAAGGAGTGTCTCTGATTTTGGATGCAAGGAAATGTCATCTTTGCCAAATTGTGTTATGCTTCCACCCTCATCTTCTTAAAACTGGCATGTTTTTCCTTGGAAGCAATTCTTCTATTCAGATTGGATGGGCATTCCTACACCACAGAGAAGTTTTGCAATAAAATTAAAAAAAATCTTCTGGAAGTAGCACAATTATGTGCAGGTCTTAACCTGCACTGTAAATCCTACCTTCTAGTTTTCAGATTACGCATTTAGTACATCTGGGCTGTATCATATTGGCTTACTGTTCCTCTGGTTCTGCTCTGCTGCCTTTGACCAAGAGGATAAAGTGACTGGAACAAGCAGTTGAATGCAGCCTTCAAAGAATATGGTTTTGCACAGGTACCCTGGAGTGACTTCCAGTACTAACTATGCCTGTGCTGAAATTGTGCTCTCCCTGTAATTGATTTGATATGTTTGTGCATATCTGGTAGCTGTAGCTTTCCAATGAAAATTTTGAATTTTCTGTGCAATGATTGCTTACTTTCAATCTTCCTCGAAGCCCTATATCATTCCATTGAATAGGTGATTTGTTAAAACTCTAGCATAAAAATATATTGCTGGGTCATGGACTAAAGATAGCATGGAGCTCTTACACAAAGGAAATGAATTCTATGTTAAGCTTTACACATCATTTAGGGTGTTTTTGTGTGCTTAAATACTGACATGATACAGACCAGGCAGACTACTTGATAAGCAGTTAAGACCTCTTCCACCCAAGGACATGGGTTTTAGTGATGCATTTGGCTAGCTTGTTTTCTGGAACATCATAAGCTCATGGTACTTACTAAGCCAGTTTTACCACCTTGTTCTCTGTCCAAAGTATTTTTTCTAATGATTTAAATATGATGATAAGATACCATTGAGTTGTTTGTTGGAGCAAGGCGATGCATTTTGTTTATGAGGGGCATCAACCAATGTCTTTCTTTACTATGTTGTATTTTAATAGGCAATGGTAGTTGCCAGCAGGACTAACAGTTGTATCATGCTGAGACTTTTTAAGTTCTGCACACAGTTCAGCAGCTTGGAAGATGTTATGAGCCTCGGTTACTATTCCAGGCTGGAGACTCAGCTCTGTCAGCTAGTAAAATATGTCCTTTGCTGCAGCTTTGGAGAAAAGGAAAAAAAATCCAGGAAACAGATCCAACATTTTTTTCTAAGCATCTCTTATTTTCTGTCCAGCTTATTTGACTGTCATAGAAAATTAGGCAGAGAATAGAAGATGATTAAAATAGATATAAATGCACTTCACTGACACTGATGTTCTCAAATGCTTTCATTAGTAGCATACTATATCCTCCCCATCTTTTGTAGCTAAATGGTCTATTGTATCTGATCATGAGCATTAATGTTCTTCAGGAAGGATATGAATCCTGATTCTTGTGTGCACAAGCCCTCTTTTAATCTCATAAATATTGTGAAAACGACTATAGGCTGCAAAGGAACCAGCTTTCTCCAGGTCTGCAGATACAGTGAAAGAGATTAATGGCTTCACAAGGCTTTGGAGTGGGGTGGTTTTGTCGTCAGGGAAAGATAAATGGTATCTTATTTTTCATCTGTTTTTCAGAAAATTGATGGGAATTGGAAGGTCTCACAAAAGTTTATTAAGAGAATATTTTTCCTTGTTTGAAAAACGCTGTTCCATTTCAGATGCAGATTTCAGAAAGTTGGCCTAGTGATACAGGTGTTAGAATTGGAAAAGAGGAACTTCTGATAATAATTACTGACTTGCAGCTTATGACCAAAGTAATGTTTAAATGTTGTGGGAGTGGCACCACAGGGTGCCCACTGTTCCAGTGGATAATTAAATCTTCCCATTCTAAATAATTCATCCTTTAGCAGGGGAAGTTGTTTTGATTTTCTTCAGGAGCCAACGGCCACAGCACTTTCTCCTGTATTGGTAGATCTTTCTTGAAGTCTGTTCTGCATCCTTTCTGTTACCCTAGCCTGAAATGGTTTTTTTTTTGTTTTGTTTTGTTTTGTTTTGTTTTAATATTTTTATAATTGCTTCTGCCATTATACATCAAGGAATTAATAAGTCAGGTCATCATGTGCCAAATTTAAAATTAAAAGTTGTCCTGCTTGCAAATATCTGAGAGAAGGTTAGCTCAAAAGAACCTGATTTTGTGAATGTATAGCTTCCATTCAGCTGGAGAGGCACTATTTTGCTGAAACTCTGCCCACTCGTGGAAATTCAGTATGCTTAGTTATTGAAAGAAGTTCTTGATTTATTGAGTAAAATATGTGGGCAATTTAATTCATGGATGTGTGTGACTATAAAAGGCAAAAGTTATATTTGAAATGCATAATGTAAAGGGTCCATGATTAATCCAGAAAGGTTTTGGAGCTTGGAGTGATGAAAGCTCTGCTGTCCCAACCTTTGTCAATTAATAGGGACCAAATCAGCTCAGCCAAATTCCTCTTCCTGTCATCTTAAATACAGTTACTGATGTTCGTGTCCATGAGTGCTGAAGCAGCCCAAAATTGCAGTAGCACAATCACTCCAGCCAGAGCTTCATGCTGTTGCATGACGGATTTTCTTTTCCTAATTACTTGGTTTGGAAAAACAGTTGTGTCATTCTGCATTAATTCTGCCTAAGATCAGAATCCTAACAGGCAGTGTTAGGCTGTAGAAGAAGCAAATTAATCATCTTAATTCTTACATGCTAACAGATTGCAGGTATCCACCAAGAACCAGTTACACTGTCTGCAGAAGCTATATTTACTTGATACTGTTTCTACTGCTAAGGGGTCAGTTGCTGTTCCCAAAGCAAGTCTTGGGAATTGTTATCCAGAGGAATTTCAACACTGAAGTCCGAAATGCATAACCATAAGCAGGCATCTTGAGGGGCAGGGCTAAATATGCCTCTAATGGCAATGATGTGCTCAGTTTTGCTCTATTCAAGCATGACTTTCTCTTTAGTTGTGCTCAGTGAAAATTCATAGGTACTTCTTATGGTCAAGAGTATATGATGTATTCTTATCAGGCAAGTCCTCATTACTGAGACAGAGAGAGAAAAGAATTGATGAGGATGTGTGACTTTTCAGAATGTCTGGATTGATGGAAACATGGCAGTAATCTGCTAACATTTCCCATGCACGTGGGATTACAAATTAAGACATTTTTCATCAGTGCAGCTTTCTCCTGCTGTGCGATTCTCATATGCCTAATTTAATTGAAAAATGTGTTTTCCTCAATAGTTCTTGCTAGGTGGGGCTTCAGTCCTCTCGCTTCTCTATTTCCTGCTATTATATCGTAGATATGAAAAACCGTGTAAAAAGCAGTCAGAATAGTCCGTACCCCACTTAATGTATATATTTGCTCTGTTTAATGAACAGTTTTCTTTAGAATACTCAGACAACCCAGCTTACATTTGGCCTATAAAGGGCTAAAACTGGAGTTAATAAACAGGCAAAATATAGTTTGTCTGAAGCAGGTGCTGTGCAATTCAACTTAGGTGAATTCTAATTTAGATTACTACAAGTGAGTCAAATCTATGATGCTCTCTTATAACCAAGGGAATCAGGTACAACAAATTAAAAACTTTATAAAAGCTTGAAAATATCAGGATTTATATATTTTTATGTATTATTTAATGGTTTCCAAGCTGCCTGAAGAATTCAGTACAGATCAAAAAATTTTGTGGGATTTGTACTCTGAAGTGTAGAAGTATTTACAGAAAATAATGGGTCACTGACTTCTTGCAGGTGTTAGGAGTTTTAGGTTGTACCCTACTTTTGAGTTTTACTATGTTATAAGGGTGGCAAATAATCTCATCATCTTTATCAGCAAATAAGGCTGATAAAATTAAATACCTTACAAATAAATCAAATAAATTATTTTTATACAAAAATAAGATAAAATTCTTTAACTGTTTTTCATATAAAAAAGGGCAGTTTCACATATAAGCCTTTTAACTTAGGTAGTTATGTGTACTTGGGTGGAGTATTGAATGCTGACTCATCTGCCTATTTTGAAGCAATTCATTCTGAATTTGACCCAATTACGGAGTCAGATTTAACTTGGAGTTTTTAACATAGTGCTGTATGTGGATCAGAATGACGATATGCAATATATGTTCGTGATCATGGGATAGAGTGTCAATTCATTTTTTTCCCCAGGTATTTTTTAGTACTGTTTTGTCTAAATTGATGTTAGGTTGTCATCGTCTTACCCAGAGAGAAACGTTTCACGTACGAGAACTGAGAGATCTCTGTGTTTAAAAACATTGGGCTCAGTTTACAAAAAACTGTTCTATTTAAATTTATTATAGAAAGGAGTGCTGTAATATTGAAGTAGGGGTTTTCTGCATTTTTAATCCTGAGCTTTTGAGGCTGTGAATGGTGAATTATATTTCTTAGACAAGATTATTAATTTAACCAAATTTAATGAGGAGGATGTGAGCAGGAGGGAAGGAGACAAAAGAAATGGACAAAAAGGCTTGGAGACATGAAAGGGAGAAGAAACATTGTCTTTCATTTCTATTTAAGTACTTTTTTTCAGAGATAATGCAAGCTTCTGTTGTTATTCAAGCCCACAAACTTTAATAGTCTCTGCTTTTAACTAAAGGGGAAATGCAGTCATGAGTTAGATGAATGGCTATTAAATATTTAAAAAAATTATAAATGTGTAGCTACCTCTAGCCATATATCAATATTTAATTTCAGCTAATAGTTAATTTATTTAGCTGTTACGTAGCAAATGGTTTATAGTAATTACAGTATTCTTTCACTGAAGGTAAAGAATGCCATACTGGCCTTCTTACAAAAGAAGGCAAAATTTCAAGAGGTTTATGGCAGGCTCTGGAAAAAATGGAAGATGGATGATTCTGGCACTGCCTTGAGGTAGTGGTGTGAAAATTCTCGTGAGCCTCATGAAGCTCTCTGCTCAAACCTCCCTGAAATCACACAGCCACATACAAAACTAAATTTGCATTGAGGTCCTTCTCTAATGAAAAAAATAGTTCTTATAGAAATTAATCATTACAAGGTAATAAAGCAAGCTTGTAAGTGTTTTGCTGAATTGGATTTTCCAAGCTTTCTCATGGTTCGAACACTGTTTACTACCAGAAAATTCGTTATAACATGATCTGCCTGCAGGACAATTAATCCGCATCTAAGTTAAACATCTTTTTTTTTTTTTTTTTTTTTTTTTTTAATGATTTAAGTCAAATACAGTCTGCAAGTCAAATCTAACTGGAACGTTATTACATGCACCTGTTTACAGGAGGAGACTTAATTAGGTTGCTTTCCTTATGTGATTTGGGAAGCATGGAAGTCCATATATGCTGAAAGAGCACAATGAGCAAGACATAGAAAAAAATGAAAGTGATAAAGTTGTGATTTTTAAATATACAGCTTAGAAGCATTATTTTTATGTTACAGATATTCTTTTAAATAAGGTTCTAGATATTACAGTCATTCTCAAGTTCAGAGGTGTATTTCCTTTAAAGTTCACTTCTTAGACAATGGAGTGTTTTTAAAGGCTATGGAATGGTTCTTTTATTAACTTGTTTCTAGGGAAAATTTCTTAGGTCTGCTGTTTCATGATATTTTAAAATGTTTCTTTTTCTGAGAACTTGAAAAGCCTTTTTAACTTACTGAAAGATTTTCATACACTTAAGAAATTTTTGAAGTCTGAAAAATACTGCTGCCAGTTACTTTTGCCTTAGTGTCTCTAGAGGACAGAAGGTAAGAACTATGAAATACTGTTTTCCATGGTTCTTGCTCTTTCAGTCTCAGTTTCACCCTAATAGAGACGTATTGCACTATAAAAGTTTCCAGGTAAGAAGACCCGTGGTGTAATTTCACAGGCTAGCCTAGCCAGCAGAACAGAAAAAGCTTAAATCTGATGGAGCGATTGCATTTCTTTGTCAATATGGATCTGAACATTGTAGGTTGGGTTCATTTATAGTACTTCATAGGACTGATCTAGCACGTTTTTATTTTATCATCGTCTTCAAAGCATACAGGTAAAAAAGCCACTCACACCTTCAAGTAGGCAGGTCACTTTCCATGAAGTTCTCAGCAGCGTTGCTCCCTAAATTATATTTGACTTGTACTATTAAAATGCATTAGTTCAACACTGAACACCACATAATTGTGTTTTGCAACTTGATAATGTCATAATTATGACATCTAGTAGTATGTAGCATTATAATCTTATGATACTCGATTCAGCAAGGCACTGTAGAGTAATTATATGCTTGGGATTCAGTGGAGCTTAGCTCTTTCTGGTTAGGTGCAGACTTCAGTGTGATTAAATTTAAGCACGTGCTTGAAATTTCCTCTAACTTGAGCACAGGCTGGAGGAAATGTCCACTGTATTTCCTGGCATATTCTTTCCTTTCACCTCAGAGGAGAAAATCCTACTTGATGCAATGAGTTACGTACCCCACAGGATATACGAGTGACTTACATACCTTTCTAACTTTGTAGAATTTGCATTCACTGGAGGTACAGACAGCACTTTGGACCAAAAAAGTTACCTATCAAATCCCTATTTGTGCTCACATCCTCACTTTGCATTTTGGAGCTGCTTACACAAACCCTTATTTAGAGTGTGTCTCAGTAGAGGTGACTTATGGAGAAATAGATTTGCTTTTTGAATGTGAAATACATCTGTTCATTTGCATGAAGTTTTTGGCGATGCTACCTGCATAACTGTTGGCTAGAACTATGTATTGTCAGTTTATATAGGAGCTCTAATACAAATGCAGGTATTCAGGTAAATAATATTTTATTTTGTTTTAAAATATTCACCAAGGCAAAGCCCTTAAGGAGGCCTTGTTTTCGTATTTACTAGTTGGGGGGGGGGGTTGATTCATAAGGCTGACAAGATGCAGACATTCAAATTTAGTTAAAACCTGACTACATTATATCTATGCAACTCCTTTGGGCACATGCCTGTGTTGAAGATTATGAACTGTGACATATTGGATTAGCCCATAAAGTAGGTACACAACTGAAAGCTGCATCTAACCATGTTACATCTTATCACGTGCCTTATTATAAATGATTGTGTAATTGTTCTTAGTAATCCTAATAGTGACATAAAACATTTGCATGATATAAACTTTCTTAAAACTAGTATAAGATAATATGCATGCACATGCATATGAAGCAATCACTATGACTCAGGCACATAATTTCTGCCATCGAGAAAAATAAGGAAGTTTCTGGCACTTCTTAATTTGTCATTTTTGCAAGCACATGCTCAAAAGCAAGCATAATTTTGAGAAAACCACATGTTCAATTCAGACTCGATGGCAACCGATAAGATGATGATTACGAGGCAATAAGACTCTGCTCTTGTACCAGTTTATTAGAATTGGTTCCCAAACCTGTATTTGCTGAATCAATATGTATTCTATCATGTAGATGTAGTTTTAAAAGGGAATTTCGACATTGGTGTGAAACTATGGCATGTAATTTGATGGTGTCGTAATTTGTATTTATAAGAGGTGTTTTGACTGCATTTCATTTTTAAACTGGTTTAAGACCTTAAGTAGATTTATAGAACTAACAAAATGGTAACTGCCAATTTTAAAATTGCTTTTTAAGCAAATTGAAGAGTCTTGTACATGATAGTGAAAGCAGAGGTTTTTATCTGGTAGATACCCTCCATCAAAAGAAAACATAGCAAAGAGATGTTATAACTACTTTTGGAAATTGTAAATTATTAACTATGAACTAAATCATGATTTGAAAGATAATTAATGAATTGTTCATGTACCAGAGTAGCAGATGAAGATGGTTTGCATTAAACTTCCTCTCGTTGTAGCTTTGCCATAGGGCTGGGTTAAGTATGACAGAGTCCAACATTATAAACGGTGTTGTATGCCAACAAAAAGTAGACAAACTCACAGTGACAAAATAACATGTTTTTTTTTTTTTTTTACTGCTGTAAGACTCGATCACCTCTTCTAGGATTTGACATGGTCTTTGCTATTACGTTGCACTTAACAAAGCCTATTTAGTATAAGCATAGTCTAGTGACACTGCAAATCAGCTGCTTTCAAACAAGCCAACATCCACCAGAAGCTTTTGTAACAAATTTTATTTTCTTCTGCTCTTTCTTTTGCTTCCACTCTGTTTCTCTTTGCCAGAGAACAGGGTAAGAGTGGTCTTCAAAGGAGGTTGTAGTGGTATTACCCTTGTATCTAGTTCCCCCAAGATATTTCACTTTAATTTTTCTCAATGCTGCTGTTTAGTGGTAATAACCCATGGGGAAATGCCTGCAGTGAACCAAAGAATGAGGGAAACTTCCTCAGAGGTGATGGTAGGTCTGAGAAGTGTTTCACTGAAGTAACAGAACTGAGAACTCTTTCATCCTGAGAAAGGGGGGTTTGAGTGTCTGAAGGGGACTTTCTGCACATCCTGGGATTCCTGTAGGTAGAGCAATGGTGCGCCCTCACACCAAGTCCAGAGATACTGGGAGATTTGAGATTTGAGCTGAGGGAGGTTTTTTCCTGAAGTCATGATCACTTCTGAGCACAGGCTCTCAAAGCAAAACAAAAAAAGTTTCAACATCCTCCTTATTCTCCTCTGGCAGGACGTAACACAATGTTACAAGGAGATAATGAGCTGAGCAACAGCAAGTCTATTACAGGAAGGTTGTCATGGGGGTTTTTGTCCTGTTGGTTTGAGGAGAGATGAAATTTTGAAAAGCAGCCTAGAATCTGTGTATTTTCAGCACCTAATAATGAAGACATTCACCACACAAAGAAAAACCCTGGAACAGTCTTGAATGCACATCCTAGCCTCCAGCTGCATCTGTACTCCCTGCTTATTTAGGGAATTGTCTTTTGCGGGGTGGGGAAATTGAATTGGCAACTGTGAGAAGGGGAGGGAATGCTTTATTGATGGGTAACAGTGAGGCTGTATGGCTTTCCATTAGCGTAGCTGATGATTCAACTAGACATCAATACCCTGAACAAAATCAACACTGAAAAAATTGATCTTGGAATTTGCCAGCTAGTGTCAATAACTGGAAATCCTAGGGCAAACTTTTTTTTAGCAGCTTAGAGATTGAAACAATTGTTTGCAAATCATTTACTCAATGCAGACACAGATGCCTTGGTCTGATCGACTCAAGCACAACTCCTAAGCCAGGAACTTCTCATTTCTCACTATAGTTCAGTGCCTGATTCATCGTGTCAGATGGGCTGATTCATTTTGGCCATTGTTTCCCTGCTTGTAAAAATGAATGCAATCATAATCCGCTTATTGTAATATCTGCCTGCCTCACTTGAGCTATTGTGCAGGTCACTTCGTGTCTGCGTTGTGTGCTGCAGCTGAGTGGGGAACAAGGGAGCCTGCAGGCACCAGTGCCGACTTGCTCCCAGTTGGGCAACACTGAGAGGTTTTATGTCCTCATCCCTCCCAGCCTGTAGCCACAGGATCGTGATGCGAGTCAGGTGCCCCGGGTGGGCCCAGCTATGCCCTGCCATGGCCTCCCCCTTGAGCACGGTGCCTCCCTCACTGAGGGCAGGTCCTGCTCCCTCTGCTCATTCTCCTCCACGCACCTTCTGTCCTTTCCTAAGGGCAGGAGCTGTCTGCAGGTAACACAGCGTACATCAGCAGGAGGGAGCAGGCAGGACAGGCAGACAGTTGCCCTGGCACAGGAAGTCGTGGAGGATCAGCACTGCCTGGAGAAAAAGGGTGCCTTGGGCACAGCACCCCCACCGCTGCTCTGTGCCACTGCTGCATGGGCTGCAGCCTCTGCAGCTGCCCTGCACAATCCCCTAGGGGCAGGGAAGACAGTGGGAATGGGACGAGTTGCACCCTGATGTCTGAAAGGCTTGCAGGTGCTAAGACACTCGATGCTACTCGCTTTTCTGTGGTCCTCCACAGCTTGGTATCATAATGTCCTCAGCAGGTGTTGTCTGTGGCTCCCTGCACAGCACTGGGAAATCAAGCTTCTCACTCAGGCTGCTAATGCCAAGCTCCTTTTTTTTGTAAAGTCTCATCTTCCATAACAAATAAAAATTAACATCCGTCATGTGATAGAGTGTCTGCTCGCAGTATTGAGTTGCTTTGGCTGTGTCTCCTCTGATACAAGGAGACGCTTTAATTTGATAAAGGATTAGTGTAAATGCAGTGGGGAGAAAAAATTCAACTTGCCTTCTGAGCTGAAGATTTATTATGTATCTTATAAAATAATATTGTTTTCAATAAAGTGAACATGAAGGGAAAAACAATTCAGTGTTCTGCAGGCTTTCTGCACTGTCCCACTAAGTCATTCTAATGAACAAATTCAATGACAGAATTGAATTTTCTGTACACATTAGCAGTAACGTTGGCTTACTGTCTACTAACGCAATTACTGCTTAAACAGGAAAATTGGTTTTAAAGCATCAGTTTACAAGATTTAAGACCTATCCTGGCCCCAGGGCTTGCGTTATAACTTTTTGTTTAGTTTTGATGTTCTGACTTTGGTGTACTAAAAAACAAAGCGTGGCAGAGAATTGCATCAACTGTCTGACTAAGAGGTGGTCTTTATGAGACATTGCAGAGCAGAGCCCTCATATAGCATCACTGACAAAGGCAGTGAAGCAGTGCCAGCTCTCATGCTCTTGAGTTGGTGGGGATACTTATTGAGGACTACTGCATAGGTGCAGTATGGTGGTATGCTGTGGTGTAAGCTTGAGAGGGAAATAAAATTCAGAAGATGTCACTGAGAGCTCATATAAAGCTCCGGTGTGGTTAGAAATTTAGGTGCAATTTCTTGCTGACCATACTGGGAAATGAGAGGGCCCCTACAGAGTGACAAAAAGGGTCTAGCAGTGGAGTGGTGATTCCTGTCCCTGAATTGCTATAGATTTTGGATACGGATATGAAGCAGTGACAGTGAGTTGGTCATTAATGAAGGGAAAGGAGAAGACAGTCCTATGAAAAGCTTTTATATTGTCAGCTGTCATGTGTGTACATGTGTGCGAGCACTTGCACTGTAGTACTGTAACCTTTACGGGGTTTGATTCTGAACTATTTAGCACTGCATACTAATTACATTGACACATTATTAGCAATTACTTGTTATCTTCTTCATAGCAATTGCTTGCTTACTTGAATGTGGTCTTGTGCACCAAGTTTTTTCAAAGTACATACAAGTAATGCAGTGCCCCTAAAAAAAAAAAAAAAAAAAAAAAAAAAAGACAACAAAAGGGAAGATGAAGAATGGACTGACTTTGATGTGAGAAAAGAGTTGGAATAATCAAGCACTCACAACCTCCAAGCTTATTTTTAACACTGAGTTGGATAGTTTGTCCTATACATCTGATGGACCTGGAAGGTGCTTTCATTATTCTCACCTTGCAGTAGCCCCCCAAAAAAACAAGAACAAAAAACAAACAAAACAAAACAAAACAAAACAAAAAACACAAACTAGGCAATATTGCACAGCTTTAAATCCTGATTGCTCATAAAACAATTTGCTTACATATGTTAAAAGAGCAAATGTTTCTATAGATTCAGTGTTACAGTAAGCCCAGTTTAATACAGTAAGTGTTGCAGTGATTCAGGATTTTAAGAGCAGTGATGGGCTTTGGATAAATGAGCATTTAAGAGAAAGGGGAACTAACAAAGATGTTCCTTCCTGTGGGCATGTTAACTTAAGGGAACAAACTGAGTTGAAGGAAATGGAAGCACAGGCCTGTGATCTGTGGTGTTACATGAGTAGAAAACAGTATTGAACAGTTCTGGTTGATGTTTAAAAGAAGCGCTTAGCATCAGTGCTCAGCTCAGAGTTTTGATGATCACAAGCATTTATGTTTTTCTTTACCATAAGCAAGTAGACTCTCACAACGGTAAATTTCTACTCTCATTACACTGGAAATAGGTGCTCAGACATGCAGGCTATTTCAAACAATTTCTGCGTTCATTTCGTTGCAGATGAATTGCTTCAGAAAGAGCAAAACTACTCTGATGACGTTCTGGCCAACATGATCAGCGAACCTAGAATCAGCTATGGAAACGATGCTCTCATGCCTTCATTGACAGAAACTAAGACCACAGTTGAACTTCTTCCAGTGGATGGAGAGTTCAGTCTAGACGACCTTCAGCCATGGCATCCCTTTGGTGTTGATTCTGTTCCAGCCAATACTGAAAATGAAGGTATGTGCAATACTGGGAAAAAATACAGAATATGCTGAATTGGGTTTTGTGATTCCTCTTTCACTTTGCTCACTGAAAATTGGCATCTTTCTGATGTGAGAAGGAGAGAGGTCTCAACTCTAAGTTTAGAACTGGTCTGCCAGCCACGTCTCTTTGATTGAACAGAGAATCCTGGCTAAAACTGGCAATGTAGACACAAAATAAATTTCAGAGTTTAACGTAACTTCTCTTTAAAAACAGATCAAAATACAGTCCAGCAAATTGTGAGTGTCTTATAAAATACATGAGGATGAGCTAAGGGAGATAAGTTGTCAGATGTGATAGAATGAGTATTTTAATTAAAGAAGAGTTTTTTAATTGCTGGCATGACAATAATTACAGATGCAGTACAGTCCCAGCATGAGAGGCTGGAGGTTGGTTTTGGTTGTTTTAGTTGTCTGGAATGCAGAAATGTTTCTGTGTACACAGCAATGCAAATGATGACTTTTTCCTGAGGAGTACTTTATGTTGCTCATGGGCTAATCTATTGAAGTGGCTGCATAATATTTTAATAATTCATGTATAATCTGGAATTGGTAGTTCACTTAGGTGCCAGAACCAATTAATCAGAGACATAAGGATCTCTGATCATGTCATTCAAGTTCCTCTTCTTGTGTTTGTTTTCCTTTACCAGTTCAACTCCACCTTCATTAGTGCTAAGTTAATCTCAATAGTGAAAGTTTGTTGCTGCAAAACCATGAGTCACATAAAGGCTGGAGCTACAGAAACATTTTTAAATGCGGATCTGTGTTTTGTGGCTCAAGAGTAGCTGAGATGCACAGACATTAAAGTCTTCCATGCAATCTTTTGAAATCACTGGCTTAGGCTATACCTGCTCTCAAAGTTTTGAGTACCCACCTTGCACAGTTCTCCGTCATGTAGTGTTTTCCTCTTGGTCTCACTTCAGCATGATGCGTGAGAGGCTGTGGGCAGCTACATGCTCAGTGACAAAACAAGGGCTGTGGACATGGATTTGTCAGGTCCAGTGCCGGTGCCAGCTGGTACCAGTGGAGTCAGAACCAGCTTTATGATCGAAACAGGAAATCCCAGGGGTCAGAGAAGCCAAAGATCCAGGCTAAAGGCACAGCTAGGATGTGAGCAAAGGTCGACTAATAAGTGAAATGGAAGCATACCAAATATGAGGGGAAGAGAAGAGACTGGGGCTAAAATCAGACCGCCAGGAAGTCAGCACAGCAGGTAGGGACAAAGAAAAAGAGCAGAGAGAGAAGGACCAAACTCAAATGGACTGGCTAGCAGCAAGAACCAGAAGAAAGTAGCTGGTGACAAGGACTCTGGACATATCTGGAGGGCAGCTGCAGGCAAGTGATGCACTGAGCGGCTGAGAGCAGCTGGCTGGGTTGCGTCAGGTGCTGGCAAGTAGCACAACCTGCTGACCAGGCTGGCAGGCTGAACTCCATCCTCCCAGTGAGTCAGCTGTGACTCGCTATAGCGCAATTGCTGAGGCTGGCTGCCAGGAGCAGACCATGGTCCAGCTGGTGGCATCTCCCCTGCAGAAATTTTCCAGTGCAGTGCTCACTGCAGCTTTTCCCATAGTTGCAGTATACAGTGCATCCATTTCTTTGCCTACTGTCTGCTTTCATGAAGCTTAAGGGGGAAAAAATTAGCTTTGAAGTCTGTCCGCCCAGCTTTCAAAATGTGCTGATTTCGGCCATCAAGTTCAGAAGTTACTAGGTGTACAGGTGCACTCAGACATACCACAGTTTAATCACACAAGCCTTTTTTCCCTTCAGAAACCAAGCTAAGCCCAGAATTTAATAAAGAAAGGTACATACTTCAATGTGACACTGAATTCCCTAGGCAAGTATTCTGAGCATGGTTATCCTTTTAAAATGTATGACAGCAAATAAGAAACAAAAACTCCTCTGCCTTGAATAACATACTGTTTAATTACAAATCCCTATGTATTTTAGTGCATTACATCATATGTTGCAGCACTTCTTAACATTTACTGTGGGAATATCTTTTAGCTTTCATGACTTTAAATTGGTTTGGGGTTGGTTTGTTTGTTTGTTTTTATATCAGGATTGTTTTTGTCATGAAGTTACTGCAGGCAAACAATTTTATTAGTCCAGCCATTATTAACATTTAAATATGCACAGTAAGAAAAAGAAATCATTTGATGACTTTAAACCCCTGTAAGTCTTTCTTGTTTCCCATTTGATTTCTCTGTCATCTATCCAAACCACACTGTCAAATAGTAAGTGTTGTTAATATCATAATTTCTACAATACCTTCTTTTTCTCTTTAGATACCCTCTTTGTGCCTTTGCCTATAGTATGAAATGGGAATTTCACAGCCTCTTATTTTTCCTTTGTGTTTTCCTCTATGATAGTCCAATCCCAGACTTTAAGTGACTTCCCAAAATTGGCATTTGTTTTGTTATAATTTGGAAAGTAGCAGGAAGTAAATAACAACTGAAACAATTTTCTCCTTCCCTTCCTCTCCGCCTAGGGTCTCTTTGCATAGTCTGTTTTTTATATAGTAGTTCCCCTTTCACCAAGAGGTTTTTGTACTATCTGCAGCATTGAGCAAGTCAAGTAAGTTCAAAGAGCATGTGCTAGAGAAAGCTCAGATGCTGTAGAGCACCTATATGGTGCAGTATTAATGACGGTCAGCACCTCTTGCTGCTGGGAGATGCTGAGCACGCGAGCAAAGGTCAGAGAACCAAGGGCCTCAGCAGTTTGCAGGACCTGTTTGCTTGGGTGAGGGCTGAGGGGGCTCAGCACCATCAAGCAAAGCGCAGCATGTTCCAAGGGAAGGGCCTGGTGTCTGTGAAAGCTGCAAAACAGCAGACTGCCAAAGGACTTTGAGATGGCAAACAAGTTACTGGTGCAGTTGTTGATACTGCTTTGGTCTGGTGTGAAAGCTGAAGTCAAGTTTTTAAAACTGATGAACACAAATCCAGCATCCTAACAGCTCAGCACTTGCAAATAGGTGTCTAGATAAAATGAGAGTCCTCACAACGAAGAGTTTTTACGCTATATAGCAAGAGGTTTATTTAATCCAGGGCAGACACCAGGTAAATCATTCCAAACTTGTATAACTGTCAAAACTTTCTAATGGAGCCATTGCTGTCTGAGAGGCAAAAAAAAAGATCCAAAAGCAAGCTGGGTTAGAAACTGGGATCCCCCCCATCCAGCACAACAGTCACAGCAGCATGGCCTGTTTTTAATGAACTGTTCATGCCTAAATCAAAATGAGACTGTGGAAAAAAGTGGAAGGAAATGCATCCATTAAGTCTTACTTTCAAGGTGCCCAATGTCCAGCATATAAGTAATGAAGATAAAATACTGCAAATAATGCCTTAAATTTGTCATTGATTCCCATGACTGTTTTATTCCATGGCCTAATCCTAGGTTTCACCCAGAAATATTAGTAACATGTTGGATTGATAAATTGCCATATAATCTTAAAGTTTCATAACTCCATTTGAAATTTTCCTTATCTACACTGCATATTTAGATAAAAGGATAAGTTTTATGCAAACAGTTTTTACTAAAATGGCTTTTTCAGATAAGTAAGGTAAAAAATAGTTAAAAGTCTAGCATAGTTCAGTAGTTTTGCAGAACATTTTTTTCTCTCTTGTTTCCTTGAGGTAAGTTTCCCAGTAAATGTCCACAGAAATGTATCCAAGGCAGCAGGCAATGCACTACACAACTCTAATGGCTGAACGCATCTCGCGTATTGTAATACAGTCTAGGTTAATGAAAAACGCTCACAGGACACCATAGACGGCATCACCAAACTTTCAGGAAGTTTCACTTTTAACTAGTGAGGAAGTTGCATTTTGGCAACAAAAATGCACCTTTAATATTGGGGGGAAACCCCAGCAACTGTGAAGCCTGTGACATTGACAAGGTCATGGGAATTTACATAGGATCATTTAAGTTGGAAAAGACCCTTAATTTTGTTATCAATCTGATGGGTTTAATGTTTTACTCTTTTTACATCACCATGAAGATAGAGTTAGCCTTAATGACAAAGTATTTTTTTCCTGAAGTAATATTTTCAAGAATGTGCTGTAACCCTTATGATCTGGCCAGTTACTCCATTCAACACTGTTCTTGGATGGGTGAGCACCACATAGCTCTCCTTGCCCTATGGTTTGTACCAGCTTTTTAGATTTTTGATTCACCTTTATTTTATTTTTGGAAAGATTAAAAAAAAAAAAAAAAAGCAATCTCATTCCCTCTTGCTCTCCTGAGATGTATCAGATGTGAGGTGAAATGTGTACATAGTATGAAGCCTGCATTGTTAGTGTATCTTTAAAAAGGCAGGTATCTAGTAATGAAGCTTCATGAAGCTATATGGAAAACATTATTCTTGTACTTAAATGCATAGGGAAGTGCATTCAAGAGAAATGTGATGATTCTGGAGTATCAAAACAAATGCAGTTTCTATAATTATACACAGTACATCTTTGAGTTTTGGCTGTTCATAAATGCTGTAATAGGTTTAAACTTCTCCCTTCTGTATGAGCTGTTGTGAGGCAGTGTGCTCCAGCAGGGAAGGTATGAGGAAACCCACTGACAAGATTTTCAGAGTTAACTGCTGCTAGTGCATACATCAATACAGGGACAAGGGCAAGCAGGTCTTAAAATGAAACAGATATTCAAAAGGTGGCAGTTCAGTGCTCTCCAGAAATCACCTGTCTTTGTATCATGCTCCATGGTGCACACTTTTGGCACCATCTGCTTTGGAATACCCATGGCTCTGAGCTTTTTTCCTGGTTTTGGTCCCAAAATTGGCTTATGACCCTGAACAAGTCATTTCACTTCTCTGTCAGTTGTGAAATGCTGGTGTTTGCCTCTCCCCTGCAAGCTGCCAACAAAACCACAGATGATGAGAATTACTCATTATTATTATTAATACTTTCACCTCACACCAGAAATCCTGCATTACCCTGAGGTCAGGTCCATGCTACCATACAACAGAAGTTTCCTTCATCCTTTTCTCCTTTCAGCTACCCTTATTTTCACTGCTACCTACAACCTGCTCAGTTCTCCATAGCTACTGGCATGATCCTCTGCCAATTTCCTGGTGATGGCAGGGTTACAAAGTACCAAGTGAGATGGAAATAAAAGCCTTCTAGGAAGTGGGGAGTGGTGGGAGGACAACAGAGGAGGGCTTTGCAAAGGGCATTTGGGTGAATGTTGGTCCTTGGTTGTTTCTTCACTTCAGGCTTTTCCACGAAAAATTGCTGCTGACATACCTAAGGGTTGGTGCCAGCAGTATTGGAAAACTTAGCAGAAGACTTAAGGAGGAAAATACTCAAAATTGTAGCCTTTAGTTAAGGATTGAAATTGGTTTTTTGTACAACACTATGGGGGAAAAGCAGTTATGTGGTCTGCTAGGGCCACTCTGAACTGCTGTGAAGAAAAGTGGTTTGATGGCTCGTCTCTGCAGCAGCAGACCAGCAAGCTCTGGGGAAACTTTTCGCTTCTGTAACAGTAAACAAGTTGAATGTGCAGATGCACTTTTAGACTGCAGCTACTGTAATGTTTACTGTTTTTTTTCCAGAGACAGGAGTTACTGCAGTCATCTCATGGGTACAAAGGATATGGGTGCTACTTATAAGCCTGTAGGTTCTGTTTGTCAAGCCCATAGTAACACAAAGTGACACAGACTTCCTAGAAAGATGGGCAGTCCCCTTGCTTCAGTCAGCAGTGTCATCAGGCTAGCATGGTTTTCTAATGCAGAACACCATGATCAGTTCTTCCTGATGGAAAACTGTGGTTTTGCCAAGTTTCCTACATTACTGTGGCTCACTTATTGCTAATTAGAAGGTTCATGCCTGAATCCAGAAATTCAAACGAATACCTTATTTAAAAATTTCTGAATTCCAAGCTACAACATCGTAATTTATTTCTCAATTTCTTGTTGACACTGGCACTTCCAGCACAGGGTAAATAAGAAAGGCAAAATATTGGAGCAAAGGAGGAGAGAAAGTATAGAAGAAGGAAGGGGGATTAGCCGAGGCAGTAGGTGACTTTAAGTTTTGCACATCCTTTTTTTCTACTAATGCCAGTGAGCTCCATCAGCCTGAGATTTCAGCTGGTGAAGTCTGTATATGGTAATACAAGAGTTTTAACACTGTGTATGACACACAGTTGGGCTAGAAATAGTTGTTTCTACTCTGTATCCCTTTCAAAAATTGGAAGACAAATTTGCTGTCTACAAATGAGAGCATACCAGAATGGAGTATTGATTGTAATTTTAAAATGTGCCTTTTTTTTTTTTCAAACCTTACAGCTAGTGCTGTAAAAAATCCCTATTGAAAAGAAAAAGGAGTCAGGATTCAGTAGGTTTGTCAGCATTGATCGAGATGTACCTGCAAGAGCTCATCGTGTCAGTTCTTGCTGCCACTTCTAATCAGATGATTGGAAAGTGTTTGCACATAATGAATATAGTTTCACTCTTCAGACAGGAAGTATTTGAGCTCAATAGTTTCTCAATTTAAGCAGAAATCAGAATATTATGTAAAATTGACATGTAGCTGTGGAACTTTCCTTTTACTTTCCTTTTGAAGTTGTGTCCATCCCTTCTGTTTATTTCCAGGATTAACTGAAGGCAGATCTTTTCTAGCTTCTGCTTTTGTAATTTGGTTTATACCATATGTCTCTCCTGCACTATCCCAACAGAAGAGCAGTTAATTTTATCACTTTGGGGGATTTTGTTTATCTATTGTTTGCTTTTTTGTTTCTTTTCTGCACCCACCCAGTTGAGCCAGTTGATGCCCGCCCCGCTGCAGACAGAGGACTCACCACACGACCAGGTATAGAACTTGCATGGCTTTTACCTAACCTTTTTCCCAGCATGTGTGTGGTCTGCTTGAGCTCAAATGATCACCTTTTCTTTGGCGTAACCCTCTCTTAAAATGCAATGCGATGTCCTGAACTGGGAGGTGGTATTTGAGGCATGAGTTGACACACACGGGCCACGTGAGTGGTGTCTTTATCATGGGTGTTCAGTACGTGTGCGTGCAATGGGAGTGGGACTCAGAGCTGGCACTTATGTCAAGTTGTCATCCCTGGCAGCAAGAAAGCTTCGGCAGATGTAGGATGCAGTAGCCACAGTACCCCAGAGTGCGGAGAGCACTTTTAATTTAGGAACGTATAGTAGAAATGTCATATTCTTGATGCAAGTATACTGTTCTGTGTAAACCATGGCTAATAAAGAATTCATCTACACCATTTTAGAAGTGCAGGGTACATCAAGATCTTTTTGCAGTGATACTTATCTTAGCTAATTCCAGACATGTAAAAATTGATATATATATTCTCACCCTGGATTCAGTGAAGACACCTCTAGGCAGCTATCCATGCCACTGTAGGATAGAAAGAGGTGAGTATTTGCCTTCTGGGGGTACCAACATTTTCCTGGTGAATTCAGAGGTGGCTAGCTCGACTCAGGTTGAAAATGCTTAGAGTTGCAAGATAATTCAGGTTTCAAAAGGAAAAGGTTGCTTTAAATAATTTTTTTTTTTTTTTTTTTTTTGCTTCCTAGGTTGTTTTTCCCTCATCTCTGTTTAGAAATATCTAGAAATGGATGATTCCAGTGATTGCAAACAAACTTTGATTTCAGATTACTTCCTGACACATAGTGAGATTAGATTGGTTTATTTTAGGGTCAGAGTTATTTCAGTGTCACATCATCTTTTTTTTTTTATATATCTCTTTTTCTTCAGATCAGATCAAACTGATCAATCTGTCTTCTTTTTCCCTTCATCTTTTCCTCCAAACTTCTGTTGGAAAGCATTATGGGCAACATTTTCTTAGTGTGTTTAAATCTCTCCCCAAACTCACTGGTATACCAGTATACTATTCTGGTATACTCACTAACTACAGCAAACACTACAGTGGGGAGTGAAGACCATATCTTACAGCAATTGGGACATACGTCAAGGCTGGCCGGGTGGTGCGTTCCAGGTAGTGTCTCCAGGATACTGGTGTTTAGAGCCTTACTTCATTCCACAAAGAGAGCCAGGAAACTGGTAGAGTTCTTGTAGTATTAATGTTTGTGATTGATAACCTTTTTAATTTCACTCTTTGTGAAAAATCTGTTAAGAGGTCCATATTTATTACTAAAGGTTATTCCTTCCTCCCTTCTACTGCCATCCATAGTCACACAAGTGACAGAAATCGCTGCCATCACTTCTCTAGGGAAAGGATTTTCTCATACTGCCACACCCTAGTTTCAGAAGGAAATGTATTTTTTCAGGCCATTGTGTTTTTTCAGGCATTTTGTTGGTTGGGGTGATATAAATAGTGTGAGGAGTATGCCTGACATAGGTTGTGAGTGGTCTTTGTCAATGTGTGTGGTAGGCTATTAAAGAGAGGTAAAAATATTTCAACATGATCATTATGACTTGAAGTTCCCAGCAGATACAGGAAATATTACACTGTGAAGAGCACGTGGAATAAAAGTAATGCCATCAAGGGGCCTTTGTGGCACTTGCTGCATTTTAGCACAGTTCAAGTGGTGCCAGGGCTCTTGTGTTCTGCTTTTGGCGTAGAGATTGAATCCCTCGGGACAGGCAGGGATGCACGCTGCATTCCTGTGTGCGATCACCTCGCTGTAGAGGCTGAAATCTCTCTGTTGTGCCTGCCTTACAAATTTCATGGCATCAAATATCTTAGATTTGTATATAATATAAAGATTTTACCCTATTACGGTACTGTTAAATATATTGTAACAGAAAACAAAACATATTTTGTTCACCATTTCTGATAGACCTTCATCCTTACATCTTTAATCACTGTGCCCAGATTTCTGCAAATTAGTTCTTAGTGACAGAAATTCTGTCAGTACATGCCTACCTGATTTTCCATCATCTTTTAAAAGTAATTTATCTGCCCAAGTATTTCAATTTAACAAAAAGCTGGTACCAGTCTGAGTAGCTGTCATAAACTAGGAATTATGACACGGATGGTTAATTAAACAGTGTGAAATACAAAGGAGTTCTGACAGTTTTAAAATTACTGTACTTTAAAATTGTTTTACTTGCTAATTATAAATAAAACATCTATGTTAGAGTTTAAAAGAGGAAAAGTGATACTTTTTTTTTTTCTCACAGTCATTCTCCTTTTAGAGTAGTCAGTTGTTATTACTTAAGAAAAATAACCTGGAAAATGAGGATATTATTGCAGAATGAAAAGTATTAACAGGGGGGCTGGAGGCAGATTAACACACACAGCTGCTTGTAACTTTTTGCTTTAATTGCCTGCATTCCTGTTGATTTCCCAAAAGCTTTGCCACTATCACAGTCTTGACTTTTCAGTTTATGCTTCTGGTTGTCTTGCTGAAGTGAACTGGGTGGTTACCAGCTTCTTCAAGATTAAAACACCTTGTCATGTCAACCTGCAACAGTCCAAGCCTGGGCTTAAGATCCATTGAATGGTTTTAGCTGTTCAGAGTCACTGAAGAAAACTGGCTCTTGAAGGACCAACACAAGCACATGTCCTTTTTTCCTTTTTCCATTATTTTGTTACTGTTTTTCATCCACATGACATTCTTACAATGATCACTACATTTTTGTTAACAATAAATCTAGATCATGTGGGTGATACCTGTCTCCTTCCTAAAAGAGAGGTCGTTTGCTCACAGTACAGAAGGGAAAAGCAGGTACTTGGTTTGTGATATCTGGGATAACTACAGTCTTGGTACTTCAGCACATCATTCTCTCTCTTTCAAAATAAACAAACACAAACTTCGAAAAGAGGCAAGAAATGTGAAGAGTTGGCCAATCCATAAAGCAGGAAAGCTTATGAGTAGAACCAGGTTTAAAGTGTTTACTAAAATTCAAGGCCAGAGTTGTCCAAATCTGTACCTCTGCTGCACTCCACCTTGACTAGCAGCAGCTGAAGCTTGAATTTGAGTCTGACATATCAGTCCCAGGGGGAGAATAATTTGTGGGGAATCCCTATTTCCTAGTATATATACAACATCTGCATGATTCATACTGGTACAAGAAAAGGAGTCTAGTGCTCCACATTTTGCTTCCCTTTTTAATCCACAAATGGGGGAACAAAAATAAGAATTATGCCTAAATCTCTCTCCTCTCATCTTCTTCCTCAAAAGGAAGTAAACAGAGGTAATAAAAAGGTCAAAGGGAAGGAAAATACCTAGATGTACTAAGCAATCATCAGTGAGCTGTATTTTTTTATACAACCTGAGTTGTTAAGGCTTGCTCCTGCCATTTATAAATTCCTTCATACAGCAAGACAACTAAAAGGATTCAGTCTGGTCTGAAAACTTCCACAGGAAGAGCTGCAAATAGGAGGAATACTACTTTAGTTGATAGCCTAGCTGTAAGAGCTTTTCCAATAGGGTCTCCTTGCCCGTTCCTCAGAGGTCACTTTTTCATGATAAACGTTTAATTTCTTATATCTGAATTTTGGGTAATTATTAGTAACTTTGTTCTGTTTATTTGCAGAAAGAGTCATAAAGGCATATATAAAACAGTCCAGATACTCATAAACAAGTTCCCTATTCCTTGTGTTAACCCAGCAGTCTAATTTATGGAAATTGAGTAAAGATCAGAAAATTTGCCATCAGAATGGATGTTGCCTAATATCAACAGATTTCCTGAAATTTGAGGATAGAGAAGAAAAAACGGTGCTCTGTGCAGGGTAAATCGTATTCACATCTGTTGCACAGTTGCAGCTGTAATTACACTCCTAACAGCTAAAATTATATCACTAACAGGATGCCCACAGTTCACATCGCAAGGAGATTATGAAGTTAATTGTGTTATTTTCTTCCACACAGTGTGGTTTGGTGGTTTGTGTTTTTTTTATGTTCTCCCAACCCTTTGTCAGTAGATTGTTTTGTAAACATTCAGTAATTTTGAGGAGAGCTTGCACATAAAGCTGCTTCTGTGTCTCTGGCCCTTCTGCCAGTAAATCATGGTATCTTTTAATTCTATTACATATTGTAGGAGGCTGAGGGATTTTTTTATATATGGTTGCAGAGGCTCTGAAGCCTAATGACTGTTCTGCAGAATCATTAGCACATATGCTGCACTCTGTATGAGGTGAGGGCATAGAGCAGCTTAGGGAATTATTTATGATTTTCCTGACAGAAATTGCCAGGTCTTTTTCTGGTCTTGATGATGTTAGTTCAATACTGTTGTCTTAAACTAACTGTCTGCGGCTACCAACTAAAAATCCGTAGTAGATTTTTTTCCATTATATAGTTAACTGTGAATTCAATTCTATATGCATCTGCTCAGCATATGTATTGATATGCCAGAAAAAGATCAACACATTTTACTTGTTTTGATTATTAATTTTTTTTAGACACCTGTAAATTATCTCTGGTCTTCTAGAAACTATTTTTTTTTTCAAAGTAAGATATAGCAAGATTTTTTTTCTTTAAAGAATGTATATTCTAAAAATTCAAAGGAATTTAAGAATTTATTATCTTTAAAATAAGATTGAAAAGCTTCTAAACAAGCAAACAACAACAAAAAGTTTGCACTTAGTTATTGCTTTCTCCAGTTTGAGAGTCCTGTAGTCATCCATGAAGTAAAAGCAAGCCACCATTTTACTAACTTCCAAGAAGAGATGAGAAGGTTTTGTATCTTAAAATTCCTTCTCCTCACTGATACTTGAGTTGTCTTTACAAAAGTGAGTATATAATCTTCATTTTAAGCATGAAACAGCTGAAATGACCTTCACAGAGTGATAGTCTTATAATACTTACATACAAGTAATAGTTGTACTTCTAGTTAAGAACTTGAACTCGTCTTCCCAGATAATTGTTCAAACACTTCTCAAAATAAAGTTCATGGACACAGAGTTAAATGTTTTCCTGAATTCTGTCCTCCTTTCTCTTGCTCAAACCATTTTCAAATGTGCTACTTTTTTCCCCTCTGTGTAGATACCATCAAATTCTGGCAATTTCAGCTGTGCTTCACTTGGAGGTTTGGTTTATAACTCTAAAAGTAACTGGAAGACCACAGACAAAACTAAGATTGTTTCAGATCCTTGCAAAACTGAGTCACAAAGTCTTGCTAAACTGCGATTTAACCAGTAGCTGAACCAGTCACAGACAGCGTATAGTAGATAATAAACACCTAAGTACTTCCTTGTTAGAATTCATTGTATCATATTTATTCTTGTCCTTTGTAAAGCCTAAATATATATTTAAACAAACACAAAACCTTATCTGTAAGAGTAAAGTGTTCCCCAAAGCAGCTGCTTTGTTTGTATTTCATCTGAGTAGTTATAAACTCTGTGGTTGGAGTTGGGGTTTTTTGTTTGCTTTTTTTTCCCTTTAAGTGCAAGGAACAATTAAACTCGTATACGCTGCTTTATGATGTTTGGAATATAGGGGTGTGTGTATGTGTGCATATGTATAAATGTGTGTATATATAAAACTAGTTAACATTACTAATTAACAAAAATATCATTAAAAGGCCATCATTCAAGAAACCTAATTATTCAAGAGCAAAACAAGAAAAAAAATGAAATCTTATTTTCTGTTACACATATAGTAAGTCAGCACACATTTATTGTTAGAAATTTGTTTTGTTTTTGAAAGTATAATCTTAACGAGCTCATTATGTTGGATTTTTCTGGATGTTTTTAATACTGTGGCTTTGATGGCCAAATAGTTTTGTCAGTTTTGCTAAGAAGATGCAAGTTAAAATATTTACCAGCTGAATTGTAGCATTTTAAAATTAAAGTAATTAGGAATGCAACTCCCTAAAGATAGTATGTAATTTAGAAGAAAAAGCACTAATAATTATCATTATTTGTGAGTTTGCAGTGAGGGTGTTGCTCTCATTTTTCTTCTTTTATTTTGGCTTTTGTGTTTGAATTGTGTATTTTAGACTTTTTAGTGGAAAAAAACATCATTTTGAGTAAGGATTAAGGATCTTGTTTTGTAGTTACCTGCTATCTGTGTTCTTGTCTTCCTTGCAAGAGTACAGCGGTCTTTGCTGTTTGCATCCTACCTGATTCATATTGATAAAATTTTTAGAAAGACACAGAATTTTTTTTCCTTCTTCCATTACTGCCTTTAAAAACTAAATCTTTGATTTTAGCATGTGTGTCTAAATATGTATTTACCAGGACAGCAAAGTGTATGAACTGGAAACAAAGAGAAGTCTTGTTCAATAGAAGGTCTCAATTCTGCAATGTAGCATGGCAGAGAGACAGTTTTTAACTCCATGTTTAATTGTCTTGTACCAAACATTTAACTGATTCTAGTGCAGAGTCATTGTTTTCTTACTATATAATCAGTTGTTTTCAGAAGAGCACCAGTTTACCCTCATTATTCTTCTTAAAGTCTTTTTCTTCCCTTCTGAGGGAGATAGGAAGAAGAAAAAAAATCTGTCAGGTTTGTTAGTGCAATAGAAGTTTTTTCTCTTTCTGACCAAAAGAGTGCTAGCTGCCAAAGGCAAGTTTTAGAAAGTGAAACAGTATTTAACTGTGCAATAGGATGTCCTATTTTGTGTTCAGATCCCATGGCATTTTTTTGGTTTGGGGTATAAGGTCAAGTAGACAACCAGACCTTGATCGTGTAAGCCCAAAGCAAAAATTTTCTGCCTGGTCTCCACAGATTGTGTAGCCTGCTGCATCCTGGAAATACAGTAGTAGCCCGGAAGTACAGCTCCTATGTTACTCTTTAATGGGAATGGAAAAAGGGAAGGGAAGCATCCAAGAAATGTGGCTTCAGGGAAGCCTGAGGGTTTGAACTCATGTTTTTTCCAGCAGATAAGCCTACAGGTGAACTTAGCATCCTCTGTCATGCTGCAGCTCATTGCTGTGAAGGCTACTGACCTGTTCTGCCCCCAAAATGCTGCTCTAATTCCTGCCTGTGGTGTTTGGCTCCATTTAACTGAAGCTAACAAAAACCTACTGTCTAAACTATCATATCTCACTTCCAATAAAAGTGGTTAGAGCCCAAGAGCAGAGGTACCCAAGCCCATCATCCTGCCTCTGGCGGTGGTACATACAGGATGCTTGGAGATTTCACCTCTGCCATATTACTCCTAGCACATCCACTGAGATTTTGGCAGCCAGCATTTGATAGACTTTCAGGACTGGAAATTGTATTTTACCATTGCGTTTAGTATCCCTAGATGAACCTTTCTTCTTTGCATTTGTTCATTTGTATTTTGAATGCTCTTATTATTTGTGCCAGTGAGTTCCACAGTCCAATTCTGCATTGCACCAGATTATATATACATACTTTTCTTTTGTTAGCTTTTAATCTGCTGTGTCATAACCATGTTGGTGTTCTGTACTTTGGAGAAATTATGATTAGTCATTTCCTATATATTTTCTCCTTGTTGTTCACAGTTGCATAGACGTCTGTATTGTTCCCCCTCGTTTATCTTTTTCCAGTCTGGAGACTCGTGATTTGTCTGGTCCTTCACCGTACAGAAACCATTCCATGCCAGTCATTGTCCCCCTGCTTTGTATCTTTTCTCGTTCTGTCTTTGTTTGTGGTGGGGTGACCAGAAGTGGTAGCTGTATTTAAAATGAGGTTGCATCATTTATATGGTGGTGTAATGACGTTTTCTGTTTTCTCTGTTCCTTCATAATTATTCCTGTCTTTCTCTTCACCTTTCTGACTGCCAATAAGCCAAGTGCCCGCAGAGAACTATCCGCAGTGACTCCAAGGTCTCTGTCCTGGGTGGACCAGAGCCAGTGTAGAGCCCGTTGTTGTGTATGTACAGTTAGGGCTGTTTATCCCTGTGTGCAGCACCTTACATTGTACCAACATTAAATATCCCTTCCCTTTTATTGCGCACTCAGAATTTGTATATCCTTCTGCAGTTCTTTGCAGCTGGTTTTACTTTGACTATTTTATTTTTTCTCAATAAACTTTGTCCCTGCACCATTCACTCCCTTACCAGATCACTTTTACAAATAGCACAGCACAGATCCTTGTGGGACCCTGCTGGTAACTTTCCTCCATTGTGAAAAATGGCTGAGTGTTTACACGTTGTTTCGTGTCTTAATTAGCTGTGGGAAGTCACGTAGGACTTTCTCTTTTAATCCTTGCCATCTCAGCTTCTGCCACAGCTTTGATGAGGGATCTTCTCAACCTCTTTTTGGAAAGCAAGATTCCCTGTAAGCCAACTCATCTTTCCCATGTCCTTGCTAGCTTGTTAGTGACCTCCAAGAGATTCGGGAGCAGGACTTCTCTCTACAAAACACAAATTGTTTCCTTACCAATGTATTTCATATATGTATGTATATGCTCTAATCAATATTTGTATCTTAAATGGATCTGCCAGCTGTATCATGCAAGTTGAGCAGTTTCTGAGGTCCTTGCTCTGGGGGAGTTTCCTCAAGGTGGTTTGCCCAGCACGTTTGAGGGGCAGCCGGTGGGGCCATGGAGAGCAGCAAGCACCAGGGAGCCCACCGCCTCTTCAGCTGCTTCAGCCACGGGCAGAGAACCAATTCCCAGGAAAGCCCTTTCCCACCAGATATTTAAACTATGCAAAACACTGCTATTCTACTCTTGTTTTCCCCCTTTTAATTCTAATAACAAAAAGACAGAAGGTTTGAAGAGGTGAGCCTCGGTGTGGCCAGATACACATTCTCATTTTCTTCACTTCCTGTTGACGCAGGTGTAGGGGCTATTTTGAGATGATGCTCAAAGGAGAGTGAATTGTGTTCTTAGTTTGGAAAACTAACCATAGCTGCTTCAAGTATAGAAAATCAAACCTCTTTTCAGGCACCATGTGGGTTTTATTTCCTTCATCTTCATTTCTTCCTGCGTGTCATTGACAGAACATCATGGTTTGTTTTCAAACTGCAGTTCCTTAAGTACTCAACTGTTCTTGCATTTAGAAATGGCCTCGCATATACATGTCATAATATACTTGTCAGTAGGGTAATGTGGCGTCAAAAATCGGATGCTTAATAAAAGAAGAAAGGTCTTTTAAGGAATAAAACATTCCTTAAAAAGAAGACACTTACTAAGGTAGAATTTATGGGGCAGTCAGACTCTTCAAGAAAATAACCATAAATACTTTACCACATGAAGTTTATTCTTGTTTTCACCTTTATATGCAAGGAAAAAAGAAAAAAAAAAAAGAGAGAGAGAAAAAAAAAGAAAGATCAATGCCTTAGAATGAGATTGTAAGTACAGTCTGGAGAAGTTCTTGGGAAGGTCTGTTCTCACCTGTCTCATAGTATAAAATTAAATAAACATTTAATGGAAAAAAATGCTCATTCAAAGGCAATAAAAGGGAAATAATGCTTTAATTCAGTGTTACTTCAGATTGTGGCACATGGAAGTCTTCAAGAATTTCTTGAGTGTCCAGAGTGGTGATGGAGCACAAGAGCTGTCAGTAGTGCTGAGAATTTTAGAAGAGATTTTCCCTCTGTATCAAAGCTTAAGGTCAGCCCCAATATTAAGAATCAGTTGGGGCAATAAAATGCTAAAATAAATATAGACAAGGAATGTGAAACAGTTTGTCCTTATCACATTAGACAGGGTGAGGAAATAACTGCTTATAAACACCATGCTTCTGCAGTGTTTGTGCCTCCAAGAAATGTAAATGTCAGTCAGTTGCACTGAGAAGGAAAATAACCAGCTATGTGAATATCCATATGTTCTCTACAAGCCAGAGACAGCTTTTCAGGACAAAACATTCAGAGATACACATAGAGGATGCACTGCTCAGCTGTTGTATGTCTGGTTCGTTCTCTTAAGGCTGTTTTCGAGGAGGAAATCCTGTCCTTCTTTTCCAGTTAGGCAAGTGCAACATCTCCCCTTCACAAAGAACAGGACTGCAAACTATAATTAAAAGCACTGCAAGCTGTGATTACTTGGTTTACTGTATCCATCTAATCAAGAGACGGAGTTACCATGTCTCAGGCAGAAGTCAGTTCTGAGCAGCCTGAAATATAAAAACAAATAAGAACTCTGTAAACTGCACCAACATAGTAAGAGGTTATTTAGGCATGTTTGCGCATACGATACAGGCTTGCAAGAAACAAGAAAATAAAATATCTGGGGTTTCCCACCTCACACCATGGGTATGTGTTTTTTTTTTTTCCCTCACAGCAGCCTGAGCTTAGGGAGGAGAACAGTTTTGGCCTGAACACTAAATTTTCTTGACATTGCTAAAGAGGCTGTCAGAGCAGATCTGCCTGCATCCTGTGAGCCAGTTCAGGAGATCGCTGTTGGTCCCCAGCAGCTTAATTCTTGCTGTGTTTTGTACTGAAAGCCTTTGATACTTGTACCAACATAGCTGCAGTGAATTAAGAAATGTTAACAGGGGAGAAATTT
Source organism: Aythya fuligula (assembly GCF_009819795.1). Lineage (NCBI taxonomy): Eukaryota > Metazoa > Chordata > Aves > Anseriformes > Anatidae > Aythya > Aythya fuligula. The sequence goes on from NC_045559.1 coordinate 105,847,252, forward strand.
TACCAGCTCGTTCTGTGCCACCTCAGTGACTGAAGCACCAGATGTACCTCACATTCCTCCCAGTTCCCTTTCACGCTGCATCACACCTCCTCCGTGTGAATGATACCATTGCTGTGTGCCCTCGTAGTGGTGGAGGTAAGCAGAGGGTAACTGAATCGATGACTTTAACCAATTGTCCTTGCGGTGCAATGCAGGTTCTGGGTTGACCAATGTTAAAACAGAAGAGATATCTGAAGTCAAGATGGATGCAGAGTTCCGACATGACTCAGGATATGAAGTGCATCATCAAAAGCTGGTGAGTGAACAAATGGTCCTTTCTGCATGGTGTTATGAATTGCTGATTAAATCCTGAACGTGTGGGTCAAATACAGCTGTGTTTCCCCTGAGTGATGTGGATGCTGAAATTGCCAGCAGAAAGGTTCCATGTGAACAGATGATGATTCTTCTGGTTCTCTCTTAAATGGAAGTAAAGCTGGAGTAATTTCAGCAGAGAAGATAGAAAGCCATTAAGTCTCACGTGAGAGGAAATTCTGGCCTTCCTCTCCTTGCACTGCCATGTGGTCAGATGTGGTCATTTGGGCAACACCTGTCTGTCCCACTATCTGTCTGTCACTCACATAACTGAAGAGAAGAGATACAGAAAAAGGAAAATGCTTAAAAATAAGTTAAAACAAACAAACAAAAATTCATGGAAACACAGCATGGTGCAGCAAGAACTAGTGTAACGCCATTTCAGGAATAGATTCTTTTTCTGTCAAAACAGACAGAGGTGATGCATGAAGGAGCTGAACTCCATGGAGCGTAACCTCTGGCAAGATCCTGTTCTTTGGGATAAGAGGATACTGGCCTTAATTTTGTCTGTCTGTGTGTTTTGTTCTGTAAGGTATATTAAATTATTAACAGATTAAGGGCAAATAGGAGCAAAACACTATTCCTCCTTTGAACTGTGTTTCTTATGAACACAAAAATAACAACCAAAAGCAATGGAAGTAAGAATAAGCATCAGTTCCTTAATAAGTAATGAAGAACCCATACAGCAGCGTTAGCTGTAAACCTTTTCTGCTTTCTCTTTTGTAAAGGTATATTACATGATGAGATTTCAGTTCCGTGACTTTCTATATCCTGATATTAAACTTGAAAGCTTTTTTTCTTAATATATTCTTAAAGCTAAGTAGTGCTGAAAATTAAAATTAGCATGGGACTTAAATTTGCATTTGAACTAGGCAATCACTGTGTGAAAAGATATTCTGCCATCTCTTTGATGCTGAGAACTGAGAATTCCCAGTTTGATGAGCTAATCCAAAATGCATTAGCACTAATTTGGGAAATTCTGACGTGCTTAGCTCAGATGAGTTAAACACCCTGGTGGAGTAAACCCATGCAAGTTTACTGAAGGGAAGGAACTTGCAGAAATGCATTTTCAGCCACGTGCTCATTAGTTATCGATCCTGTGTCACATGCACTTCCCCACAGCGACCTTTAACGTTTAAGTGGTTTGATGCAGGCACTTTGGAGCTGCCAACTGCCCTTCCTGTGGTAGCTGATGGGGAGTGCATTGTAATCCAGGCACCCGGGCAATGCACATCAGCCTTAAAGTGGGACCTTTCAAGCTTTTTGAAGCATTTAATGCCGTGCTTCTTACTGATAGCTACAACCATTATTTAAAAATCAGCAAGCTGTCCTCTCGGTTATGTGTTCAATTGAGACTGAGCAAGGAGCCCAGTGTTGTCGAGAAAGTGCTGTAATGATGCCTTACAGGGCATCGCTTGTTTACTGTGTGCCATATCCTAGCTGATGCCCTTCTCCATTAGCTTTAATTCAAAAGCAGTAAGCAGAAAATACTTTCATCTGTGTTTTCTTCTGTGCCCTGGAAAGATTTACTGAAACAGTCTCCTTAGGATATTGCTTTGAATTCAGCTGTGCATTGCATTTCATATGGAAACTATTGAATTGGTCTGAAATTGCAGTTCTCTCTTTGTGGGTGCTCACGTTTTAGCTGTACATTAAGTTGATTTTCATGACTCAGAATGCTTCAGGCCTTCCTCTGTTGCACATATATATTAGCTGGGGCATTTCACAGGGCTCTGAAATAATGTGGTAAGGTTCATTCCTCTGCAGGTAAAATTGAGAGAAAAAATTATTACTTCACATGAGCTTATGCCAATACTGTCCATTGTGTGTACTTTGCAGTGAATTCTTAACTTTGCTTAAATGTATTTCTTGCTTACAACTAGGAACAATATAAATATTTATACTGCGTGTTTTAATACCTCTCCAAGGAAGATTGTGTTTCTTAAAGACTGCAAATGTTATACAGCTCATTATAATTCTCAGCTGGTTTCCTGCTTCCCTCTGCATTTTGGTTAAATGCTTGTCAAAGTATTTAGTCTTTCAGAGTGAGGTAGTCTTACAATTCTGTGAATGTAATTTATTCTCTAATCCTTTTTGCCTATTTTAGTTAAAAATAATAATAATAAAAGCCTAATATTGACAAGCAGACAAAAGGCTTGTAAAACATTCATGAATGTAAAATAAAGCGGCGTATACAAAAGGGGACAGTGAAAACAATTGTTCACATTTCATACCTGGTCCTGTTGCTAAAAGGCAGTCTTACTGAATGCATCGTAAAGGTTCCTGCTGTTTGCTGATTTGCCTTACCGGTACCTATGATTTACGTGGATCTTCTCTGTTTTTCACACATGAGTCTCACATGAGTACTGTCACCGTGCAGGTATAGCTCATTCTCCCTTTGCCCTGCAAAATCTCAGTGCATCCCTTGCTGTTCACTTAGATCGGCATGCTCATGTTTGTTGGACTCACATTTCTTTGGTGTGAGAATTTATTCCTTCCTGGTTGTGTGCAAGTTTCACTGTTATCCTGAAGGTCTTCACCACTCCTGTATTGAAATGCATCAGATGTAGTCCAAACAAGCTGAACAGATGCAGATTTAGGAGCATTTTGATGATTCACATTTGAAATATAAAGACAACTGTATGCTCCCTAGTTACTTCTACACAAGAATATCAGTCATTTTGCAGTTGCCTTGATTTGCTTACCAAAAAAAATAAATAAAGAAGCCACTACTCTCACACTTCTGTTGTCTCTAAGTCCCATGTAAACCGGAGACACAGGGATGAGCTTTCCCTTTAACCACAGCACTGCTACACCACAGGCAAAACAAATTTCCTAAATTGCTTCTGTACCTCTTCTCCATCTGTGAGAACTTTGTGGTAATCCACAAAATCCAGGTTTGATTGATTAGAATCTGTACTGTTTAACTACTGAATCTGTATTGTACTGTTTACAGTACCGTTTAACTACTGATACTTCACTAGGCTTTGTATCGTTGTGGCAGCTGGACAAGGTAACAAAATACTTGGTTTTTTATTAGCCACCTTTCTTTATTTTTCTTTGTAGGTGTTCTTTGCTGAAGATGTGGGTTCAAATAAAGGTGCCATCATTGGACTAATGGTGGGAGGTGTTGTCATAGCAACAGTGATTGTCATTACTTTGGTGATGCTGAAGAAGAAGCAGTACACATCTATTCATCACGGGGTTGTGGAGGTAAGAAAAGACCACCAAGCACAAATGGTGCCATGTGCAGCAGTCAACACACTGCTCCATAAACATATTTACAAACAAAGAAACCACTGCTTTGGCTAGCCTTATGTTCAGAGTCTGAGAGGTTGCATCTAGCTAAGTGGAATTAAATTGCCTCATTTTGTAAACTCAGACACAATATAAGCCATGCTAAGTTGGATGCAAAACCACAAAAATTTATTCTGGAACCATCCCAGACCAATCACTTTGTAATGTAAAAGTTCATTTTATAGGAAATTTTACAGCAGCAAATGGACAGATACTGCACAAGAGGAAAAATCTGTTTTTACTGTTGGTGGGAGTTCTCACACACAGAGTTTTCTTCATTTACTTTGCAAATAAATGTTTGAGGCAGGTCTTCTGTGGATTGTGTTATATACTACAAGGATTTTCCCTATACAGATACTTTATTACTTTTTGTTCTCGAAACAAGATTTAACTTCACTACCAACAGCTTTTGATTTATGGTTAACGTAAAACTCATAAATTTGAGAAACACAAATAAAATATAAGACTCCTATATGGGATTTTCAAGATGAAAACCCATGTCTCTTCCCAATCTACCAAGTAGATTTGTGGTCAATTTACAGTAATTCAAAATACCTCACCTCTTGCTTGGTTTTAGGAGAGTATCTCTATACATAGAAAAACTTAAATTATGAGAACTGGAAGAGGGGTTTGTGTAACATTTTACCCCTTGTGTATTGATACCTGTTTTCCCATGTGAGTTTCTGGTTTGCAGGTAGTACTTAGATTAGCCAGCACCTGAGACATTTATGCTTTTATCTTCCAAAGCTGGCATTTTAAATTTTTGATTGAAAAAAAATCTTACTCAAGTCCACAGTTATGTTGGTTTTACCCTGAGTCAAGTGAACTTTGCATTGATCTTCCTGGATACATATATGCTTCGTAATGCATGTATCCCATTGTCTGGAGCAATGAAGGGTCTTAGAAATGTTTGAGCAAGCCTTTGTCTTCAGCCTGTGTTTGCACGTTCCTGTGTCCTTGCTGTGGTTGCCTACATGGTTTGAAACCTTCTAAAGAGATGTGGTCAGAAGAGCAGTGATGGCTTGGGGTGAGATTTGAGCACACAGCCATGCAGAATTTTAGACCTCGCTGGAGAAAACAGCAAGCAAGAATCTCAGCTTTAACTTTCCATCTGAGAACTTCCAGCCCATTTTGTAGAAAATTCAAATGGGTTTTAATTCTAAACCACCGAGGTGATTGCTGCTGTCAGCGGTTGTATGTCAGCTGAGGTGTGAGGTCGAAGTCGGTGTGCTTTCCTGCCAAAATGGTTTTCCTGGGTGCTCGACACAGAGCTGAACAGAGCTCACTCACACCAAGCTGCCACCCAGAGGTGGTGGAAGGGAGCTCCTTGCTGTGCACTAGCGTCACCTCACCCTCCTTTGAGTTTAGTGACAACAATAGGTCAGGAGACTCCTTAGGCCAAAGCCCTGAATCGGACATTGAAGGTGGACATACCATTATTGCAGTATGACCTTAAAATTTCAGGTAGGTTTCATCTGATGGAGTGACATGGAGAAAGTAATCAAAGATTCTTACAAGCTTTCTTCAGTGACAGTGAACTTGGAAATGCTGGATTAGAAATAACATGCCCAAGGTGAACAAGTAATTCATGTCAAAATGACAGCATCACTTAGGGAAGCTAACAAGAATATTAGTTGATACATAGTACTGCACCATAGATGGTGTTTCCTTGTAGATTTGCTGCATTGTGATTCGCATCAGTAGGTAGGATTGATTCTTCATTCTGCCAGACCTACTCTGTGGTCTTGGCAGACTGCATAGCTTCACTGTCTCGCCTGCAAGAAAGGCACAACATCTGTTTTTGTCCTAGGTTTTTCTAGCATGCACTTAGAGAAAAACAGAAAACATAAAAAGCACCCAAAGACCCATTTTAAATAGATGTTTAATATTAAAATGTCCTCAAAATTAAGCCGTTCCATTTGAGAGGGGATTAATTTATCTTTAATGTGCCATGCACAAAAAGCACAAAGGAGCAAAACCACTTGATGTAAAAATAACTGTACATGAGTCCTAGGTTGGCTGAGTATGTTTTAACAAATCTAGCAACCTGTTTGTTGCATGTCAGAAGTTACTGCGAGAGTTTAAGTCTGTGATAATGAATGCAAAATTACAAAACAAGTCCTGTTCCACTTATATTCTTATCTTCCAAAAAGTCAAGTCTGACTAAGGCTTGTTCTCCTTTCCCCATGATTTCTTTAACAAGAGTCATTACTGAAAATCCTGTTAGCCTTTTTTGAAGTCCTAAGGAGGAACACACTTGTCCTATTTTGAAAAGGCGTCATAATAATTTTCTCCAAGTCTGACAATATAAATGTTTCAAAGTGGTTCAGCCTCCCCAGGAAATGGACTGCCACAGTTAAGTAAATAAATGACTGAGTGGTTGAAAATTGCTTACTCTATGTGCACGTATGAGCTCCAGCAGACATTTTCAAGATGGCTTTTGCTGGTGCCCCCACCCCAGCTGTCTGCAGGAGATTGCTTCCTCCATAATAGCAGGTGGAAAAAGGAGAGGTTCTCACCTCCTGTGCTCCAGACTGCAGCCGAATGTCTCAGCTCACCCTCTTTTGGTATCTCATTTTTGAAGCTCATTTGTTGTCTGTCACAGAGGCAGCACTTCCAGCAGCAGCAGCTTGTGGGGGGAGGCAGTCAGTGATGCAGCAGCACAGAAGCCACTAAAATTACCACAGGACTCTCCAAAGTCCATCTCTCAAAGTCCGATCTGCAGGTGTGCGCTAGGCAGTGCCCATTTACCAGCATTTAGACAGCAATGTTGTGTTCATTGCATCTCTGAGAGCTGCCAGCACATCCTGTCCGGGATTTTGGTCTGCCTGTGTGTGTAGAGAGAGGCAGCATCTGAAATTAGCTGCAGTCTTGCCATCTTCCCGACTCCACACCAGGGTTTTCTGTGTGAAAGATTTATAGGCTAGAGCAGAAGGAGATAGATGGGCAGTCTTAAAAGAGGTTATCTACCTGACCAAGCTGTTTTCTCAAGAGAAAAGAGAAGTGTCTAGGCTGCTTCTCTGCAGCATGGAAGTACCCACACCTCTTAAATGCTGTGTTTAACTCCTGCCACCTCCATAATGGGTGCAAAAAGCTTATTGAAATGGTAAAGGGCTTTAGTGATTTACTGACAAGGAGATAGCCAAGTTAAAGGCATGTAGGTTGACAGAGCAATACTTAGGACAAAGGTTGTAGGAAAAGAGAGGAACAGTTTGGCACAGCTGAAATGGGTATAAGCGAGTGGAAGAGAAGACATGCAGGGTGAGCAGCAGTGCACGTACGTTGGCAGCGAGATGGATTAGCCTGTGGCAGTCAGCTGCAGGAAAGAGAGGGAGTGCTACAATCCAGTCATTTTAAAGGCTAAAGGGGAAATTAAAAAAAAAAAAAAAAAAAAAAAAAAAGGACTAAGATTGCAAGTGGAAGCCTCAATAAATCCCTTTCATCTATAAATGCCATATTTCAGAGGTTATTGGACTTCCACTGTGAACCAGTTTATCAAAGTGCAGCTTTTTGATACATAGCATTGTGCAAGGATGTTAAAAATTCAGTTTGATTTCCACCATCCTTCTTCCGTTCCTCTCCCACAAGCAGGTTATGTTGTGTGCTTATCATATCTTCTAGTCCTGAATAAGAAGTGATGAGTGGGAGGCTTAAGCTAAACCAGGTTACAGAGTTCAGTAGAGTGTTTGGAGCTTAAATAGGAAGAAGTGCAGCACAGGTTCTGGTACACCCCTGCTTTGCATCCCCATCCTAGTGGGATGAGCCTCCCAAAAGAAAAACACTCTCAGGCATGTATTGATACATGGTGATGTGTCCCCGTTTTCTCAGCCCCAGTGCTTCATATTACACTAATTTTATGCTAGAAGGGAACCTGTGGGGTTAGCTGTGACCTGTGAGGCTGTCACTTCTCGATGTGGACAAGCACCGGATAATCCATGGCACAGCGTTACTGTGCTCAGTGTGCTCAAATACTGCTGACCTGATGTCACAGCAGCCCAGTCGAGAGTAAAAGGAAGGGTGGCTTTTCCCGTGCGTCTGCACTGTGTCCTTAGTTTCTGCAAGCGCTAAAAAAGGCTGCAGGAACACTTGCAATTTCCCCTGCTTTGTTCTTCTGTTTCCTTCGCAGCCGCATTAGTGACAACAGCAGTGGCAGCAGATGGCACGCGGTGACATTGTCACAATGGAAATAGTTAACGCTGTTAAATTTGCGTGGTCCTCAGGGCACAGATTAGGCCTTTTATGTGTTTGTACAAGAATATTAGACCCTGCTGCTGGTACAGCGATGAAGCGTTCACTTGAAAACACGTGGTCTGCAGCAAGGTGATAGCATCAGCAAATTGCCAGAGACTGATTCGCTGCACATGGGTGTGGACAGTGTAAAAAGTTGGTAGCCCGCAGAGAAAGGACGTGTAACACAGCAGGACACGCCCAAGCACCTGGAGATGCTCGCAGAGGCAGTGCTGTGAGCTGCAGCAGGTCTGTCACCACCTCGCACCCACGCTCATATCTGCCCTCTCGGGGCTCCCTGGGGAAGGGAGGCCACGAGGGAGAACAGCAGGCACAGGCACGGCTCCAGAACACGAGTGCTGCTCAGCCAGTGCTTGTACACAAGTGTCCTGGGGACTTGCCTGTGGAGGCTGAAGAGGAGATGGGCTGTGAAATCCCCAGGGGTTCGTGGATTGAAACGACTGCTGACAGCCACGCTGAGCACTCAGCGCTCGCGTAGGCTGGCCAAGGGAAACTTGCATTTTGTCCACAGAAAACAAAAAGTTTCTTCTGTCATTTCTGGAAAGGAAGAGAGGCAGGGAAAGAAGAACACAATTTTTTTTTTACCCCAATTTCTAGCATAAGGGAAATCTGGAAAGAACTGTTGAAAGCAAGAGCGCCATCTCCCTATCCAGTATCTCACTGCCTGAGACCGTGCTGCAGGAGGTGAAGAAATTGGTGTATTTTGAGTTTATCGCATAAAGGAGTTACTTCATGCAAATCCAAAAACAAATAAGCAAATGAAAAAAAAACACACCTTTGAACAACAGTGTTTTAAGAGGTCAAGTTATATTGCAGAATAGGAAACACAGGAAGCCCTGTGTTAGCTCAGCCCAGTGACCTTTCCTACCGGCCCAAAATAAGGGCTTGCTCTCAAGTTTGGGACTTCTAGCTATAGCGAGTTTTGCACTAGCTTGCAAGTGAAAATGGTATGTGATCCTTAAAGTTGAGTATTTCACAAAAATATGTAATTTTTGCACAAGAAAGAGATCTGATTGAAAATCTAATGCTGATTGGGAGTGCAACTTGGGCATTGGAACATGGGTAAGATTTAGATGGGACACAGATAGGAAAATGGATCAGATTCAGGGTTAGCAGCTGATCTGAGCAGTCAGATACACTTGCCACACACAGAAGCATTTCCTCTTTTAAGTAATAAATGAAAGACCATCAAGACATAAAATGGCTCTGAGAGGAGCCATTTTCTGGTATTACTGCAGGGAAGGTGGTGCGGTAGTACAACATACCACAGTAAAGGAATGGCTACAAAAGCAAGTTGAGCAGCTTGCATTTGTCCCAAGCTTGGAAGAACACACCTTTCATCTGTCTCCAGAGTATCAAGTAACAACTTACAGATGGCCATACTCTGCCCTCACCAAGTTGAGTTATCTCCAGTATTGTAGATTTTAAATGAGTATCAAATAAAACTACTTTACTTTACTTTTTTTTATTAAATGGCTAGAGTAAGCTTACCTGCTATGTAAGACGTCTTGAGATAATACATTTTCCATTATCCAAAAGGTTATTTTTATGCTAAGCTATAATGGCTATTTTTCCAAAAGGTCAGTACTTACAGAAATCCCCAGGAAAATGTTCATACTCAGTACTTTAGCCTAGAGTCTTAGGCACCTTCTCAATGCTAAATTCTTGACAGTGCAAAATTCAGTTTTTATCTTCTGTTTTAAGAGCTATCAAACATTAGAGATAAGAGAGAAAGTAAAACAGCTTACAAGCAGACTTTCTTAGCTGTGTTTTAATAGATGGTTAGCAAGATAGCCAGGATATGGTAGGTTTTGAATACACAACAGCTACTGAGTTCATACAGAAGAGGCAGAATACCTAATTAATATTTAGAGTCTGTTGTCACCCACTCTAATTTGATGGAGTTTTATATTACTGAAATATTCAGTGAAGAAAGGAAATAATTTGAGGAGCTGCAAGTATTAAATGGAGAAGTCTTGACTGAGCTTTCTTTATGCCCATCTTCCAAGTAATCAAGAAAGGTCAAGTTTTGTTAAGTAGAAATACTTAAACAGCACAGACATGGCAAGCTTTTTGTCACTAAACTAAATACGACCTTGAATCCAGAGAAGTTCAGTTTCAGCGAGTGCATCAGGCAATTTGCTCACTTTCTGCCTGGCTACTCTGGCTACTCTTTTCCTTCACACCCTCATTTTATTTTTGCCAGTTAATTTTTAATGGTCTTGAGACCACAGCACTTGCAACTGATCTGAGAGTACAATATAGACAGAAGGCATCCTCCGACCACTTACTTCAGCTTCTTCTATTATTTCATCAGCTTTTTCTTTTCATTAGAGATCCAGTTCATTCCTAGTATGGATTCTTTATGTGTCCTAGGAGAAAAAATGTAATAATGGGGGACTAGCAGGGAGATGCAAACCGTATCTCCTTTTTTAATTTGCAGCATAACATGTTTCCTGAACCAGACAACAAAATCCAAAGGTGGTATTGCTGAGTTCGGTCAGCTAGTTTTGAAGTCCTAGCAAAAAGATAGGTTGCAAACTTGTTCCTGTTGCCTTATCTTTTCCTCTATCCAAAAAGTGAAGTGTGACTGTCCAAGCTAGATGGGACGTCTCTCGCAAGTTGCTCTTTAAAGCTATTGCATTTTAGAGGATGCTTTCTGCCTGAATGCATACGGGGGTACAAAGCATGCCTGATGGCCTAGTGAGGAAGCATGAGATGTGCTGTGAAATTAAGCAAAAATCTGAGCCTGGTTTCTCCTTCTCATGACAGGTGGATGCTGCAGTGACACCAGAGGAGCGCCACCTTTCCAAGATGCAGCAAAATGGCTACGAAAACCCCACCTACAAGTTCTTTGAACAGATGCAGAATTAGGACACCACAGCAGCCTCATGAGTTGGACAGCAGAATGATTGCTTCACTGCCCATTGGTGTTCAGTTATAGAATAACGTGGAAAGAAACAAAAACACTCTGTTTTATTATTTACTCATTATCGCCTTTTGACAGCTGTGCTGTAACACAAGTAGATGCCTGAACTTGAATTAATAAAATCAGTAATGTATTTTCTCTCTCTTTCTCTTTACATTTCAGTCTTTACACTACATTATTAATGAATGTTTTTTGTGTACTGTAAAGAGTTTAGCTGTATTTAACTAGTGCATGGATAGATTCTCTTTCCCAATTATTTATCATGTAGCTCCTTAGCCAGTTGTATATTATTCTTGTGATTTGTGACAAAAATTAAGTCCTAATTGAAATATGCTTTAAGAATTGATGGGGGATGCTTTCTGTGTCTGTGGGGTTTAGCTGCTTCTCTTTGCTGAGCGTTTTTTTCTCACTATGCATTTTAAAGTAAAACAACATTTTTTAAAAAGTATTCCAGATGAGTTATTGAAATTCTTTTCCTCTGCAGTTGCATTTTATTGTACAGATTGTTGCTCCTGCTGTATTAGTGACGTAGAAATCATGGGAATACACATTTGTTTCTTTGTGCCTGTTTTATGTGCACACTTTAGGCATTGAAAGGTAAACCTTATTTTCTTTTCCATGTATCTTTTTTGGATCTTAAAAAATATTAAAAAGAATCCCTGTTAATTGTGAGCACTTCTGGGGGGGGGAAAAGTGCCTGCTGGTCGAAAATTAACAGGGATCCTCTGCAGGATGATTGTACAGAACCATTGCTTATGAATTGATAGCTTTCTACACTGTGTTACATAAATAAATTAAGAAAAAAAACTTTTGGGCAAGAGTTTTCTTTGGAAGGCAGAATACAAAGATTTTGAAAGCTACTTAAACCGGGAACATCGTGTGTTCACCCCAGGAGAGGGATGGGAAGGGATTTTCCTATGAGGATGGTGGCGCTCAGTCAGATCAGAGCAGGAGGAAAATGTCAGTGAGACATGGTGGGAGAGAGAGGCACTGACAGTGTGCAGGAACCCCTGCTGCAGAGCCCACTCACCAGAGGAGGGGGTTGAATAGACCTGGAGAGCTCCAAGGTGGTCTCTGTACCCAGCTCATGGCGAGAACCACTCAGGCTGAGCTTGGAGGTGGTGCTGGAAGTTGAGCTATGGAGTAAAACTGGAGGTGCCTATTACATGAACCAGGAAAAGGTAACTTGTTTCTCTCCAGAAAATGGGTTAAACGAGGACTTAAGAAACAGATAAAAATAGACTAATGACAGAAAGATGTATCTCACAAAAGCCAGAAGGCAACTCAATTTGTCCGCAGGCAACAGCAGCCTCTTTTCCAGCATCACCTGCAACGTTTGTCCTCATGGTGAGAAGCGTGGCAGCAGTGGGGCTGCACAGCTCAGGTGAGTGCAGCCTCACTGCAGACCTCATTAAGACAGACACAGTTTCCAACCCTGTTGCACTAACTTGTCCCTGATCCCTGTCCATGAGCTTCCACACAGCCTCGCTTGTTCAGCTGATCCACCCGCTGGCCCAGGACACAGCCGTGCTGACCAGGAGGGCTGTTTGTGCAGCGAGGAACAACCCAGGCAGGTCTTTCATAAGCCACCTGCTAGGGTTCAAGCAGAACGGGCACTTGCTGCTCTGCACTAGCAGCAGAGCTGCCTGGTGTGCATCACCAAACAGGGGTGTTATTCCCTTTGCTCTCCCATCCCACTATACTGAGGGAATTCATTGCAAGGAATCAGGGCTATGGGAATGGTTGGTGTTATTTCGAGACCCTTTGGTACCAGGATTTCATAAAGAATTTGCAGATGTCCTTTGTTTCACAAATATTTAGGGTTAATCTCCTATCTGCTATTGTAGATCTCATTATATAGGTCACATGTACCCCCTGGAAAGAAATACATAAGTCTGTCTTCTGTGCACTGGTCCAGTATCGTAGGAAAAGATTCCACTTCAGGGGGAAGGCAGGATATAATTCAATTTAGTGCAGTCTCATTAAAGGAGCATTATCAAAATTCCTTTTAGGAGAAGCTAGAGTAATCCCTAAGATATAGAGGGCCACGAGCCTTTGGAGCAAATCCCATTTATAATAGCATAATACCGTGCAATCCTGGTTATAGAAAAATGCAATTTCTTCAAACAGTAATTGCCAGACAGTGAATTTGATGCTGTTATTTGTCCAGTGAGACTTTGGTACTGCTCTTTCCACTCATGGATCAACTTTTAATTAATCACAGTTTTACTGCACTGATCAATCAATCAGTTTTTACAATTCTCTCCACATATGCACACTCTTGAAAGAAAAGCAATAAAGGCACACCTTGACACGCATGTAAAGCGTAGGAAGCAAAGAAAGTTCCTGAAACTTCAACACTAACACTCCTGCAGTTGCTGCAAGCCCAAAAGCAATTTATCACAGTTCCCAGGTAATAGCAGCAGCCTTCTTTCTGCCTGTCTCTAGCTGTGCAAGCTCCTTATTGTGGAAAGATTATATTAGAAGTGAATAAAAACAGTTTGACAGGCTCATAAAGCAGAAAAGCTGACAGAGAGAGGTAGCTGAGCACCTCAGTTTCTTGTGCAGGATGGATTGGGTATCAGCTGCTCCAGCAATAACTGAGCAGGGCCATTTGCATGCAGCTATAGGCTGCAAACAAAATTCCACTCCCCAGACCTAAGGAAATTATTCTTGGGGAAAAAATAAATAAAATAAGCATATCCCTGGCTGTTGAGCTGATACATTTGATAGGGAAACTTTTCTAGTCATTTTGACAGAACCAGGTTATGGAGCACTCGCAGGCGTGGTTTGATCAGCAGAGCTGGGGCAGAGGGTCCCAACTACAAGGTGGTCTAGGAAAAACAAACCTAGGGCCGGTGTTGCTCTTACTGAGAACCACCTGCAAGCAGCTGTGTTTTCCATTAGATGTGTCATGACCCTCACACAGCTCCATCATCTCCGTCCTCATTACTGCACTTACCAAAGCAATTTTAGTGCCGCCGCTGTGTGGCCTAACAGCTCACATTTATTGTTTAAACTAATGGATTTTGTGGGTGGTGGGTAAACTGGGTGTTAAAATGCCTCTAAGCAGCAAGATTGAAAATATCCTCATGGCAGATGAGAACGGATTACAAACAACACCATGATCAGCATCCTGGTTGTGTTTCCATGCAATTTCTCTGCCACTCAGAATATGAGTGTCTCTGCTCTGCCAGCAAAGGATGTCTTTGCCGCTTTGTCTTGCTGCTGCCCTGCAGTTCTCCACCTTCTGCCCCACCGTCTTCCTTGAAAAAGTCAATGCTAAATCATTCCCGCAACTTTCCATGGTCCTGGGAAATTTATTTGGCAGACAATACAGAAAAATCCTTTAAGCTTCCAAATATAAGTACTGGGTTTTATTTTGAGGTAATAAGGTATTCTGGCTTTAATGGGATTCTTAGTTAAAGTTGAATTTGGACATTGCATTTAAGAACAAGTCTCCATAGCCAGTGCTTTCTCTGTTTGCTACCCAGTTTCTCTGGGACAGCTCACTGTAGAAAATCTTCCAGACCAATTTAAGATTTGATTTCACCTAGATCAAAAAGTAGACATTCCTCTTTTGAAATGCTGCTTATGAAAAAAATACAGAGAGAAAAGAATAGACAGCACACAGCAGACTCCCTTCATCAGGGGCTGAGCAGCTACTGCAGGAAGAAAATCCTTGAAATAGCTGTGACGCTGCTGCTGGTCCAAAATGGGACATGGTAATTATGGCTATTTTGAGTCCCTGATTGCTACACCAAGTCCCTCTAACTACGCCTAAATGCTGCTTCAGGCTATCACTCTGGGGAGCATTTCAAGTGCAGGATCCTGTTTTCATTTAATTAGGATGAGGGGCTGGGAGACACAGACGAAATCCCATTTACCCCATATAACTCTTCTCTAAAAAGGGTTTGAGGAAAGAGTTCTGCACCCCTGCCAGCTCTGTGCAGAGATGGGAGCAAACATGAGCTACGTCCAGCAGTGATCCCTGCCAGGCGAACAGGAGGGAGTAGAGCTCCTGCAACAGAGTGTGGCCTCTACAACCCTTTGATAAATAACATCCTAGAAAGAATAGTGTGAATAAGACGGTTTTGTTTTCCTTTTAATAGGTTTATTAAAAAAAAAAAAAAAAAAAAGAGGTGATGGGGAGGGAAGAGAGAGGTCTGCCTTCGTGATACATTTTGTGCCAGGAGGCTCCCCAGCCCTGTGGGCCGTGTGGTGTGCCCCAGTGTCACTGGGCGCCATTTTGCCACAGGGCAGGAGCAGCCGCGTCTCACCATGACTGCTGCTCAGTGGGGACAGACGCTGCTCTCCATGGGGCACCCCTCTGCGACAAAGCATCTGCAATGGCGAGACAAGGGCCCTGCTCTGAGGGCTGCCATGAGGGACACCGCTGAACGCTGTATTTCAGCCCGTGACATGGCGGTGCCTGCCCATGGCAGCCATCTCAAATCGGCTGCTTGTGAGCAGCGTGTGAAGGGCTCAGGGACACAGATGTCAGGTATGGGCGATGCTCAGACATTGTGTGGAGGCTGCACCATGTTACACTAGCTGGGTGTCGTGGTGTAACCCCACTGGGTGGCTGAGCCCCACACAGCCTCTTGCTCACTCCCCCTAAGTGAGACTGGGGAGAAAACTGGTAAGGTGAAAGTAAGAAAAATTGTGGTCTGGGATAAAAGCAATTTAATAGGTAGAACAAAATCTGTATTCGCAAGCAAAGCAAAGAAAGGCATTCCTTGCATTCCTTGGCTACTTCCCATCGGCAGGCAGGTGTTCGGCCATCTCCAGGAAAGCAGGGCTCATCACGCATAATGGCTTCTTGGGAAGACAAATGCCATCACACAGACTGTCCCACCCTAATGTTTATTTCCCCAGCTTTTATTGCTGCACACAACATTATGTGGAGTGAGCTATCCCCTTGGTCAGGCAGGACATCCCTTTGGTCAGTCTAGGCCAGCTGTCCTGGCTGTGTCCCCCCAGCAGCTCCTGGTGCACCCCCAGCTTTCTCGCTGGCAGGGCAGGGTGAGAAGCTGAAACGGCCTTGGCTCTGTGCAAGCACTGCTCTGCAACAACTAAAACATCAGCATGGTATCAACACTCTTCTCATCACGAATCTGAAACACGGCACCATATCAGCTACTATGAAGAAAATTGACTCTATCCCAGCCACTGTTAGGACACTGTGATGCAGCCTGATGACAGGTTTACTGTTAGGATAACATATCGGAGGTTGTGAAGACTGGTATCTTGCTCTCTGTCTTTCCTGTGTCCTGCCCCAGGAACACCTGGACGGACTCTGTTTATTGGTGTTGTGAGAAGGCAGCACAAAAGAGATGCTTCTGGGGGAGCTTAACCACAGCAAAACTGCCTTTAGCATCTGGGGAGTTATTACAGAATCCCTGGTCAGCTGCCAGTGCTCTTTGATGGTGCACTGGAAAAGGTCATACCTGCCTTGCAGAAATTATCTTTAAAAACCCCTTATTTGCAACAGGACAAAGTTGCCCCAGATCTAATACAAACAACAAACAATAAAACAGTTGTTCTACCATGAGCTTCTGACCGGTCTTTTTAAAAATATTTGTACCCGTTATATACACAAAGTGCTGTAATATAGTTTGCCTTTTGCTTTTCTGGCATGGAGAACTTGCACTGCCAAAGCATTTGGCTGTTTTTGGCAATTGGGCTGATAGAAAATCTACAGGCTGCAGGCTGCCAAAATTCATCAGCCAAAAGAGCTTAAGAGTCAACAGCCTGTATTTTGCAAAGCCTAGACTTTATATGGTTGTTATAAAAAATGTATGTTAAAGCTAGCTATAGAGAATGAAACTCTATTCAATGCCCCAAGATAGGTAGTCACAAAGAGGAAAGAGGTAGTCACTACCTACCATAGGAAAAGGTAGTCAGAAAGTCACAAGGAGCTAGCCAATGATAGTGAGCAAACAACCTGCTTTCCCTGGAAGAAAGCTGGTCAGGCTTATGTATACCTTGCCAAGGAGAACCCTAAACCCCCCAGTTCCAGCCTGGCCCAGAGAGGGTGCCAGGGCATCTCTATCAAAGCTACTGTCACCGGGGCACACTAAAGGTGCATGTGTCTACAAGAGATCCAGAGCAACTTTCAGCCACTGCTGACCAGGAAGCACCTGGAGCCACAAAAAGATTCTCTCCATGATCCCCGTACTACTTATGATCTGTAGTTTATCCAGAAAAAAAAGCAACTCTTCCCCTCCCCCTTAACCAAGACCACAAGCCCATTAAGCTGGGACCAAAGGCAACCTTCCAAATGGTGTAAGACCCCTGCAGTGGAGTCTCCAACAAAGTAGGCAAAAGTTGGTTTTGCACTGCATAGCACTGCACTCTCTCTTAGGAGACTAAGGCTCTCCTAAGCCAACCTAGAGGAGAACAGAAAGAATAAGGAATAGCAGAAGTAAATAAATGGATATATCATATCACAGCAAAGGTCCACCAGTAAAGGTCTAGCATCCTGCCTCCCATGGTGACCAAAAATGGGAAAGGGTATAACAGCACATGAAGATTGCAGTGCTGCTTTGCTTTGGTAAGTTTCAAGCCTTATAAAAAACCTTTGGCTCAGAGGAAGACATTGCTTTTGTATTTAATTACCCTCAGTGAAGGTCTTTTCTGCAACCTGTCTAGCCACTCTTAAGCCAACATACAATTTAGCATCCTGAGATAGCCTAAGTACGTGTAGTGTGAATAAATAAATAGATAGATAGATAAATAAATAAATAAAATAAACATTTTTTGCTTGTTTTGGACTTTCCACCTAATAATTTGATCTGATGTTTCCTAATTCATCTACCAGAAGAAGCACTGAGGAATTGATCTCTATTTGTCCTTCAATACTATTTTCAGCATATCAGTACTATATCTCTATTTGTATTTCAGTTAGAGATTTCTTAGATATCCACCGTATTCTCCCTTCTTAATCTCTGTCAGGACTCCTTGATGGGTGCTAGTAACAGAGGGTACGGTGGCTGGTGCAAACCTCAGGGCACATTTAATGTCCTCAACGCCTAAATGAAACAAGCACACCCAGAACCTAGTGGGACTTAGATGGGATGCAGGCATGTTGGCCCTCTTTATAAAATATACCACAGCTGAGTGTGTCCAGCCAAAATAACTGCTGCTGCTGCCTTTGGCATCTACTGATATCTTAATGCAGAGTCACATTTGTGATACGGAGTCATTAGAATAAAACCCTGCACTTTTAGGCAATTGGCATGTCTGAGAATAAGCTGTTTTTAATTTGGCTGAATGTGTACCGGTCCCACCAGAGAACTGAATTGTCATTCCAAGCATGACTTTGATCACAAATGTGATGCTTAACTGTAATGGTTAAGCAACATAATGCAAATCAGAATGATAATTTTGCAGATTCCTCAGAACTTCCATCTTCTCTGGCCTTTGGGCAATACTGAGGAATCGGGATTCAGTATGATTTTTGTTAAAGTTGCTGCTGACCTCACGGCTAAATCTAAACAATGTAAATGCAGATTGAAGGCAGCTTCAACCTATCTGAATTCCAGACAGAAAGATAGTCTCAGTGCTGGGGCAGGTGAGTAGATGCCATTTTGGACTTTTCTCTGTAACGTCATAATAAAAAAGGTATGTGCAATTAGAAATCTACTGGATGGCTGGGTCATTTGTTGGTACAACAATAACAACAGATGAGTGTATGTACACTGAGCCTCAGATACCAGCTAGGTGAATAGGCTCGAGTTCAGCGAGCTTCCAGACCTGGCTCACCTCCAGCTGCCTCCAGCTAAACCCCACTGGTTGGTGCATACCTTCTGCCCTTGAAGCAAAGCCACGTCAATTCCACTCTAGGAAGATGCCTGTGATCCCACACCAGTGCTCCTTGGATGGCAGAGTGACAAGGAAGCAATGAGACCAGCACTGGCCACCCCTCCCAGCCATGCTGCAGGCAGACGTGCTGAGGAAGCCAGGATTTTATGTCCTGTATTTGCTGAAGTGTGGTCTCAGCACCATGCCCACATACCAGCTTGGGTCCATTTGATGTACTGTAAAGAAGAGACAGTGCTTTTCATGACTTCAGAGAATGAAGATTTTGTCTCATCATGCTTTCTATTTTCTAGTGATAAGGCCAGCGACAAAAACCTTCCTCAGCATTTGGAGCACAAGAGTCTTCATCGGACGTGGTTTCAGACACGTTTTTCCCATTTATCCCAGCCTACACAGCGAGATGGCTGTTTAGCACTGGGAGAAGGTTGAGCGTGTGCCATCTCACAGCACCCAATTAACTGAGACTGGGAGAAAAACAAAATAGAGCCTAAGAAGGTTGCTGTAAGGTAGTCATGAGTTTGGATTTGTTTTTGTCATCCAGATGGGAGCTCTGTGTTGAAAATCTCTTGCATAAAATAAACAAGGGGGAAAACCACCACCTCAGCTGTATTCTAGGAGCAAAAGAGTAAACCTTGCATGGTTTCTGGAAGGAGGAGACATACAAACCTACTTTCTGTGGAGGACTTATTGCCCTACTTTAAGAATAGACAGAGGCAGAGCTCTAAACCCCTGAGGATAAGGAATAAACATCTACATCCTCAGTTTTTCTTGCTGGCTTGTTCTGGAGGGCTTTCCACTCATTATCCTGACTTTAAGACTTGATCTGAGGCTTGGGAGCCACACACATTAAAAAACTCTCACAGCTTTTATGTGCATCAGTCTTCTCTTGATCTGCCTAAAATCATGAGCCCTGGCATGTGGCTTTGATAGCCATGTGAGAAAGCTGTAGCAAGTTTAGTTGAAAGAAGGAGCATTCTGCAGCATTAGCAGTCCTATGCATGCAAAATGTGTGCTTGAGCAATGCAGGACCCTGAGACTTCAATATATTATGCATTCTTGTCTGCCTCCCAGTCTCAGGACCTTGAAGATATGCTCACATCTCACTTCCAAGCACTCAGCAGCAGTCACATGGGCTACAACCTGCTTGTGATGCTGTGGTCGAAGCAGAAGGTATGGTGTTGTGAGACCCAGTCCATCACCAGCCCAGGAGAAATCCCTAATGTTGCTGAGACTGACAGAGAGCAAAAGATGGTACTGCTCTTTCGGGATTATAAACTTGACACTAAAAAATAAATAAAACAAGGCAAACAAACAAACACAGAAACCTTCCATAATGTGCTTGTGAAAGAAAGCAATTTCATGTCTGAAATCTTACCAAGTTAGCATAGCTAAAATACCTACTTCTTCAAAATGTAATGCTTAGATGCAGGCAAGACATCAAGAATCAGAATTAGACTCACAAGCGAGCATGAAAATCCATTTTGTCACCAGCAAACTCTCCTCCCTAGCCCACTAGTATGCAAAACCACAAACACATCTAATACCTATTCAAACCATTTCTCCTCCTGGTTGGGAAAGAAGACAGAAAATGCTGCCACTTTTTCTATTTCGAAATAACTGGGAGCTGTTTGAGGTGCACGGCTCTGCGCCTTTATAAAATACACAAGATTCTCATTACCATAGAATTTTATATCGGGGAGTTCAAATTTGAATACACAGCTCAGGAAATTTGTAAGTTAAAGGCCATAATAAAAATAAGCCTTTGTCACACAGTCAACTATATTAAGAGTACACACTTGTAGATGCATCTCTCTGAACCTATAATTACAATATACTCTAAATATACACACTGTGTAGGCAAGCCAATGTTAGCTGAATGGGGTTTTAAATGGCTCCATATGCTTTTGACTAAACTACTTTGTAAACGTACACAATAAAGTCCTCAATGTCTTGCTACTGCATAATGTTTTCTACAGTTTTATAGTGCAGCAGACTATTACAGAGCCCAAGAACAAACTCCAGTTCCATTTACAAAACACAAAACCATGGGTTTATTTAGACTTCTACTCTGATAATTTTTTTTCCAGCTTGGCTGCAGACTGCATAAGCTGTAAACTCTTCCGAAGTGTCTTTTTTCTCCCCCGCTTCTGACAGCACTTGGCTCAAGGAAACTCTGGTCCAAATTTGGTGCTTCTTCAATAATAAGTAATTAGACCTCAATGAGCATTGCTAGCCTTTTTGTATCTGCAAGAAGTGATCTTACTTACTTTAAAAAGAGGAAAAGTATTTATTGTCTTTCTAAATATATCACATTTTGCATTTTGCATCTGCTTTATATTGGGAATGCTCAGCCCAGGACAAGCAGTAAAGCAAGCTTGAGTGACTTACAAGAAGCCACATTTGTTAGTGTTGGGAGTGCAGAGGTCTCAGTATTGCAAATGAAATGCAAGCCCTTCTGGGGCTGCATTAAAGCTGTTCAAGCAACTGGAAAAGGAAGGAGGGGAACCATGAAATATAAAAGCTGTTGTGCAGGAAATGAGTGCTGAGATGCATTGGAAACTTCACGCTGCTGCTGTTTTTGATGAAGAGAAAGCTGGTGTGACATCTGGCTCAGCCTACCTTAGCAATTAATGCAGTGTAATAAGTGTGGATCTGCTGATCAAAGCCTTTGGACCTGAGGCGTCTCATGTCCTTATTACAAACCAAGTTCAAGGTGTTTATTTCAGAGTGTCTATAATCCAGCCTCCAGGGCTAAACAACTTGATTGCATTTACGGTCTGACACTTTCAGGAGCTGAGTGACCCTACCAAACCCTGGCTCCCCATCTTGAAGCCCCTTCTTCAGTATGACACTGTCCTTTGGTCTGTCTACTCTTAACATGTCACTGCCCACATCAGTTTGTATACACATCATCTCTCTTTTAAGTCTTAATGCCAGAAAAAAATGTATTTCTGTCCTTCCTGGTGCTGCTCCTGAGTGGCATTACAAATAGAGGCTTACTGTCTACCTCTGTTGTATTTGTGACCTGCAAGTGTCCGTGGGCTGAAGGGGGGAGCCAGTCCTGTGGTGGTGCTGGGAAGACACCAGTGGCTGTCACCCTGGGCTGTGTTTTTACTAAGGATGAGGGCAGGTAGGATTTCCTCCTGGGTCAGCACTGTGCTAGGACTTCTCTATCAAGTCTGACCAAGGGCTTGGGGACATGTGGGGACCTGTCACCCAGCCAACATAAATCTTCTGGGTGCAAGAGGCTACAGTCAAGGCCATTGATTGTGAGCAAGCACCACGCTCCAGGTCACCTTTTGGGATTTCTTCCCTGGGATCAGAAGAGGAGGTACTGTCCTGGGGCATCCCACCAGGTACGTCCTGCCAGTCAGCCATTACCCAGTTTGGGGTTGGCAAGACTGCCAGGGTAAGGAGGTCCTCAGGGTCTGTAATGCCAAGACTAGGGAAGACTTCTGACGCTTTTCTCTATTGCTTTTCTCCACTCCTTCTCCTCAGAGAAGGTTTATTATTGCCTTCCTACAAACTTCTCTGAGATTTGCCTACTCCACTGTCTCACCATTAGCCACACTCGGTCTACAACCATGAGGCAAGCATGCTTACCCAGATTACACCTTCCCTGGCCCTCTGTGACCGGGACCTTTACATCCCCATCAGACACTGGTGAACATTTAAAACAGCTCTTCCAGGTTCATGTCCTCTGAAAGGGATCTAGCTTGCATACACCAAAACCCCTCTGAGAAACAAACACACCAACAGGGGAAATGGAGGCTCCTGGCGGTTGTTTCAAATCCCCGCACTATGGATCTTAACCAAATCACCAGAGTGAACAGTTTCTATTTTTACACTGTAAGACACAGTCAGTCTTTCCTGTCTTCTCCTCATCTCTCTTTCCACTCCTCCTTCCCACTCCGTAAGATATGTTAGCACTACCCCTGTAACACCAAGTGATATTTCAGCTACACCTGTCTTGAATCTGGAACAAGTTAAAAGTAGTTGAAACTAAAGTCAGCTTAGTACGAAGATAGATTTGCTATTCCCTTACAAACTTTTTTTTTCTTTCTTTCTTTTTTTTTTTTTTTAAACCCTTTGGACTGCTATCAGTTTGCTCGTGATAACTACATTCCCCAGCTCAAAAGCATACAGACACAGCCAACCTTTGAATTCCCCAGACACACCACAAAAGAGAGCAAGTGGGGTTAGGTCTTCTTACTTCTATCCCAACCATATCAGTACAGGCTGTGCAGTCTGTCAGTGCTTTAATGTTTTACAGTGTGTATTATAGTCAGTAAAGAGATGGTCAGTGAAGTCAAACAAGAGTCATCTCAACTCAAAATTTATACATTTGTCCACAGGAGTTGCATGCTAAACTGGATCACCATTGACTAAATGAGAAAGGAGGCAATTAGCATGGTAGGATGGGGGGCTGTAGCTGTTATAAGCACTTCTTGTGGCAGTACAAATGATAAAAATCATAGCTGGAGAATTATAACTTTCGCCTGAATTTGAGAAAATCTTCACTGTCCAGACTCTGGGTTTCCCTTTCTTTTACTTGTCTACAGTGTAGGCATCTGCTTCTGGGCTGATCGCCACTGACCATCTGGGTCTGGGGGACCCAGTCTGTCTAAGAGTAACCCCCAACCAACCCTGAAATGAGGTGAGATGAAACGCAGTAATCAAGGCTGCTAACTGTAGGGGTCACTAGTTCTACAACAAGGACTCCAGTTCAGAACTGGGAGTGAGAGTGAAAAATTAGAGCAAATTAGCTAGCACAAACAGAAACTTTGTAAACTAATGATAAATATATTATGCATTCATCAGTTATCCAGAAAGAGCCCCAACTGGTAAATTTACTGACAGAGGAGTCTATTTCTAGGGCAGAAAAAAAGCAGAAATTCCTACAGGCACCTACAATTGCAGCTTTTTGCTCAAAATACCTGGAGAGCGAGGACATTTTTTAAAGCTTCTGATAACTGTCTCGGAAAGCGTCACTTGACAATAAACATTTGTTGCTGCAAAACTGCAACATTTTCTTCTTTTTCATTCTGCCTGTAAAACACCACCTTCACCTCTATGCCTGCAGACTGCTAATTAGACAGCTGGTGTGTGGATGCTGCTTATCACACTGGAGGAGAAGCCAGAGCATACAAGGCTTGGGGTATGAGTTACGAGGTCACTCGTCCCACGCACGCTCCCCGGGCAATGAGACAAATCTTGCAGAGGTGAGTCAGCAAAGCCAGGCTTGGCAAACCCCCTCCGCAACAGAGATGAGATCCCAAACTTTGCCAGGCAGGCACAGCCTCTGCACTAGCTGTCTGCAGGCACGGAGCAGCACAAGTACAGAAGGGGAAGTACGGGCTTTTGCACAATAGGTGCAAAGTGGAGCAAAGCTGTAAGATGCTAGGGCAGGAGGACGGGGGAAGAGAAACAAAAATTGAGGCTTCAAGCTAACTATCAGTCTGCCGCTGGAAGTGCCAGTGAAGGTCTTCCTCCTTCCCAGGGAACCCTGATTATAGCTATGGGGAGGCAAACAGAAGTGGAGAAGAAATCATTGGGACTGACTTGCAGATCCCAACACATCCCAGCTAGCTGATTATCCACAACAATTTTGCCCAGTACTTACTGTGAGTGATTTTGCCTGCTGATACCACCCCACACCCACCAGTGTGCTGCATAGGTGGGTAGAGAGAGGCCAGTGGGGAAAAGCAGACCAAAACACAGCTGGAATAGAAAGGCTATCTAAAACATCTATATTCTGCTGCCTTGTACATTAGAGGAAGAGCCTCAGACTAATGTACCACCACTCAACTTTAATAGGGAAACTAAACCAGAAATAGTCATGTAAAACAGCTTATGGAAACCTCAGTGAAGAGACAGACAAAAAAATAAAAGTGGTAATATGCACAACTGAGATATCAGCTTTTCAAGATCCTATTTTAACCTCTTAAAAAATGCATTTACACATCCCACACATTAGCTGTGTAATCTCTTCCTAATGCTAAGAAGCCAACAACCTTCCCCATCATTCAGAATGCAGAGAGTTCATCAGCTGCTTGGAAAAAGCAAAGGAAGCAGGTTTAGGAGAGGCCTTGGGGTGTGGCCCAGGGTTTTGAAACTCATTACCAGCTGTTATCCACCACCCTGTGCACAGCTAAAGCTTGAGGGCACCTGCTGAACCTCATGGGCCATTAGTCCCAGACAGACAAAAGCAAGTGCGTCTTTACACCGCGGGCAGTCAGCTTGCACTCACTGCCTCAGGAGCTTGGAGCAGACACCTCCACACCTGGCCCAAAAAGGCGCTAGAAAAATCCATCAATAACAGGTCCATAAATAAATACCAAAGGGACTAGGGGAGGATGTAGCATCTAACAGCCCGAATACAGTGCCTGGGAATGCAGGGGGAGTGCAGTGGCTACTGCCACTGATAGCTGGGCTGACGTGCTCACATTAAATGGCATCCCCTGCTGGCACTATGAGTTAAGATGCCGGGTGGTCAAGATGGTCCATTAATCTGATTCAGTAAGGCATTTATCATGTTACAAATAACCTTCAGAAAAAAAAAAAAAAAAAAAAAAAAAAAAAAAAAAAGTTAAAAATAATAATAATAATAAAAAACCTGCCATGTGACTGCAGAAAGTATGAGAGGCAAAGAGGGCATTTGCACCCCTGGGAGTTTCAGCAGTGCTGGCTACCTCAGGAGCTGCTTAATTATACCGCTAACCTCATTCACCTCCGGGGGCTCTAAGCAGCCAGCTAGCACTGGAGAAGCACTGGGGGGTAAATATTTCAGATGGACTGACAGCAGAGGTCACTGGCAGGGTCATTTTGCTGCTCTTTCATCCTGCTCTAGGTGCATTAGAAAATTAATAAGAAAATTCCTGTGATGGCAATTCTGAAGCAGGAACGGGTACTGGAACAGAAGAGTAACGCTGCTGTGCTGACAAGGAAGAAACTCAGAGCGGGGAGAGGTCAGATGTGTGCATTGTCAGTGCAGAGGGAAGCACAGGAGCACACCTATCGCCACCAGAGAGGTGCAGTGCTTTGGACATTGCTGAGCTGATGGTTTGCTGTTCCCCTCTGTGCAGAGCCAGTCCATGTGACACTGTCTCAGTCCATTGGTGCCACAGCCAAGGTTTTCTTTGATGGACATGCTGGGGAGAAGGGCAGGTGAGCTGTCGTGACCTGAATCACCTGGACGCTACACAGCAGCAAGAAGGGCTGGTCTGCTCCCTCTTTACCTACGTTTGCCTTTTCATTCTGAAGGGTCTTTTGGGCCTGGGAATACTTTTTTTACATGATTGCTAAGGTATTGTGGCATTCAAATCCAAGTTGGGACACCCGTGTTCTAACAGAATTTGTAGCCATCAGGAATAAGTCAGCTTTACAAAAAGAGCAGGAAGAAAATAACTTGCTCTTTTTGTAAGCTACAGGTCATTTTGCTGGTGCTACCTAAAGGCAGTGGGATGATACACCTGCAGTTACCAGGCAACAGCCAGGAGTTATCTTCTTGTTTGGGCTTCACCCAGTGGACTTGCCAGCTGAGGCTCTCTGGTCCTGAAAGATGTGGAGGCTGCAAGCCTCAGGGAAGGAATTGCAGGCAGTTGCTCAAGAAGCCTGTGGAAGACGAATTCCTTGCTAGTCTTCAGATTTCTCTCCCTTTCCTGTCATCACAAGATATTAGTTGGTCCATCATTAGTTGGTCAATTCAGATTAAGGATCTGGAGCTGCAGGCTCAGATACAACCATGCAGATCAGAAGTTGGCATGGAAACATGCTTGTTGGACTATCTGGACTATCTAGGCACTTTTCTCTCTCTGAAAAAAAAATAAAATAATAATAATAATAATAATAATAATAATAATAATAATAATAATAATAATAATAATAATAATAATAATAATAATAATAATATGTGATGATCACAGAGAAACTCAATTTGAAATCTTATAACCAAGTCCTATGACTTAACACAGTAATTTTCCTCTGAGCTTTCCTGGGAGGAGGAAGGCAGGAGGCTAAGCTGCGCTGTTCTCCCCTCTCCTTTGCTCTGTACTTTCTCCTCACCCCACTCTGTGCTGGGCACTGCAGCCATGCAGCCAGCTCCTGCTTCTCCCCACCTCACAGGGAGAGCCTGACCTTTCCCGGGCTTTAATATATTTATCTTTTGTGGCTTTTATGATGCTGATATTATAAAACTCTGGGAAAAAAAAAAAAAAAAAAGCTTTCATTAGTGCAATGCTGTAATGAAGCAAGTGTGTGCAAAAAGAGGGGGACAAAGAAATGAAAAAGCCAGCTTAGCCTTAGAGTCTGTCTCCATAGAGAGCATTGGTGTGCCTGCTTGCCTTGCCTGCAGTAGCTTGTGCTGTGAGCATGAATGGCAGGGAATTTACCAAGATGCCAGTGCTGTACAGCCTCTCTACAGCCACTCTTTTTGCCCATCCCTTGGAGCTATGAGCTTCTCCCGAGGGCAGAGCCCCTGCTGCACACTGCTGGTGTGATTGTGTAGAGCAGGCAGGTAGATTGTGTAGAGCAGGTGCTTTCCCCCTCTTGAGCCTTCTCTGAAGGACAGCCTGTGGCAGGTAGGGTGGCTGGCAGTGTCCTGTCATCCTCATGCTCTCAGCTATTGGCACAGGACCCTCAAGCAAACAGACCCCCTTAACATGGTTTGGTTATATATATATATATATATATAAAATGAATTGAATAGCAGTAAGCTCAGGTTGTTGCCCCAGGAGCAGTAAGTAATTCTCTGGCTAAAGAAAAGCAGCAAGTCAAGGAAAATGTGTGGGCTGAAATGCACGGTAACTTTCACTGATCCCAGCATCAGGATGAATCACCATGAGATGGTGTGAGGATGGGCCAGCAGAGGGCTAATAAATCTGTTAGGTAAGCAGGAGCGCCTGAAAGTGGAGTCTTCATTAAAATACTTCAGAGAGACAACATACTTTCAGGGCTGGCTTGCAAAAAAATTGAGACACAGAGGAGCAACTGCTGCTGACAGCTATTAAAGCAAGAGCAGCCACAGCACAGGGAGCCCAGGCAGGGAGCAGGAATGTACAGGCTGGGTGAAAAGGAGCAGTGACCTTCCTGTCTCTTAAAGGCCTGTGTGCACTCCTTCTTGGCAAGGGGTTGGAGCACCCTGGGGTCCTTAGCACAGGGTCCAAGTCAGGTGTGGACTGCTGCAGCATGGGTGTCCCATGGGCGGCAGCACCGCCAGACCACCTGCTCTACCATGGGCTGCAGCGTGGAGATCTGCTCCATGTGGGACCCATGGGCTGCAGGGGGACAGCCTGCTCCACCAGGGGCCTCTCCACAGGCCGCAGGGGAACTGCTGCTGCCTGCCTGGAGCACCTCCTGCCCTCCTGCTGCACTCACCTGGGGGCTGCAGGGCTGCTTCTCTCACATTTTCTCACCCCTCTCTCCAAGATGCCGTTGTGCTGCAACCCCCCCCAAAGTATCTGCGGTGATTAATGCCATGCAGGTTCAAAGAGCAAGGGCTTAATGCCATTGAGGGAACCCTTTCCCCACTGGTCCCAGCTCCTCAGACATAGCAGACAGACACACACACACAAATTTTTATTGGGCTCACTGGGTCCCCACAGGCCCCAATGCCAGGCAGTGGCACAGGCAGTAGCTTTCCCTGCAGGCTGTTGTGCTTCCCAATTTCTAAAAACTACATTATATGCTAAGATGTGTAGCAGTCAGGCACCAGACTTGCACATGTGCTTCATCACTGCTGACCTCTTTGATTTTTGCCCCCACAGACTGTTCCTGGTCCCCCAGCACCCTCCCACACTTGATGTGGCAAGCAGGACAGAGTGGTGGATGGGAGAGCAGGCAGAGCCTGGTATATCACTGTCTGTATCTCGGGAGGAAAACCAGCCTGCATATTTGTGCCCTGCAGAGCTATGTGTCAGTCCCCCAAGAACCACTTTCATGAAATCGTCGCCCCCTGTGGCCCCTGTCCCTGGAGGGACTGCAGGATTTAGGACTGAGTATTCAGTAGCTCCTGACTACTACTGGTCCTGATACTGACTGATGCATATTATTTAGCTGCATCTTAGAGCACCCCAGAGAGGTGACAAAAGCAATAACAGAGATGGAAATAAGGCTCAGTAGACCAAGCAAAGGCCTGAGGGAGGCAGGGAAGCTGGTTTCTAGGCCTATCTGATTACTGTTTCTGATCTTTTTTTCCATGATCATATGACTTTTAAAACAACAAGGAAAAAACAATTTATTTTTTTGCTGTTGCAGACTGTGGTGACATAAAATTCAGGGATGCTGTTTGTGGCTTTGCAGTCAAAAATGAATGCATTTATAGAGACTGGAAATAAAATATAGCCCTTCAAAGAATAAATTTCAGAAAATACCTCACTGGTAACCTGTCCATCAGTTCTAATGATGCAATATCTAGTACTGTCACCCTCTTAAAAACAAAACAAAACAAAACAAAACAACAAAAAAGACTCTTCCAACCAAGCATAACATCAGTGCAGAAAGTGAACTTTCAGAGCTTCACTGAAGAAGCATGTCATGGTCCCCTGGGTTTCTTTCTGGCTGTGTTACCCAGATGTTTCTAATAAACCCAAACCCACTCAGAGGTGGGTCTGGCACAATCCTCCCCCATGTCCTGCTGGGGTCTCATCCCAGGATCACATTTCCCATCTCTGTACAATCTGCTCTTTCTCCTTATACTATATATGCTTAGAAAAATCCCCAGAGCAAGTCCAGCAGGCAAGGCTGTGTGGGGAGCAGGGCCATAGGATGAGCACCAGGACACTGTCCACCCCAGAGGGCTCCTAGGCACAGCTGAGGAGCCCCAAGCCCCACAGATGCACCCTCAAGGGATTTTCTAAGTACCCAGGAGGCAATGTTAAGTGTCTCTAGCCTAAAACTAGCTGAATGGTGCTCCTGCAAGGACCACAGTTTTCCTCCAGGCAGCAAAATTCATTTTTCCCTGTGCTGTGAGAGAGCTGAACTGGCTCTATATTTTGCATCAGCAATGTTCTTTACACCCTGGCTGCTGCCAAGTGGGTTGAAGGAGAGAGGTGGGCAAAGATAGCTTCCCTGCTCTGGCAATGACTCACCTGAGTGGGAGACCTCCTTTTTCTCCATTGAGAAGTCTGACTGAGGGTTTTTCAGGCAAAACATTCTAATTTTCCACATTAAAATAAAATAAAATAAAATAAAATAAAATAAAATAAAATAAAATAAAATAAAATAAAATGTTTGGTCACAGAGATGCCAGAGGGAAAGACAGAGAAACCCTAACCCATGTATTTTCTTCAGAGAATAAAATTTCTGTTAGTGAACACCTAAATCTGAGAGAGTGCTCATCCAGCATTGATGCTGACATGGAAAAGTTTCTTCTTTTTTTTTTTTCTGGTCATGTCCTTTTATCCTCTAACCCAGAAAACTGTGGTATAATTTGTATCTTGCTCTCCAAAGACCTGAATAAATTCAACCAGACAGACGTATAATGAGGTTTATTTAACAGACCCTTTTACACTTCAGATGTTTCCACAGACAAGCATGAATGTGGAATCCATCAGTTTCACAGGAAGCCCTTAACACACACTTGAATTTAAAATACACACTTAAGAAAAAATTGCATTGTATTTTAATGATTGTGGGTGACTTTGGAGGTCATGAACGCAGGGAGACAAGTGGCTGTATTAGCGTCAAACATTAATTCCCATTTTAAGTTCTAGCAATGCGTGGCAGTCCCTGACCTGTCACTGTGCAGCTGTGGTGTTTCTGATCTTGAGAAGACCTCTTCTGACCAGAAGCCAGCAATCATGGCACGCTGTATTGCAGCTTTGTTAGTCAAACGCCCACTGGAGACCACTATTTTCAGGAACAGCTTGCCAGCACGTTTGGTCAAATCCTGTGCATAAAGCCAGCAGAGGTTTAAATGATAATTCAAATTTCAAGCCAAGGCTCATTTGTGCCCTATCAGGGTCACCCCTGTAGCTGTCAAAATTTCACGGCAGAGGGAGGCTGTGAAAGAGGGAAAAGAAATAGCCAGCACAAGCTAACTCATCCATGAATTGCTTTGGATGAGAGATTCCTGATGGCATCCTTTTATTTACAAAACCACTGATTTTCTTTCCCTGATGCTGGTTATGAAAGACAGATATGAAGAAGCACCGCTGACATCTTCCATATGTCCACGTACCTTCCCGTGCAGCGGGAGATGCGTGCGAACAATTCCTCATGGCAGGACACGGCTCTCACAGAGCTCCCAGTCACGGAAGCAGCCCGCAGGCATCCACGTAGCCTGGAGGCATGGTACCTCCTTGGGCTGAGGGTCACTTATGTGATCATCCTTTTGTCTCAGCACTGGCTGAAAACTCACCCTGTTTGCATCTTGAAGAAATGATGCCTAGCCACACATTTCCAGGCCGCTGCCTGAGAGCATTGCAGCGCTCTCTTATTTTCGTCTGAATAAATGCTTTTAGGACAAATCTCTCTGGCAACCCATATTTATCATCCTTCTGTCACATGATCTACAGTCTTTTCAACATTATTCAGTCAATGCTCAATTAATCTCTGTTGCAAATCTTTATATCTAAATCATTTACATCTTTCTTTTCAACAATCAAAACAAAATTCAAACCTGGTATTGAAGCATAAGAGGTATTATTACATGGACAGCTTGTGTGTAGGAGAATATTTCATTACCTCTTTAGGTTCTTTGTACTCTCAGGACAAAAGATGAAGTGGTCAGGCTATCCCAATGTCCTTTAAGAGATGTCAGAAG
This sequence comes from Aythya fuligula, assembly GCF_009819795.1. NCBI lineage: Eukaryota > Metazoa > Chordata > Aves > Anseriformes > Anatidae > Aythya > Aythya fuligula. The sequence goes on from NC_045559.1 coordinate 105,878,664, forward strand.
CAAAGATTTTGTTGAGAAGCCCCTACTCAGGCACATGGCAGCAGGTTGCTAAGAGAAAATATTTAGCTCTGCCTTTTTAGCGTTGTAGACAACAATCTGGGAAGGCTCAAAAAGGCTTCAGGGGGCTTTGTGACTTTTTTCTATGCACCAAACTTATCAGAAATAATAGTCTTTTAGGAAAACAAGATAACCTTGATTGGATATTGACTCCTATTTTAGGGCTGTGTAGGGCAGTGATTTCTACCTGCATGGCATCACATGCAAAAACCACCTGAAACCAAAAGTTATCACAAGGCTCTATTAACTCCCTGTGACTAAGAGACCGTTTTTTCACACTGCTTTGCTGCCATATTGGCTGCCTCTACACAGTCAGAGAGTTGAAGTGGAATGAGTTTCACCTTGAGAAAGGCAGCTCAAATCTACAGATGCTGTGAGAACTTGTCTGAGTATCAATTTTTCCGCATCATGCTGCCTTCATGCATGGCCTCAGTCTATCAGTGTTGCTTGACATCAGAGCCTGGAGCAGACTGCTGACATGAGCCATACAGAAAGCAATAGTGTAAGTAATGCACACAGTCATCTGTTCGTTTTCAGTGGCCGTGCTTTACATGAGAGAGAGGATTCTTGCAAATACAGAATATGCTGTCTTGGGGTTCAGCGTGATTGCAGGCACCAGTAGGAAGCTTCTGAAATAGAAAAATGTCATAGTTTTAACAGAATAAAAGACTAATACAGTGGTTGAAGGAAGGGAGAGACCTTCTTTCTCCTTAAACAGTAATGGTTACAAAATGTGAGACTCCTGTGTCTCTAAATTACTGCTTACTAAGGCACCTCAGTGAATCAATCTCTGCAAATAGCTATCCCATTTTAACTTCTCTCTAGGCATCCACTAACCCAGCCTCCTGCTTTGACTCTGAAAGCAGAAGTGGCTGCCACTGGCTACTGAATTATAGGCTCTGGCATCACTGGAATGACATTTCATAAAAACAAAAATTAGCTGTGGTTTAAACTATATAAAATAAATAAATAAACAGAATAGGAGAGAGAAAGCATCTGAGGGGAGAAGGATGTATTTTCCTTCCAATTGCTGTATATGTGCCATCCTCTAAGGCAACATGAGCAGGAGTCAGTGCCAACACACAGAGACGAGCCGCCTACCACTTCTCATGAAACTAGATGCAAGCAGGATTCCTCTCCAATTGTCTAGCAACATCGCCAGGCCAGGTATTTGAGCCTGCGTTTAATTTTAGCAGCTGCTGGCAATCGGGAGATGTGGGCAGTCATATATTGTGCATGTTAATGACACATAATGGTGTTGGCTGATCCTTTGTTTCTCTTTACAAATTGCAGTTCCAGTAAGCTAATAACGGAGAGCTTTAGGTATCAAAGCTAAGAGCCTCACAGCTTCAGTCCCGAGCCATGTCTCAGGCTCTGCTCCCAGGGCCTGGTGGCAAACCAAGCTGAGCTGGGTCTGCCACTTATCCATTCTGTTTTATGTTTCTACCCCCTGAGCTATCTTCTCGGCTGAGTCCATACAGCATGTTACAGGGACACATACTTAAAAGGATCACAGAACTAATCCAGCTGAAAAATATCCCTAACAAAAAATACCATGAGGGTTACGTTAAATAAGCAATCCATTCCATGTAAATATCAGTCACACATAGTTGCACATTGACATATATAATTATGTATTTTTGCGCATGTAAACTTACACTTTTTTTACTATATCTGCTGCTAAACATCAAAACTTGTCATTTTTAATCCAGATGAGTTTATTGCAGTGGTTCCAGCTGGGATTCCAGGTCTGATCTTGTCACCTTATGACTGAAACCTACATGCTGTAGTCAGGACAGCAATATTTATTTAATGTGGCAAGCATAACATCTGGGCAACAACAGCAATGGCAACCCAAAGGATCGCCCTTTTGAAACTCCATCATCTGCCTGGTCCATGAGCTGGTGATGGGGAGAAACAGGGCAGAGGTGCTCTGCTTCTGCTCACTTCTGTAGCTGCAGGATGGGCAGCTGCTTGTACACAGCTGGAATGGGGAGTCAGCAATGGCTCCTTCTCTGCCTCCCACATGAAAGCTGCTGGAGACTGAGGGGCTGCAGAGGTGAAACCAGCTGACCTGTTGGGCCAGGGCATCTCTTCTGCTTAGGGAGCTGCAGCCCCTGAGCAATTTCCCTCCTGCGCTCAGGGCTTCCCATTACGTGGCACTAAAACACCAGGTTGTATGTTAGTGTAATGGAAATGATTTAAAAACAAAAACAAAACAATCAAAACAACAACAACAACAACAAACCACCTTGAAGCCAGAGGTAAAAAGATCATAAATCTTCAGAAACAGCTCATTAGCAAGCTGGAATTGAGCACAAGTGAGTAGGAATTTTAAAGATGACATGCTAATTTTTTTAATTCAAATTATTGATATTGCAATCTTCTATTAATTTTCTTCTAATTTGTGTATGCACTTAAGAGAAAATATACCGCCCATCCATCTTGTCAGGCAGGTACACCCAGGATTTTAACAGCAAGAGACGGAGAGAACAACTCCAAGGTTAGCGGAGAGAAAGCTGTAGAAGTACCGCTCCGTCGCTGGCAAGTCTGAGTGCCTCTCCAGTAAACAGAAGGGAGTGCAGTTTTGTAACACGCAGGGTGCGTAAACCCTATAGCTTCACAGTTTCTTTTTCCTGCATTACTTCAGTTGGAGTGCTTCAAGCACACTACTGAAAATGTCAGAGGACAAATCAATATCATCAAGAGAGTGTTGTTGATGTACTGCTGCATCACATGTGAGGAGAGGGACAGCACTCCTTTCTGCAGTGTTTTTGCTGGTATGAACGCTACTGTCTGACACTTAGCCCCTAGGGGAGAGAAAAGTGTTGGGATTTTAATCTTGCTTCAAATAACCACCCTCGCTCTAATTCAGCTCAAAGCTCAGAAACCATTAAAAACCATCTCCAGGGTGTGTCACAGCAGAAAACCAAAATGCTTGTTTAGAAAGGAAGGGAGTAATTTTCACATAGTTGGAGGAGGCCTGGGCTGAAAACAATCATTATCAGCTGATTCACTGTGTTGGTGCCTGGTGACGAAGGATGGAGCTCAGTACCCACAGCCACCAGCCACAGGTCATGGTGAGGAGGAGGAGGGACAGGCATCTGCTCAGGGATGTGCAGCCAGCCAGCTTCAGAAGAGCTAAGGTGCAGCACAGCGAATGGGCAGCTCTCCACTGGACTTTGTGACAAAGCAGTGAAACAGCATTAAAAAAAATAATAATAATAAAAATGAGTGGTTCATACTTTTCAGAGCAATTGTGTCAGACTCCCTGCAAATTCAGACTAGAGGCCATGAAATTGTGTTGGTCATTGTGGTCCCCACCTCCGTGAAACTCGTGAAACTATGTAGGCAGCCAGGTAAGGAATTAACAAACCCAAACATCTTTCACACAGGAAGGAAAAAAAAAAAAAAAAAAAGAGAGAGAGAGAGAGAGGCTTGAGGCTCTCTTTAATGGAGAGCTTTGCTATTTAACATTGTCCTATTTTGGTAATGTAAGAGAGAGTTTTGATAATGGTTTGAGAAGACAATACTTGGCAACCTGCTGTTACGTTATGCTTACCTCATGTGCTAAGCTGAAGCACTTTTAATGACTTCCTTACTTTTCATTTGATAATTTTTTTTTTTTTGCTTGCTTTCCTGACTTTTTATGCGTTTGAATGTCATCTTATTAGATTTTTTTTTCTTTTTTTTTTTTCCTGGGCTTTGTTCTCATGTGAAATATGACCAAGTTACGTGCAAAGCCTTGGAGCACATTCATCATTACTTCTTTTCTGGATTTAATTTTCCCCACACCCTTGACAGCACTATTCATGTGGTTCTTGGCTGGCAGCACCCTTAGTAGTACATTTAGGCTACGAATGCCCACTGGCTCTACTGAGACTTGGACCACAAGAAACTTCCCCTGCGGAGCTGCCAACCCCCCACAGCAGGCACACACCGCCCTGCTGCCTGCCTCGGCCTGCAAACAAACAGCCCTTGGTCCTTGGTGTCGTTTTCAGCTGAGGCCAACGTGGTGCTGTGCCCAGTGGCCCCGAGGCCTGGACCTGCAGCAGCCCAAGCACAGAGCAGCCCAGGCCCTTGGGGCACAGAGCCAGAGCGGGGCAGAGCAAAGGCCCCAGCAGCCAAGCTGCGGTGGAGGCGCTGTCTGCACACCAGCTATGGTGAGACAGCCTTGCTGCACCACAGGGCTGAGGCTTCTCCCTCATGCAGGGCTCCCCTTTCTCGCAGGGAGGACACAGGACACCAGGCTGCTGGGTGATGCCCTCCACCCAGCCCCAGTGTGGCAGAGGCCTGGCTGCTGTGGGGGCAGCAGCACCTGCCAGTGTTAGCCCCAGAGGTGGCGCGTGACCCCATCAGCTTGGGGATGCCTTGCACCATTGCTGTGGGGCTGGGCTGATGGCTGGTGCCCATGCAGAGCCTCCAGCTCTGCCATATAGGTTAATACATTTCCTCCTTACAACCCCAGGATGAGTGTCCTCTCCATTCAGGAGCATCATTAAGTTTTATAAAGAGTGCTGCTTTTCTGTCTGGTGTGTTTGAATTCATTGTCAGAGTGACATCAGCTGGGAAAAGCTGGTACTGGAGCAGAACTTCATCTCCAAGAAATTTCTTCCTAAATAAAACCAAATTACTCCATGGCTCCACAGAACGATATCCCAGTTCTTCTGACATCCAAAAATCCTGGGAAAACTATAACTTCTCATAAGCTGAAAGCAACAACTGACCTCCTGCTTCAGAAGAGTTACCCAGATTAATATCAAATGAAGGTGTACTTCATAAATTTAAAGTGTAAATTCTTTATACTTGACATTAGCAAGAGAAAACTAGAGGGCAACAGCAAAGCTCAGCCTCTTTGAAGGACAGAGCTGCGCACAGTGGGGTTTTCTGCTTCAGTCATACAGGAATGAAGCTTCAGCACCAGCTCTCATGGGGCTTGGAGGTGGCAATTATCATATTGAAGGGCTGGCTGCTTGATACATTTTTTTTCTTTCTATGCTAGCTGTAGTAATTGTATTTTAATGTTATATTAAGACTACAGGCTTCTCATTAAAAGGCAAGGCAGTTGCAACACAATACTAAGTGATTCAACATATGTTTATAATAATTTCAGCTTCTGGCTGGCAACTCATGTAACACACAAGAGTATAATGGATTTCATATGATGTTGGCATAGATCAGGATTATATTTCTTTCTGAAAGATATCAACAACTGCTGTAAAATAAATTATCTTGGACAATTCTGGCATACATAGATGAGCGGGAAATATATCAAGATTTTCTTTAGAAACGAAGCATGCATACTTTCTGAATATGTGATAGGTAATGTTGGAGAAATCCTCCTCAAAGAAGATAGGTAAAGCAAGCCTAGGAGACTCAGATCAACATTGAAAGATTTTTTTTTTGTTCTCTTACAGCAGGAGACCGTAATCTTTATGGAAGTTTGTTCAGCCAAAGATCTCCGTAGGTACAGCTGAGCTGATCTTTTGGGAAGAGAAACTGTATGAACTCTTATATAATAATATATGTGATGTTTGCTACTCTAAAATCTATTACAAATACCAACATTGACAGAAGGACTTTGGGCTAGGATTTTGTTCAGTGAGCGAAGTTGTGCAGTCCCAGCAAGTGACAAGCATTTTCAGTGTCTAATGCAAGCCTTGCAAAGGGAAGTCACTTTTTCATGCAGTGCTGAATACTATAAAGGTCAGAGGAAACAAAAGTTTCTAGACACAAGCTAATTTATGATACTATAGAAATATCCCACAGAAACGGAGTCTGCACAGAGTAAGTCTTTTGGGAGAAGGGAAAGAGCTGAGATTCCCAGAAGAATATCACTCTTGAATTTTTGTTGGCACCAACACCCTTTGGTAAAAAGACAGGTGCTGAGCTAGCACGTTCCCTGGGATTACTGTCAGGAAAAAGGAGTCATTTTACCTTTAGTTCTTCCATTTCATGAAACGTTTCAAGGTCATATCAGGAAAGGGAAGGAATGAAGTGCTGATGGAAGTAAACAGCTCCAGTAATTTTCATACTATTCATGAAAGTTAGATTGTGTCGAAATTCTGTAGTTTCGCAGCAGCGAACAGCATCTGGCTAAACTTTAATTTTGCTGCTGGTTAAAAGAAAATTATGAGCAGTAGCTGAAGCAATGGAAAACTGCAGAAAAAGCGCAGAGCATTACAGCACTGTTCTCTTTAGCAAGAGTTGTTCTACACACGCAAGGCCAAATACAGTTTAAAAAATGAAACACAGGATTCACTGGGATTTAGAGGCTGCAGAAGCGAAGGCTTTAAATGCATCATTCCAAATGCTTCATTGCTCTAATACAACACTTTGTTAGGAACCTGTCAGCTCCCCAGGTTTACAACTCACAGGCCATATCTGTTAGCTGGTGTTGAAAATAATTCCACTCAGAACACTTGAAGTTTAATCAGACTTTTTTTTTTTTCCCAAAACACTTCACTGAAGCCCAGATCATTAGAGGTGAAATGTTTCTAGGTGTATGCTGTTAAAAATGAAAGAGAAAAACTACATTTAGATGTTTACTCTTTCTTGCCCAAGGGTATAATCAATTTCAGTTGCTTCAGTTCGCAGATAGCAATGATACATTGCCAAGAGCTATGCTAATGCTGTCTGGTTTATTTTACAGAGACTTTCTGAGATACAGCACCAACAGGCAGTCTTTTGGCTTACAGAACCAGTATCAGCAGCCCTCTCACTGCTTTTCCTCAGAACTTCTTCAGCTGAACCAAGAGTTTCTGGGCTTCCTTGAATTTTTTTTGCTTCTGTTTCCCTCTCCTCTTGCTTGTGTGCATCTTCAGTCAACATCAGTGCTCTGCCTGTATGTATATTCAGCCTATCAAATAACATGTCCATCCTCAGACTTAAAATTTGAGTAATTTGCACCTGTAAGGAAAAAGCTTAAACTTTTTCCTTCCTTTTTTTTTTTTTTTTTTTTTTTCCCCTCCTTTTTTCTCTTTAATCATGTTCCTTTTAAAAATAAACGCAGAGGCTGATGGCCTTCCTTGTACCTCTCGGCCTGGTCTAGCTCACCTTCTGGCCCAGGGAGAAACTCTCCTCTATTGCTGCCTGCCTGGTGTTACAACCTTTTTACAGTTGTTTTCAGAAGCTCAGTGCTGCTGTTTTCAGCTCAGTGCCAGTTCAGTGTCATAAATCAGCTGTTGGTCTTGCACCATACTCCATTTGGCTACTGCCTCTCCTGGAAGACTATCCTCCTTTTGACAAGACATTTCATGAGCAAGAAGTAAACCAATGAAAAAACCTGTTGAAGCCTCTTTTCCAAAGCATTTGAATCCTTTCTATCCCAACACGCACACCCATGAACCAGCTCTCTTTGAGTTCTTCCTGCTTCCCTAGCTGAGCACAACTCAGCAATGGCTGGTGCGCAGCTGCATACTGCTGGTTGCATAAAGGCTCACTTATGCTTTATTTTCCTACCTGGGCTCACTGATTTGAGAGTACAATCTCACTCAGCTATTCAGCCTCACAGAACTTGGGAACATTTACTGGTTTGTATCCCTTTGGATGTACCTGGCCTGTGGGTAAGAAAGTTGGTAAAGCAGGGAAGATAAAACACACCTTTTCTTCCTAAAAAAAAACACTACAAATCAAACAAACAAAAACCCCAGCCAACCAAAACAAACAAACAAACACTGAATGTCTTCGCTAGCTGAATTCTTCTTTTTTCATTATTAAAGAGTTCGCTTTAGGGATGGTGATTTATTCCTGAGGAGAAGTACAAGCTCCTGTTACAGTTCCTAGATCCACGCTGGGTAAAGTTCAGGTCATCTGATTAATTTACAGTTGTTAGCCAAAATGCTGCTCCATCAGCTCTGCCTCCCTCAGCTGTTTACAGTGGATGACAGCCAGGAGAAACTCAAGTTACACAGCACGTTTCACACCCTCACAAACCGTCTCTGACCTCCTTTCACTAATATTAATTGGAAAATCAAAGTCCCACTGTGGGTATATGGATTTCTGCACAGGACATTTTCTGTGAAGCCCAACACTTTTTGGCATGCCTCAGGAGACAGAGAGCATACTTCATTTGAGGAAAAATATGGCATTGAGTTTCTGGAATAAAACATTTAAAAAAAATCCCAATGAAGGTAATCTTAGTCCTAAAATTTATTAAAACTGTACCTTACAGATGGCTTTCCTCCTAGTTAGTCTAATTCTCATCCCTTGCATTCTTTTTCCAACTAATTTTTCCATTTACTGTTTGCAGCTTCGCTCTTAGAAGTTTTATGGTGGTGGTGGTTTTTTTTTTTTTTAAACATATACTGATGTTTATGTAAAATCACTTCTCATTGCCTTCTAAAGCTGAATCTTCTTGCATACCCGCATCCTATGAAACAGTTCCAGCACACTCCCTAAAAAAGTTTATTATTTTTTTTTAAGAGTACTGAAAAAAATAAGCTTAATGGGAAGAACAGGGAAACAGTTGACATGTTTTCATCCAAAAATACCTTTCCTTATAAGGGAGGAATTACAAATAATTAACAAACCTCCTCATTTCCAAGAAACAGTTTTAGTATCACCTATGCTTGCTTAAATTAGAACTTACACAATTATTTTTTGCTCGTCTTTGATTAGTGAGTTCTGATACACAGCATACATTAAGTCTAGAAGTAAAGCTTGTAAATTCTTATTTCTGCCGTTGAGATTATATTGTGAGTTGCAAAGGTAAGAAGATACCAGATCTATTATGGCCAGAGCTTTTTTTTTTTTTTTTTTTTAATATATATACTACAGACTGCCAGCACATTCAGATCATTAGTAGCAACTACAATTAAGCAAACAAGCAAAGTTTCCACAAGTTTTCACACTCATCAGAACTATGCTGAGCTAGCCAAGCAGTTTTCCTGCAGTGTTCCTAATCAGCAGTTTCAACACTGGCAACCTGAAAGCAAATATGAAGAATAAACTGATTTTTTTTTTTTTTTTTTATTAACGTCCACTGCCCAATGGTTGTTCTACAATTCAGAAACTTTTTTTTTTTTTTTTTAAAAAAAAAAAAAGCATTTCAGGTAACTTCAGCTGTTTCTGGTTACATTAAACAACTATTTATGTAAGGAGTTCAGCTGTTTCTGATAGTTATCTGCTTTTTTTACTACTTGTCTTTTTATTCAGTAACAGCATAAATAAGTTGCTTGCAATTATTATCAATAAGTAATTACCTTTGGATTCTTTCTTTCCTGTCATAACTAGTTATGGTGACACCACCTCCAAAAAGAAAATGCTTGGGAGTTGTGTGCCATGAACCACAAACACAACAATCAAACCCTCTGTCCTTTGAGGTGAATGATATATTTGTAACCCATTAAGTGGTTTTCTTCTAATACCACTCCCGTTAGCAACATTTAATTTAGGTTTCCAGAAGATCAGTTCCACAAGTTATTTTAATTAAAATCAGACATTAAACATTTGTTTTTCTCCCTTCTCAGCATTTTTTAATCTTAGTTTCAAATTACTAATAGCCAAGACATCAATATCCTACAATTACAAGCTGGTAAGGTTTCAGTTTGGTGCCTAGTTAGGTGCTTTGGACTCTAATCCCAAAATAAAGATGCAAGATGTAACAGAGTCATAACACATCTATTGTATTAAGTCCCACATTACAACTCTAGAAACTTGTCAATCATTCTTCTCCCTAATTACTGAAGTAATATTGTTTAGCATCATCTATATGAAGAACTACTTTTCCAAAAGAAAAGTTGCACACTACCACAACACAATCACTAATACATTTCTGGAGGAAAAAAAAAGTCTAGTTGGTATATTTTCCATACACTGGTGCAAATGGATCTTCTGCAATGCTTCCTTCAAAAAATGTTCCCATAAACCCATGTCAATGGACAATATATATCATGCTTCTTTCATTATCAGGCAATACAGTCCTGTATGAGTTTATTTTGCTTAGGATCAATAATTGCGAGATATGAGTTTGTAATTCTCTATACTGTTCCAATCAAATTTTATTCAGAGAATGCAAATCCCAAAACAAACTCAGACTGACATTAAGACACTAATTACTGCGAACACCAATAAAAGGTCCTCATTTCATAGGATGCTGAACACTCGCAAGTATACTTTAAAAGGCCAACAAATTACTGAAACATTCTCAGAATTACTTTCCAGCATTACTTACCTGTTTACATGCTATTGCTGCTGAGAGAAACAGAAACATGAAATCTGTTAGGTTTAAAGATGACTAAATATTTCCATACTGAACTTGGCAGCCCAGACGGACGACTTAAAAGGTATGAGAAGATTTCTATCAAGACACAATTTAAAAATAATGTAGTAAGAGTGCAAACAGAATTTGATTTTCTTTTTAAGAACGCTACTCACTACTGAGTTAGCAGGCCACATGAAGTTAAGTGAAACTATCTGCAAGAATGAAACAAACTCCTTGCTGGGATGTATTCAATTTACAGTTCAACATTAATCTTTCCAATTTAGATACCCTTAAAAACTTAACATTGGTGTTCTACTTGGTTCCATTTTGTCCTACTGTTAAGTTTCCATCATTATTTTTATAAAAGCACCAGTTTGAGGTTTGCAATGAAGATGTTAAAGAAAGCTGTTACAGCATCTTCGGACAGTATGGTCATTTTCCTTCTTCCTGTAACTAGCTAGCGATCTTAAAAGTAATGAGAATGAAATGCATGTGTTAATCCTTAAACTGTTTGTGCACAAACATTACAGATGGCTTTCTGAAAAATTAAGAGGTAAACAAGCATTAGCCATATAACATTTTTATTTTACTATATTGACATTTTCTGCACAAATATTTTAGAGTAAAAATAGAAAATAATTGTTTCATGTAAAATTACCAAAAAAATGCAAAACAAAAGAAATACATAATTTTAGCAGAGTATAAGTGTCTTTATTTAAAGAGTAAAAAGTATGCAAAAACCCTTCTGTTTTACAAAAAAATGAGAATATTCTTTCTGTGTTTTCCTTCTGGCAGCAACAGAACAACTCTCGACAATATATTCTACATCTTTTATTTCATTGAAGACATCAAGTTAGTCACAGGTTTCTCCCTCAACTACAGAAAATGTGACTGATTTTATAACTTTAAAAGATTTCTTTTTTACTAATTTGAACAAGGTGGAAAAGCAGATGATCCCACAATAAAAAACCCAAAGGACTGTATCATACCCACTGAAAAGCTTCAAAATAATAATCAGATATATTTACAAAGAAAGTGTGATATCAGAACTTCTCCCTAGAGGGCTTATCATGTAATAAGAACATTTGGGGGATAAAGTATTGATATTACATTTCAACTTTGCTATTAGTTTATCCTACTGCAGTCCAGCTCTATTTAGTAAAAATATTTTAAGCTCTTCTTTTTGTACTGTATTTTAAAAGGCCTTTTGGTGAACTCTGCTAAATATAACTAGTGACTTGTTTTGGATTTTTGTTTAGTAATGGAGCAGTGTTATATACATTGTTGCTGCCACTGAACTATCAGCTTCATCTTATTAGTAGTAAGCAAATCTACATCTATTTGCGCTAGTCACCGCAAACACTTGCCAACTGGTGGAATTAGACTATTTTAACAGTAAGAAATAGATTGACGATTGACCTCTTGTGACAGACACATACTTTGCTCAGGGTTTAAAAAAAAATGTTTTAAAAAAAAGTCAACATGCTCAGCAGATGGAGTGCTTTAGGCACCCAAGAAAGAAAACAATATTAAGAGTTATTGAAAGAATCTGTCAAGAAAATGTTATAACTGTGGAGGTAATGAAAAAAGCAGACTAGAAATGCATGCAAGATTTCTAATGTATCAAAAGCTATCTGCAGATGAACATCCACCTATAAAACAAAACAAGTTTGTCCTCAATGCATTTTTAAAATAAACATAAAAAAAGAGTATTCTGTATTTCCTGCCCTCTGACTGCAAGTATGACCATTCCTTTTCAGATCAAGAGCAACAGCCCAGTACTCAATATAAAGAAGTTTTATGTTTAGAAACTCTCTGTACAAGCACTTTTGATTTAAGGTTTAAGGGTAGCTTACTCCCACTGAATTAAAGGTTTTCCCTTAACCACTTTCATTTTAATTAACTGTGAAGCGTTCGGAAGGGGGGGGGGGATCAATTAGAAAAAGTTGGAAAATATGCCTTGTACCATAAATATTTATACTGTTCAATAACATGAAGGGGCAAAAACAAAACAAAACCACGCTATTTTCAGACATCAAAAGGAAGTCCAATAGGCATCAATATAGAAGCTCAAACATTGCAGCCTACTTTTTACTGCACATTTGCATGAACTACTCTCTATACTAGTGTCTCAGGATTCAGAATACATTCCAACTATTTCTATTCATCATCCAGACTTCGAATTGCACCCAGCTCTGGAGCATGCATTTGGCTTATGAAGCTTCAAAAACATCATCTGAAGTTCAGAAAGAAATTAATTTTAAATAAAAGTTACACATCTTTGTATTTTTATATATGTCAGACTGTACAATAATTTGGAAATCAGACTTCAGTTCTCTTTAAAACTATTTCCAATTTGCATTTTGTTTCTAAACAGGAAGGGACTACTGACTGTGATTAACTTAGGTCTTCAGTTACTAAGGTTGACTACCATGCAGGTACGAGCACCTTGCAGAACAGAGCATTAAAGAAACCCCACCAAAGCAAACTACTCTTTGGGCAAGGGATATTTTTTCAAGTTTTCAAATCACCTGATGAGGGAGCAAGGGAGGGAGTCTTTTTTTTTTTTTTTTTTTGTTAAATGTCTAGCATCAACAATGTCTTTCAAAACAGGTAAGTACTTGCCCTCATACACGCATATTATCTACATATTACAATGAATACTCATAATTGGCTTTTCACCTAAGCCAGATCTAAACCTGGATCTCCTTCTTCAGCACAGATCTTCAGTTCGGTCTAGTCTTAGTTTCCTTTGCTTATAAACACGGAAGTCATTTTAAGAACCTGATGCTTTGTAATGTTTAATATGTCTTTCAACTCTGCTTGATTAAATGAAAATAATGAACATGTTTTAACTTTGAAAGCATCAAATTCCATTTGGTAGTTCAGCAGAGAACAAAAGACTGGAAAGAACTGAACCCAGACAAACTGATCAGCCTGCTTACTCTATGTACTTCATTTTTGTTAAAAGCACTGCAAAAAATATTTCGTAGAGCTGTGGGCACAGAACACTGACCAGTTCAACTTTTCTCACCAATTTCAGATTGTATACCATAGAGGCCCTGACTCAAAGTTGCAGAAGCTGCAGTGATCCCTTAACTTACACTGAAATATATGCTGTTAAAAGATCCAAATTTATGGCAGTCCCGGTTCTTTGTAGAAAATCATGCACTGTATTGTACTGTGAAGAAACAGAAGAAGCTTCAAATTCTGATAAAACTAAGAGCAACTGCTCTGGTTATATAGGAAAGGCCTCAGGCTCCCACTTTTAGGTCCTAGTGCTCAATTATCTTTCTCTGTTTGCAGGGATGCTGTAGCTAGTGCTACTGCTGTAACTGGCTGAGCAATGCCGTGAAGCTGCATCTTGGCCAGTTTCTTTTGCTCACATTCTGTAACCAACCGATTCAACTCTGCTGCGCTGTATCCAATGAGAGTTTTCAAGTCGCAGACAAATTTGTAGACAAACCTCTTGCCTTGCACTTTGCAGATCATGTCTCCATCATAGTAATATCTGTAAAAAGAAAAAAAAAAAATCAAGTTTTCAGCATCTCTAACTTCCGTACACAGTCATTTACTTAGCGACAGTTGGACACCAAAACATGAATCCTTTGCACATCAATATTCTCATGTAATTTCATATACCAAGATAACATTTAGTCTCCTTTTTTTCCCCCATAAGAAAAGGGAAGAAGGTTGAAAGTTTTCCCTGCACCTTGATATGTTAAGTGAAAACAAACCACAATAATTATATTATGAACTGTAGAAAGCACCAAGGCCATTTTTAAGCTGGAGAAAGTCAAAACAGCTTATGGGGACAAGGGAATAAAGTTTATATAGTGCTTTGCCTTAATAAGAAAATGTTATCTCCTCCCTCGTTATTGTCCTTTGCCTTCTTTATTCACCTCTGCTTTTCCGAGACAAACTGTTTATGTTGGAAACAGCTTGAAAATTAGTATTGTGGTTTTTACGCTACTAAAAACAAGGAAGAGAATGACTTTTAAAAGACAGAACTATAGAAGCACACTTTTTTAATAGTTACTACTTGCTAAACAATGTCCTCTGCCTTTATTTACAACTAAAAATGATTTCTCAAACTATGAACACTTTTTACCTTATGTCACAGAAGAGTTATCGCACTGAGCAGAGATGCAGAAAAGATAAACCCTATATGACCCCATTGCATTCAAGAGACATTACAGTATAAGTATTTAGGTAGTATCACTAAAATAAAGAAGCCAGCATTTACAGTTTTGATGTTCTTGTCTGACTGCAGGGATTAATTCAATGCACATCATATTTCTCATTAAGAAAACCTAAGTAGTTAGGAAATAACTTGGACTTGATGAGCTTAACAAACCTGTGATAAATTTAAAAAAAATTAAAAATCCCAGCACACAATTTAGTTTCCTCAAAACCATCACCCAGATGTTGTACAGGACAGCAGAGATTTCTTGACTGCCTTGACTCAATCCTCTGAGTGACGTGCTGGTACAGTAAAGATATTTCTCATTTACCAGTAGAATCAAGTCAAGTAAAAGACTAACTTTAGTCTCCAAGTTCTAGGGGAAAATAGGTAAATTACTAAGAAAGCAACTATTTTTTTTTTTGACACTTCAAATTCAGCATTTATGAAAAGGACCAAAACCATGCAAGATTCCCACACCTCATGATAGAAACAATCCAATTAGAATTGAAGCTATATGATATACACACACACACACACATATATTAGTATTATGTTGAATACATTTCTGGTTACAGCACTTGCCTATTCAAAACCACAAATATAGAGCTAAAATACCCATGCAGGTTTAGAAATCCTTAGTTGTTGGAATCTTTTGAGTTGCAGGAGCACTTTGTTTCAGAGTAATATAGGAGATGAATTCTTTCTCTTCAAGTCTCACTTCCCTACTGGGTAATTAGGCAGATGCTGATTTTAGAACATTCACCAACTTGTATGGAACAAAAAAAGCTGCTATTCCTTTTTTTCAGGAAGATACTGCCTGATTTTCCTGCAGCTGGGCAGAAAATTTAGCACATTTAATAATATCAACATCATTTCTGGTACTAATCAAAACTGACATAATGATTTCAGTACATTAGTAAACAAAACATATTACCACTTTTATTAAAACAAAAGTTTGGCTTGACAACACTGTTTATCTCAGTAGTAGTAAGAGGCATTAAATATCCCTTCAGACATTCAAGTGTTAGAAAACATGTCAATATTGACGCAGCTGCCAAAATGGCAAAACTTTGTGGAATGTCATTTTTGTAATTCTGACTGAAATATCAATGCAAAACTTCCCGAATAGTGATTTATGCAAATTAGTATGCAGACATCTGTTTAATATCCCAGCAATAAGAGCATTATCCCAGAGTTCTTCAGCTGCCTTTGAGATCTTCTGCATAGTTTGTTGACAAAACCCCAAAACCATTAGCATCGTTTATACGATCTGATGTTCCAGAAAGTTTTCACATATACCTTCAGTGCATAAATGAACAGATTCAGAAAAGCAAGCAGGAAATATGGGAATGGTATTGCAATGATACAGGCTGGGGACTGTCTGTCTGGGGAGTGGCTCTACCTATCGGGAAAAGGCCCTGAGCACCTGCATTAACTGCAAGCTGAGCACAGACCAGCAGCATGTCCTGGGGGTGGAGACAGCCCAAAGTGGCCTGGGCTGCACAAACAGAAGTGCAGCTGAGAGGTGAAGGGAAGTCACTACTCTTCAGTTGGCGCTCACGAGAGCGTATCTAGAATACCATGGTCAGTTTTGAGTTCCCCAGTACAAGAAAAACAGACAAACTGAAGCAAGTTCTGCCAAGGGCCCTTGTGACAGTTGGGGCTGGAGCACTTCCACTGCGAGAAGGTTGAAGGAACAGGGCTATTTAGCTCAGAGAGGGCTTCAAAGGGACCTACCAGTTAGACAGGTCCCAACACCTACGGAGAGGTCACTGAGAAGAAAAAGCCACAATCCTCGTAATGGCACACAGCAGAAGGACAAGGAAAAACAAACAAACAAAAAATAATAATAATAATAATAAAAAAAAAAAAAAAAAAAAAAAACAGCATAAACTGAAACAGTAGAAGTTGCAACTGGATATGAGGACTTGTTCCCCCAGAAGACAGGCAAGTAGTGGGAGAGATTGCCCAGTGAGGTTGTGGAGGCTTGTGGAAGATTCAAGATCTGCCCAGAAATAGGCCCTGAGCAGCCTTGTGCCAGGCTGGACCACAAGCCTCCTGAGGCCCTTCCCAGTCATGGGATTCTGTGATCCTACGAAAAAAGTAATGCTCTAGTTTAAAATATAAATATTAAGATTGCGAGGACAGCCATACGAGTTCAGACTTAAGATCTATCTAGAACAGAATAATTACTCAAACGAACCAAAAGCAGATGCCTAAGGAAATGCATGAAAGTAGAGTAGATATATAATAATGCTCTTCCTTGCTTTCAAAGACCTGGGGCTCAAGAACTTCCAGGAGTTCCACCTTTCTGTATTTAATACCCCTCAAAGTATTTTTTTCATTAATTTGTCCACTTGCCTCAAACTCATACAATGATTTAGACGTCCACAACAATGCGCATAAAGGAGTTAAAAGACAAAAAACAAAAAAAAAGGTTTAGGCTATGTATTTGCTGCCTGCCAATTTCTTTTCATGCCTCCTGTTCTTGTAAATGAGATAGGGAGCAGTCATTCTTTATAAAAACATGAATGGCATAGTCAGTAGCTTACAACCTCCCCCAGCATTAGCATCATTTCTTACAGAGGTATATTTAAAGAGAATTTGATGTTTTCTAAACAACCATAGATGAGTTTACTTCCTTCTAGAAGGATAGCATAGCCAAAAGTGGAAGTGATTAAAAGTAAATCTTGCATCTGACTTCAACCGACATATAACTTTACTCATATAAAGAGAGTTCTTAAAACTGCTTAAATATTTATTGCCTAATGCTGCAAATACCTTTCTTGAAAGCTGATCATATCTGAGTAAGAAATAAGAAACTCAATCTTAACGATTTAAGAGAACTTGGATGAATTTTCTAATGCTTCCAGAGACCAAATTAACTGGGAAAAAGTATAAAATTCATCTATTTGCATTCTTCACTGTTCCCCAGCTACGTTGTCTACAGTGATTCAGTAATACAAATTCTTTTTTACCAATGTCAAACTACAGAAATCACAATGGAATGAAGACAGCATGAAACAAAACATTACAGAGGAATATCTGCTTTATATTACACAAGCAAGAGGAACATGAACAAGTAAACTACAAAATATAAATCAGTAATTCAGAGTATTCACATATTTATGCATCTTTCCCCATTAATGAGCAGTTTGGCATGCTAGTGAAAGCATAAATGGTGAAGATGCATCTAAAAAATATATTTCTGAGCTGCACAAATTGACTGTCATGTCAGAGTTCAATAATCTTGAAAAAATAAAGTTTTCAAATGTTCCAAAATTTATTGCACTAGCTGCTACAAAGACAAGTATGACCTAATAGGAAGGAGTGTCTTCAAAGGATCTGTTTATCCCCTTACTGAAAAAAAAAAATACACAAGACTTGCATTATGATACTTGGAGAAAAAAAAAAAAAAAAAAGCCAAGACGAAACAGAACATTTTAGACCTGATCAGTTTCTAAATTTCTTACCTCAAAGCCCGACTAAGCTTCTCATAGTTCATTGTGGGTTTGTTTTTGCGCTGACCCCATTTTTGTGCAACCAGTTCAGGTTGGTTCAATTTAAACTCTCCTTCATCACCAACCCAAGAAATACAGTCCCGAGCATCCTTGTCAGTGAGAAGTTCTAATAAAAACTGCCACAACTGGATCTGGCCATTATTTCCTGTTGATAGAGGAACAACAAGATCCATTTCAAGTAGTCCTTTTTATGTTCCCATCAAGGCTAAAAATTTTCAACCAACATATTAAAGCAAATAAGCACAAAATGTATGATGTAAGGAAAATTTCTTCTCCTCTACAATAAAAACACCACAATACTTTCTTGCAATACCGATATTAACCTATGCATAAAGAAACTGAGTATTATGCAAAACAAGACTTCTCATATACTTGTTTCTATAACTTAGGGAAAAAAATTATGAAAACAAAATGACAAATAGTCATTTAGGCACACATCCATCCCTGAAATAGAACAGATTTAGCACACTCTGTTTACTCCTCTTCAGGCACGAATACAAATAGATATATATTTTTTTTTTCAAATGATTGTTTATTCTCTAACTTTCTACGTGAAATATTAGCGCTAGGAAAACAAAAAATACCCACAAACCACAGCTTAAGTCTATATAACATCTTTCATGTACAATCATTACATTTCTTTTTAACTCAAGTATATGCAGTTAAATTTCTGAATTCTCAATGAGATATGGATAGCAGACCTAATGCCTAAAAGAAGAAACCCAGAGTGTTTCCCACTGATATAAGATGATAAATTCTGGGCCTAAAAATCGTGAACAACAAAATAGACTTCCAAATAGACTTTCTCAAACAAGCAAAAAAAAAAAAAAAAAAAAGCTAAGAAAAGGAAGGGATTTAACAGAACAAAGGATTTAACAGATCTGCAGCAGTAGGGATAATCAAAGCAAAAATGATAGCAAGAAACAAAGAATTAGATGAATTGTTAATGATCAAAGGGTATATATGAATACCAGTAATTCTGAAAATAAACTGCAGATTTAGCTTGCCATTTTCCAGAAGGTGTATTCACTTAACAGAACAGAAATCTGAGGCCTGCTAAATTCTGAGGCCATCCCAGAGGAGGGAGGTTGGGGCTGAACAGGGGTAGGCAAACAGATCAAGCAGTAGCTAGACTAGGTTTCTGCAACATACAGTTTATTTTCTCCCCCTTCTGCAAATGGAAGGTGGAAAAGTCAAATGCTGGAGTAAGTGCTATGCAATGGTTTGAGAGGACAGACTGTTAGCTACAGGAAGAGAAAAAATTGTGGGCATTTTATTTACTATGGCTAGCTCTATCTGCTCTGTGACAGGAAGATTCAAAAGCTGTGGGACCATGCTAACAGCGCCTGTTAGAGCTAACGAACCTGCCAGGTTTGCATGTGCTTGAGATATGTTTTGTAGGTAACAGTCCCTTTTTTGTATCTATATGGATTTTTCTGCAAACGTTATAACCAGAGTGACAAAGATGCATCCTACAAAACTGTAACTCAAATTAATGAATGTTTAGCTCATTTGCATTTAAAAATAATGTAGACAATACCTGTTCTGTTCCCAGGGGAACTTCTATCTTCCCCAGAGATCCTTGGAGCTCTCTGTACTTTAGCTGCCTTTGCACTGCTGTTTATTACTTTAATGGTGGTCGGGGTTGCAGGCTGTACAGATGCTGGAATAATCTGCACAGCTGTAAAGCAGAAAACATCGCAGAATATAAATTATAAATTGCTGATGAAGAAACGTCAGATGCATAGGCATGTATTATTTATTATCTACATTATAATATTAGGAGGTAGATTTTTTTCCATTGTTAAAAATATACATGCTGTATAAATCACAATGCCAAGAATTTAAAGATTTTTTTTACCGCTTACAGTAAAAACTCCGGTTTTAGAGTTGTAGTAAAGATGCTGTGTTGTAGATATAACACTAACTTTAGTCTACTATCATGTGTACTAGACATGTCTGTTAAAAACATCTCAAGCCTTCAATTTCAATTTTATGCTGTTCCTTTACCTTAATGCAATCTTCTTTACAGTCACTGTGCAATCCTTCATATTTGCTATTCAAACAATGAAATAACCTGCTATTGCTATGGTGTAAGATGATTCAAATGCCCTACCCTAGGTGGATTTTAACTAGACTGAAACCCAGGACAGAATACACAGTCCATCTATTTAACACGTAAGCTGCTTAAGTCTTCTGGAAACTGATCAATTTTAATAATTGATGACACTATTACAGCTAGAAGAAAATTTCAAATATTCTTTCCTTGTATTGCTTTCCAAACAAGTCTTCTCTTTCATACACTTTCAATTCTTTTTGGAAACATTTTATTTTGAAATCAAAATTGATAAATTTTAATTTATCCATTCAGTAATTCAATATATATCCTCAAATATCAAAACCTCTGAAGTCCTCAAGTATGTATGCCTAGACCAGAAAACCTACTGTCCAAAATGGGTTAGAACGTTCCATAGTTCAGGTCATACAACATCTTTCAGCCAGTAACAAAATACTGAGAAACCAAGAATTTTGCTTTGAAGTTTGAAGAGCGGAGAAGGGGGGGGGGGTGTATTTTAAAGAAACTACTCTCTCTAGTGATTTTATGACTGTTGTACCATTATGGCGTGGAACCAAAGCATAGTGCCAAACTTGCAAATGGTTAATTGTATAAACTAACTGCTGGCAGAAATACTTACGCTGATCAATAGTAACGGTTGCTATTTCTCCAGAGTGTTCTTGACTAGCCAACACATCTGCAGATCAGAAAGAAGAACAATTAAGTTCTTAATCAACCCACAAACTTCAAGTTTACCTTCATCTTCACTTGCGTATCAAACACTTTCATATTTCACAGATGGAAGAAAAGCCAACACTTTGTATTTGTTTGCAAGAGACGCGCACAGCTCATGGTCTTATAGGTATGTATAAACATTTAATGTCATTCAATTTTTAGAAATAAGTATGTCCATGATGAATTTCAAAATATCTTTTTCATTCTTCATCCCCTAAAGCCATTAGATATTTTATGTAAATTGAGATTGAAATAGTTTATTTTGCCAAGTTATATTTAAGCATGGTAAATCTAAAAGCATATTAATGCACATACAAATACATCACTTATCAGTCAGGCTGTGCACAGTCTAAGGATTTCATTGCCTATGCTTAATACTCTTCAATTCTATGTGAGACAGAGATGTACATTAAATAACTCACAATCAAGATTTAATTATAAAGCTGTCCAATTCAGGAGAAGCATAAACTAAGAAAAAAAGGACTTAGAAAAAAAAAGGACTCATCAGTCACTACTTCCTCCCTCCTAGTTATGAAGTTTGATGAAAAATGGGGAAATTGTTTAGTATGCAGACATGCTTTGTAACAGCCGACATTCTCAGTAATACCTCCTGTTATCTTGTGTTGATGCCCTTATTTATACTGCTATTATGAAGTGGAGAAAAAAGAGCTGCTCACAGCTGATTTAATTTTAAGCAAAAATAAAAGAGAAGATGCGAAAGGAATTAAGTAAAGTTGGTTACAGAAAGACATCCCATACACTTCCGAAGAAGTTCCAAATGACTCCAGAGAATTTCTCCACGTGGGACTCGCTGGAAGAAGTCTTCTTGAGTGAGGCTGCAGAGCTCACGCCCAGGAATGCTGAGTGCATTAAGGTCAATGTCTGACATGCTGAACTCCTTCATCACCCACACCACCCAGTGGAGCACCTGGTCTGTTGACCACTGCACAGGGTCTGGGGTAGGGGGAGAAAAAAAAAAAAAAAAAAAGAGAGAGAGAGAAAGAGAGGGAAATGAAACTGAAATACATCTCACTGCATACCACACCGTTCCTTAGCAGGGAGGGTACAGAAGCAGGCGTTACTGTAATTTACAAGAATTAAATACACATGGCTTTTGACCCACAGGGTTCAAACGAGTAACCTAGAGCTTGTTTTTTCCATGTGACCATCTCTGCAGACCTTTTTCAACCCTTATGTTGGTGTTTCTTGTTATCTTCCTTTTTTTTTTTTTTTTTTTTTTTAAAAGAGTATGCTTCTACACCAGTCAGTGCTTATATTCAGTCGAAGTATTGCAATAGTATGTTTTCAATTACTTCCATAAAGATAAATATGTAACATTAAGGAGAGACATGGTTATCATGACCTAATCTGACTGGTCAGAAAGTTGACTACCCTTAAAAACCTGATGGAGTGATGTGGCTTGGTGGCGAGATGGAAGGGATGAAAAAAGGGATTTTCTCAAGCAAAAGCTACATCAGAACTACACAACATTCCTCAAAACACAAAATGACGTTTTATTTTTTCCATGGGTCTTCAGTTTCAAGAGTAGGAGTCTCTCAAATCAGGATGGTCCTTCTGCTAAACTCATTCAGCACTATTCCAGTTCCTATACTACTTAAAATCACAGTTGGCCTGGGTTTTGCTAGGATGGGGTTAATTTTCTCCATAGCAGTCCATATGACGCTGTGTTTTAGATTTGTGACCAGAATCGTGTTGACAACACACCGACATTTTAGCTGAGCGGTGCTTACACAGCATCAAGGCCTTGTCTTTCCCACTTGGCCACCCCAGTGAGTAGATGGCAGTGAGCAAGAGCTTGGGAGGGGATGCAGCTGGGAGAGCAGACCCCGATGGGCCAATGAGATATTCCATACAACACAACATCGCTCTCAGCAGGAAAAAAAAAAAAAACAAACAACCACAAACAAACCCTAAGGTACAGTTTCTCCAAAGTAGCCCTTGCGTGGAGACTGGCTGGACATCACTGTGCTGGTGGTGACTGCTATTTTTATCACTTCCCCCCCGCCCCCCTCTTTTGACTCTCCTCTCCTCCCACCCACCCCCTTCACTTATGAAACCGTTGTGTCATTCAGCATTAGTATGAACAAGCCAGAGAAAGGATGGGTAAACATAAGCATCTTCAAAACTCTTAGCACTGTATGCAATACATGAAACTACATCAATGAGTAAGAAGTGGAAAGGGAACGTAAAGCGGAAGTATTTACTTCCACTGTCACAAGTAAAGGGTAAATAAAAGACCAGAACAATTATGTATTTTTAAATTATGATACGCCAAACATTTTACCTTGACAAGATTTCATTTTAAGAAGCAAATAAAGCAAAGCTATAGACATTATGTCTATAAACAAATGTCTATAAACATTATTAAACACAATGGAAATTGTGACTCCAAGATAAAGGACAGTAACATTGCATCACTTGCAATTTTTTACGCTACCTAATACTATTAAATGTAACCCTTCGGGAAAAGCTACCAAAAAGCTACCAAAAGTGTCTTGTCTTACAAGACATGGGAGTGAATTTTCACCAAGAAATCTAATCTGCTCTTTGATGGAATATAATTGCAACATGAATTATTACTTTCCCAAACTAGCTCCAGTGTTTACAAGCTTTCTGCTGCTCCATTTTCTGGCTTTATTTCTCATACAAATTAATACTTTAATTCTTGCTAGGAACCTCTGCTATGGTACCAAGCTTCTGGATTCCATTAGCAGAAATAACTTTAAGAGCTGTGAATCTGTAGTCTCTGGTAAAGCCCACCAAAACATAACACAACAGGAAAGCCACAAAAGTTTAAAGACCTGCTAAAAGCTAGTTTTCCATTTGCGGAAAAAAACAAACAAACAAAAAAACAAACAAACAAACAAAACAGAGAAACCTGTAAGGATGAAGATACTGAACCTTTCCTCGTGATGATTATTATTTACTGCTTGTACTTGAATTTTACTACCAGCATACCAATCTTTTGCAAAGATTCGAGAATTTCAGATGAGTAATTTCAGAACACTGCACAGAACCAAGCCTCACAACTCTTTCCATCTGTCCTCTCTTTCCATTTTTTAAGATACTTATTTATAAATTAAGATTAAGATTAAATGTAGATACTTATTAAAAATGTTGAGAAAAGACTTTTTTTGGGACTCCATAAGAACCTTAATATTCTCAGAAATCTCTGACTATAACATAATAGAAAATTTTACGGTGCCTTATTTCAACCCAAGTCCCTGCAACATGAACTCAAACAGTACTTAACATTTTACTCATTCTATGATGACAGTTTAGCTCATTCCTGTGATAGCAAACATTCCTATTCTTAATACAGAGATCTCTATCATAATAAACTAGTAGGATTTCCCTGGAAAATTTTGCATGGAAGACAGTTGTGGATTTTAGAGTTTTTCTTAAAGCAACAGAACTTAATAAAGCTTACTAACAATTTTATTCAACATGGTTTTAAGTAACTTTCTTCCTATATTATACAGGAGAGCACGCTAAAGAATGTTCAAGTCTGCTCTGGTAATGCCTTACAACCTCACAAACATTCTGCATCCAACCCTTGACTATCAACAGACAAGCACGATAAAAGTTATTTTGGAACTAGTTGTTTATGAAAACAATAAAAAGGCATCAAAAAGCTATTGCTTTAGTTATGAAAAATATGTTTGAGACATTGGAGAGCTACATGTCCTGCCTGCAAAGTCCCGTGACTTCACTGGAATTTTTAAGCACTTTCAAGTACCTTCCAAAGTACCTTTCCAAACATACTCTAGTTCTGCAAGTCTGATCACAGAGTATATTTCAACTTCAGACATGTGAAGAGCTTTATCACTAACATACACATTTTTAAGGAAAAGGAAGAAAACTGCTTTCTGAAAGCTGCAACAACAAGAAGGTTCTGGAGCAAAAAGCATGATTTTAGTCAAAGTACTTGAAGCTTTGATGATGGTTCTCTTTAGCTTTCTCCTATGCAGAGATATTTGTATTGCACTTATCCATACAATTACAAGTCTCCTCAGAGGTACCAGAACTCTTTAATTATATAACCAAAGTTAATTATCATGTATGAAAAATATGTGCAACCCCTCCGCACCAACTATAAAGTCCCCCAAATATAAAACCACCAACAACCCGAAGAACCAGCCAACATTTGCCCACTTCACAAACAGGTATTATTACCATAGGGTATTCCGAGGCGCTCCTGCTCTTTTCTGTAGCCTTCCAGAGCTGCAGCCCATCGTGTCACCTGTTCAGAGGTCTCATCTGAAATGGTTGTGATGTGTTTGGTTCCATCTAAGGTTATCACTTGAGCTTCCTCAACAAGGTGAGCTTCAGCTTCTGCATGATGAGCATCTGGATCAATCACTACCTCCACAGTTTCCACAGGCTTCACAATTTCAAGGATATTTAACTTGGGCTCTATCCCTAGGTGTAGATAGAACAAACAAAACGATAACAATGCAAACATAACAAAAAAATGTTTAAAAGTTTTGCAAAATTAGTAAGTGTTAGAATACTTAGGAAAGAAGCATGACTGAAAAGAATGATCACCGTATTTCTGCAAGTCTCCTAAATGGGAACTATGTAGTCCATTATACAGAATATAAAGCGAATATAAAGCTGTTCCTCTTTTCTCCCCTGGTGTTACAGTTTATCTTTTTTTTCATTATTCCATATGGATGAGCACGTGGGCATATACATAAAAGTTTGTGTTCTTTAAGAAACATATGGGGCCAAAACCAACCAACCAAAACCCCCAAACAAACAAAAACCCCCAAGCATCTGCCTCCCTCCCCCCACCAACAGGTATTACTTTCAACCTTTACAGTACTTCCCCACCATCTACATAAGTGTTAACGTTTTCTCTCAAAGTGCCCTGCAGGAAGCAGTGCATTCAACAGCAAGTTAATTAAAAAAAAATAATAATAATAATCTTCTGATTTTTAGTTTTACCAGGTATTCATTTTTGTTTTCTTTTAGTCCTGCCACTTAAGAAGTTTGACTGTGGAGTTTAAAGATGTCTGCACTCCACAACAAAGAATTCACTCAGTAATGCCATTAATGCTTTCCATCCCCATCAATGCTATTGCCATCCCCTCTGTAGTCTCCTGAGAATGCATTTTGTCCAACTTGTACCTTACCAAATTTCACAGAATCATTTAGGTTGGAAGAGACCTCCAAGATCACCTAGTCCAACCCCTGACCTAACACTAACCAGTCCTCCACTAAACCATATCCCTAAGCTCTACATCTAAACATCTTTTAAAGACCTCCAGCGATGGTGACTCCACCACTTCCCTGGGCAGCCCGTTCCAATACCTCACAACCCTTTCAGTAAAGAAGTTCTTCCTAATATCCAACCTAAACCTCCCCCGGCACAACTTTAGCCCACTTCCCCTCATTCTGTCACCAGGCATGTGGGAGAACAGACCAAGTAGAAGATCCTGCCCATCGTAATATGTTAAACTAATTTCTTTTCATTTTTCTGATGCATCATTTCCAATATAATGATAAAAAACAAATGCACTTTAGCAGATTTACATCAAACATGACTGCACATTCCTTCACCACTTCTAGGGGTGCATGGATCTGTAAAATTCTATTTTATTGTTTTATTTTGACCTTAAAGGCATTGACTATAGAGTTAGGCAGTTGACAAGGAGGAATCACAGAACATCACACTGTTACGATAACCTCAGTGTTTTTGTGCCATGAGGTACTGCTTTGTGTATCTCCTAACTGATAGTAAAGCTTAATGTGACACATGGATTCTGTATGTGACACAGCCTTAAGATCTAAAACCACAACCTACTCAGTTTGTAAAGAAGAATAAATAGAGTACTTACCCATAGTGTAAGTGAGAACAAACTAAATATTTTTGATAAGTATAGACTTTAACAACAATTTAACTTGAGACAAATGTTAGAAAGGGAAAACTACAAAGACCATATGTACATCTTATTCACCTGCAAGCTTTAATGCAAACTTGTGAAGACATGCAATGTCAGTTATATTCCTCCCCCTCTTTTATTTCTTAAACCCTACTCCACTTGGGGTAAAACCATAGTTTTGCTGTTAAAATGAAGCATTTCGTTCTACTCATGAACATTAAGTGTACTTCCTCTCCCAGTGCATGACTTTAGATTAAAAATCAACTGAGAAAATTACAATTAGAAAACGTGGTAATTTTTGGTACTCTGATTCAAGAAAAGGTTTATTTTTCTCCTTTACCAGAAATTTACTCTGGATGCAAGACAAATACTACCCTTTGTAGTACAGGAATGAGGTACTCCTCCTCTTGGTGATTTGATCATTGTCACATTCTGAAAAAAAAGACAACTGTGCTGCTGACAACCTTGCTGTCCTTTACCTGTTATTTGCCAAGATAGATTTTGTTCATAGTGCTGCTAATTCAGCATCTTTTTGAAGCACTAAAATAGCTTAAGAAAAGTCTCCTTAAGTATGATAAACTTCTGGTATTGTTCCTCTATAAACCTAATTAAAACAGTGTAATAATCTCTGCTGAAAAGTACTGTTTCTCCTTTAAAGAAATTCATTTTAAGTGTATTTAAAACAGACCCACACGCTGAACAGTTTGCCCTGAAGTGACACTCAAGAAACTTGAAGCTCCTTATTATATTTACTAGTTATGTACTTTTAGCTATATAGAAATAACTTATTATTTCAAATCATTTTTTGCAGGCCTACTTCTGCTTTTGATTACCAGACTGCAAATATCAGAGCTACTGTTTTAATGTTTATGCAACAGATTCATACCAAAAAGTTCTAAGGCCCAGTGAAGCAAAGAAAATAAATTAACAGGTACAACACACAGCAATATGAAATTAAGGAAGTGAAAGTAGATGTACACAACTAGTAAGTGATGGATTTGATGAAGAAGCAAACATGAACATAAAGCAAACAAGAACCTCACCTGGCACAGTAAGTGTTTAAAGTAGGCCATCTAAGCTTAATGTTCAGCACAGGCTTGTTTGAAAGTCAGACAGAAACAGATAAGGGAAACACTAAGGGTTATGGTTCTATTTTTGATCTTCAAAAGAGAAGAAAAAAAGCTTCTAGAGAGGAACAGTTCACTACTGCTCCACAAAATAACTCCCTGTCAAACTACATGTCAAAAGAACTGTGAATCTACTGCTTTATCCACAAATCATACATGGAGATAGTGATATATCTCTGTAGAGGAATCAGCTTAGAAGTGTTGTGAAGTAGCAGAATGCCAGATAACCTAATGCAACATGAAATCCAAATGAATGTCCAGTCTCTATGTCTTGTCTTCCATGGACAGCATGCAAATTGTGGGACATAATGGTATAGAATATCACATCCCAGAAGTATACACTGGTCCAAAAAATACAAGAATTCAAGGAGTTTAGCTATCAAAACATGTTTAAATGTTGCCTACACCACAAGTCCTGTCACCGCAAACTAGGATAGGACTGATCTGCAGGTAACCTGATTTTGTTCTCTAAATGCCTGGTATTAACTACAGCCAGAGAGAGGACATTAACCAGACTGCACCTTTAATCTACATCAGTACAGTTCACACTACACTTATGAATCCTTCCTTTTCATACTAAAAACAATAAAAGCCTAGTTATTGCTAAAACAGTTTAGAAAACGTGGTCAAATGAGGAGTTATGCACTTAGAACAGGACTCAGTCTTCAGGTACTTAAATACAAAGGACCTCCCATCCTTATCACTGCTTAGTCCCGAATCTCTGTAAACACTGCACAGCTATGTGCATACACTTGCTGGGAAATTCCCAGAGCAGCTGGACACTAACTTCTTAAGTCAAGCATTCAGAAAGTCTGAGGAGCAGCATCTGTTCAGAAAAATGTTAATCCTGCAGGTGTGCTTTCGACATACATAAAAGAATTGGGCTTAACAAAAAGAACTGCTACAGATACTTTCATTCACAAACACTCCCTTGACCTGTTCATGTTTGTATGCGGTATGCGAACAATTTGAATGCCAGGTTCACTGAACTACCTGTTTGTATACCTCACAAACAAGAAACAAAGCAAAAAACACCGCCCAGATACAAAATACAGGTCTCTCTTCTCCAATTGCTTAATACAATGTCTGACAGATTGCTGTTCCCTGCTGCCATAGTAACTCCTTCAATGTTAGGAAATGTCCCACACAGATCATCTCTGGGCAACCAGTGTGAAGAGTTAGTTACTCCCATTCTACCTTGCTGCCTCTACTCTGGTGATTAAGGAGGTAAAACAGGCAAGAAAGATTTCATCCTACACCATACCAAACACTGGAATTCACCACCTTTTTTTCCTTTTCTCCTTCTTTCCTCTCAAAAAAAAAATAAAAAATAAAAAAAAGGGGGGGGAGAGCAAGGATAAGCAAAATAAAAGGTCAGAATCAATTTTAGCATATCTCAAGAGAAAACACCAATCAACCTTTACAGTTTAAGGTTGGTAAAATGTTAATCTGATATTATCTGCACTCTGACAAGCAGGAGAAATCCTTGATCTGGTATTACTTGTGTCTACATAAAAAAGGCAAAAATAATCTCCATGGAGGTCTTCAAAATTAAAGATTCTTTCATATTCTTTGACATATGATGCAATGCAGTTACTTGTCTCTCCATAGACTTGCAAGAGGCTTACTTGACAGAAGTACAGAACAGGGCTGTGCTCAAAAATAGCTGTTTCCACAATTGTAGGAAAACCACATACATCTCCATTCTTTAAGCTAGGAGAAAGTAGTTACTAAAAAGGCCATTCTTTCATTCCACCTTGTTTTAAAAGGATATAACAGGAGAAGTAAAACAAACAAACAAACAAAAACACACACACACACAAAAACACCTTACGCATTATGCAGTAGTGGCAATGCCAATCTATTAAGTGCACTGCAGCCTTTTTGCATTTATGCTAATATTTCACCTGCCATAACTTATTATAAGGTATCTTTGTATGAAATACTGCAAAAGAGCTACAACAGACTAGATTCCAGTTGGTGTTTATTTCTTTGAATTTACAGATGTCTAACCAAAATCTGATAGAACACATGAACTGCTGTAACAGCTTGTCTCTTCTGGAGTCCGCTCCAAAGCAAGGATTAACATCAGTGAATATCGCTAGCTTAATTCTATAAATGACACAAGCTGGGGGAAAATAAATAAATAGCCAAAAAACTCTTTCAGTGAGACCTCATTTGTGGAATAGAAGACAAATAGAGGAATTGCACAATAATTAGTTTTTCCCCCCTCTGGCTCAAAGGGACACTGCAGTCAGTGTAACAAGTTCATCTCTTCTACATTACTTATATCCATGCCATTTGTTTTGTCATTTTCTGCTATACTTAACCACATTCAACAGGCAGATTTCTTAAAAGTTGCTCACATAACAGGTATCATGACCTGAAAAACAACATTGAGGACTGTTCTGATGTTAGACAAAAGAACTTAATACTAAGATGTTGCTTTTAATGAGGGAAAAAAAAAAAAAAAAGCTCCTTTAGCTATATGGTCATGCACCTCGAGTTTATGTTAAAATAAAAAAAAAAAAAAAAAAAAAAAAAGAAAACAGGAAGAAAATAAAAAAATAGAAGCTAGTAGTGAAGATATGTATCACCTGCATCCTTCTGAAATTGGAGGGCTAAGCACTGCATACTACAAGCTACTGGACTTGAATTAAGAGCAGTTATTCTAATACAATAACTCAAGAATATTTCTATTTATTTCTAAAACAAAGAAACAAGAAAGCTACTTGAATCACTATTACCTATGGGGAACTGAGGATTCAATCTAGCACTTGACACCTGACGCAGCATTAAATGCAAATCCTCAGTCCTGCTCAACACTGTTTAAATACAGTTAAAACAGACAGGCTTTCTTCTGTCTCATCTGTACTGAAGCAACAACAAAACAAAAGTGAACCCCAAATTTTGCTAATGTACTTTGCTGGCATTAATTCAAGAACAGATAATCAAAGATACCCTACTGCAATAGGAACTTGTTGCCACTGATGACTTGAAAATACAGCAACATCCATAGCTGTTTCCCAGAGCCCAATATGGACACTGTTCTCGGCAGGTGGTGGTAGTACTTCGATCCAGGCACATCGAGGGGAAAAGGACAACAGTACACAAAGAACTGTAAAGCTACTAATTGCTAGGGATTCAATAATGGGCAATCTTGGTGCAAATGCTGCTACAAACAGCTAGAGACATGCATCAACTTATACCTACCAACATGGTAAATGCCCCTCTGTCTTAATGGTTTACCCCAAGCTCCCATCCAAATAAGACAGCTGATAGTGGTCCTAGCCTTTCATACTCATTTTCAGTTAACTATAAACTCTCATAATCTAATAATTCACGAAACACACAAGCTCGTACTCTTCACAGAGATGACACCGTTGCCTATCTAGATGAAAATCCTTTGCTTGCTTAGACACTTTGTCTGATATGACTAACTAGTCACTTTTAATGAAAGACTTATATTTTAGGTAACTACGGCTTTTTGATCCACAAATTTTGCTTTGAAATTGATACAAATTTTCATAAGACATTTTGCATGGCATCAGTTCATGACATCTATTTTAATTACTTCTACATATAACCACAGCACACAATGAAAAAGACATTCTGAAGCTATATTACCATCAATTTACAACTAGAAAGAGTATAGGATTGGGTTTGCTCACAAGCACTCCTGCAGTATTAATTTGTCCATAAAACAGACAAATGTAACTGCTTACCTTGCCTAGATATCACTTGCACACTGAGCTGTACTGTTCCATCTGTTTTTACTCCTTGATCAAAAAGGCTTCGATCTGGGTCCAGCTTGAAAAAAAGCAAACAGACGCATTAGTCTTAATGTTGTAACAAACTCTTATTCAGTTATACCTTGGGCAGTTATACTGTCTAATATATGGTGATGCTTGTATATATGGTGATGCTTGTAGAAATAGGCGGGCAGGGAATTTCTTCAAATATTGGGCTATCTATGCGCCTGACTACCATAAAAATCTTCCTACTTCATTCAGATTCAAAGCTAGATTAGACTCTTGGACTTTCAGACAGCCACAAATGATGTGGGATACCTCAAGTCTTTGCTTATACAATTATTGTCATTGCCCTCATTCATCTTTCACTTAGTGATTTTTCCCTTTTAGGTAAGGGGGTTTCATCCCCCCCTTATAAAACATAATCCCCCTAAGCTTTTTGATGTTATTCATACTGAACTTGCACGTACATATTAAATGATAAGGAAGATTAGATGATAAGGAAGCTGACATAAAATTAATTTTGTACGTTGCAATATGGAGTTCAAGTGTGAATTCGATGAACAATGAAAGACAGGGAAAAAGTAAAAAGCTTCTCTTGTAAGAGTTTAAATCTGCCATAACCTTTCAATTTACCTGGATATCTTGCAGGCAAATTTCATGTGCGTCCAAGGAACATTGCAACCTGGGTTCCAGCAACTTCTTAAGATTTCCAATTGGTTCATTGATATCAATAGCTTGACTCACAAATTCTGCTGTGGTGTAGGTTTGCTCAACGATGCTTAAGTACCAAAAGAAAACAATAAATCATTATCTGTATGTTAATAAAGCTTGCACAATACAGACAGTATAGGTAGAGCATAAATTGCCAAATTTGGTCACGTTGATTTTACAACTATAACTCTTCCCTTTTTCTTTTTTTATTAAGAAAAAAAAAAAAAATCATGTCACAGTTCCAAAGCTATACTAAATTATTTTCAGAATGGTGTTTCCAAGACATGAAGTTATGATTAATATATTATATATTGTTATATACATGTACATTATATATATATATATAACCTGCATGTAGGTAAAATAATTCTAGTACCTTGTGTAGACTGAATTTAAAAGATCCATGTTAAAAAACAAATACAGAAACTTAACAGGTAGGGAACAAAGAAGGAAGAAAGCATTCCCTCTCATAAAGAATAACCATCCCCATCTTTTAACTAGTCAGCATAAGGATAAGCTTAACACCTACAAGAGACGCCAGAAAGAAATATAGCAACATATAACCTTGAAGGAAACATTATCTAGGTATCATGGCTATCTTGCATTAAATTGATGACACTATTGGCATAGGCATTCCAAAATATCAATTTACAGAGAGGAAATCAGAAAGTATATGGACACAGTAAGGCCATATGTAATAAAAATACACAAGGAGCTCAGAATAAGGAAAAAATAATGAATGTTTTTGAAACAGTTCTCCAAAAAAGGTTCTTACAGAGCAGGTCATCTACCAGCCTCAGTTATTTCTTCCAAATGCATTAACTGCATCTCTGTATTTTCAAAAACAGTTGTGAAAATTAGGAGGGAAGCTCTTGGAAGAAAAAACTAGGCTAAGGTAACTACAGCAAAAGTGACTTTTGTATCTACAGTTTACAGGGCCCTGTTAACAATACAGTCACAATATACAGAATATAATTTCTGCTCCTTTAAAAAAGGGACACTGAATAACAATAAAGCAATGGACTGGAGAAACTGAAAATTTTTTACTACATGTAAACACACTCCTACAGACATGAAAGTAGTGGAAAGAAAGAGAACTACTAAGAACCTAGGAAGAGATAAATAAAATGTTTTGGGATTTAGGCAATTAAGATTATGATAGAATGTGGGATGAGAGGCTGGAGTGCAGCCCTGCAGAAAGGGATCCGGGGGTTCTGGTTGCTGGCACGCTGAATAGCAGTCAGCAGCGTGCCCTGGCAGCCAGGAGGGTCAACCGTACTCTTGGGTGCGTCAAGCACGGCACGGCATGGCTAGCCAGTTGAGGGAAGGAATTGTCCTGCTCTGCTCCGTGCAGTTTTGGGACCCACAGTACAAAAAGGACATAAAACCATCAGAGAGTGTCCAAAGGAGGGCTATGGAGATGGTGAAGGGTCTAGAAGGCAAGATGTGTGAGGAGCAGCTGAGGCCCCTTGGTTTGCTCAGCCCCGAGCAGAGCAGGCTGAGGGGAGGCCTCATGGCAGCCTGCAGCTCCCTCATGAGGGGAGCGGAGGGGCAGGCGCTGAGCTCTGCTCTGTGGGGACAGCGACAGGACCCGAGGAACGGCATGGAGCTGGGACAGGGCAGGGTCAGGCTGGGGGTTAGGGAAGGGTTCTGCACCCAGAGGTGGTCAGGCACTAGGACAGGCTCCCTAGGGCAGTGGTCACAGCACCCAGCCTGCAAGAGTTCAAGAAGCATTTGCACAAGGCTCTCAGACACATGGTCTGATTTTTGGGTGGTCCTATGTGGAGCCAGGAGCTGGACTCCATGATTCTTTGTGAGTCTCTTCCAACTGAGAACACTGTACGATTCTATGGCAGCACTATACTGGTTTCCAATAGTGGCTACAGTTCCACTTCAAGAAACCACCACTTAATTGCATAAGAAAAGCTGAAGAGAGCACAAGCAAAATGACAAGCTTTGTATCCAGCAAGAAAGCTGAAAATCTATGGAAGTGATCAAGTGCAGGAATGTGGAGATGACAGTGATCCAGTTACTTCAGCCAGTTTCAAGTTACTTCTTTAGCCGAGCTAGAAACACTTGCACTTATTTCATAATCATGGCCATCTCTGAAGCATTACACGATACCTAATAATAAATCTGAGTAACTGAACTTAGCGCATGCAACCACAAACCTGAAATCAGTAAAACACACCAAATAAATAAATCATAGCCTAATGATCCCCCCAAAGTGAAGACAGTACCTACCTTTCTTCAGTGCATTCCTGTTTCTCAGTTCCATCAATTTCTATTTCTATCAACTCTTCTGCATCTCTCTTAGTCATGGCTAAAACGTCTTGAAAACAGAGCTATGAACAGAAAAGATTTTTTTCGTAAGTCACAGACAAACAAAACTAGACAATGTTTTGTATACTATCCAAAATTTTTGAACCAAATACCTAGGCAGCTTTTTAAATATAAGAATTCACTGAAAAAAAAACAAAAACAAAAAAACTAATACAGATTTCACAAAGTAGATGACAATACCTGTTTCTCATACGAGTGTTCCATGGGACGAATTCAGGACTCTGAACATACATAAACACTGAGTGCAAAGCTTTGTTTCCTTGGAAGCATCCCTACTTACTGAATGCTTCTGGAATAAGTCAAATAACTTTTTAAAGTTCTTTGAAAGTTAATGCATATTTTTATGCTACATACTATCTTCATAACAGAAGAGGCTAGCAAGGTTTCAATCCTGGAATCATTCTTTCTGGTGGACTCATTTATCCCAACCCCGTTAATACAAGATTTTAAATTATTCTCAAAACAAACAGTAAACAAGTCATGCAGTTTTACAGGGAAGGTTTAAAGGAATTCAAACTGCACATCTTATCGTGCCCTTCAAAAACTATTATGTAAAATTAGTTTTGTTACCAGAAGAAATCAAGTGTTGTATCTGATGTCAATCTGTAAGAAGCTATGAGGGCTAGGCAGGAAGTAAACAGCACCTCATTAACATCTCACCACCAAAAACAGAATCTGATCCACTCTCACATCTAGCTCTGTGAAAACCCCTGAGCTGTAAGGGATGGGTTCACTGAACTTTCCATATCACCTAACTTTGTATATCATCCTCATACTAAATGGGAAAGAATGAAACACCGTTTCTGAAGAATGTAGACAAGCTTAACCAAATCTCTCTGAAGGAACTGATGCTACAGGTGAGGTGGTCAACTGTTAAGATTTTTGGAAATTAACGTTTGAGCAAAGTGCCTTACTGAAATCTCCCAGGGAAGCTAACTTGTACTACATAAAAAAAAAAAACAACAACAACAACAACAAAACCCCTCATGTGTTAATCAAATTAGAAAAAAAAAAAAAAAAGTCCAAAACAACAGAAATAAGTTATTTTTTGTGAGGAAGGGAGTTTACTAGCTAGGCTGCAAGAAGGGTTGGGCTATAATTTCTGCTATTTGACATGTTCATGACTTATTTATTAGGAATCTGAAGAACTCTTGAAAGAACTCAAGGTCTTGAATGACCGATGAAAGAAAATATTCAATATTGGTAAACGCAAAGTCACGTGCATTGAGTAAATATTATAGGAATGCTGTAACTGGAAAAGTATAGAATTAGGTAATACATTTTGGAGTCCCTGTGGACTGCACTCTCAATTGGCAGCTGGACTAGCGGCAGCTCACTCATGCTTCAAAGACAGTTTGCCTTTCTACGTTACGCAGTTGCAACTTGCAGGCTATGCAACAGCCTCACTTCTGGTTACCCTAGGGAGGTAGAAAAGGTGAGCACAGACAGCAGGTAGAGAAAGATGAAAAAAGACGGCTCCATTGAGCACAAATGCAAGAAAGGGAGATGGCAGGGTGGAAAGAGGAAGAATAACGTTACCAAAATACGTGAAGTCATAGAACAGTTTGGAGAAGAGTAGTGGGGAAAATCGACTCCCGATAACATTACCAAGCAGCATGTTTAGAACAACGCAGACATCTCACAAGAAGCCCCACTGACGGCCCCTGCTCAGCTCCCCGAGCCCTGTCTGAGGACCCGCGCCGAGTTCTCGAGTTCAGCCCGGGGGAGCTGCAGCAGCCGGGCTGGCCGGGAGGCTCAGAGCCGCAGCAGCGCTCACACGCCGGGCGGACACGCGAGGCGGGCGGCACCCGCAGCCCTCTGCCTTCTGCCGGCTGCCCCCACCCTGCCCGCTACCAGCCGGGGGGCGCCCGCAGCGCCCGCGGCAGGGCCGGGCACCTGCTCGCGGCGGCTCTGCCCCTGCGGCCCCGCGGCCCGGCCCGGTCCCGGCCCGTCCCGTCCCGGTTCCCTGGCTGCGCGCACGGCCGCGGCGGCCGCCCCCGAGCCCCATCGCGCCCCCCCCCCCGTGCTCTCCCCCCCCACCCCCTCCCGGCGCCGTTTGAACCCGAAACGGAAATGAGGCCGGCGGCACCGCGGAGAAACGGAAACAAAACACGGGGCGGCCCCGCGGCTCGGGGCAGGCCGCCCTTACCCGCCGCCGCTCCCCGGGCCCGGCCCGGCCCGGCCGCGCGTTGCCGCCGCCTCCTCCTCCTCCTCCTCTTGCCGTGGGCTCCCCCCCCCCGCCGGGTCCCGCCGCCCTGCGGAGGCCGCGGCGCGCGCTCGCGATTGGGCAGCGCGGGGAGGGCGCGCGCGCGCCGAGGCACCGCCGCACGAGCGCCGCCGCCGCCGCCGCCACCCCCCGAGGCCCGGCGGGGACTACGACTCCCGGCGTTCCCCGCGCGCCGCCCGGCCGGGCCGCGCGCTCCCAGCAGCCCCCGCGCTGCAGTGGTGGGGGTGGCCCGGGCAAGGTGACCGCGGTGGGTGCCTGTGCTGGGGGGGGGCGTTGATTAACGGCTAAATAACGGCTAATTAACGGCTAGTTGCCGCGCTCATTACCCCGCGTACGCGCTAAATGTCCTGTTTGCGTGTCTGTGTCAGCGGCGGGTGTAGGTAACTGCGCGTTTTTCCTCGCTTTCAGCCCTACTGGCGGTGCCGCCATGGTCCTGCGCCAGCTGCTGCGCGTCCCGGCCCTGCTGCGCGCCGCCGTCGCGGTGCAGCTGCGGAGGAACGTGGGGCTCTCGGCCGTGGCCTTCAACAGGGCGAAGGAGCTCGACCCGGTGCAGAAGATGTTCCTGGACAAGATCCGGGAGTACAACACCAAGAGCAAGTGAGTGGGCTGGGGGCTGAAGGCAGGGGGCAGAAGTGGGGGAAAAAGGTGATTTTAACAAATTACGGCATGCGTTAACGTTGTAGTTGGGCCCTGTGCATTGCAGGTGTGTTCCTCTGCCAGCAGGCAACGCCTTGGTAGGTGCTGAGATTACCGGGGAGCAGACTGAGTTCATTCAAAAGGCATCCGCTTTAATTCATACCCAAGATTTGCCTCCCTCTGGTAGTGGAATCAGGATACCTCAAGCTGGGAGGGATCCACAAGAATCAGCCAGCCCAACTCCAGCTGTGCTGCTCCCCTCTCACCTACTCCTACCTCTTGCACACTTCCTTATGCAACCAACCACTGATTAACAGGCCTTTGATGGCATGAAAGACTATGATAGGCATGATGCAGGGAAACTGCAAAGAGCAGTCTCTTGTTGAGTTTCTCTTTAAACAACCTATGAGACCCCGCATAAATCTGGATGAAAGCATTTCACATAATGTACTTAGCTTTAAAATTGGAAGGTTGACATGATGATTTGTTTTCTTTGTAGAATATAACACTCCGGTGCAGTTCTTGCCGGCAGACTTTTTTGGTACAGAATGACAGCTTCAGCAGGATGTATTCCCAGGTTTAAAGCTAGGTTTAGAGCAAGGGTTTGAGTTTAGCTTTTACATTTTGAAAGAACACCTGAAACCACTGACCTATGTATCAGAACTGCGTATGTACAAATGTATTCTGATACTTGGTGATATTATTTCTCTGTTGGTGGTATATCCTGCTATAAGAATACATTTGGAAGGTGGTGCTGACAGTGTTGAAAATAGAAGATTCAAGTCCTTTCCTATAGTTCAGGAGAAAGTTGTCGTATTAGTACACTGACCATATTGAAACAGGTTTTTGGTTTGCTCACAAAAAGAAATTGAGTGTGTTTAACTCTGCTCTGAGACTGTTCCAAATGACAATTCTTGCTTTCCTGCAACACTTACTGATATTGTCATGAGTGAGAGAAGGCTTGCAGTTGGAAAGCTAACAGGAAATGTACGCTTCTTTCTCACCCTTAAAAAAACAACTGATGTCTTACTTCTTAGGGTGTTACGGCACTCAATATTTTTTTGCACACTGTGGAGCGTGAGTAATCTGTAGAGTTACTATTTCAACTACTTTATATGTGTATCCCAAGAAATTCTTCTCTGGATCTGTATGAATTCATGGTGCCCTGTCTCTTGTTCTTTTTGCTTGTTTAATATTCAAATCATGTTCTTTTTGCAAAACTGAAGTTAAGCTTTACTAAGATCACAATTCAGAAATAGTAGAGGTACAAATCACAATTTTGTCAAGAAGTCACATCTGGAACAAGTGAAATGCCAGAGCCCTGCAAGTCTGTATATTCGTTGTAGTTTTGTGTCTTGAAAGGCTGCCTCTGTAGCTTGGATTTTCACTAATAGTAGCAAAAAGCCTGCATTTTACCCTGAGAATGTTCTTTATCTGTAAGATATGTAGGCCCTAAGGTGTGTCACATCTCAATTTTTGGAAATGCTTTAAATTATTTGATTTAGTTGATTGTCAAAGTGGTAATTCATAAATCACCATGAAAATGTAGAACTTCCACATAAAATTTCAGAACTGAACTGCTAATCAGAACTTCTCATTCTTTTTTTTAGGCAAGCTGGAGGGCCTGTTGATGTAGGCCCTGAGTTCCAGAAAGACATGAACGAATCACTTGCTAGACTTCAGAGGATGTACGGTGAGGGAGATCTAACCAAGTTCCCAGAATTTAAATTTGAAGGTGAGTTAATAATCTTACTGAACTTCTGATTGCAAGTAAAGTAACGCTCACTAACTGGTCTTCACATAGTTAATTCCCTTTTAATTTTTATCTGGACCATTAATCTCACATAAGATACCCTCAGTGAATATCCCTTTTTTTTTCCAGTTAGGATGTGAACTTACACTGATGCTTGACCAGACTTGCAGGCAGAGTGAGCTATCTTAATTACCTTTCACAGGCCCTAAAGAAATAGCCCCAGATGGCCTGTTGCTGGCACCCGTATTTCTCCCCAAAGAGGTCAGCAGACTGTAATTTGAAAACCAGTCTGTATCATCCAAACTGTGGTTCATAAACTTTGTAACCTTAGGATGTAAGGGCAAACGTTTTATTTTATTATTATTTTTTAATGACAGACTCTTTGTTGTTTCTCTTATTTTAAGAACACCTCAAAATCTCCATTGCTGTCAAGCAGCCTTACTTACAGTCAGGTTGGGAAGGGGGATAAGACATCTTTCATGTAAGCAGCCGGCAGCTAGGATTCCCCAATATTTTGTGGGGGGCAGTGCGTTGGGTTTACATGGCAAGGTTTTGGTAGCAGGGGGCTGCTGGGGTGGCCTCTGTGAGAGGAGACCAGGGGCTGTCCCCACATCAGGCACAGCAGGTTGCAGCAGGCTCACAGCAGGGCAAGGCTCAGCCCATCAGTGGCACTGGAGGCACCTCTGTGGTTTAAGGAAGGGTTAAAAAAAAAAAAAAAAAAAGCTGCACAGCAGCTGTGAAAGGAGTGAGGAAAATATGTGAGATAAAAAATTCCTGCAAACACCAAGGTCAGTGAAGGAGGGGGATGCAGACAAGTCAGAAACAAAGGAGTGAAGTTGAGCCTGGAAGACAGTGGGTCTGTAGGGAAGGTGTTTTTAGTTTTTTATTACTCACTGTCCTGCTCCATTAATCTTGCACAAGTTGAGTCTGTTTTGCATGTGAGGGCAACTGATAAACAATCTTCTTTTGATCTTGAGTTCACTTACCGATGAACTTTTTCATCTTATTTTCTCCTCCCTGTTAAGGAGGAAGAGAGTGAGCAGCTTGGGGGGCACCTGGCAGCCAGCCATAGCTAGCCCACCACAGTCAGCGACCTGTAATTCTGATCAGACTAACCAGAAATTGTGGTTTAGACCAGGAACTCACCTTAATTTTTTAAATTTTTTTTTTTGGTGGTATTTCAGTTGGATTGAGGAAGAATTTGGTGTCAAACTCTTACTGGTGCAAATAAAACAGAGCATCTGTCAAGTAGGATCTATGGTGTTTCTTTTTTTTCTGTTCCCAGTTTTAGGGATGTGGTTTATTTATATTCAGTTTTATTTCTATGTAATATATGAAACAATACATATGAAAGTTCAGGATTTTTTTTTTTTCTTTTGTAATGAAACAATTTGTGTGGCAGTAGGGACAAATCAAATACATGAGGGACGCCATGTTACCCATTCCTTTATCACTGTTCTCTGTCCTTTCATCTAGGTTCGAGGAGTTTTCAAGACTGGCTAGATTATTTCTTGCTTTAGCGAAGATTCCTATAAACTGAGCCTCACCTTTCAGACTCCTTGTAGCAAAGAGAAGAGGCATTAATAGCCTCTATGTCAAAACCCTTAGCTCTTTGAGTTTGTACTTTTGGCATCAAGAATTTGTTCCTCCTAGTTTCTGTATAATGTGGAAGTTACCTTTTTCTGAATGTTGACTTTGTGCACTCTGTTCACTTAATTCTCTATGAGACAAGAACCAAGAGGACAGAAGAGCTTGGTTGCTGCCTCTTGTATCAGAGCAATGTTGGAAGTAGTGGAGTCAGGTTGTCCCGTAACATTCTGGTTTTCTTCAGTTCCCCGTCTGCCTTTTTCCCCCACCTCATGTGTTGCTAAAAGGTGTTGCAGTAGAGTGTTACGAGGGGGCATGTCTGTCTTAAACCACACTATACGCAGCTGTGAGGTGGTAAGCCCTGCTTCTAGTGTAGTTTTTGTTCTTTTGTGCTGGTGGTTTAACAGCTGATGGGCAGCTAAGTAAGTACCACAACACTCTGCTCTAACTTCCCTCTCCTTAGGACAGGCGGGAAAGAAAGCCTGTGGGTTGAGATGAGGACAGGGAGATCCCTCTCCAAGCAAGTGGAGGTGTAGACTGCAATGCATAAGAGCTTGTCTTGGCCTGCCAGCTGAAAGTTTAGTTTTCTTTGAATAGCAGATCAATGGTGGTATTTTAGGCTGCAATAAAAAGAAATTAACATGGCTTTTCTCTTTATTTGCCCTTCTTCTTTCTCCTTCAGAGCCCAACTTTGAGGAGACTCCGAAGTGATCTCTGCAGGTGGTACTCCAGACAGCAGGCTGCATTCAAGGAGTTGCTGAACATGGCATCGGTTGTAATTTAATAAATGTGATGTTTAAGTTTGATTTCAGAAGTGTGAAGTTCTTATGTGCATAGGAATCCTGGTTAGCTTTGATTATCAACTCCTACAGTTATTGAGGCAGTAAGTAGCATTTCTTACTGCTAAACTCCTTTGGCAAATAATGGTTTAGTGCTGAGAAGATTATAATACCAATGGTGATGCACCTGGAATAAACTATTTTTTTCTCTTGAGTTTGTGATACGTCAAGCTTCTGCAAGGAAAAAAAAATACGAGAGAACCCTAAATCAGTAGCAAAGTCCAAGGGAGGTGAAGGACCTGCACAGCCAAAAAGACAGGTGCTCATTTTACACTGCATCAATGAATGCAAGTGAGGAAGGGTTACCCTTATACAGGGGACTGAAACCTGTAAATGAGGTGGTGTAAAGGCGGTGGTGGTATTTAAACTTCAGTAACTAAACTACTGACACAAATGTTTCAGGTTCTGAAGAACTATTTATTTGTAACACTTCAATAATTAGGGTCCAGATACTACAGCTTTAGTTGTACTGGTATGATTCTTCTCCTAATGCAAGTTACATATGCAGTCCACAGAAAGAGATGCTTCCTTGAAGAGATGCTGTAGGCATTTTATGTTCGACAATAAAATGATGTTTGGGCCTCAATTACAAAGCAGCTTTGGTCTCCCAGGCTAGTGAGTTAAAGTTTGAGCAACTACTTCTAGATGGCTCTGGCAAACCTGGTACGTTGTCAAAGTACGTGTAAGAACAGAATCAGAAGTGGGGGACAGTTCAAGCCCTTGACAATCTGGAGATTTGAGTAGTAGAAGCACTGGTAACAAGGTCATCTGTCAAAGTTGTTTGGATAGACTACTCCAAGCGTGAATCCTTTATTGCTGCATGTGTGCATCAACAAAGTGAGAAGTCATCACACAAATTGACTTGTATATTCAACTTAGCTATATCTTTAACTTAAACGGTCTGTTTTTGTTTGTTTTTATTTTTTATTAAAAAAAACAATTAGGTTGACTAGATCTAAACAGTAGTAATTCCTACTTTCTGAATGTAGTACATGGAAGCAATATTTACAGAGCAGAGGTCAAAAATCCCTTTGATATTTTTGTATAACAAGTAGTCATTTGATGTCCCTCACAGAGGCTGAAATCTTCTAGATAACAAAGGACTTGGTATGCTTGAAATCCTAAATGAAGGAAAGTCATATGTAAGTAACAGTTCAAGTATTTTAATCATATTAACATTTAATGTGCATTTCAGAAGAAACTCAGGCATGCAGGCTGAAAAGAAGCACACCTGAAATGCTGTCAGTTACTAGTATATGATCTTTCTATAAAGGAAAGTCTACAAAATGTAGTTACACAGAACAGAAATAATACCCTATTAAAAGGTGAAAGTATCATGCATCATTCTTCAGCGTGCTCTGTTTTGATTAAAGGATTGGGGTAGATTTCAGAGACCTTTTAAGCCTACTAGTGTAGCCTTAAACTACAGATAATGAAATTTTCTAGTTGGAGCTCCATTCTTTTTGCACCAGTTTGGAAAGCTGGAGCAATGTATATGCAATTAAATCCTTTGAGACCTGTCACTAAGGAAACAGGAAAAAAAAAGAAAAAAAAAACTACACTTCTAGCTTCCATATTTAATCAAGCCTTTTTAACCCACATTAATCTTAAGAGGAACTAAGGCCCAAATTTCTGTCACTGCTGCCTTGGTGCTTGTTTGACTTGCAGTTTCTTTGGTTGACTGATATGCACAAGCACATCAAAGTGGAACTCTTCCTCACAACAAATGGCATGGTTAATGGACAATATCTATTTTTACTCCCCTTTCCCCAGGTGTTAGTGGCATGTAAGGTTCTGGGTGCATGCAAAAACATCACAGATCTAAGGAATTTTGATGGAACCTGAAAATGTAAACACACTACCAAATGCAAAATACTTGCCTTTTCACTCATAGCTTGAGAGTTGGACTTCTTTCTGTTAATAGAATAGGAAAGGAAATTAGATTAAACAGTGACTTTTTTGGTGTTTGTTTTAGCTCTTTGACAACTTTATATATGAATGCATTTGTCCTGTTTTCCAGTAGTGTTTATTTTTCTTCTCTTAGGAAAATAAAGTTACAAAATCTGTAACAAATCCACTAAACGCTTTTAGACAGCTGTCATTATCTCATGAACCACTGGCAAATTACCTTCTCCCTAGGCTGACCCTTCAAGGCTTCCAGTTATGCTTCGTCTAATTCATGACCACTATAAACATCACAGTATTTTTAAATAGTATTTTTCCTTACTATATTGCTATAACCTGCCATTACCTAAAAGTAGTAAGATAAACTTTAAAATCAATAAATAAAAAATGTGGAGGCCATCCAACCTCCAAGAAAACATGATTTTAGTCTCATGTGGGAGCACTAAAATAGATTGAGGAATTCTGACCTGCTAATAAGAATTACCTAGTGGCAATTCAAGTGCATTAAATAAATCCGTATCAAAGGAGTAGACCTTACAATGTCTATTCCAGTCATATTTTTACAAAACGACTCCTGAAGTAATCTGTAGTTATGGATATGGTTCAGTTTGGCCCTGAGCACCTTTTATGAGGTTTAGATGAGAAAAAAAAAATATGCCTCTAGCTGAGTTAGGGGTGTACACCATAACTACAAAAAAGACTTGTCTCTGCACATTTATCACAGTAATAATAATTGATTTTCTGACCAGCTCATTGGTTCTAATGAGGAAACTAGTTGGCGTGCCAGATCAGGTTTATTTCAGTGTTCAGAAAAGCCACTGTATGAGAATCAGAACAGAAAGACCTTAAGCATCACAGTTACTAAGTCACCAGAAATGTAAATGAAATTTATGGTGACTTGCATATGATTTGTATAAAACATTAAGATACTTACTGGGAAGAACTTTCCTCTGCAGGAGGGGAAAAAAAAAAGAAAAATTAGCACAACAGTAGTTTCCTTAAACTTGTGTGAAATATTAACTCATAGTTTCAGTTACTAAATGAA
Organism: Aythya fuligula; assembly: GCF_009819795.1. Lineage (NCBI taxonomy): Eukaryota > Metazoa > Chordata > Aves > Anseriformes > Anatidae > Aythya > Aythya fuligula. The sequence continues at coordinate 105,923,260 of NC_045559.1, forward strand.
ATTTCTCATTTTGATGTACTGAGTTTGAACAGAAAAAGATTAGGTTGCTTTCAAAGGTAGACGTTTTAAGTGAGCGTGGATTCTAACATCAGCTCTGTTACCCTGTTACTTTCAGGCAGTGGCCTTTCTCACTGACATTTGGGGTCCCTTTTTGCTGTGCTGAACTCTACAGGCACTAACACAAATGCTATGGAGAGGTTGCTTGATGTCAGGCTTTTGCTAGTAATCCTCAAAAGCAAGTTGTCTCCATGTGCACTTTCACCATAAACCAGAAGAGGGAGCCCGTAAATTACTTCATCAGAGCTCGAAAAACTGCTTTTGAAGTAAGCTTGTACAGCTTGTTTTCATGGTGTCTTTCTTTTCCATGCCCTCTTGAAACTAGAGCAAAAAGGCTCTGGAAAACAGGGTTCTGCTCGTTGCTTTTCCTAGATTGCTGTCTGGTGGCCTTATGCAACTGTACAAACATCTTCATTCTTAGTGTATCTTTTATGGTAGAAGTAGGCAGAATAAAACTGCACAGTAAAGTTGCTGTTGTGCTAAATAGCACTTTAGCTTAGGACCACGGAGCTACAGTCTTCACGAAAAGGAGGACATGTAGAATGACAGCCCTATTTTTTTGAAACAAAGGAGGAGTGATTTTACTGTACTTACTTGTAAAATAACCCTTTTTTTGGGCATAAAATACTCCAAGGCCACATAATGCCATTACCAGTGCCACGAATACTACAGCAGCGATGATGCCACTTACATTAAGGTCATCTGTAATTATAAAACAGAAATCCAATGCTGTAAGTTTTCAAAAGTCTTTTTTTTTCTTCTTCCCTAATTACTGCAGGTTCCTTTTGTATTTATGGGTGTACTTCGGCCCAAGGTTTATAAATTAGTTACCAACATGCAGATGTGGATAAACTGTCTAAAAGCATTGCTGTATCATAGCCACAGTAAGAGGAGTGCTTCATACACTTCAAATCCTTACTCCGACACAAAAATAAGAGAAGAGTAACAGAGGTCAAGGGATACAAATTTCTTGTTATATCTACCAACAGTAAGTATTCAAATCATATTTCTCAGAGACTTCAAGATATTTTCCCTTAGTCTATTTAAACAAGTGTTTTCGTACACAGTTTGCCTAAAATAATTGAAACAGCTGGTGAGTGTTGCGTCAGTCTTGAAGAACTCTTCAGGTGAATTATTTGAAATTTAATGTTTTTTAAAATTATTTTTAAACAGCGAGGTTTTTAAATTAAACACACTGAAGGAAAAAAATATTATCACATATATTTAAAGTTAAATTTTACACTGGGCTACTCAAAAGTGCAGCCGTTTCTGTTTTGAAGATGACAGCCTATGCCAATTTCCCAATATAATCCCTAAATGCTTCAGGCAATCATCCATTTTAGCAAAAACAAACAAACAAAAACAAACAAACAAACAAATAAAAAAAACAATAAAAACAAACAAACAAACAAACAAACAAAAACCCAAGCAGAATCATTTTAATTGTTTGTTGTTATTTGATCTGTTTTTGTTATATGACGAATTACTTATATGGATCCTGACTTTAAGCATACATTAATACATAGTTGGAAATTTTTCCACCAAACTTATCAATTGTTGTGCACTGGCTAACAGTAATTCAGGACTTGGGTGAGTATTTCCACAGCAGAGGAATTCTGTCTTGGTAGCTTGTAGAATACTTTCTTATAATCAACCACAAAAGTTTAAGAAAGCACCAGACAACTTCTTTATGGAGTACTAACAGGAAATAGTAGAGTTTCTTTGCGGTATTTGTTAGGACCTTTTAGAAACTTTAAACATCTTTTTTTTTTTTCATAGCAAATTTGTAAGAGCTAATTTTATATTTTGCAAAAGCATTCACACATTTTGGATTATTATAGATTCTGGCCTTCCAAACTTTGCTAAATAACTGTATTAGTTAACCAATATTACAATTCACCTACACTGTGCAAGTAGAAAAGAAACAGGCAGCAGGACTGTTTTTTTTTAAGTCAGTGTACATTCCATGTTCCTCTGGCAGGTATAAATGAGCTTTTTTTCAGCTAAAGCTCTGATCCCTTACACGACAATCTCATGTAAATGCATCTCAAAAGGGAGGCTATTCATTTAAAACAAACAAACACCATGTAACAACAAAAGCCCTACAAAACACACACAAAACAAAACATCCCAAAAACAAACCAACAAAAAGACACTGAGTGGACTGGTACATTATGCTGTACAACATCCACAAAACCATTCTGAATTGTTAAGGACCTCATGTGAATACTGCTGCTCCGCGACATTCAGTGTTTCACTACCTTAATGCTAGATACTGCAATAATTTTAAAGTACTCAACTAGGTGCTTTTTTTTTTTTTTTTAAATGAAATTCAGTGAGACATGTTTGTGCTGCTAAAAAAGAATGCTTTGGGTAGCTACCGTAACTATGTATAAGGTGCTCTAATGTATGAATATTATTCCTCCCCTAAAATGCCATTATCAAACAGTAGTCTGTAATTCAGTCTGGTCTTAGCTTCTCAGCTGCATCATGCAATGAAATCATTCCAATTGCAAGACTGCTTTCTGCCCCTCTTTGCTCTGACACATACCGACTTGCATTCGCCTCACTGAGCATTTCTGAGGTAATCCAATCCCATTGGAGGCTTCGCAGAAATACTCTCCAGTGTCATTCTTTGTAACGGTGTTAAATAGCTGTTAAGACAGAGTCCAAAACCATTATGAGAATGTGGAAAAACACACAAAAAAATGGATTTCCTACAGCATAAAAAATTTGACATATCAACAGTTAATATTTTTTTCAAAAAATATGAAAGAAAGAGAGAATTTCAGTTTCATGTCCATTTTGATCCTGCTCTCTAGACACATTCCCTAATACTTAACTTCAGTTACTGGTCCAAGTGGGTATTTTAAATGGATATTTTAACTAGATAGAGAATATGTAAAAGGAGATTCTTTTTCAGTGATCAGCACTTTCCAGTAATGTGTATTTTCTTAGACATGCTCCCATTTCAGAATCCCTAAAATCAAAACATTGTGTTCATTCTACAAAATAAATAAATACCTAATAAATACTTAACATGGTAAGTATTAATAAATATTAATAAATACTTAACATAGTACAAAATATATTTTCCAAGCTTTTTTTCCCTAGAAATGCCACTTTCTCTGTGATTCCAATGGAGAAATGCTGAACTGCTTTACTTATGAAATACTGTTGATGTAAAAACTCAAGTGAGAAAGCAAATAATGGATGCTGACCTCATGTCAGTTCCTGTGCTTCTCTGTATTTATTTTCATAATTAGCCCTGTTACATCTTCTCCCTTTAATATATTCCATACATTAAAACTAAGATTTTTCAGAAGCGATTAGTAATTTTGAGTAGCCCACTGAATTTCCACAGTGTACTGAAAGATCCACAGCACCTCGGAATGATTAGTTACACTGCAGTTTCTGAATTTGATCATGCACAAGAGCAGGATGTCCACAGAATGACCCTTCCAAAGAAAAATATCAGCTTACATTGCACGGTAAGTGGTATATAATTTTTATTTTTAGAAGGATCAGCTATAATGCAGCGCAGGGGTAGAATGGAATGAGAAAAAGATGGCTAGTTCTCAGAGGGAACATAACAGAAAACACAGTAAGCTTACTTAAAGCCACTACTCATTCCCCTTGACAACACAAGTACAAGACTGGAACTTTTAAATGCCACTGGATTGCTGAGACTCTGGACTGCCCTTGGTGCTTCTGCACTTCCCACTGAAGTGCATGAAGTTGCTATTTTAGATTTTAAGGTGCAATCAAATATAACTCTGTTGACATACTAAGAGATCATTCTCACCTCACGCTGGCTGACTAACTGACAAGGTGAAATTTGTCATTTATTTGCTAGATTCTGCTCATTTATCACTACTACAACCTTATAATTCACCCAGCTTGCCTATTACACTCAATCTCTCTGTCTTGTCATTGGTCTGAGGCAGAAACTATACCTTGTACACGTTAGCACATTTCAGTGTGACATTGATCCCTGACAGAGACCTTGTGCTTTGGATTAAGCCAAGGAGCATCACTGTACAACACTGTAAATTTGGTCTTCATAGATGGTTATTACAGAGCTGTTGCGACATTTACCAGAGTGCCGGACTTTTTATTCATGGTGTAAGTTACGTTTGCTGCTCTTGCACTGCCTGTTCCTGTCTTTTGCAGCAAGGGAACCCCGTTCTTGTACCACTGGTACTCAGATGGAGGGGACCCCTCAGTCTCCTTACAGCTCAGTTCCACCACTGTTCCCGTCATTGCGGAGCTGGGTACCTCACATACCGGAGTAGTTGGAGGAACTGGAAAATGAAATTGCACTCGTTACACAGTCTTACCAGTACTGCCTATCTCACAACAGTTTGAGAGTCGCAGAGGAGGTGACCACTTGTGCACATGCTTAACAACTACCACCGCAATGAACAGAGGCTCTGGCGACAGGGTGGAAGGCAGAGTCCTGCTGCTGAAGAGCACTGTAAAATTCCTGAGTTGCTAAAAGCAGTGGAAGGCAGAGGTTTGCTCTCAGCCTCCCCCACCACATGCTGTGTCATCCTGTCTCCAATCTATACATATTCATCCAAACCCTCGGTAGCTTGTTCCACTCCTCTGCAGAGGCCTCTGTGGGACCTCTTGCTTCCAGACAGAGAAGGGATGTCTCAGTGAATCTGGAGTCCAGCAATTATTTTTTTCCCCCTCATTAATATTTAAAAACAGAAGTGGAGAAGAGTAAAAAGATTTCTGTATTAAAAAAAAAGTCTACTGTGTTTTGAAAAGCACTTGTCAGGAAGAATTAACAAGACTGGTCATCATCACAGCCATGGTGTGAATCTCAAATAGAAGATGAAAAACAAACAAACAAACAAACAAAAAAAAACTAGTATTATGCCCACGCCTCCCTGGAAAAGTACTTGTTTAGCATTTTCTTCCATAATTCTCTGAGCAGTGAACATCAGTGTGGAAAGAGTTCAAATACTTTCCTTAGGTTTTGCTGGAGTATTCAGAGAGATTTCTGTCAGGTTCTGCATCGCAGATGCAGGACAACTCAGCTCTGTCATTAATATGAAGGTCTTTCATAGCTGCACCGATGGGCTGAGGCCAACTGCATGAAGTTCAACAAGGCCAAGTGGCGGGTCCTGCACCTGGGGCGCAATAACCCCAAGCAGAGCTACAGGCTGGGAGAGGAATGGTTGGAGAGCTGCCAGGCAGAGAAGGACCTGGGAGTGATGGTGGATAGTCGGTTGAATATGAGCCAGCAGTGTGCTCAGGTGGCCAAGAAGGCCGACAGCATCCTGGCTTGTATCAGAAACAGTGTGACCAGCAGGGCTAGGGAGGTGATTGTCCCCCTGTACTCAGCTCTGGTGAGGCCGCACCTCGAGTACTGTGTTCAGTTTTGGGCCCCTCGCTACAAGAAGGACATCGAGGTGCTTGAGCGGGTGCAGAGAAGGGCGACAAAGCTGGTGAGGGGCCTGGAGAACAAGTCCTACGAGGAGCGGCTGAGGGAGCTGGGCTTGTTCAGCCTGGAGAAAAGGAGGCTCAGGGGCGACCTTATCGCTCTCTACAGGTACCTTAAAGGAGGCTGTAGCGAGGTGGGGGTTGGTCTATTCTGCCACGTGCCTGGTGACAGGACGAGGGGGAATGGGCTAAAGTTGTACCAGGGGAGTTTTAGGTTGGATATTAGGAAGAACTTCTTTACCGAAAGGGTTGTTAGGCATTGGAACAGGCTGCCCAGGGAAGTGGTGGAGTCACCATCCCTGGAGGTCTTTAAAAGACGTTTAGACATAGAGCTTAGTGATGTGGTTTAGTGAAGGGCTTGTTAGTATTAATCAGAGGTTGGATGAGGTGATCTTGGAGGTCTCTTCGAACTTAGATGATTCTGTGGTTCTGTGATTCTGTCTTTTTTCCAATTTTTATTATGTCAACAGAAAAGGAACTTGATTTTCTTTTGGTACCTTGAAACTATCCAGAAGAAAACTAATGGTGACGAGGAATGAATGTTACATTAAAAGCACTTTAACAAGTATTCACAATTTCTTGGTTGACTTTAAAATAGAAAGCAAAAACTCTGAAATCAAAACAAGACACACCAAACACCCATAAACTTTCAAAAAGGTTTGTGCACAAGACACACAGAAACCCACCACTCTCTTCAGGCTCCAAGATCTCAACTTTAAATTAAGAAGCTACATTTAAAAAAGGAAATCTGTTGGGAGAGTGGAAGAAGGGAGGAAAAAGTGTGGTTACCTCATTATTGGAGTTAAGCAAAAGCTCATGAACTTACTATATTTTATGAAGAAATTTGAGAGTATTTTTAAATATCAATTATTTTTCTAATAAAAAATACAGAAACCTCAAAAACAAATACTTTCCCTCCTCCTACAAGGAAAAAAAAAAAAAAAAAAAAAAAAGAAAACTACCCACCAAGCATTAATTAACTGGGAAAAAATAGGAGGGACGATGTAAGAAGGATGTGCTCGGTATTCAGTTTTCCCTCCTTTTCTCAAAGGGGGAAAAAACAAGCAAGAAAAAAAAACACACAAATAATAATAAAAAAATAGTAACTTCCATCCTGTAAATGAAGTCCACAGACTGCTAGCTGGCATAACGCAGACACTGCAGTAGTTTCTCCTTCCAAAAACAGGAGGAGACTGGAGCATTGGAACGAACTGCTGCTTTGGAATATTTGATAAGTGTTGACAGATGCTGACTTTCCAGTGCCAAACATCATGATCAGCTTATCTAGATTCTAAGCCACTGAGTGACTTCAGTTTTTGTAGAAACAGACATTTCACCATCACATAAATCAGCATACTTGCTAACTTCTGACAACAAAAATACACATTTATATCAATAAAGAAACTAATTATGTTCTTTGAACTACGTTACAGAATATGAATCCATGCATGAACATATGTTTATAACCCAACACAAGGAAGACGAAAAAATCTAACAGGCACACACTATATGGACAACCCTGCACACAACACCTCTTGCCATCATTCAGTTTCTTTACAGAAGCCCAAGTAGAAAAAGTTTCTTTCTACCCAATACTGTGAGAGTAATGGTAGCCTCTCCCAGGCGTTGCCCCTCTTCACTCTTTGCACTGATTTCACAGCGGTAGGTCCCAGAATCCTTTCTAGTCACATTCCTAATACGGATTCCTGTATTCAGCATCTCTGCTCGGTCTTTAAGGTCACCTTTAAAAGAGAACAAACAGTGGTTTCTGATCATCGCTTATAGAAAACATCTGTCTCACTGGCTTGCTCTGAAATCACATACAGTTTGTGCACTATTGCTCATTTATTCAGTGTTAGTTATCTATCACCATGGAGCAGCATGTAATCCCCCTCCCATGACATTAAGAACTTTCCATAAACTTGTCCACTTAGTCCAAAAAAAAGAAACTCAGTTCAAAAACCTATATGACATTTTTTAGTTGGAAGATGAAATGCGCTTTGTTTGTTTGTTTTTGGTAATCTGTGGAGATTTCAAGAAAGCATGTATAGATTTAGTCATGTGACAAAAAAAATAATAATTTTCCACTTGGAGGGATGGCAATCACTTATTTCTCTTACAGAAATGATTCTGACCACAGCAAAGTATTTGACATTTTAACCTGGCAAGAAAAAAACTGAAGGAATTAGCAAAGGATATTGCCATCGGACTTCCTACAATGAGATTTTCTTCGTTTTACATCTTGTTATGAAATTAAACTTACTTGCACAAACAGAATCATGAGTTCCAGCATCTTTTAAAATGAAATATATGCAGAAAAAAACAAGTTCATCAACAAGATCTACACATCTTGCAAGCTCTACAAACCAAGAACATTGCTGTGAGAGTTTTATTGCTTTAATTGCTTTATTTTACTTCTCAAGTAATATAAACATCTCTTTATTTACTTCTCTTTATTTGTCGTGTATCAGGGACCCGTATTTTCTTTAATACATAAAGCTGTGTTATGTCTTTTAAAGAACATGTAAGCAGAAATTCTACTTCCAAAAAGTAGATACGAATAATTTAAAACGTACTGCGGAGTTTATTTTTGAATGTATATAAAAAATGTTGCATTATTCATATGTAAGCCCCCTGATCTACAGGAGGTTTCAGAAACCTCTTTGTAAGATAGGAGTGCAGAGCTTTCAACAGTTTTAAAGGAGTTTATGAATGAATGTAATTTCATTTAAAAAAATCAATAAACATGCAGGATCATTTTTCTTGTCTCCAGTTTTATTTTATTTAACTTCATTCAAAACGTGGCTAACCACTGAAGATTTTATTAAGAAAAGCTTTGTTTTCCCCTGAGGAAATATTCTTTTCCTCAGAAGGACTGATGTTCAGTTCAGCACAAGAGTCACGAGCATCCTCTTTCAGTCCTTTTCCTATTATTATTCCCCAAGAAACAGATGATATGTATGCTAGAGAAGGGCATGTTAAATCATCAGTCTGAGCTTGTATTGTCTTACCTGTAAAATCACCGTTGTAGTAGACAAATGAAACTCCTTGAGACTGGATTTTCTTCCATTCTATTCTTAGGCTCATCCCTTTTGAAAATTTGTGCTTGCAACTAAGAATAGCCTCTAAGGAGGAAACAAACAAACGAACAAACAACAAAGGAACAAAAAGCAAAAGAGAAAGTTAGAGCTTTCAGCATTGTATTAGTACACAATCAGGTTCCATAAAATTAACATTCCCCCTTCATGTATCTTGAGCAGTCAGCAAGGCCCAGATCTACTCCTCACAGCGATGTCATCAGACCTTCTCCAGACTTATGCAACTACACAAGGGAAACAGAAACTACTAATTTCCGCATTAATTAGGTGGCCTTTGGATCGAAATTCACGTGTTGGATGAGCAGAGATTCTGTACTACTACCCTCATTTTATGTTTCGATATTTTTGTCAGTGAGCAAACCATTATTAAAAAAAGGACACTGACCCAGTTATCATCTATATTATGAATTACCATTCCGAGTTCATTATCAGTAGTTTATCTGGTTAAATATGTAACTTAATGCATATGAAAAACACACCAGTAAGATGGTTAAATATTCTATTATTTAGTTACAATTTCACCTTGGTTATTTTGAGGGTACGTGGATGGTGAGAGTCTGCTTCATTAAGGTTATCCAGTCAAGGACTTTTCCAATGCAAAATTGATAATAAGGGGGCAGCAACAAACAAAACCAGAGACACAAGTATGACAGACAGAGCACCATGACAAAGACCATCAGTCTCCAATTAAACTGATGGGCCTATGGTGCCAGCGAGTGCAGTCTCTGTGTCAGCAGTAGGAAAACCACAGATCTCAGCAGTGTGTGTTGGTGAGTCCTGAAGCACGTGTACCTGGAGTGCCAGGCTGGAAGGGATGGAGGGGAGGGGACTGATATAACTTGGGGCCAGCAACTGGGGTCACACTGGGGGTGTAGGCACCCCTGAGCCTATGGCACTGGCTGCTGGAAGTGGAGGTGTGTGGTGTATGTGCCGTGTTTGCATCTTGCCCCAAACCTGGTGTGCCTCATAACTCACTAGCAAACCTCAGGCTGGGTGAACTGGCAAGTAGGAAGCCCATGGTCCAGGCAGGGGTAGCAGGGCTATCCATGCCAGGACTCAGGGGATCCAAGAACATGCACGTGCTTCTGCACCCTGAGAGTGTTTGTTGTATGAGCACTCCCACCAATGAAGTCCAAACTCCAAAGTGGAGGAACGATGCTTGGTCTTCTACATTTAATATTTTACATGAGCCCAGGTAGTGTGCCATGTGGGTGCTGCCGAAAGCAGCACTTTGTATGTGGCAGTCTGCACATCCATCTCTGGTATACACACTGAGCCTTGCTGCTGACTGAACCTGCAGAAGGAAATGCAGCAAATGCGTCTGTTAGTTTGGGACAAAGACGCCCAGGACTCCAGGCACGCTGGACTGGGCTCCAGCAGCCAGGCAGTAAGACACCATTGTACACAGAGGCTGAGATTTCAAGAGTTGCTGATTTTTACTATGGTTGCCATAGCTGGGTAGAAACCAGACCAAACAGGTTAATTGTTCTTTCTCCCTCACAGCAGGGCATAAGCACATGCCATCTCTAACATGGAGTTTGCATCATAGTAACTGTGGCCTATGATCAGTGCTAGAGTTATGGGGGAACTGAAGAGGGAGAGAAGACGTGAGCTGTATGGGCGAATTATCAGGAAAAGCCCAGCATTTCAGTAGTTCCACTGTCAGTGGAACAGCATGCTGGAAAATATATTTTCTTTCCTCCAGCAAATACCTTAAGTCAAAGTATTATTAAGAATTGTCTGGATTCTTTCCTCTGATACTGTTTCCAGCCACACATCTGAATGGCTCTGAATCTATTAATAAAGTGAAATTTAGCATCTCCCAGGAGTTTTTGCAAAAGAAACAAATACAGCATTGATCTCAACTGTTCATCGTCCAATATAGGGCAGAGCATCATGGATCAAAGGCCTTCAAAGTTTTGGCAGTGCCTCTCTAGTTTTCAGGAAGCAAACATCCACTGATCAAACACACAGTCTGTCGGCATTAACTGTCACTCTCCTTTCCAACCTCAGCAAAAAGGGCTGCAGTGCGATTAAGAGGTACCAGCAGATCTACCCCTTCACCCTTTTGTCTCATTTCCCAGGTCTGTTCTGTGGAGAAACAAAATGTTTCAAAGGGGCCGGGCTGGTAGCCTTGAGAATCCCTCATGGGGAAAAACTGTCCAGACTTGAAAGAAGAATTGGGGCAGGAGTGCATTCTTTGCCAGAAACATGTTACACATGCACTGGCTGCTACGAAAAACATGCTGTGCACTCAGGAAGCCTGAGGTTCCTGACTTCAGGTTGCGTGGATGGGTGGAGGCTTCCTGAATCTTAAGATTTGCTAAAGTTTCCTTTCCATTTTGTTTTTGTATCCTTCTAACAAAGAAAAGCCATCATTCAAGCTCAGCTTGCTTTTGCTACTGACCTTGTGACAGCTGGCAGGGCCCATGAGCAAGTCTGTGTTAGCTGACACAGAGACAACTCAGCTGAAGTGTTCTCAGCTTAACAAGTCACCTCTGTCCTGAAGGAGCTGAGCTGCTCCTGCCTTGCATGCCACATTATCTTCCTTTCAGAAAATGCTAGTATCAATGCCCTTCCACTGATCTTATCCACACAAAAGGTATAGAAAGAAAGATGAGGAATAAACACGGAACGGAGACATCATAATAAAATCCCCCTTTAGTTATAGCTCCCTTCTTCTGCCTTTTTTTTATTATTATTTTTTTCCTTCATACTAATGGTATCAGTGAGAAGTATTTTCCAGAACAGGTCTACTTGATTTTCATTATGGTGGACCCACAGGAAGTTGTGCATCAGCACACGGTCTACCAGTCTGGGAAGAACCATCTTGGATCTTGGAGAGGTCTGGACAATGTTTACTTTTGGATGTATGTCTGGTCCAGGGCGATCATTTGATTAGCCCTCCTCAACTGTACCAAGAGTTGGAAGAAAAAAGAAAAACGCATTTCAAATCAGCTGCATTTAGATGAATAGCTAAGTCTATCAGCTGCTACTGTTCCCTTGCTGCTGCTACACATAAAGAAAAGAGCATAGCTTTTAGTTATGTTAAATTGATCTCACTCTGTTATAGAAATAAGAACAAAGTACAAGCCACACATTTTTTAAAAAAAAGAGAAGACGAAGAGAGCATGAAGCCCATCAAGCTTTAACATTACCTCAAGAGCTCCTCTCTCCTCTGTCCTGTACTGAGCTCTAAATTTTTCTTCCTCAAAGGTGACAAAAATACTTAACACAGCTGACAGTTTCAGAGATCACTATTTCATTATTATCTCAGACAGATGAATAAAGCCTAAACCTCAGCAAACAGTTCTTTTAATTCCCAAATTCCCTTCTCTCTGCATTCTAAACAAATGCAATAAAAACAAAGAAACCCATAGCCTACAAACCTCATATACCTACACACTACTAGCATCTCTTTCTCACCTATCCAAACATCAGGTTTTCTTCCTTGCCTCCTTAACTTCTGTATGTGATTATTTAAAGTGATTGCGTTTACAGATAATAAGTTATATACATATATTTTAAAACAGAGATTATAGTCATTGGCAATTAAAAATAGTCATTAAATTACAGATACCAAGAATAGCTGATTTACAGTTGTTCTCCCTCTATCTCCTCACGCCTCTCTTTTCTATCATTTCTCAGCACTTTACATGGAAGGAAACCAGACAGATGTTACAGAGTGGGATATCAGGACTGAGAAACAAGTCACAGAATAGGTGGAGAAGGACCTCTGGAGAGCATCTAGTCCACAAGTAACCTAAAATGGGGCAAAACTAATGTTACAATAAGAGTCAACATAGAGAGTAGGAGCAATACCCCACAGGTAAAAGGAACACAATCTTAACTGCCCAGCTGTCTACATAGTTTGCATGTATTTATCCCATATATTTTTAATCAGAGCAATGTGCATACTGTACCTTTAAATTCCTCTGCTTTTACATTTTTGTTATCCGTTTCAATAGAAATTCCAGTCGCCTTACGACCTGCAAGGGGACAGAAAAAAAAAAGAAGACAATTCAGCAATAAACTTGTACTTGCATAGGTGCTTCAGTAGTTACAATCAATGTGTTTGAGATTTCCTTACACAGAACAGATTAGATATTCTCTGGTAGAGGGCATGGGGACTAAGAGTTAGAACAGGGCTGGCCACGTGGGTGGCCTTAACAATTCATATCTTTCTCTCTATGTCCTGGCACCTGTAAAAGAAAATAGTAATATTTCTCTTTTACAATGGCATGATAATATTTACATGTGAGAAATACTACATAAACAATAGGTGTTGTTTTATACTGTGGCAACATCTCAGTCTGTTTTTAATTCTGGAGACTTTATTAATCTGTGAGTGTATTTTCCATGGTATTTCTATTACAAGGCAGACTTGTTTAAAAAAGAATACCACACACTACTTCTCCAGGATAACAAATGCAAGCAGTAACTAGCAGTTACCTCAAACTCTTGTTGAACTGAGAAGAAAATATGAGTCAACATTTCTATAGTTTTATATGAAACAGATTAAAAAAAATAATAATAAAAAAATAAACAAACAAAAACAAAAGCATACATTCTTGGAATTTCAGTATACTCAATACAAGAGAGACCCAGACAAAATGCATGAAATCACCATTAGCCCCGCATTGATCCCCACCAAGCTACCCTCTCCCTCACTGCATCTCATTATACATCTTCTCTTGAGAGCTGCTCTCCTCAAGAAAGAACACCAGTGTGCATTCCCTCATGATTCAAAAGTGTTCCTACAGGGCAGAACAGTCCATCATTTTTTCTGGTTAGCAGCCAACAAGCCTACCAAGCGGTTAAAACTGCTTATTAATAGATAAATACAGTTCCTTACACAAGTTTACATTATTTTCAAAAGCATCTCAAATTCCAGTGGTTTAGACTAGTTTTGAAGACAGTATGAACACTCATCTTACATCCCATTTCCTATGTCTGCATCAGCCAACCGAACAATTGCTACAGAAGGTATGAACAACTGAGCCCCTTTTGACATCAACATTTAGAAATATGGCTTGTTCAAAATAAGAGTGTAATGTGCTCTGACTGACAGAAACTAGTTTAGCCTTACTCCGTTTAATCTAATCCCACCTCACTAATCTAATCCAATCCCTTCATTACTTCTGTTAAAGTATGTTCCTCATTTCTCACTTGTGTGAGTCCATTTGGCTTTCAGCTAGGGGTTCTCAAACCTCTGAGTATGCAATTTTCTCTACACACAAACATACAGTCAACGAGTTATCTCATGGTTTTCTTCTCAATTAGAGATCATCCCCCATTGTTCAAGTGTGGCACTGCAGATGGAATTCTCCATCTAAACTGTTCCTGTGGCCCCTTTCTCCATAATTCTACATTTTGCCCCCTCCCCCTCCATATATTTAAAAAGTACTGATTGCAGCCTATCAGTATCTTCAATGATTGTGTCTGAGTCATGGAGCAGTGATTAGAATAGCTATTTGAGTCCCCACTACTACAGCAGTTGCTCATTCATGGCATCCTGTAGTGGTGGGTTGACCTTAGCTTGCTGCTGGACACCCACCCATCCACTCTCACTCCACCTTCTTAACTGGACAGAGGGATGAAAAAAATATGAAAAAGTTCATGGGTTGAGACAAAGACAGACATCACTTGCCAATTACACCACTCCCCTCACCGCCCCCTGCCCTGCGGTGTTTGCCCTCCCTTCCCCAGGCTGCCCCTGAGGCGAGGCGCCGCCATCTTGGTGCCCTGTGGTGGGGCCGTTGGGGCCAGCTGGGGCAGCCCTGGCGTCACCTCACACAGCAGCCCCACAGCACCCCACTGCCAGCACCTCAGCACCCATACCCAGTACACCTGTACTTCTACTCAGAGATGCTGCTTCCTACACATCTCACCACCTCCCTCCAAATGAAACCCCAACATTTCTCGTTTCTACAAGAATATAGCTTCATACTTGGCAACAAAAAGTGAATTTTCACATGTGCAGATTACCAAAGGATCCAAATTTATGTGTTAACTGTGCTGTCCTCAATACTCTTTAATTGTATTGTCATCTTTGTGTCACCCCAAAATAGTTACGGCAGAAGTCTGTAATATGAAAGTATAACATGAAGGTAAATATAAAGTGAAGATGACAGTTCAAGCAATGCCATTTATGTTCCCTTATAATACTGAAATAGCAAAAAATATTTCCATTACAAATAGTGCGTGCAAATTCTTTCCACTCGATCCAGAAAGGAAACTTTCTTGTTGGACTTCTAAAAAAAAGAACACAAACCACAGAGGGAACCCCGCTGACACCAGAGGAGGGAAGCCCTCCTCTCCTCCAGCACCTCCCAGAGTAACAGCTGCTCCTGCACATACGCACAGAGCACATCTCTGATTTTGTGCAAGCTTGGTCTACAATAAGGGCTGAAATAATTTTCCTTTATGTTTGTTAAGCCT
The DNA here is from genome assembly GCF_009819795.1 of Aythya fuligula. Taxonomy (NCBI): domain Eukaryota; kingdom Metazoa; phylum Chordata; class Aves; order Anseriformes; family Anatidae; genus Aythya; species Aythya fuligula. The sequence goes on from NC_045559.1 coordinate 105,938,310, forward strand.
TATTTAGGTTTATGGGAAGAAAATAATCTTTTTATTTTTACCCAAACTATACTGTTTCTAGAACAATTAAAAAAAAAACGTCCTATACACCAATAGATAACAGATCACATTATCTACTGACACATCTTCCTTCATGTTCTCGTGATGGGGGGGACAATTTTGTTCTGAGGCCCTGATAACAGATTAACACTTAGGATGTCTAGGACATGTTGGGGGAAGAATTAAAGCCATTTATAAATTACTGGCACATCAGCCATCTCTTTCTGGACACAAAACAGCTTGAACACATGCAGTTCAACACTTTATTGCATCCACTGTTCCATAAACCTGAAAATTCTCTCTCTTCCTCCGTAATATGGAGGTCATGAAGCTCACCAATGTTCTTTAAGTATTCACGAGTTAGAATGCACAATAAGAAATAATATTTTATAACTTCTGGGGCAGGATCATGGCACTTATTTGCATGGAAATTATTAAATTACTTTGCGCAGTTTGTATCGTGAGCTTGCAGTTGCATCAAGTCTGTATAATTCCTCTTGCATCAAGGGAATTATGAATGTACAGGGACCCTAGTATGCAATGCAGTATGTACAAAATATGCCAGAAAAAAATTAAAATCATACTCAGTATGCACACAGCCCTACTCATCACACACAAACCACACATAAACATGCTCCTCTTCAAGCAGTGCTAGAGTCTGAACTGTAAATTAAGCTGGTGCAGAGAGAGGTGACAATTAAAGCTCAATCAAGCAGAAAAACAGAAGAGGTCTTCAAAGCTAGAGTACCTCTTCCTTAAAATGCCCTTTCAGAAGTGTCTGCCAATTATTCAGAATCCAAGACTTAAGCATTGCATTTTAATTCACGATATAAAGAGCAACAGAGAAAAGATGACAGATTACTGTACCACCGAACTTTTTGTTCATCAAATGCTTTTATACACAGACTTATCCCCCCCCCCCCCCTTACATGGGAGCAGCTTCATTTGTTTAGAAGTAGGCCCACAAAGCGCACGCTTTCCATTTGATAATCCCTCACACAGCCGTAAACTGACGCTGGAGGAATCAAAGAAAAGCACATTAGTCAAACCAAATCAAAGGAAACAGTGGTGCCTGGAGGAAATTACATGAGAACAGAATCAAAACACAGTTATAAGTACAAGAGAAAACGCAGTCTCTCGGTGTTTGTTTTGCCAAGTTCTAAGTAGCAGGTGGCCGAGGGCAAAGCTGAACAAAGGATTTCAGAGGATACTGCAAGTATAGGAAGTCCGATGTCCCAAGAATAAAGCGATAATGCAGACAGCTCTCTTACCGTACTCCCCACCAGAGAACAGGAAGCTGACCATTACATAATCAAACGATACCTTGAGTCTTGCCATGATCTTGTCATTTAAACACCCCCAAGGGGCTTGGCTCTTCTGTTGCCGAATTTTTCCCTATGAGAAGTACCCATAGATGGCATAGTCCATAAATGAGGAACAGGAGAGGAGAAACTACCTAACTTTGGACAGAATTTGTGTATCACCTCAGAAGAGATTAACTCCCATTCTTCTTAGGAGTCCAAAATATGGTCACCACAACCAAAAGGCTGCCACCCAGCTCAGGGTAGCACTGGCAGGTTAGAACAGTGTTACCTGGAGGTGGGTGGAAAACAGGCATTCAGGGCTCACACCACAGGTCTGACCCAGCCATGTTGCTGTTGCCGGTTGAGTGTTTAAGCTGCTTTTGTCTTCCATCCATTCTTCTTGGTGAATGCTAGCCTCCAGCAATCATGCTGGAGGGAGCTCTGGAGTATTAACAGCCTTCATGACTGCAAGAGTCTCCGGAGTGTGCACCAGAGTCCTTAACTAATCTCTGAAATCAGTGATTTATGCACCAAAATGTAGCCTGAACTGAGTGACGTAGCCTCATTAGGAAATATAAATACGGCAAACTTCAAATATAAATAGGTTCAAACTTCAGACGAGGGCTAGAAGAAATTACCAAACATGATGGGAAAAAAGGGAAAAAAGCTCCACCTCCATTCTTTATTTATCCTGAGTTACAAATATTCTCGAATCTTAATAACGATAGAACAGGATTTACTTTGGGCAGAGTTTATGTTTCACAAAAAAAAACAACACCCTGCACACCTTTAGCCACAGAAAACAAATAAGGTATTAGTCTCAATTTACGCAGAGGCTGTAGAGTGGTAAGAAAGAGTCCACTAAAATGCAGATGTGGATTGCAAGTTTATCTTTTACTAGGTGTGTTTTGAGTGGGTAAAGCATAGTAATCCAGGGAAGAAGGCACATTTTTGGGTTGACAAACTGAGTCTAAAACATAAAAAGAACTTAAGGGGTTTCTCAGCCACCCCTGTGCTTGTGTCGTAGCTGTCAGCAGCACTATTGTAGTGTTTTAGAAACTGCTGGACTTAACCAGGGCAAGTTTTAGTCATTCAGACACTGGAGCTGGTGGTAATACATACAGCTCCTGAGAGCATCTAACACATTATGAAATATGTGGCATGATTTTAAACACTCTTATTGGCTGATTAGGACATAGCCCTTGTTGATGTTTTTAACCACAAAAAAATACATACTAGAGATCCTACTTCATGTACATGTGTTATCCACACATCAGTGACAAATGAGAAGTTTTTCTACTAGCTTGAAGAAACTGCTTTTAATTTAGTTAAGTTTCTAAGACCTTACAGTTATAAGGAAAACTGCTCCTCAATATGATGCAGTGCTGGTTTCCTGGCACTACAAAGAAGTTGTTCTAGTTGCATCTGTGCTCTGCTAGTGTTTCAAGATGAAGGAAAAACATATGACTAGTTATTTTCACTCCTTAAACAGTACTAGAAATGCCGTATGTTGGCCTTTACTCTTGGGATGACAGAGGTACAGAGGCAGTAAGCTTTTAGATATTCGGAAGGGACAGAGAATAAGGGGATAGGGAAAGAAATTTATAGGCAGAGTAACAGCCTAACTTTTATGCCACAGGAAGTGGCTTTTCTATAACTAGATCAATAATCTTATGAAAAGCCTTGTAAGGTACTTTGATTTGTGCACATAAATACCTGATAGCCTTTCCTCCTTCCCACACCTCCCCCTTTTCTGCAAGCCCTCTTCTAATTCCTGATGAATTTCTTCTTCATGGAAAAATGGACTAGTTTTTCAGAGCATGGGAAGAGAGTTTGGAACTAAAACCAAAAAAACTGCTAAATCCAGTTATTTGGTTTGGCTTCTCTTCTGGAAGAGCAGCTATTAGAAAATTAAAATTCCAACTCTATAGCTGAGTAGTATATGACACACAAAAATTGACCTTTCCCCCAATCCCTCCAAAACAACAACAAAAAATTTCCCCAAACCCTGTGACAATTTTCCCCCTTCCAGCCCAGGCTCAGAGCCATGCACTGAGTAATGGAGTAACTCTCCCCTCTGTCTGCTCCCATGAGCAAAGCCATACATTCAAAGCTGATAACAAGGCCAGCATCCAGATGGTAGGGTAGTTAGCAATCTAACACACAGACACATTACGTGTCTTGCTGGGTAAGTCATCAGACACTCTTTACACTCTTTTTCATTAAAAGCTCTCAAATTAACAGCAAAGGCAGTCAGATTCAGAAGAAAAAATTGTCTACAGATACCCGAGACAAAGCAGTCAAGTTTTAAGGTACCTTGCCTGCAAAACCTATATCATAACAAAGCAAAGTGTACTTTAGGCTGGTTTCTCAAAACATTTCAGAATATTAGGTTATTTCAGAAGAAAACTTAGGTTAAAGTGACAAAGAGTTTAAATGGCCAAGCTGATCAACTTCAAGTAGTTTTTCTTTACTTATTGTACATCCAGAGGTCTAGAACTTAATACAGAAATTGGCTGTTTTATTTAATATAGCATAAAAATAAAAATGAAAACAATTCTTCACACTCATCTGTTAGAGAAAGTATTTTTTAATATCAGTGTCAGTGAAACTCTGCCTTTGTGATGGAAATAACAAGAGAAACAGAACAGAAAACCTCGGGTTCATCCAGCTGTGAGTTACACAGGGCAGTAACAGCGTTGTCAGAAAGTACATCGGAGTGGGATTTCTACCTGTATTGAAAGCTGGTATTGGATGATCTGAGGAGCTCTCAGTCCCACAGGAGGGGGAAGAGCTCTTTTGTTGTAATGCCTCAATTATGGAGCAGACTATCAAAGAAGTTTTCATTCACGATGTCAGCCTAGGGATGATTTAATGCTCAGCTTCATGTGAACTGCTCGGTACAATATGAAATTGGCACACCAGCCGATGATGCCTTTTCTTTCAAGATATTTTTACTTAACTAGAAGGTCGAGAATAAAGAGAAACTGTGATTTTCGGAATGAATTATCTGAATTTACCAGCAGTGGTCCCGAGATTTAAGATCATGTTAGTGATCGTTTCTGAGCACAGCCCCAAGGACGGTCAGGCCTGGCAAGACTGAACTGGAAGTGCTTGTAGAGGAAAAAGCAGGGAATAACAAACAAGCGGCATGGGACAAAAAAGGGGGAGATTATTTAGGTCAGCCTTTCCAAGGAAACTGAACACCGAAGTAAATGAATTCCAGAGAAACTAAACAGCCTCCTAAGTGCTTTCAGCAGACCCAACACAAATTACTGTGTGACATGGTGTAGGAATTTAAAAAAAATAAATAAATATTTATAATCAACATGTAAAATTCCATTCCCTTCAAAGTTTTTTTGTTTTGGTTTGGTTTGTTTTTTTGCCTCCTTTTCTCCTCCACAGCTTGCACAGGTTCAATGCAGTGCAGACTGCATCCCAGCAGACAGACAATCCAGAAAGCTTATGTTATTAACTGAGCATTCATAGCTCTGACTTTCACAAGACTCAAACCCACTTCTCCCCGTCTCCATGGAGCCTGTGACACCAGGGTATGGGGTTTTGTCCAGGCCAGGCCCCATAACAGGGCCGCCTTCCCGCTCACTGGTGCTGCTCCACAGCGGTTTCCACAGCAACCGGGCAGGGCGCACAGGCAGGCCGCAGGCAGGGCCCCAATGCTTGCTTTGAGGTGGATCCGGATGCTCAAAACTTGTGTTTGGTGCCATTGGGTTAAAAAAGACCATTAGAAGGGGCTACGCAAGGAGATGTCTCTTTGCCACTGCTGTCGCACACGCCTCATGTAACATGCAGCAGTGGAGTTGAAGAAACGCTTCAGCCAAACACTGGCCTGTGCAAATACCTCAAGAAATAGTCATAGCACAATGACCGAGTTTACAAAACAAGGCTGGGTCCCTGGTGCAAACTGGCATGGTCCTCTGAAGTCAATAGTAGCAGACTGATTTACATCTACCGTAAAATCAGCCCTGAAATACAGAAGAGCTGGAGAAGTGGAAAAAACAAACAATCCCCTCCAAAAAAAAAACCACCACACAACAATTAAAAACAAACAAACAAACAAATAAACAGAAAACCAACACAAATAACCCACAACCATTCAGGTCACATTTCGCGACAAGTTTCATAAGTTTCATGCTAGATTTCAGAGGTCTGCACCAGGCTCAAGTGACTTTTGCTGGAACTGCTGGGCAATTTCAAAAGGATAAACACTTTCAAGTTGGGCATTTATATACCTGCAAATACACACAAACCTAAAAGAGCCTGAAAACAAATTTAATTTGCTTTCCAACTGTGACAGCCAGCGTTAGTTATGATTCCGGTATACACCACGTAAAACTGGAGTTCCTGCTTGCTCAGAGCCAGAGGAGTCATCTAACTCCCTGAAGGTAAGATCCTGTTTCCAGATTCAAGGAAAGCCATCAGGCCTCTGGGATTTCCACGCATGGAAGTAGACTCCACATTGTTTCAGTGAGGGAATGTCTCTTTGTGTACATAGTCTCATCCATATACGCTGGAACCAAATTTCCTGTGCAACCTCAGTCTCTTCTCAAGTTTATAACAGTTTTTTTCCCAGTAGGTCTTCTCAACCCCTTTTGTGATTAACCTAAGCATTTCTACAAACTGCACTGCAGAGGATGTGTACAGATTAAATTCTGGCTTTTAACGCTAAAGGAACACATAATGAGCCAGAACTGCACACTGCAGAGATCCCAAGTAGCAGGTGGGATAGCTCATTAGACCAACTACACCCAAACGTCTCATTTTCAGGAAAGTAATAATCAAAACCAAGTCAGCATTGTTACATGTCCCCCACTGAAAGAGATGATCCATCTGAAATCTGGGGGCTTAAAAAAGTTTGTCTCTGAAGCAAGCATTCACCCAGAATATACTTCTACGCTAATAGGGAATGGATGCAAGAACAGCTCATTGGGGTGAGTTTTTAAAGAGGGCTTTGCACAGGCTTCCTTCCATTCAATTTTTGCTGACTGGGATGACTTCATTCTAGCTAGTGTGCCCATTAAAAATAAATAAATAAATAAATAAAATAGAAAAAACGGTCTCACCAAAAACAGTAGAATACTCTTTAAATGGAAAAATGGAAATACTCCGTGAGAAGCTGTGTAATGCTTTGTGAATTTGGGATTGAGACATTTCCAGTAGGTGGGGGTGGGGTGCCACTTGACTGAATTTCATTTGAACCATGAGTATTAGGACTGCATCTTGCCTTGATCAGCAGCAGTGAGCTATGTATTCTTTTTTCTTTTTTTTTTCTTCTTTTTTCCCCTTCAGACTACAAACCAGACTCTGCTAATATGAGCTGCAAGCACAACGACCTCTTCTCTCTTGGCCAAAAGAATCTGGTGAACCTTTCCTAATTATCTGCATACAGTTTGCCAAATTAGCTCATCCCGTTTTCATTCACACATGATCCCTTACGCTGCCAAGTTCGCTCAATTGTCTCTTCCTGCCAGAAGCAGCTAACAGTCATGTTTGATGGCTATTACTTTCAACCAACATTGTGGTTTACAGTACAAATACACATCTTTAGCCTTAATTCTGCAGGCCTTTAATAGGCAGATTAGTTCTTCAATATCTGATTTTACAGGAGCACCTTCTGGCATATTTATTTGAACAGGACTGAAGCCACTCTTTTGACTCAATTAAGGCTGTTACGTATCAAGAGGAGCTAGAACAAACAGAAGATGTTTTGCACTCTGAAAGGAGAAGGGTGATTAGAAGAAATCCTCCGGAAGCCAGAGCTAGGAACAATAGGTCACAGTATAATAGGTGCCAAATTTTCCTTAAAGGGGATGAAGAGGGTAAAAAACAAACAAACAAAAAAACACCTTAAAGTCTTCATCACATTAAAAGCTATTCAAGCAAAACAACACATGGATATTCAGATTAGAAAACACTAGAAGAACACTGGAAAGTTACACAGGAAACAGGAATAAACACAGTAACTCTGTGCTTTATTTATTTTTAAACCAAGCATAAACGTTAACTCAGTAATCATCCCAGCTTTTCAACAGAAGAGATGTGTCAGGAGGCACATCCTTGAGAGTATTTGGGTAAGGTTAGCTAACAAACAATTCTGTAGCTTTGCGTCAGAAGAAGCACAAGCTTAGGAAGCAAGCTATCGTGCACAATTCACTAGTTTGAAGCTTCACGTAATATGTTTGGATTATCTTGTCAGCCAATACTTAAACTGAGAAAGTACCAGCTCTTTCACTGTCACAGAAGTGAAATGAAAAAAAAGATGTCAGGAATTATGTAATATAAAATAAAAATAAATAAATAAATAATTCCAGGGCACCGAATAATTGTATAGAAGACAAATAATCTTGCCAGAATCAAACAGACAATCTTGTCATAATTCAAAGACAAAGATAATACCAGGAACACATAGAGATAGGAATTCTGTATTATTTATGCCATTAGATATTTTTAAAATAAAAAATACCTGATTAATGATTCGGACCCCTGGCCCATCTTCTCAAGTGCAACAAGTGCTTAAAAATCTGATGGTTACAACAGCTGTATCTGGAATGCTCTATAGTTCACTTAACGTATATACTATCAAAACCCCATATTACATTTCTAAAATGCCTGCTAGAGGCAATAGATCAACACGTTTCATGAAATCATGACTTCTAGATAGGCACATAAGCCACTCTAAATTGTTTTGCCATTTGCTTTGCCTACTTCTGCCCTGTATTATCTTTATAACCAACTCCTCCTGAGATATTGATACTTTATAAACTCATGTGACACTATTTTTCCTAAACTTAACTTTCCAGTAGAAATAAGACTAAATATAGACTAAAATATAAAACTAAATAAAGACTCTGGAGTACTCAACTCCAGTTAACTGATTTCAGTTCAAGGACCTCTCTTTTTGAGAAAGGTATCTGAGGAACAGACCAAGGACTATGCTGGCATAAAGATATATGCTGGCATTATACAGGCAGGCACATAATGCGCAGGCACATGAGCACTGCAATCACATTGAATCCAAACACATGAGCACTGCAATCACATTGAATCCAAACACAAAATGAGGTCTTCAGATTTCAGGTCTAAAGTCACAGAACAATATTTTAGTAAGATGAGGATCTGTCCCTTTTACCTATTTATTTCCAGTGTTGTTGCAAGGCTGCACATCTTGCATCGAGCCCACAAAGTACGGAACTAGCATCAGCAGAGAGAGCTCTGAATGATCAGGAAGCCAAGAAAGGGAACAAGATGGTTTGTTGAATAATAGATAGTTACCTCTATTTCTCTCCTAGAAAGGGAACTCATCACCACCTGCTCACCACCATTTTGCTCAAAGCACCTCTGTTAAAATAAGCCTGTAAGTTTTTATGCTTTGTGTTGCTATGCTGTGAATGCCACATTATGTTTTAAAGCAGCTAAGGACCAGGTTTCTTACAAGACAAAATGAATTATTCTTTCATAGAAAAAAGAGTACCCACTTCAGAGCTTACACCTACGTGAGTCCTTGTAGCCAAGTCTACATATACCTTCCACTTAAACAGTCTGATTACATAGCCAAGCCCCTTGACATATTCAGCTGTATGAGATTTTTGGAAACCCTCTGGCCACCCTGCATGTTTCCCATCCCAAAACAGAGGCAGCTAAAGGTCATGGATTATCTACTTTTCCATCACTGCAATTAGCAATTAAAAATAATCAGATTTCATATTACATTTCTGTTTATAAGTCTTCAGCCATATGGACAGCACTCCGTACATTTATAGGGATTCAAATGCAGCATCTAGCCGCAGGATTGGAACCTTAACAGCAAAATCATGATGTATTTTCTTCTGATTTTCAGATTTTTTACCCCATCCCAAAACTGAAAGGGTTTTAGTTCCTAACCTGTCTATATTTTCAATAGCATGCCTGTAAGCAGGGTTACTAACACTTAGTCAACTTCTGTATGTACATATTGGCCACAAACTACAGTTAGTTCTACTGATATTGTTGATATTATATATTGGTGTTATCTCACTGTCTTTGTATTCCATGAAACATGAAGATAATTCAGCTTCAAAAGAAGGGCAAATTCCTCCCTACCCCCTCCCAGTATTTCCTTAAATGCTTGCAACAACTAATCTCTGCTGGAAACCACAGATACAGCATTGCTTCAGAACCCCTCTCTGCTTCCAAGTTGACCTTTTGCTTTGTGAGCAAAATACAATAAAATAAATCATACATTAACGTAGAATCAATTGTTAAAGGTGCCAATAAGACCCAAATTCAATTTTGCCTGCCCCTCCCCTCCCCCCCCCCCAATAACTAGATGAAATTAAAAACTGTTTTGTTCTGAGTTTGTCAAATACTAGGCTAATCATAAATACTACCTCATTCCCAGTTTTCCAACATAGTGTAAAACAATCTTTTGGTTTTAGTAGATTGTTACATAGCTATTAGATTCAACTGTTTTTCCAGTAAAAAAAAAAAAAAAAAAAGTATCTGCCTTAAATTTTTGTGATATTTTCCTAAGAGAATACAAGCTTTCTGGGATTTTTTTTTGTGGGTCTGAAGACTAGCTTAAAAAGGTTAAAAAAATCCTTCTGCACTGCTTTGTTGTTCCCTAGCAGACATTAAATTTGCTTTAACTCAAAAACATTCTGCACCTGCAAGTCTCTCAGCTGTATATGTAAGAATTGGCCATACCAACTCCTCTTTCTCTATTTACATAGCTTTAAAAACTTTGCACAAACTTTGTTGAAAAGCTTATAAACAGACATCACTTAATTATTCTCTCACAAAAGTCAGTGTGTTCTCCCAGCAGCTATTTATGTTAGAAAACTAATGCATATTGCAAAACCTGGACAAAACCTTTGTAGCAGTGCTTTCTCTTCCCTTCCTCCTCCTCCTCAAAAAAGGAGACTAAAAATCTGAACACAGCTGGAAAGCAAACAGCAACTGTGTGGGCTGATGATAGTAGACGACTTGGCTAGAGATACAACTGGAACACAACTGAAACAAAAAGTATTCAGCAACAAGGGAAATGCAGAGCTGAAAACAATTTTTAGTCCTGTCTCAATATATGCTGCTGATTCCCTGTTGATAATCAGCTTTCCCAGATGCCTCTTACGTCCTGGAACATTATTTACTGAAAGGCTCCAAAGACAAGTGCTATAAGTACATTATCTTCTGGAAGTACCCGTCATTTCAACAACACTTAAACCCAACACAGAGAGAATTACGTTTACTTCTCATACTTGATACAGAAGTCTCCCGAAATGTTTTAATTAGTACTGTTTGAATCAAGGAATCAAGTGATGTCCAGGATGTAGGTCTTATATAGAAAAGGGAAAGAAAAAGAAATCGACTTAAAATGGAATTACGTGAAGGTCTCAGACTGTATTGCAAGAAGCAAAACATTACCTTACACACATTGCTTTGTGATGTCTAAGCACACTTTCGCTATGGTGCACATCTGCATACTGCTCTCTACCTCCTCTCCTGGGCACCAACTTTGGTATTATGAGTAAATCTGGAGTCCCTGAATTTGTATGCTTTACTAGTCACTCCAATGCTACAAAAGCAGTTTCTTAAAAACCTTAAGAGCTCTTACTATTACCTATCTGTCCCAACCTACCCCTCCCTCACCACTTTTACATTTTCAACTGCTGTATTCAATATGGAATTACTGGTTTCCTTCAATACTGATTTCCTTTCAGGACCCTCTTAAATGATTACAACACTCTTGTGCATCAGTAAATCACATTACACCTGGGAGGACCATTATGTTGGTCAGCAGAAGGCAGCAGGGGCATTCACTGCAAGATGCAAAGAAAACTCAAATACTGACTTAAAATAAAACATTTACATTTCATTCATTCACACACAAATATTTAAAGAAAGGCATTTAAATGGAAAGTTATTAAATCTACTCATAGAATGCAGACCTTTTCTGCACAAACTTTTCCGATGTCTAAGCACTGCTATTAATAAACTTTTAATTGGACTTCATGTGGACACTGGGCTTAACCTGGTGAGACCAGCTATCAGGCTTGGCAAAGCCCTGCAGTGCCACGTGCGAGGCCCCGGGCACCCCAGCCGCACACAGGCCTTGGCATGGTGGGGCCTGTGCACCTCACCCCCAGGCACTGAGTGCTCTCAGAAAGGCTCCTCCATTACTACCTGGGCAAGCAGCCTTCCCAAATACAGACATACAGCCCATGGTTATTAAACACGCAGGACAGCCTGCTTGAGTCACATTTTCAGAAGTGTTCACCACCAACAGTTTGAGCAGTACCAAAGTTGTGTCAGTGCCTTGTCACGCTACCCAAAACCCCAGTCAATCTGGAGTAAGGGAATGTGAAACAAGCCACAAACAAGAAGTCATAAATTTAAGCTCTCATCTTTGTGGTTTACCAGCTTCAAGACTGGGAGAAGTGTCAGAAAAATCAGTCTAGATGGCCCAGTACTCAAATGGCAAAACCCAAGTGTTTGCTTCTTTACATCATTTTATAGAAACAGAATGGGTACTTGAGCACAAAAGCTAGCCATAACATGAGTCTGAACACAGCTACACACACTATAGATACCATTGCAGATGATGTGTTTTGGCTTATTTTTGTCACTACATCTACTAGAAAGCTTCAGTTCTGAACCAGTGACAGGTACTGCCCATACACTCAAGTGGTAAGTTGCTGTCTAACTCACGTAGTATTATCCAAGCTCTGGTCTTCTGTGCATCATTTCCTCATATGTTTACAAGTATGCCAAGCACGAACATCTCTCCAACTCCAACCCAACTCCAGTCAGCATACAGTAGCCCTTACCATACTGTCCACAAGAATTTCTCCCAATTCATACTGGGCACTCATGTATGCCTCATATAAACATTTTGGTTTCTGAATTATATATTAATTTGAGCAAGACCCATGTCTCAAGAATGCATGTTCCATCACTACCTCCAGTACTACGTTAGCAGTTTGCAAACAGCAAATGTAGCTGCTGTTGTTAACATTGTCTGGTGCCAAAGCAACCCTATAATCCATCACTTCCCATCCAGACCACGTTTTGTTTTGCCTTGAGCCTCATCCAGTGGTTTGGACTGACTTGAGCGTATGTTAAACCCTTACAAAGTTAATCCTAACAAAAGCTAAGTAAATATCTATCTTTTGAAACTTCATACCTGTAGGAACTGTTCTTTCCAACTCAAGTCTGACCATTTCTTATTTTTTTAAACAGTCAGGATCAAGTTGTTGCTATTACAATGCAAGTTGGAGATTCTTACTGAAAATTGCTGAGTTTAGAACTCGTGGAAAGCAATAATTCAAAAATAGCTTATTACCAGATTTCCCCAGTGTGTTTTCCCCTGTGAATAACCTTTGAGAGAAACTGGATGCCTCCTTAAATTCCTGTTAACCAAGAGGGGGCTACACTCATCAGTAGTTCAACAACTACTGCTGTTGTATTGCTTGCTGTTATTCAGAAGTGGATATTTTTCCTTTCTTGCCTCTCCAAAAGCTCCTTCACCTCCTAGTGTATGTTAGAAAGTGACAAGTGAACGGGACCAGATGTTCAGCTGCCAAGCTTACCTTCTGCCTGTTTTTAAAAAATCATATCTAAGCACTAAAGTGCTCTACTGTATGCTGCTGTGAGCATAAAGGTGACATAAGTCATTTGAGCTTTCCAGAAAAAGTGACTTTGGAAATACAGGTGAGCACAAGTGCTGCCAATCATCCAAATACTGCTCCACTTTCATTTTTGGGATTTCCAAAAGACTACTATTTAGATGAAGGAAACGTATCATTTGTCTTGATTACAAGACACCATAATATTTGCTTTAAGCTTCCTGTGGTAGAATTACAGCACAGTAACGTCCAACGCTTCAAGAAAGATGTGGCGGGCTTTTCTGCTGAAGTGTTTTGTTGAAACGGATAGTTCTTAGAGAAGTAATCAGGATGGAAAAGGACATGCCAGAAAGTAAAACTAAGAAAAACAGTCTTACAAAATCAGTTTTCCTTGAGAGGAAGAGGTGACCTAACAGTAAGAGAGAATTACCAGTAAAACAATTGTCTTTCAGTTTCCACATAATGTTTCCCTCAGTTTCCATTAAAGCATTCACACCATTGGATATTAGCCACCAAATGGGAAAGTAAGAACTTAGCCCATCTATCTTCTCAAATATGCAATGGTGCTTTAATGTTACCATGGTGGAGGAAGAAATCTCAACCAACCAAACAAAAAAAGCAGCAATAATATTGGGTCCCTGTGGATATATGTGATAGACTATCTATTTTAAGCAAGTGTCCTTGTTTTATATTGTTCCATAACTTCAAGGGAACCTTAATTTAGCCATTCCATATGGTCCTCACAAATAGCCTGCAATGACAAATATGAATGTCTACCTCACACTTTAATTGTTCTGATGAATGAAATATTTATACTGCTGTGTGGATACATCTTAATAATCTTCCTTTACCTAAGTTTTCACACTGGACTGACCTCTAGTATTGTTATGAGAAAGTATGACACCACACTTTACTTACTCTGAGAGAAGTAAATGGGATTGCCTCTTGTAAGGACCTGATTACAAATAGACTGTCTTCAGAAAGGCTCTGAGGGAAAGATGACATTTTAGAGTGTTGGTGAAATCTACGTAGATTGTAACATACTTTTAGATCCTGATTCCACAACTAAACTAATAATTGTTTCTGCCCCTCCAAATGCTCTGACAGCCTAAACCTACACCTCCCCATCTAACAAGGGAAGCTTGCTTACTGTTACTGCAGAAGATTTACATACATGTCAATGTCTGTCTTCGGTGAATAAGCATCACTATTTTACACTCCTATGAAATGGTATGAGAGCTGAATTTTCTTTTGTATTAGTTGTACAAGAAGATTCTCCCGTATATAAAAATAGTTGCCTCTTTCACAACCACCGGCATCTGAAAAGAAACAAGAGAACTTGGGGTACCCTTTGAGGAAGCCGTATGTAAAAAAGCTCTAACAATTTCAGTGTATTTCTTTAAAAACAGGTCTGCACACATGTATCCCCAATAACATTTGGGGTTAGGCAGTGACCTCAGACAAGCTTGGTAGTTCTAAATCATGAAAGATGAGCCTACAAGTTTTAAGTCAGTTAACTAAAGAGAAAAGATGAAGTCAAAGTTCAAGTACTTGTGAGTTCTTCCTCTTTTGCTATGTCATCAGCCAATTCCTGCAGCAGAACCTGGCAGCCAGCATGCTGCTGCCAAAATACTCTATAGTGGGGAATTCAGATATCATAGAGGAAATATTACAAATAATAATAATAATAATACTTGGTGTAATTCAGTTAAATAGCCAACAAGAAGACCTCATCCAGGCTCAATTAGATTTGCTAATAATACTGGTAATTTTAAGTCTCATTATAGATGCCAGATGCCCTATGGTAATCACAATTACCAGAAATACATGTCCTATGACATGAATAAAGAATTGTTGCAGCATTAAAGCCAAGAGAACAGGACCATGGAGGCCAAGCAACAGCAAAAGCAAGTCCACCACCTGCATACAGTCACCTTAAACAGAAGAAAATAGGGGGAATTGTGACTGTCTTGACATGATAGTAAAGGTGCATTTCCTGCTTCGCATATGCAATGAATGAAGGCATTCATCTTCATTTTTTTCTTCTGCATGTCCAATAGCAGGCTTTGGGGCCAGTAACCTGAACTAAGGATATGGCAGAGTGAGCCTTAGTCTTCCAACCAAGTCCTCATTTTTTATCCTTTTTGGAAGCATTCTAGTATCTTGTGCAGTGTCACCACAGTTCAAAGTGGGAAAAAAAAAAAAAGTTAGGCTGAACATTTGAAACAAATGCCACTTTCTATAGTTAATTTTCATTTGCTTCTTGGTATTTAAAGCCATCTGACACCCTATATTATGGTGCCTGAGAGCCTGTGCAGGTTTGTAGGCCAACAGCCAAAGCTGTTTTCTATTGCAAAGAAATGTCACTTCTTAACTAAAAGAATAAGAGAAGGAACCGTCCTTGAATGTCTCTTTTGGGGCTGCCCCTGTTCCCTCTCCAAATAATAACAATAAAAAAGTAAGCAACATGGTTCATAGCCTTATTTTGTAGAGATATTAGGGAAGTATGCAGCCTAGCAAGTTTAAGAAATCCTGTCTCACCCAAATAAGGACTCTAATTCAGAAATTATAACTCCCTACAAAAGTTAATCCAGCAAACACAGAAGGTACGATAGAAGACAGGGGGCTGATAATGTTCTCAACATTGAGACAATATTATCATGTATAATATGGAAAGCACACTTTAAAGACTTCCAGCCCTACTGTCATTTCCTACAGCTAATACACTCATGCTTTGTAAGTTCTTGGAGGAGACTGAGGGTGGAGACGTGACTTTTTTGACCTAGAACCTCTGTATTTGGCTGAAAGATTCCTGAGCGCTAAAGAATGTTTGCTTTAAAGCCAAAATAAGGTGAGGTTTTATTTTTTTTTATTTATTGCAGAATCAAACTACCCCTGTGAGCTCCATCAAATGTTTATGTAAGACTGTTTATTGCCTCTGCATTGTCCTCGCACAGACACATTGTACTGAATTTGTTTTCAGCATCACCAGCTTAAATTTAATTTCTCGCTTACAGTAAGGCAGGAAAAAGGCAGGCCTAGAAGCTTCACAAAAGGGCTAGTTTATCAGTATACACCATCTCCTCAATGGTAGCCACGGCTATTAACAGCAAGCATTTCTGTAGGTTTTCTAGCTCTCTCATCAACAGAACTCACAAGTCTTACCCTGTTGCACCTTTGAAAACTTTCACAGATAACATAAGTTTATTGATCTCACGCAGACTAAGGCTGACTGATGATCTCAAACTCCCTAACTTTCCCCTAAATTAAAGGGGATAAGCTTTAACGCAAGAGAAACCACTACTTCTACAGGTCAATGGTATTTCCTAGTAGGTTCTCACCAAAAAGACCCCATCTACCTCAGCATTGTTCTTGGCTATGCTGATTTCCTATGATCAACTTACATGGCTCTTAAATTTCTACAGCTAAATTACCAAGCAAGCTCTCTACACCTGCTCCACAATACAATGCTCACACGCTTAAGGTATCAACCCGCTTCTTTCTTTTCCTCCTTAATGGGGAATGGGCAGAACCCCTGCCCTACATGAGAAACTACTCAACATCTGACTGGGATGCCGGTATTACTCAGTCTTATTGTTCATGTGAACACACTGCAGCCGCAGGAGGAGCAGCAGACTCCCGGCTGCCTTTTCTGCCTGGATTTTCTCCAACTCACACAAACAATCAGCATTTGCACACCCACCTACAGTTGCTTTCTTCACGTAGCAACATCTTATCAGCACCTTGCTGGTGAACTCAGTTCTCCCCATCTGACATTTTCTTGGGAATAGCGAAAAGAAGCATGAAAAAAAAAAAAAAAGTGAGCCTGCCAACAATTTAGGCGCCAGATCCACTGTACTCCTTCCAAATCACCCTGTAACATTTCCACAGTGGTCAAAGCCAGCACCATCGATGGACACAATAAATCCAACAGCTGAGCAGCCTGAACACGCTGAAACCAGTCACCAAAAAACCCATAGCAGCCTTATCCAGTCATATATACACCATGAAATGAAAAAAAAAAAGATCAAAAAACTTTCATTTTTTAAATAAATTTATTATATGAAAGAGAAAGCCTACACCAGCTGCCCATCAAAATAAACCAAGTTTTCCGTAAGGTCTTGTACAAGTGAAGAGAAAGGAAAAGAAAACTGCCACCAACCCCAAGCACTAGCAATGCGTATGTCATTTAAAAGTCTGTCCTCTTAGGACAGACTCGTTCCTCCTCTGCAACAAAAGGATTTTCCACAGACACACACAGGTTTCTGCTAGGTGCGGAGTTAAACACCAAATCGCCCAGCAGCAGCACGGTCCCACACCCACAGCAGACTGAGCGCCCATCCCGTGCGGGTCCCAGGTCTCACCAAGCCCGTGCCACGCCGTGCTTTTCAGGGCATTATTTCCACCTACAGCCTCTTTCCCATCTGCGGCAGCGGGGCACCAGCATCCAGGAGGCGCAGGGTGCACTGCGACCTGCAAGCACGTCTCGGGGCAGGCAGGGCTGCCGCTGGTAACGCTGCATGAGCGACTCACCGCCTCGGGGCAGCGATTTTTCACTCGCTCCCACGTGCTTTCTGAGCGGGGCAGCTCTCCCCGACTTCAACGCTTCCTCTCGCTGTTTTTAACGAGTCACGCAACAGGACCACCACCGCACTGCAAACGCACGCCTGTTTTGGAGCTGCACCAGCCCGTGCCGGCAGCAGGCACCGCTCCCCCTGTCCCCCAGGGGCCGGGAGGGGGGCGCAGCCCCAGTGCTGGCAGACGCGGGGGGCTCCTGGCAGCTCCCCCCGACGGACCCGGCGGCTTCGGCGCCCCCCTCGCCCTGCCCGGGGCGCCCCCTGCTGCCCGCCGGCACCGGGACGGGGCTGGGGCTGGGGCCGGGGCCGCTGCCCCGCTCCGTGCCCCGGGGGAGGCGGACAACAGCGCGGGCAGGCGGACGGACCGACGGACGGACAGACAGACAGGACAGGACAGGACAGAGCGCGTACGTGCCCCCGGAGGAGAGGGGGAGCGGCGACTTACAGCAGAGGACCCCCAAGGAGCCGAGGAGCAGCAGGCGGAGGCTGCGGCTCGCCATCTTCCCGGCAGCGGCCGCTCCCCCCCGCACCCCCGGGCGGCAGCGGACGATCGCCGCCCGCGGGGCGACGCCGGCTGCGGCGGGGCGTGGGGCGGAGGGGGCGGCACGGAGCGGAGCGGACCGGCCTCGCCTCGCCTCGCCTCGCCTCGCCTCGCCGCCCCTCAGCCGGCGCCCGGCGGCCGAGAGCGCAGCGGGGGCTCGGCCCTCGCCCCGGCGAGGCGGTGCCAGGCTCCGGGGGGGGCGGCTCCGGGCCGGTCCCTCCCGGTCCCAAAACGGAGGCGGCCTGGGGCTCGGGGCCCGCTGGGACGGGCGGGGCAGCAGGTGGGAGCGGGTGGCTCCAGCACACGCACGTACAAACACACACAGAGGTGTGAGCTCTTCATGAGCTGAAGGACGTTTCTTGCCACAGAATAAACGATAAGCTTTTCGCAATCGAAGCCAAACTTCCTAAAAGCTTATACTTCTCGCAGGAGAGGTTCCCAGCCTCTGCCTGCAGTATCTTCCCCCAGTGAAACCCGCCCAGTGTGGAGAGGAGCTGGATGGAAGCAGCCCCAACAGGGCGAAATTGTGAAACAAAACTGCAGCGCGGATGCTGCTGGCACTGTGGTGGCGAGGTAGCGCTTGCCAGGCTCACAGTGAGTGGACAAAATGCCACCTGCTGTAGGGTGCATCCCTAAACCGACAGAAGATGGACCACGCGGTCACCTGCAAAGCCTTCTTTATTGAGAGTTGGTATGAGCTTAGCAAATCATTCATCAAATACACACGGGCTGCAATGGCCCTTTAAATTTATGAATCGGGGAAAGTGCCTCATCGTGACAGTCAGTGGTGCATCTGAGTCGTTTCTGATGACATCTCCAAATATATTACTGTGGATGTAATATGGCTCTCTAACAGGAAAAGTATCACAAGTATTTGATAATCAGAGCAGCAACACTGGCTGTATTTTTAGACTGGCAAAATGAGGAAAAAATATTTATAAATAAAGCATCTAGCAGCTATTTTAATGGAGACCAAACAAGTAGGATGCCATGATACTCTTTAAGTCTTCTTGGCTAATTTATCACTTGCAAAAATGTATATAGAATACGAGTAATATTTCTGAAAAATAAAAGACCATATATATATACATATATATATATATAAAGTAAGTATCACCGCTGTATGGGACGAGCATGGGGGAAAAGTTACAGAGGTGGGGAATATTAAGAAAGAGCAGTATGGATTTAAGTTAAGGGGTAGCTTATAGAATAGCTACTGAAGCCAATATAACGGCCATGAATTGATAACGAGAATGAAGAGGTAAGGTATCCTGTTTAGCTACAGTAGTGTTTCCACCCCAGTAAATATTCAGTTATAATTGTAATAGCCCAAATACATGGACTCATATATAGCATTTAATTTGGATTTCATTAGCATGACTCATACCACAGTAAATCCACTTAAATGCTTTGGGTTTATATAAGCATGAGGTCAGAGTAAAATTCCTTTTTTTTCCCCCCCCCCTTTTTTTTTTTTCCCTTCACTATTTTGTTTCTCTTGGAAGAAAAAGAAATACCTAGTGTACAAGATTGTCTAATGTACAAGACATTTTTTCTGGCATTCTAGTACAGTTTCATATTGTTTTCACAGTTTCTTTGCATTCCCCTCTTTTATTTCAGCAATAACTGGATCATGGCTTCTCTGCTTGCTTTATACAATTGCTGGAAATACAAACAATTAAATATGAATATTTTTAATGCATTTACAGAATGCTCTGGAAAAAACACACTTGCAATGCATATAATTCACTTAATATATATACTTTTTCTGTATTTGCTGAAAATGGTATTCTTAAAAAATCTGTAAATACTTTGTTAGAAGAGTACAAGACTGCTATCAATATGCTTAATCTTTTTAAGTTAAAAGCAGTAAAACAGTAAAAATAGTTTCATTAAAGCAACACAGAGAGCCCAACATGAAACAATTTGTTCAAAATATTCCATTTAACAGTTATTCTGGGAGAGCTTTCCATGCAGACTCCTTTTTAGAATAATAAAAATAGTCTATAATTAGCATCTGCACAGAGAATGCAGGTCAAAGATAGCTATCTTATTTTGTAATAACTATTCTAGTCAAGTTCTTTGCATACAAAAGCCTTTAAGAATTGTGTGGAAGTTTAATATGATTTCAAAGTTAACTGCTTCTTAATGATTTTAGTTATTCATAAACCAAAACTTTACACCTACTTCATTAGATGACTTGTTAGAGTAATCCACATTCTTACCTTACAATGGAATTCCTTCATCATTTAATGAAACTATAGTACAACTGACTGCAGACAATAATCTAACATTACAAGTTCTTCATTACAATACTATTCTGTTAGGGTATCACCACTGTGTTAAAGAGCTCTGTGGGGAAAAAAAAAAAAAAAAAGGTTTCAAAAATTAATTTGCAAAAACTCTCTGAAATAGCATAAGTCAAAACTCATCATCTTAAGAGTGTTTAACATTTTATAGTTGCATGATGATAAAATCAAATACAGAGAAATTAATCTATATTAAAAATGACTCCTTTTGGTGATTTCTCCATTCAGAATGTCTTTTTTTTTTTTTTTTCCAGCAGGAACAAAACCACCCTATATTTATTTTGCTGTGCTGATTTCTAGAATAACTTTGAGTTATAATGAAAAAATGAATACAACAACTTAGAAATGCTGAATTTGGCTTAAAGGCATTGCAATGCAAATAATCACATTACAGATACGTAAGAAAGGAAGATGATTATGATTCCTCATCTTTAAAAAAAAAAACAAGAACAACTTGTAATGGAGGAAAAGTACTGTGCTACGAGAACTGGCTGTTTAATTAACAGAAGAGTAAGATTTAATTCCTGTGTAATCACTCATTTACAAATGCCAAACTAGAAGACAGTCATGGAAGAACTAATGAATATTCATCCTTGTACTGCCATCAAAAGTAAAACAAAAGTTTAATGGAAATCCATGCTTCCCCACTATATCCCATTCAGGCATAAACCTGACATATTTCAAGTTTACTTCTTGACTTTAAGTACACCAGCTACTGTAAGCATAGTTTCATGCAAGCAACTACGTATTTTTAATCTGGTGATGGTAGTATTGCTGTATCTGTGAGTAGGTTATCTCTTGTTTGTGGAGTGAAACATCAGGGAAAGCACAGAGGATTATAGGTCTGCACTGCCTTTCCCTTTTCTTCCTGTGCTTTCCTAAGCCCATTTTCTTTAAACTTCTTTGTGTCTCTAAGCTGAGCTATGGTAGGCCACTGAGACTGCTGTTAACTGAAAGGACTAAGGGGAAAGATTTAGGAGATGGAGCCACTGAGGACGAGAGGGAAAGACATGCAAAAAAAAAGTGCTCCTATGCAAAAGCATATCCATATCTTTACATGGACAGTAGCAGGGATGATTGTTATTGCAATTTACATTATTTAAGTTTTGATCAAGAAGAACCATTTGAATATAATTCCATAGTTAGAAACATTACGTTTGAGGTGGTCAGAGATGCTATAGCATATATATGGGTTGAATCTACGTGTACATCAAATTGTTGTCATGTGTGTTCTCCTAAGTGCTGAAGACTGAAGCAAACAGCTGTAGAGTGATTGTTCTGGTGTGATTGGGGGCACGACAATGAGACAAGTTGATGGAATTCTATTTTGTAAAACTGCTAAAGCAGATTCCACTTAATTAATGAACTTAATCACCAAAACACTTATTCCACACTCCATGTAACAAATTTTGTTTCTGAAACTCATTGATCAATGTGCTATGTATTTTAGGTTGTGCCCAGACTAACAGCCTGAACTACACTGAATCCAGCTTGAAAGCTTTGCGCTTAGTATGAAGAATTATTAGCAACCGTGTATGTGATATGGTACACTTTAAGGAGGAAGTTTTTTCTTGTGCAATTTTCAGTGTCACCACACCTAGTTTTTTATAATGTTCTGAGTATTGCTCTAACAGCTGTCCATCCTCCAGATACAGTAGGCCTTGTCTCCTTTCTACTTCTGTGGCATTTTGTTAATTTGTTTTGCTGCTTCATGTTAATTGCTTTAACTGCTGTCTGGAAAAAAAAAAAAAAAAAAAAAAAAACTGATTTAGCTGGCAGATTATCTTCTTGTTTTCCACTTTGAAACTGAAAATTGCAAGTATAGTTTTGAGAAAAAAAAAAAAGAAAAAAAAAACACAAAACAAACAAAAAAGCACAAATACTTTTTTTTTTTCTTTTTTTTCCAATGAAGCTGTCGCTGATGGCTGTTTAGAGACAGA
This sequence comes from Aythya fuligula, assembly GCF_009819795.1. NCBI lineage: Eukaryota > Metazoa > Chordata > Aves > Anseriformes > Anatidae > Aythya > Aythya fuligula. The sequence continues at coordinate 105,960,638 of NC_045559.1, forward strand.
CTATGCTGTAAATTACTTGCCTATAATGAATGAGATCAAAGTGAGCGTTGTGATACAACATAATATCTCTATGAGACTGTCAAAATGTTGCATATCTAATGTGGCAGCCAAGCTAGAATCAGGAAAGAGAAAATGTGAGGCTAAAAGAAGAAAACAGTAATACATCTTACTTGTTCTCAATAGTTTTTTTTTTTTTTTTTCCTGAATATCCCCCCAATCTGTTGTATAGTTTTATCTTTGACTTGCAGAGTACAGTATTCATTCTGTTTTTTCAACTGAACTTGAAAGATTACTGTCACTGAGCAAGTAGTTCAGTAGCAATCAAAGGTACATTTCTAAAAAATATCTACCAAAGTAGGTGGCGTTGTCGGATGTTTTGTGATTCCGTTTAAGCAACAGTGGGGAACATGATAGCAAGGATGCTGCTGATGGTAGATTCAGAATTGTATTTAAAACATTTTTCAAGAACATGTAGTTATACATCACACTGTCTTACAAAGAAATTGCTGCCTCCAGCCATGAATTACTGCTACCACCTCTGTTGTGCACAGGCATGTGTATATGAAGCTGTACTTTAAGCCAAGTCACTGAAATAACACAAACAAAACCCAAATCCCTGAGAAATACTCATTCTGTAACGTGTATCTGTTGAGTGATCTTGTGTTCAGCACATTGTAAGACTCTGCTGCAGTGGTGTGCCCAGAGGGTGAGTGATAAGAAATGAGGGAGATGGGCACACGGAGGGACAGGCTTTGTTAGGGCCATGCTGCTCCTGCAGTGATCTGTCAGCAAGCCCAGGACCGGGCTGGGAGCCACAGGGCCACCAGCAGCCATGGTTTGTCAGGTACAAATTGCCAATGGGTCACACATGGTGGTGTAAAAGCACGGACGGGGAGATTGCCTCATAGATCAATCTCCCATTTTCTGCACATTATAAAATACTATTTCTGGTTTCCGTGAAAGTCAAACAGCTTTATGAAGACTCATGCCTTGCAATTATTTTGGACCACTTTTTCTCTGCTTCTATTACCTGTCCCTCCTCCATACCACAGACATGCTTAGTGTTGTGACGTGCTAAAAGCCTCTGGCCTTCAGCCAAACCCCTCCCAGCGTACTTTTCAGTCAGAAGGCCTTAGTTTTGGGGCACTGACAGACAGATCAATAGCTCGGGGATTAAAGCAGGCCTGTAAGCCCCCTGCCGGCTGCTGGCAGGGCCATGCTGGGCAGCTGAGCATAATCCCCAACCAGGCCTCGGCTCAGGCCCCAGCATTGTGGTGGGTTTGTGATTTTTTTTTTTTCTCTATCACAGAAGCCTCAAGTAAACACACAGAAGTAAATGATGTTACAGTTGTGAGCCAGCTGTAGCATCATGTATCAAAAATGAGCTTGAAGACTGAACTTTGTAATTAACCCTAGATTGATGCCAATGTTGTTCCTCTTTTCTGCTTTTGTCCGGGGGCTGTAGATTTGGCAGGTGAGCCCCGAGTGAAATGTCCAGCAGCTTCAGATATCTTTTGATTTCCACTGGGGGGTAAAGCTTTGCACTGTCACTCTGTGGCCAGGGATTACCAGAACACAGAGGGTCGTGGCCATGCTCCTCCCAAAGCCTGCAGCGTGCTACAAGGCCCAGGAGGCTTTTCATCCTCTTTGTACTTCCAGAGCTTCACCAAGCAAGTGGAAGCAGGGAACAGATATGCTACCACCATTTTCCTGAACCTTAATAAGAGTTGCATATATTCATAAAAAAGATTTAGAGATAGGAATTTAAATTAGAGAGACTGTCAAAGTAATGTGCAGTATCAAATGGAATTTGACTCTAGTCATTCGAGTCAAGTGAACAGCACATTCAAGAGTGACAGAATAGAGCTTATTTCTCTTTCATTCTCCAGACATTTTGAATTGACATCCTCAGAAACTAAAATATTCTTTTTGTATTCTTATTATAGTGTATCTTGAAAACATTTTTCAATTAAAAAAAAGATTATGTGATGTAATCAGTGACTGCTTATGAATCCTCAAGCCACAGAATAAAAAGATAATTGAACTGGCAGAATTGAGTGATAATGATGTAAGTACTAACAGCATCTTTGTGTTTTCTAAGGACCTTTCACTTGTAAACTGTTATATACACACAACTGTGGGTTGTGTGTATATAACACACAACTGTGGGTTGTGTGTATATACACTACAATGTGCCTGCTGCGCTAAAAAATAACTTGTATTTAACTTGTTTCAAAAAGTGAGGAAGCACATTGTTTGACTTGCCAAAAATCTGTCTCTATCAAATAACGTGATGAAGGGCAGGAACAGCCACCCTCACACCTGGTTTTCTGGATGACAGCCTTGGTGAGCAGGGCTGCCAGCGCCAGGTGCCGCAGCAGCAGGAGCCAGCAGCCCTGGGGCTCACCTGGCCGCAGCCCATTGCGGTCACAGTGGAAAATTCCCTGCCCATTACTGTCCGTGGCCGGTATTAGCACATTTAATTTTTTGGATGCTGAGTTTAATTACAGCTTTTTATTTATTTATTTTTTAATGGCACCATGTCAGTGTAGCTGTTTTGACGCTAGCATTCCTGGTGGCCGTTTTGTCTTTGCCACTGGGGGATCTGGCTGACAACCATCTCCATCAGAATTGTAAGACACGGGAACAAATCGTGACTTATTTCACCAATTTTAACTTTGCCTGGTCCTCGCTCCCGGCCCCGCGGTGCCGCCTGGCGGCCGAGGACGGAGCGGCGGCCGGAACCGAGCCGCCGCCGCCGCCGTTTCCAGCGGAGCCGGGGGGAAGCGGCACCGGGGCGGCGGGGCTCGACCGCAAAATGGCGGCGCGCTGGGCCGCGCGCTGCCTGCGGGCCGGGCGGGAGGCACGCCGTGAGTGTCGTGTCGTGTCGTGTCGTGTCGTGTCGTGTCGTGTCGTGTCGTGTCGTGTCGTGTCGTGTCGTGTCGTGTCGTGTCGGCTGCGGGCTTGTCCCGCGGCCGTCGCTTCCAGGGACCGTGCCCGGCCGGGTGACCCCTTTACACTTATAACGCTAAATTAAGTTTTTGCTGCTTGAGAGGGTTGCATCGCTTTGTTTGTTTGGTGACTTTGCTGAATGCTCGCCTTTCTGCAGAAACGGACTTGTAAAGAGGTTTCAAAAACTGTTTATTGCTCACTTTACGTAATTTCTTCTACCAGGGTTTGTATCCACACCATCAGCTTCTCGGCTGACATCGGAGGAAATTATTCAGATGCGCAACGAGCTCTTTACCAAAGAGAAGGAGAGACAGCTATCTCTTTATCCACGAATTGAGAAAATAGAAGTAAAGTACACTGGAAAATCTCACCCTGGCAGTTTGCTTATAATGAACAAAGCCTTGTCTACTCCATACAACTGTGCCATGCGTAAGTGAACGGGCTCCTAAGCTAATGTGCCACTGAGGGTGTAAATAAGGCTGCCTGTTGAAGTATTTGCCTTCCAGATTTGAAATGTTAGTGTTGTAGACCTTGTAATGACCAAGGCAAGGGATGTCCATTCAGAGTATTTGTATTTATAGTATATTTGTACTGTGAACTTCATGATCTAAAATACATTTTACTGATTCAAAATACATCAGCATAAACTGGTTAATTTTTCTAGGCTCTATCTGCAGCTTATCCTTCTAAGTCATTTACAGTGGTAAAACACTTGCAGATTGTTGTTGCAAATGCAGGGGAATAATTTGTTGACTCTGAAGAGCAATACTAAGAACTGTGTAACGTGTTTTTCACTTTCTTCAGACTTAAGTGAATGGCATTGCAAGAAATCTGTGCTAGCTCTTGTGGATGGTGAAGTCTGGGACATGTATAGACCCTTGACCAAATCATGTGAAATTCAGTTCCTTACATTCAAAGATGAAGATCCAGAGGAAGTGAACAAGGTAAGCCTCCATCATACCTCATTGCAGGTGACCCTGATTGCAGCTTCTTGATTCTGTATGACCCTTTTAGTGCCATGTCCATTTGCCTCCTTGAACTTTGTTGTGAAAGTTTCAATATTTTTAACGGTTGGTTGGCACCTCACAGTTACTGTTAGCTGGACCACAGTGTGGGCTAGGTGATGTGTGGACGTTCTTTTCAACCTATATTCTTGCATGATTCAATGATCTGAGATTTAAATATCCCAAGGGAAACATCTGGCTTGCCTTTCAGGTGCAATTTTGATTATCTCAATGGATGTTTTAATCATCTCCAAGTAGAAGTCTACATTCTAAAGAAAGTAATGGTAGGGTAGACATCTAGGTTTGTGCCTCATTCAATGAAATGTTGGTGGTTTTTTTTTTGGATAGCTGATGTTCATCTGGTATAGGTTGTTAGGTTCTAAGTAATAATCCTGTGTTTTGTAATTCTCTTTATAGGCCTACTGGCGTTCCTGTGCCATGATCATGGCATGTGTGTTAAAGCAGGCATTCAAGGATGAGTACTCTGTGAATCTGGTTAAAGCTCCAGAAGTGCCAGGTGATATAAACGTTTTACTGTTGATCATCTTGTCTTTCACTGCTTCTTAAGTGAGTGTGTAATTATGTTACAAAAAAAAATAATCAGTCTCTTTTTCCATTTTTTGAAGGTACTTAATGTTTTTATATGTATTAAATGCTGTTGTTGCAGCCTTTATTTGTATTTGATGTGATGGGTGCGTTGAAGTAATCCAGAATTTGTTTTGGTTGTGTTAAGGCTTTGAACGTTATGATGGGCTTTAAACTGTGACAACTCAGTGGTCTCTACATAGCTGCTAAGCTGTGTGATTGCTTTGAAGGCCATTGAATGGACTGGAGAAAAGACAGAAGCCTGTCTTCCTAAACTGCTTTTTTAATATCAGTTGATAAACTGAGGATTAAATCTTTGCAGTATTTCCAAATTTCTAAAGTTTTAGCTTTGTATTACACTTTTAAAATGTCCAGAAGCTTATTTGGCCTGACATTATTGGTGGGGAGAAGGAAGAAGGTGCAAGGGAATATATCCTCTTGGTGCTCCACTGGAAGAGTAATTATAAGAAGAAGAGTGTGATGTACCAGCATTTCTTTAACTTACATTCATCAGGCTGAAAACAACTTCTTCATTGTGTGGAAGATTGGTCTATATAATAACTGAATTTCAGACCGCTTTGGACTACATAGATTAAGTTAGTAACTTAAGGGCATAGCCTTTTGATTATGAAGTTACATGAGTAATATATTTAGAAGACTTGATGTGTTTCTGTGGGATTTGTCCAAATAACTACGTAACCCTATGAGCATTTGATGTATAAATGGTGACTTTTAATAACTCAAGTTGCAAGATCATTGAAGTCGGTTGTTAATGATGTTTGTACACCTGTGACCCAAGATTCACTAAAATTAGCAAACGCACTAGGAAGGAGGCTACATGGATTTGATGATTTTTGTGGGACCCTTCCAACTTGAGATATTTTTTCTTATAAATAAGAGAGCCTACCACACAATTATATATTCGATATATAAGAATGTGGTTTGTTGTTTGGAGCCTTCCTGTGATCGATTCCCTTTTTAGTCATTTCAGCACTTGTCTTGATTGGTAGGTTTAGAGTGGATATTTCAATTCTGCCAGGATTTGGAATAATCTTGCATATACTAATTTGCATCATTAGAGTGTATGTGTAGAAATAGCATGAGCTTACTAGGTTCATAAGCTTGATTATTAATATGTCAATAGCTTGATGAATATACACAAAAAGCACTTTAAGGACTACCACAGAAATTCGTGTTAAGTACGTGTCATGGATGAACATCTTAGTTTAGCTCTAATATTGCCTGATTTATCTGTGCAATAAATTTCTCTTTACAGTTGAATGGTGCAAATTTAGTATATGATGTGAAAATACTGTGAAATATTTTCAAAGTCTATTGTCTTTTTCAGTGTTTTTGGGAAGCAATATAGTTTTTTTTGTTTGTTTCCTTTAATGGGTATGTATTATATCAAAATTAAATTAAAGCACATTTAAAATGAATATTTCTCATTCAGTGAAATTAAAATGATACAGATTTAGTCTGCTGTTTGACTGTATAATCACAGCTGAAAATTTATTCTTTATCTATTTCTTAAGATTGTGTTTTTCTTACTAATTTTCATACATCTGTAAGACTATAATATGGCAGTGAAATATGTACTTCATTAGAAATAAGAGTATTTTTCTTTTTGGAATTTCAGTGATCTCTGGAGCTTTCTGTTATGATGTAATTTTGGACAATAGACTGAATGACTGGCAGCCAACAAAAGTAAGCACAATAACTTAATGCTCAAAAAGCTCTGTAGCTTACATTTTCGTCCATTGCTTTTTTTTTTTTTTTTTTTTTTTTTTGGCAGTGGGAGAGGTTAGTGGGGTAGCGGGGTTTTTGTTCTTTTTTTTTTTTTTTTAAACATCAGGAATACACTTCAGAAACTAAATCTCTTCATTTATCATATACTGGCTCACGCTGAAGAGTGCTCTCAGCACACAAACTACATTTTTTCAGATGCAATAAAATCCAGAGCTGTATTCCAGGTACTTACAGGTTTTAGGTCTATAGGTAGCTCTGATCTGAAATATAATTCCAAAAACAGTTGGTATGGCTGTTGGGACCTAAGTGCCATCCATGTTACTGTACAGACCCACTCCTACTTAACTACTCTTGCCTGGTAGTGTAGATGTGACCATAGGCTTATAGACTGTATGAGTAAAACCCTCTGACAGTAAGGACGTATTTTCACCTGTTAGTTTACAGCACAATCAATTTATTGTTGTAAAAGAACTGTGAGCACATTCAGCTGAAACTCTTCTCAATAGCTTGCTTATATTTCATGCTCTCTGGTAAATCTAATCATCTACAAACTTCTATAAAATCTAATCATGTACAAACTCCTAACAGTTTGGTAACTGGTGTGATCACAAATGTTTCACTTGTATGGTGCCTATTCTTGTTCTCATGATGAAGTATCAGCAGAGGTGTGTGTGGCTAACAAAGCAGTGTTAGTCCAATACAGGTGTTTTTTTCTTCAATATAATCTTGTAGTTAAAATATTTCAGACTAAGTTACTTTATAAGTGACACAGTAAATGCAATTTTTCCTAGTAACAGTTTATTATTTATCAACAAATTTGCGTGTACAAAGCTTTGGATTCTGGAATGAGGCAGTGCATTTCGTAGTTATTCAATAGTTTTTTTCTTTTGATTCCACCAGAGTGGATATTGTTTATAACTGGGATCATGACTATGGGAAACAGGATATTTTATATATAACTGAATATTGATCAGTGTCAAGACTGCATGTGCATATGTTATGCTAAGAAAACAGAGGATTTTTAACTCCGATTCATGTATATTGTTTCTGATGGGAGAATGCCTATTGATTTGTTCCTTAGCAATATGTTGCTGATAAATAGTAAGAATTACAATCCTATAGTAGTATTCTTATATTTAGGATTTATACCAGATGGGCCATGTCATTTTGACTAATCTTTAGTGTTTCCTATGTCTATTCAGTACAGCTGAATAGTGGTGACAGTTTTATGTTTCAACCACTTTTTAGGACAACTTCAATTCTCTTACAAAGGATGCTAGTAAGCTAATTTATAAAGACCTGCCGTTCGAAACACTACAGGTTGAAGCAAAAGTAGCACGTGAAATGTTTCAGCATAACAAGTAAGTGTATGAATGTGCCTTCCTTTTAGAAAGGCAATTATAAATTCATCTAAATCTCTGCATAAGATGTGATAGGTGAAGTAAGAAGGTACATCTCCCACTGCTCTGATTGCACTCAAACACATCTCCGTTGTCTTTGTTCCACTAGCTGATTACATTTTTAATGTTCTCTCCAGAGGCCAACACCTTTACTGGAGGTAGTTTTGTGAGAAATGGAAAGATTGTAGACTTCTAAGTTTAATATTGAGCTTCAAGATTTCATTACTTTTAAACTGGAGCTCTGGTGATTAGACTTTTTGCATGCTAGTTACCTTAAGCTTTTGCTGAAAGGCTTTCATATTCAAGTTTTTTCATATCTTGGTATCTTGAAATGCAGATTTGATGAAATGCAGTTTTTGAGCTCTACGTAGGGAAAATGGGTAAAATACGCTGCCTTTCATTATAGAAAGGCCTGTTCAAAACACTTTTTTTAGCTGACAGACCACTTAAGCAATGTTTTGGAAAAATGACCTGGTCCACAGCTTTTTGGTAGTTGGAGAGAAGTGGGGGAAAATGATAAATTATTTGTCATTTTGTGAACCAAAATAAAATTTTGCTTGAAGCTAAAGTTATGACCAAAATAAATACTGTTTTTAGCTTAATAATGTTTATGTGACATACCAACTAGCATCTCTTTACAATGTTGGTTGGCAAAGCATTTACAGCAGATAGGAACTGAGCTGATTTACGTGTAGTTTGTAGAAAGAGCAGAGACTGCTTTTTGACATCTTGCAGGTGATCAGTTGTTGAGAACCATGCATTGCATAAGACCAGTTTAGGTCTTACATACATGCTTTATGAAACATATCAACACACACTGGCATATAAAATTAAGAGTTTAATTTCTTTCAAAGCTCTCATAAATACCAATACAACTTTAAAAAATGTTCCCTGAATCAATCTGTTAAGAATTCTTATAAGAACTTGGTGTTAAAGGTTAGAAATTTTAATTTTTTTTTTTTTTTTTTTTTTTTTGTCTTGATCAGATACAAAATGGAGATGATAGAACAGAAGGCTTCTCAGAACATGGAAGGAATTATAACATTACATAGGTGAGCAAAACTGAACTCATTCTGTAATATTTCGCTGAAAAGTTTGGTCGTATTACAAGTAGTATCTGCAAGTAAAAAGAGTAAGTTATTTATGATGGCTTTTAACTTAAAAATAAAATCGTTTGTGTTCAAAGTGTTGGAGATAGGAATGGAGCTGATTTTTGGAATGCAGTGTAAGATGTAAAGTTCTTAGGCTGGAGGAAGGAAGCTTTTATTATAGCTCAATCTTATACATTGTGACTCGCTTAGGCTGGTGATACTCAGTTTTCTAGATGCCTAAACCATGTTTGATTTTGGAGTCCAAATCTTTTTAAAGGAGAGATGCCTTTGCCATGATGGTTCTTGAAATTTTAGAACCGTGTTGTGTCTGTTCTCCTTCCTCCTACCCTCCAGCTTGTTCAGGAAGAGGGTAGATGGGCTTGCCTGTTGATTGCTGGGAGATGTTTGTTCTGAGTATTCATTTGCTGTACATCTTCCTCTTGTCTCACTTTTTTTAATCGATTTACAACTTTCCAGGATGTGAAAGGGAAAAACCTGTGCAGGTAGTAAGCAAACTGTTCTTCAGAATGTGTGATCTTGGGGACAAACCTTATTCTAGTGAATTGCAAAGTTAACCCACTATTAAAGTCAATGTGGCTTCAAAAATTTGAGAAACTAGGGATTATCTTTCTGGATTTGGGATTTAAATTTCATAAATTAATATTAGGACATTATGTAACCTGTATGTTTACTTCAGGAAATCCAGAACTGGGGATGTGTTGAGGGTTGTTTTGGGATTTTCTTTTATGGATTTTTTGTGGATTTTCTTTCATCCTTTTTGAACTGTTCTGTAGATAGGATTTTGCTAACCAAAAATAAATAGGATTGTAATTCTCTTTGATTATATTTGTCATAACTTTTTTTTTCTTTTTTCCTTTTTTTGACTTCCATCAGGTTTGGTGACTTTGTGGATGTTAGTGAAGGCCCTCACATTCCAAGGACAAGTTTCTGTTTCCAGTATGAGATAACAGCAGCTCACAATCTTCAGACTAACCAATCTGAATTGATAAGGAGGTTTCAGGGTGTGTCCCTGCCAGTCCATTTGAGGGTAACTAATGCATTTTCTGTAATTTTTCTTTTCTTTTAAAGTTAGGGCATTTGGCATATTTTCTGATCATTATTCTATGCTTTGATTGGAATAATACAGAGATGAGAGGAGGATGAGTAGCAGAAGGTGATGGCCCGTGATGATGACCTCATTGGGTATTTGGGGTTCAATTGACTTGGAACTATAGTGGCTATGGAATCAGAGCTTGAAAGCTTGTGTCAGAGCACCCCAACGTTATTTTTTTTCAATACCGAAAGCATGATTTTGGTTGCACAATTGCTGCATGGCTATTTCATTCCCCTTGCCTTAGTGAATTGTTTATCGTAGTGCATGCTGATCATCTGAAATCGAGGCTGCTGGCAATGTTAATTCATTCAGGAAAGAATAGAACTTTGAACTGACAATCATGATGCAGGAGTCTTTCATGATACTAAAATAAAACTTTGTAACAACAGCAAATCTCATCACTAATCTATTTTAATGAAAGGCTCTGCAAAAATATAACTGGAGGCAAGAGTCTTCCTTCCCATTTCTTTTGACTTGTATTGTCTTGGCCTATGGTCTAGAACGTGTGTTACTGTCTCCATTGGGGAACTTTACAAGTTGGGCATCGTCTTTCTTGCCCTCCTCTGTGTACCCTTCCTTATCTTTCCCAGTCATAAGATTTTAATGACTATTTTTGCCTGTTACCGCCTCAATGATTTTACACAGTGGATGAATGTCATAAGTAAACATAATTTCAAGCCCTCTTCAATCCTCCCAAACTGGGCAAACTGGACACTAAGGTAATAAGCTGTAACGTATGGATAGAGATCGTTAGTATTTGTTACATCTTTTCTATAAACCTGTCAGAATCTAATCTATAGTAAGATATTTTTTTTTTCCTCTAGTAATATCATTTAATGACATTCATTACAGGCTCACCACACTGTGTGGCACAAACTGCTGGAAAGATCAAAGTGGCTGGTAAGTCTCAGTGGTGAAATATGATTTAAATATATATATATAAAAAAAAAAAGGTGCTCTGATAGAGTAGCATTTGAATGATTAGAGATGGGTAATATCCTCAGTAACATATCTTTAAGAATGGAACAGGTGAAGAAACAGATGAAGAAAATTGGATGCACATGAAATTTAACTGCTTTGTAGTAGAAGATTATCTGGTATTGTTTTTGATGTCTGACTGCTGAAGTGTATTGTACCATTTAGAAAAAACATGCAGTGTTCAACCGATATTTTGTAATATTCTAAATGACGGGAGCAAATTCTGTCAGGCTTATCATCTATGACTGAAGCTGTCTGCTTTTTAATAATCCCTAATCTGTTTTAAAGTATCACTTTAAACTACATCAGTATTTTTCAAATTAATCTCTAGAATTTATGTTGATACCACGTGTGTAGAACTTAAAATATTCTTTTTCCTGTTTTAATCATGAACATGAAATAAGAAAACTAAAATTGGAGTAATGTATTTATACTTACCTAGATTTTAGGTAATAGTAAGTTTTCTGTCACAGGCTTGAGAGAACACAAGCAAACATAATTTTAATAACTAAATGCAGGGATAAAATCTACCATTGGGTGAACCTAGGTGGAAACTACTGGAGACGAAAGGAAATACTATCTCAGTAAACTGCATAAATGCACTGGTTTATTTTTCTCCATTAAAAACCTGAATGGAAAATAAAAGTTTCTTGCAAATACTCTTCTGCCAAACAGTGTTCCCAAGTTGAAATGGGCTTATCCAAGAGAAGTTTTTCACTGACCGAATAAAAGCAAAAAGGCAAATTTTTTCAATAAATGGAACAATAAAATATCATAAGCTGCATATAACCAGAGACCGACTTTCAAAGCATGATTAAACCTAGGAAATTGTTGTGAGAATTAAATAGCAGATGGTTTTGAATGTTCAGAACAAATATTTTATTTGGATTTGGAGCAAAAGAGAGAAAAAATACAGTATGCCTACTGAAATGTGTTAGCCAAGGATGTTCTCAGAGTCTAGTCCATGATTTTTTTTTTTTTTTTTTAAATGAAATTAGTTTGCAGATGCTTCTTGTCCAGATTGTTTACTTCTGAAGACAACAGTTGTCTTTCTTGCTACACTGACAGTGTGAGGGGAGGATTTCCAGGATCTAGAATTAAGTCATGTTTAATAAAAATAACAATTTTGTTATTTTTCTGCAGGTCACTGAAGAGAAAATTGTGGAAGCAGCAGCAGAAAGTCATGAGGAAAAAGGTGGAATGGAAGAAGAAAAAACTTTATCAATCTAAATTAACCTCTAAATGTACATAATAAAATGTTGTTTTTTTTTTTACATGGCTTATTTGTGCTACGTGTGAAACTGTCTTCATTAATTCATTTCAGTTCTGTGGACCTGAATTGTGAATAGGTACAAAGCTGGTATCATACATTTCAGTCTACTTTAATTTCAATTTTCTGTCCCTGTTAGAAAGGCATGGATTTTTTTTCTAAAAATCTCATTTGTGTTAACTCATTTTCTAAATGAGTTCTCAAGAACAGTATGTGTCCAGATATTGTCCTTTCTGATTAGTGTGCTTTAGGCATCCTTTTTAAAGTTGATAACAATTTCAAGACCACATTTTTAGGCTATCTCTTTACATGCTGTTTTTCTTGCTGGAGTTTCCCAATGAAATTCCAGTGACTTCTTTGCCTACTGTATTAGATAATGCATTATAAGGCAATGTCTTAAACAAAAACTTCCAGAAGCCCATAAAGGGTTACAAAACGGTTACTTCCCAATTTTAATTTTGTCAACTTAAATTAGATTCTTTTGTATTTGCTATTCAAAAGACTCCATTCAGTAGCTTAGTGCATAATTACCATTGCTTTATGAGTACAAAAATAGCTGAATGTAGAAACTGAGAAGTTCTTTGAGCTTATTAATTGTCCGCTGTACAAGAGCAGTTAAAGAGTATCACTTCTAAAGATCTTTTTCCAGAACAATACCAGGAATGTAGTCTTATGCACATCCCCACCGTAGTAAGATTTATTATGCATTTTCATTCCTTGATATTTAACTACAGTGGCTTCAGTTAAATTTCACAAGGGGATTTTGCTGGATAATGCTTTCTGACATTTTGTATTTTCATTACTAGCTCAGAGCTTCTCTCATACCAGAAACTATTCTATTACTATGTGAAATGCAAATATTTTCTCTGAATTTTATACCACTTACTGCTTTTACCATTAATTGCATCACTTGCTTTCTAATCGATTGATACTACAGTTTTGCAAGAGAAGTAAAACATTTAAGTAAGGAAATCTTACCTAGCTTAATGAATCTACAGTAACTAATAAGGAAATAAATGCTAAATGTGTCAGAGCACAGAAGAAGAAATACAAATGATAAAAGCTGGTGAAATTGCACAAAGTCTACTTATGTGTTAAAATATGTTTGCTCTTAGGCATTTCTGTGTGTGACACGATCTAGCTATTCAAATTTGCTGTCTTACAATGAAGCCTGTCAGTATAGTAACAGGCTATGCCTTGTAGTATAGTTTCATGTTAAGTGCAACACATCCTTGAAATATAACCCACACCCTCGCAGATCATTTGAAGAACTCTTTTTCCTCTCAATTAGTATTGCAGATGATTCTTTAATAGTGTTGGACTTACTTAAAAAAAAAAAAAAAAAAGGATTCTGGATACAAGGTTTACGTTATGAATACACTCTCACATTCTATTTATTTTCTTAAGACTAGAAGTGATCTCTGTTCTGAATACTCGTGTTTCTTTTAAATGTAACCTGCAGTATACTTTGGCTTTGGATCTGTTGCTCTGGTGCTACTGAAAAAGCAGACATTGGTGAGAAAATGTGTGCTTTTTTTTTTTTTTTTTTTTTTTTTTTGAGGTACCTACTGTCTCTTATGAACCCACAGTGAAGTGGGAACTGATCTAGGCCTCCTATTCTGAATTTCAAGCTGGTTATATACCCAGCTTAAAATTGGGGGGGGGGGGGGGAAATAAAACCCAATTTATGTAGTATTAAAAAAAAACAAAAACAAACAAACAAAAAAAAACGAAGGTAAATTTCTAGGCTAAAAGGTGTAGGGAGTGAATTTCTCTATTCTAGCTTTTTCTGTTTGATGGCTGCTTAGTTGGCAGCACTGCTGTGGTGTCGGCAGGCCTCAGAGCTCTGGGATGTGAGGTGCTGCCTCCCTGTGGGTGAAGCTTTGGAAAGGGGACTTTGCAAGTGTGGAGCTATGTTACTGAGAACTGTTAAGGCTGTTGAGGGATACCTTTATTTTTCCCCCAATCTTAGGAGTTTTGTTTGTAAGAAGGTGGGAAGGTGAGCTGCTCCAGAACTTGGTGCTAACTTGCATTCTGGCTTAGGTAGTGGAATCCAGAAGGCAGGTGCTCGTCTGGGAGAGGTTGAGCTGGAAGGTGTGTTTGGAAAGAAGTAGAAGACAGTAGTTAAAAGAGAACCAGGTAACAGAAGGTAGTGTCTGCTTCTCTCTTACCACCAGCATAGTGGTTGACAGCATTTTTCAACGTAGATGTAGACTCAATTTCACATCTAGCCAGAGAGAGGTTCAGAGCCATAGTTACAAGAGGAAACATCTGTGGGGTTGTTTTGGGATAGGCCATAAGTTACTCTGAGTACTCCCTACCCAGTCTGTATGAAGCAATTATGAAAAAGTCCAGAATTAGATTAAGCACGAGAACAAATGTAGACGCTGCTCAGCGATGAGGGCATCCATAGAGTGATGGGGACATATGGTCCTTGAGCTCAGAGCCTCCTGTATTTTATCGTTACTTTTAGGCACATAAAATGCCAAAATTGTCTACCCAAGAGGAATGTTAAATGGCTAGACTATGATAATACCTCATCTGCCTTTTTGCTCTAAAAATTTCTGATCTTTTGTTGAACTGCAGGGTGGCACCCACTTGGTTGGCTGTTTATCTTTGCTCAGACACACACCTGGAAGTATTAAATGACCTATGTACCAAATTTAAAGCTGTGGAGTAGTATAAAAGTACCACAATGAACTTGGGTATGGCAGAGGTCTGTCTTGGTCTAGATTCTAGATCTGTTTGCCATGTGGCCTGGGCCCATCTTCTACATTGGAAATAACCCAAAGAAGTTATAGTAGGTCTGTTCAAAAAGAGACAAGAAAGTAGATCCTGCTGTTTTTCTATGTTGAATGCTATAATCTAGAGACTACAGGGATTAGGGGAGGGTAGGTAGACAAAAGAGACTACAAGAGTGAACAAAATCATCTCCTTAGCTATTTCTCCCTCTTATTAGATTAATTTTCAGGTTTAAAGAGCAAATTTTTATTGTGTGCAAAAGAAATGCAGATCCAGCTAGAGGTAAGGAGAGTTCTAGGAAGAA
Organism: Aythya fuligula; assembly: GCF_009819795.1. Lineage (NCBI taxonomy): Eukaryota > Metazoa > Chordata > Aves > Anseriformes > Anatidae > Aythya > Aythya fuligula. Next base: position 105,975,827 of record NC_045559.1, read on the forward strand.
AACATATTGCAAAATACAAATGACGGAGAAAGGGGAGGACAGGGAGATTTTAGGCCAACATACATGAGCAAAAGATGATACTAGACATGTTCTGATTACGTGGGAAAGATGGGGAGGGGATCTCTAGCCTTCTTCATTGTTGTATATCTCCATAGTAGCTCCATTGCTTTCCACATTCTGTGCCACCTCTACATCGTGTTTGAAAGAAAGAAAGAAGACGACCCTAAACTTTTCCAAAATGCAGAAAATTTGCTCTGAGTTTAGGACTCTTGAGCCTTCCCTTTCATTTAATGGTTTTAACCAAAACTGAAGCTTTGGAACATAGTTAACGCTAAATAGTGTATTGATTGTATGAGGTGGTGGTTGGAAGGCTGAGCTGAGTAAGTTCAACCGAAGTGTACACATTGTCTAAACATAAGAAATGATTTTTTTTTTTTTCCAAATAAATACTCTAATCCATGTTTTTGTGGATTTTGGAAACAGAAAAGACAATTAGTCTGGCTTCCTTCATAACAGAAGGAATTAAATGTCAAGAGAGATTTTTTTTTTTTTTTTTTTTTTCAAACTAAGTAAGGGGAATTCTTCCCTGGGAGATTGTACACTTTTGAGTGATAAAAATGCTCAATCATCAGTAGACATTGAGTCCTTTATGAGCAAGTGGAATGAGTTTTCTTTTCTATTATAACCTCTGGGAAGCAGTAATCTCTTAACTGCTGTTTGGTAATTTAGCTAATTTACTCAGTTTATCACAATACTTTTTTATACTTGAAGTTAGTGAACTTGCTAGCGCAGCTATATTATTATTTTTTTTTTCCTAAGGGAGTCCAAACACAGGAACTCAGTATCATAGAGGCAGTTGATGGGAAGAATTGCTAGTGTATATTTCTTAAAGAACACCAAACATCTGAAAATGGTAATGCTGTCATGCTGTGGTCTTTCATAAGATATAACCTCAGTCATGTACAGCATTAACATTTTTTTCACAGTAAAAATAAAGCCTTTTTTTTTTTTTTTTTTTTTTTTTTTAATACCTGCTAATATAATATCTACAACTTAATGTGTCTGTTTATCTGGGGAATCAGCTATGCAGGAAAAAATATATAAATGGTATATTGACCATCTTTAAATTTGCTATTTATTTCTTACGTTCACAGATCACTCTTCATTTACTTTTTGAAGAGAAAAAAACAGCAGAACATTCATATGATTTTTCTAGTACGTGTTTTCCTCCTCGAAAATATGCTTTCCATGGGCTTGGGTACAGCCAATATATATATATGGGCTTTCTGCCCTATATAGGGCAGAAATGGGGGTTCCAGGCTGGGTAGTGGAGAGGTAGGGTGAAATGAGTAAGTCAGATCTGGTCATTGTTTGAGTACCATGCCACTCATGAGCACTGAGGTTGGCACTGTACTCCAGGTACACAGCTCTGATGTTGACTAAAGGCTCTGAAAAAGAGAAAAAAATCCCCTACTGGCTGCACGTTTGGGGTGCTGCACAGTAAATGAGGCTTCTTTTAATACAACAAAGATCCAAGTAGTAGTATTTTCCTTATGCAAGCACATAAAAAAATGTAATGGCTCAATTAACAGTTCGCTTTAATCTGTACATCTGATGGGAATTTAACTTCTGGAGATAAGCTCAATACCATCTTCAGCAGTCTTTGCATTAGAATAGGTTTTCCTCTTTGCCACGGCATGGTTCTCCACAGGCTCTGCAGCCATGCCAGGGCAGCTTTGGCTTTGCCACCAGTTCTCTGGTAACTGTACTACCAAGAAGGAAAGCAGTGGTGATCTGTGACCTGGGGACTGCATGCACTTAGGAGCTCGGGGATCACCTTGACTTCATGAGGAGAACCAATACTTGCCTCAAATGGATGGTAAAATCAAGATGTGCTGCATTGTTTCACCCTGGACTCAAAAAATGGTAATTTCTATTGACTCGTCTCTTCCTCCACCATTTCTTCCACACTTTCAGAACTAATATTGCAGCAAAAGGAATTGGAATGTGCCTTTTTTTTTTTTTTTTTTTTTAAATACAAACCAAGGAACCAAAAATGAAAAACCCAAACTGAACTGTGCTTCACAGCATTGAGAATCCCCCCTCAGAGCTATGGCTCTGACTTTGGAAGGGATGAGCTGGCTTCTGCGTTGGGTGGGCACAGGCCCTAGTTACATACATCCCCAGGGGAGCCAGTGACCTTACAGCCTGATTTGGAAAAGAGTTACACCCTGCAGCAGCCCTGTCTGAGTGGAAAAACTGTGTTCAGTGAGATTGTTCATATGTGAGACCGTTTTATACGTGAGGCCATTGATTCATAAGTGTTTGCGGTCTCAATTTGCTCTGTAATTACACTGCATGCTGGGTGTTCACAGTTAAAACACTGGGAACAGAAAAGTGTATACATATTGATACAGCACAAACATTAACCTTATTTCTTTTCTTACTTAACAGTGAGTGCTTTGGGATTTTCTTTCCCTGCTTACACTCCCCCACAACTACTCATTAAGCAGATTTAATTGCTGAAAATAAGATAGAAAATTTTAAAGACTGGCTCTGGCAGTTTTTGTGTGCCTGTGAGTAGCCAGTATCTACCTATTTTGACCTTCCACAAAACAGATACAATGATAGTTTCCTATCACTTAGGAATTTCTGGAGATTTTTCTAAAGGCTTGGAATGCACTGGCAATGGCAGAGTAAATATATTTTCATTTTCTCCTAATGACCCATTAATAACTGACAAATCTCACAAAAGCATTTTTAGTTAGTCTTTCTCTAGCATAGAATAAAATTCCATAGAAATTAGTAAAATACACACTTATGCATGCCAAAAGTTTAATTCATCAAATTTCTTTCCTAAATAAAATGAAATAATGAAATATTTGTGTTGGAATTAAAAACAGAAAACCTGAAAAGCAGAAAAATAAAATAAAAATCAGGTTGCTGAGCTCAGAATATTACACATTCTACATCCTACTAAGGATTTATTGATACACAAAGCTGCTTTTTTTTCCTATTTTTTCCTGTGCCTTTAAAACTAGCAAACAGTCTAGCAAGCATGTCCGTATGCAGAACAACTTGTCTTTTTACAAGTAGAATGGAGGTTTTCTTGGCGAAGTGGTGACTGATTCATGATTTCTGTTCTCCTCCCACAGCAGCATTTTGTTCCATGTGAATTCTGGTAAGAGGCATGATACAGTGTTAATGCTAACATGTAGGAGTCAGTCAGAGGTAAAAACCCCTATCACAATTAGCATTAACAACATACAGCCTACAGAAGAACTCCAGAGACTGGAGTATGAGACTTAAAGAACTGAAACCACCGTTTTTTCCCTTTGAAATACCTAAAAAAAAAAAAAAAAAAAAGAAAGAGAGAGCGAAATGCATCTAGAAATTACGTCAGAAAGAGAACAGACATCAGAGTAAAAAGATAAAAAGACAAAATAAATACAAAAATTTTAAATATAAAAGAATCATCTACTATATATCTAGAAAAAGTCAACTCTACAATTGTTTTGAAGTTACTTTTAAGAGAGAAGTAGAATATATTCACTATTCTTCTCTGAGGGACTTTTATTTCCATCCTTCTGTTAACTACATATTTGTGCTGCTTTATTTGCATTGAACAGAAGGAATATAGACTATTGTCTTTCCCAATTTTGTGCCCCTTTTGGTAGCAGTTAATAAAGACTTCCAATACCACCCAAGCTTCTCAAAATATTAAGAACCCAAAATAAACGTGATCAAACAGAAATTTATTTTTACATAAATAGACAAAGTGCCTATCAGGAGAGCTGACTGTTTAACTTGATAAAAGACAGAGAGCTAAGAATTAATCATAGTTTCATCAGTATGCCATGTCTGTGATTAAGCAACCAAAGTTCCTTTGGTTCCTGAAAAAGTGAGTAGTCTATGGAGAGAAAACCTGCTGGATAGATTTAGTTACTGATTTAGGATCCATATACAAGCCTCCTACATCCTTGTTACAGTAGACTAGAATGAGATTAATAATTGTTTCTGTTGAGTAAATGTATTGTTTGCTAATCTCTTCTTTAATATTAAACAATCTCTGATGCTTTAACCATAAAATTAATGAGCGATGATTTCTTTGACCAGAATTTAACTTTTTTTTTCTTCTTTCAGCCTAAAAACAAAAAGGAAAACATAGTTTTGTGAATCAATAATACTGTAAAATATTTTAAAAATCTGCAAAGAAATCAAATAATGAAGTAGAAACGCACTCAACAGAAGAAAGATTAGAGAATCCTGACTATATTATTTTTTTTTCTTTACAATTTTTACTTACATCAGTGTTAAGGATGGAATAGTTGAGACAGTCATTCCAAACACGTGTAAAAAGGCCTAAGTAATGACCAGTTACTTCTCTGCTAAATGTGTCTTGATTGAAATATATTTTCAATATATTTTCAACTCCTGGGCAGAGTTCAGGCTTTGTTGAATCTTGTTTGCTTTCTGCTTGTTCTCCCAGTAACAATTTTTTCAAAATAAATATTTACAGTAATTTAAGAAACAACTAACTTGAAAAACTGTATGGGAAATGAGACATTATATATGACACAATTTTGGAGATCTTTTTTTTGTATGTAAATTTAAAGAAACTTATGTACATTTATAACTTCCCTACTCTTACTAACACATGTTTTAAGAGGAAGTTAAAATGTCATAGTAAGACCGTGATCTAATTTAGAGATTTTAGGGAAATTACCTTTCACTTTGTGCCACTCTAAATGAAACCGACCAAGTATATGGTTGTGATAAGTAAGTAGCAAGCAGAAATTCCAAAATGAATATAAAATTTTGGTAGGCATAAAAAAGTGGTTTAGAAATTTCCAAACCTCAAATTTAAAATGATGATTCAGAGCTCTGTTGAGTGTTCAGGCTAAACTCCTACTGAAGTCAGACACTGAGACCCGTGGGATTACATTTGCATTTGTGGGCAACGAAGTGAACAGTTTCTAAACCTGCACATCAATACTCCTAAATGGTGTGTGGGGGGGTCAGGGGTGCAGGTCAGGGAGGAGGATGGGGGATGCAAGATAGGGTATCCATTGTGGGTCTTTCTCTCTCATTCTCTCTTTCTCAGTTTCTCTCTCTCTCTCTCTCCCCCCTTTCAAAGCAAGCAACCAGATTAATTCTGTCAATAAAAGTCATTGTATTATCTGAGTGGATATTATGGATTGAATCTGCTGTAAGCAGGGATTGGAATGTGATGACCTTCAGAGATCCTTTCTAACCTAAGTTATTCTGTGATTCAATTAATACACTTTTAATGTCTCTAAGTCCCTGACTCCTTATTCACTTACTGTCACTCAGTGGGTATATATCTTTAGGAAAGGCTTGACACAAAACACCTGTTCCTCTAGTGGGAGCCCTATCTTGTTTTCACTGAGTTGGACAAGAGCTTCATTACAAGAAGTTTCCATGACTTCAGTCTGTTGCCCCAAGACTACTGCATTCGTAAATTTGCAGATCTTAAATCTATTACACATTACTAATTTTTACAACATGCTTCCTAAAAACTAAAAACTAATTTTTTTTTTTTTTTTTTTTTTTTTTTTTTTTTTTTTTTGTGTTTGCTAGAAACTCCTATAAGTTTTGCTAAAAAAGAGGATATTTTATCTGTGGTTTGCAGCAGCTATTTGTGGTTGATAGCACTTTCCTCTTCTTTCTGCTTTTTACTGCATTCAGTTTTGGAGAATGAATATTTTTGAAATGGATGGCTTCAATGGATCTGATAATTGTTTCTCTAAAGAAGCTGAAGGACTGATTTATTTGTACTTGTCTACTTCCAACATTACTGTTGAGCAGTAAGGGAAGCGAAAGGCTTCAGGGAGCAATAGCTTTCTGCAGCTTTACTTCTGAGCATCAGCTCTTCTAGGCAGAAGTGGGTAAGCAGTTTGTAACAGCCACTGACAAGCCTTCGTCTTTGGTGCTTTTCTAATCCCATGGTCTTGGATTTAAATAATGGAATAGTTTTGCCTAAACTGGCACCCTAGCATTTTAATTTTGGGTTTAAGAGCTGCATTGCATCTCTAAAGTTGCAAACCGTTCTGCTTCTATGTGCTAAAAGAAAAAAAAAATCTTGCTTTATCCGGAAGTGGTGAGAAATGGCATGTGTTTCCTCTTGCTGAACCTTTGTAACAGCCTTTTGTACAGCTGTCAGATTTCCATTACATGAACAAATACATGCATTGCTGCCTGTCTTCTCAATCAGCTCTAAAAATGTCGCCTTGCCATCAATGGAAATGATGATCATCTACTCATGCTTCAACACAATGAAATAAAATCCCCCATTGCTATCCTCACAACATTAATAAAGAAAAAGCTCATAAAGTCTGGTGTGATTTCTCTCTTCCTCTTTCCAGCACTCACTCTTCCTTCAGTTACTGGCATTGACATAACATGTTTATTCTCCCTGTCATATCAGCTGATCTCTTTGGTCATCAGATCCTGTCTACTCATTTACTCTTCTGTTCCTTCATCTGCTCTAGTGACCTCAGAAAGATTAATGTGTTTTAGTTTCATTTTCAAACTTCAAATTTTTTTTCATTGTTATTGACTCCACAGAAGCTGCCCATAGTAAAATTGATCTCTTAGGCTTGACATTCTACCCCTTGCCTGACCTACATGTGCAAATGTTCCACCTTGCCTTTTTGTGCTTGTCCTTTCTTGGTTCTCCTTCCGCCTCTGTGGGTGGCCACAGAGTTGTCTCTGTATTCCAGAGCCTTTGACTTTGCCTGTTTCTCTGAGATGTTCCTCAGGATTTATTAGTAGCAACATTTGACTAAAGACATATAAACTGCAACACTTAATTTTTCCTCCAGAGTCATCTCTGCCTCAGTTGTTCTCCATTGACATTCAATTCTTACCACCACCTCTTCTGCTGATAACATACAGAAGTGATCTATTCCACCAGAGATGTTCCTTATTATCTTTCATTTACTTCTCTTCACCCTTTTTTTCTAGGCCACCCTACTTCAGACAACACTGTTTCTCCACAGTTCCTTTTTGCTCTTTCAAACACCTCCTAAAGGTCAGCTTCTCCTAGGACAGCTTCAGGAAATCTCCTAGTGCTTTCTGAAAAGCCTGTGGGGCAGTTGGGATAAACTCAATGGTTCGATGACTTATTTTGAACTATAAACAGTGAAAAACAAACATTAAAATAGTAAAAATTTACAATATTTCTCTGCTTTTGTATACACATACATGTATGTAATTTCCTGTCTATTTTTGCAGTATCCTTAGTATGTGACAATGTTTATCTCTATTTCCGTTACAATATTAATGCATCTGATTAAGACTTTACAGAGATTTGTGGCATTACCGGGAAAACTAACAATTTTTACAGGCAATAATTCATAAAATAGCCTTTCTCAACATCTTCCAGAATATGTGAGAACGGACATCACATACATAGCTTTCTTTTTATTTCATGTATTTTTCAAAAAAATCTTTGAGGCACTTAGTCCACTCAAGTGCAGGTAGCTCATTGTTCGGTAATGTAGGCATTTCTTTGGTCAGTAAAGTAGACATGGATAACCAGTTCGTCCACATATTCAGCCTATATTCAGATTCCTTTCAGAAGGAGTAATGCCAGTACAGTTCAAACTACTTAATTTAAGTTCTGCATGTGCTCATTTCCACACCTGTCCATTTGAACATCACTCTTACCCTCAGGGGTCTAAGTGGACTCTTACACTGGAACACTGGTGGACTACAAGCATCCAGCTTGTTAGTCTAGTTATGTGATTATCCATTGGTCAGCTAGACGGGATCCTTTGGCATGAAGATGTAGTAAAACTCAACCTTTTGTCTCTGGTCGATTGGTAGGAAGAGGACATGCCAGCTTTTATAATACTTTCCAATATGAACTATCAATTAAAAAACACATGCAGGTTAGGAAACTAATTCAAACTCTTCAGTATTTGGTAGCCAGTTCAGAAAGAATAAAAGGTATCTCTGAACAGCAGAAGGAATTTAGGTCTTCCTTTTGGGGAGCCTCATCATTGCAGTTGTGCAATCACTTCCATTCTGAAGCACATTTTAAGTGTTAGAGAGAAAAGACAATTCACCAAAGGCATTATCTGCAATGATATCTGTTCACAGTTATGTTGGTGGAACCAGACTGTGATAGACCCTAGAGCCTAAATCTTTGAAGTTAAAGAATAGAGACCCACACTGACCACAATAGGCTTTAAAGCAGACCTGGTGAGCCCTGGTTTGTTAGCTGCATTCACTTGTGTAAAAACCAGACATAGCAGAGAAGCACAATGCCAGATTACCTGCTCAAAATTAACTAAAGGCCTGATTCTGGGAGAAGAAACTTGAATGAGCTTCGAGGTCTTGAAAGAGATGTGCCAGTGAGCAGACTATGTGAATAACTTTGTAGGACACATGAGGAAGACTCACACCACCTAACTGGAACTATATAAAAATAAGGTCTTTGGCCTGTGCTATCTATGTATTGTCCTTAACACTCAGCAAAGAGATAGAGAGATGGAGAGAGAAGTGAGCACTGGCCAGAAGTTAGCGTGCTTCACCTCTTTCTTAGAGTATGACAAATTGCCTTCTGGAGGTGCGCATTTCCTTTAATTTTGCAAAACTAAAATTTGGTGTAGTATTTGGTGGAGTGGCTCTTGAATGTCTTCCTTTGCAGTCATGAAAAAAAACATTTTGTATAGAATACAACCAAAAAGAAACGTTCCAGTTCCAGACATGTTTTTACCCTTGAATAGCAGAAATCTAATTTGACTAAAAAAGAATCAGGGTCGACAATTAATGCAATTAGCACATTCTGTAATTCTTTTGATTACCTACAAATGTGCATTTCACATAAACAATACACCACAGGTATTCTGCATGCATTTTCAGAAGTACTTTAAGTCAACTATTTGCATCCAATTTATCAGAAAGTAAAACATTTTTTTTTTTTTTTTAAACAGAAAAATACAGAATTCAAGTCTGTTACTTAAGGTACTAGAAAAGCTACAAGGATGTCTATGTGGGTAGAAGAGGCTTTTCTCTGCTGAAAATTTACTTCTAAATTAAAACATCCTCATTATCTCTATTTCACATTGTGGACCAAGAAGCTGGAAAATTCTGGAATACATTTCAGGTATTTTCTTGGTTCTATAAATTAAAGATTGCTATATTGAAAAGTAATAAAATAAATGATTAATGTTAGATACTTGCTGCCAAATTTGAGTTCAGAGCAAATTTTTATGACAAAATTAAACCTCAAAGTTTTTACCAGGCAGGTATTTATGCTGAGCAGGGAGCCACTGTTTTGTCAGTATGGATATGTATTTCAAGAAAGTAAGTTCCTATATGGGTTTTTTAAAACATTTTCACTTAAAAAAGAATGAAAACAAACCATATCTTAATGACACGAGTCTAATGGGTCTAATGCCTTTAAAGAAGGCATTTCTCTGTTGCTTATTTATGAAATAAGGACAAGAACTGGTCCAAAATTAGTTGCATGGCCAAATTTAAGCAAGTCAAACTAGTCTGCACAGTTACTTTTCCCCACTCCAAAATCTCTATGGCAAGCTGTAAGCAAGAGGAAAACTGCAGTTTAGTCATAAACCTCTTTCAAACAGATAACCAAAACATTGTAGAAATTATATTCCATATAGTGTGATCTTCTAAACTATCCATCTCAAAGCAAATAAAGGAGGAGTGCAGGATTTAAAAAGCAGCATGCATCCACCCCCCATGTCCTCCTAGCTGTCCGCAGACACCTTTCTCATGCTCACTGTGCTCTGAGCTGCATGAGGTGTAACTGCCCGCAGAAGTGCACGCAAGGACACCAAGGGGACTAGGTTTGTATTCGCTTTAGACTGGTGGTCCATGTGTGATTCAGGATGGCTGAAGGCATATTTCTGTCAGGATGCCTGTCTGAGTATTTCTGTATTTCTGTGTTTAAATGTTTGAAGTTTAGCCTGTCTGACTCTTCAGGCTTCTCAACCCTGTCCTTGGGCCCCTTCCCTTGGCCTACTCCCATCTCCTCTAACATATGACCTTCTCACTTAAAAAAAGAGCACACACAAAAACAAACAAAAAAAAAGCCAAAGAACCAAACTGAAAAACCTACCTGCTATGAGGCAGTTTCTTTACACAGAGATGCAAGCAAAACCAATGCAGCAAGGAGGCCACAGACTTCCTTTGTTCCATCTCACATGTTAACCATGATCACTGAGCTTGGGCTGTTTTTTTTTTTTTTTTTTTTTCTTTCTTTTTTTTTTTCTTCTAGAGAGAGCGAGAGGGAAAGAAGGGGGGGGGAGGGAAGAGAGAGAGAGAGAGAGAGAGAAATAAGGCAAACAGAATTGAAAAAAAAAAAAAAAAGGAATTGAGGCAGCAACAGTTGCCCCACAGGTCTGCTGGTCTGGCTTGTTGCCTGATATCCCTGCAGCATGTTAGGTGAAGAAAGCCCGCTCCAAACAACTTGAGACCCTTTATAAGTCATGAAGGTGACTCATAACTAACCGACTTGCCTTGCCTTTAGTAAATCCCCTGCCTTCCTTTTCTTAGAACAGAGTTAAAAAAAAAAAAAAAAAAGAGAGAGAGAGAGACAGACAGACAGACAGACAGAGAAAACCCAAGGAAAACAGAAAACTCCAATCAAACTGAGGATTTTTTAAAAAAACACCATGTACTTTCCTTCCCTCAGACAGCTTGGCATCAAGCTTTGAATTGAGTAATAATAATAAATGCAAATGATTGTTTAGTAGTGACGGACGGTACACTTAAGCAAGTTAAGGGTATGTTGTGCGAGCGAGAGTTCCTGCCAGTATCGTCAGAGACCTAAGCTGGAGAGGGAACTCACTGTGGAGAGCTGTTTCTTACTCTTACTTGTGCTTCTTTTTCATCCACAGCTATTCTGCATGGAGTCTGCATATCATAATTAACCCTGGCAGATCCAGACAGGAATAAAAAAATCAGAGGCAGATTAAATTCTCCTTGTCCTCAACAAATGTGCCAAGACACCTGACAGTTGTAGCTGAACAGTTGCAAACCTATAAAAATAGGGACAAGTTCTAACCAAATTAGGGTTCATATGGAAGACTGTGGATTGTGAAACAGTGCTATTAAAATTATATGTGATTTTTAACATTCTTTACAGTCTCCTGCAGATGATTTGAAAGATTTGTTGGTCTAAATGTACAGAAGATACAAATATATACAATTTTCAGGTTCTGAACATACTCCTAGAAAAATCCAGTTTATGTGAATTTCCTGCAAGGAAAGGTGTGGCTGTTACCTCCTGATTTTCCTCAGTAATGGAGGGTTGTGTGCTCTCAAAATGCTACATTTTCGCTATAAATAACAGAATTCCTTTTGCATTTCCTTTTGAAAGTTCAGCGATTTTTTTCCAGAAATATTTTCTTTTCAGAACTCATTAAGACAGCTGAAAGACAATAGTTCTGTGTGCCAACCATTGAAAAATAAGGAAAAAAAAAAAAAAAAGACAAATCCCATCTTACACACACTGGTCTTCTCTTTGTTTTAGGTGTATAATTAGAAATGTCTTCATTTTCCCTGTTGAGCCCACAGAAGTTTTGGGTGCTTGTCCGCAAATCCTGTACTCACATGGTTGCATCAGGCACTCATGCCTCATTAACAGCCTGATGGATTTTGGCTCCTGTGGTTGTACATAGAAGATAGATGCTGTATGTAGTTGCAACAGGGATGTTTCTCTGACACACCCCAACGGAAGCAGCTCTGAGAAACACAAACCTCTCTGGGACCCTCAGTTATTTTTATTTCCAAGGTCCCTTGCCCTGGGGATGTTGCCATTACCCCAGATAAGCCATGCATGCTGCTGGAGAAGAGGGCTGTGGGTGGGGAGAGTACAGCAGTCACCTTTGCTGTTTCGTTTCTATGCCTGTTGGTTAGAAGGAGACTGAACTTCTCTTGGGCCCTTACCCAGGAAAGAGAAAAAGTACTGAGCTACTCGTGGTCCTCTCCCCTCTGTGTCTCCTCTTACTTGTTACTTGTTGCTGTAAGGGCAGATTTTGGGGCCAGCTTTCATGAGGAAGAGGAGAGAGGCTACACATCAGTAAGATTAGACCCTGGGATTATCTCCAGCTTGATTATACTACAGTACAAAAATCTTTAATTTTCACCTCATTCTCTTTAACATGCATTTTTACTTGATTTCCATATAAATTGGAAACTTATATTCCTAAGGAGATGAGGCATATGCAATCACACTGGGCATGTGAATGTCTGTGTGTGTCGTTCTCCTCTCTGATGACTTGAAATCATGGAACAATTTGAATCCACTCTGATGGAGGGATATCTCAGGGATATGAAGTTCCTACAACTTTTGTGAAAATAAGTGAGCAGATTAGGAAAGGCCTTATTCAAATTCCCATTTGTGGAAAGGATGGTAGTTGGATTTCAATTGTCATTAAATATTACAGAGACCAAATGGGAACTCAATTACAAATCCATAGGCAACCAGATTTTGTTTATTTTACCAATCACAAGATGACCTGATTTGTAAGGGATTGCATTAAGTGCCTGAAAATACCAGTCATTAGATGATTGTGGGTTGAAGAGCAAATACAATTCTACAGCCACTAAGAACAATATGCATGCGTAATTTATCAGGAAAGCTGTCAATTAGGCATTGATTCCTAATCATGGGTAGTGTAATTAGGGCTCTGTATGCACATCTGTGTTTGAAGGCAGGCAAATAATCAGCTTCAAATGCCCAGACTGACAAGTGCTGTGAGGCAGTCTGGTGCCGTTGCCATACTCCAGGACCCACCAAGGCTCTCCCTTGCTCTCTTCCTGCTCCTATAAGCTTAATTCCCTCAACT